>NC_091784.1:4658999-5271185 GCF_029378745.1 Bos indicus
CCCGACAGTGGAGTTGTGTTGTTCTAAGGCACGCGTAAGGGGGGCTCCTGCCCTTCTGCTGGACCACAGCTGGCGTGGCCTGGGGCTGACTGAGGGCCTCTCAACCCCAGCCCTGCCCCGCTGCCATCAGGGCCTTGGGTCTCACCACTCACTACTGACTTGTTTTCAGACGTGTGTTTAAATTATTCAATGCTGAGAATCATTGTCTTTTCCCGTACGAGTGTTTGTTCAGAGGAGAGCGTGGTCTCGGCAATCGAAGGTTCTCCAGCATCCAGTCAGACCAAGCACCATTTCCCAGCCTTGGCTCCTGGGACGTGCAGGTTCCCCTGTGTTTCCAAATCCCCCCGCTGTGGCAAGACAGGCTAATGGAGAATCCTTCTGATTAGTGTGCTTTCTGTTTCCCCCCCATAATTTACTAAAATAAAGCATCTGCTAGTGTCTGCTCTAAGAATGTAAAATGATTCTGTATCAATGTAAATAAGATTATCTACTGCAAAGAGATATTTAAAACCTGAATTGTGGTCATCTCTTCTTTGAAAGAGTTTGGACAGCTCTCTGCAGGTGGCCCAGCAGCGGGTGCTCACCTGCCTGTCAGGCCACCCCACGTCTGCTGGCCTTCCTGGGGGTGGCTGGAGGTGGCTTTCCTCAGCATCAACCCCACCGAGGGACAGGTGTCGCTCTGACAGGCACCGACCCTCCTAACCTGGAGCAGGGAGCTTATCCTGCAGTGATGTGCTGATCTGAACGAACGTTCTAGGATCCAGCGTGTTGCTTTTACTCTGGGAGCCCACTCCTCAAAACACCTGCGGTGTGGCCTCCTTAGGTCCCTGAGCGTCACCACTGCCATCACTAGATACTGTTGTTTTCTCCGTTGTTTTCAGAGGAATATTAAGGTATTTTGTGTGTATTGCAGTCTTCGTCTGGGCTATGGTGGCTTGAGTGGGCCCCAAGCACATGACTCTGCCCTGCCCCAGGGTTCTGGGCTGAGCAGGCTGTAGTGGAGGCGGGGGTGGGCACTTGCTGGATTGGGTGAAGAGGCTGGGAAGACTTGGTGGGCAAGAAGGAGGCTCAGCGACTTCCTGCCAGTCTCTAGTCTCTTCCTCCGTTGAACAGAAGTTTGCCAAGCACCTGCTGTGGACTCAGTGTGGGCTGGACAGGATCTGAGACCCCAGGGTACGGTGGTGGAGGGCTCGATCACGTCTCTCTTGGCAGCTCAGGTCTTCTTCCTAGAGAAGTCAACCAAAGCCATGTTTTTTGAAACTAGCAGTCTAGACTTGGAAAGGGGAAAGTGGATTTTCTTTCCAGTGAGACATCTTCACGGCTGTGCCAAGGCATTCTTCCCTCCGATGGTCAGAAGGTGGCGGGGCAGCATTTGTAGGTTCGGGTCCCCCTCGAGGCCTGGCTGGACTGGGTTTGGCTCATTCCCACAGCTGGCTCCTGAGATCTGTCTCCCGACCCCTCTGCAGCCTGAGGTGGGGCTGGAGCATGAGCTGAGCCATTTAGAAACACAAGAGAGTGTCCCTAGGCCGCTGGGCCTTTGTGGCTGGGAGGTGAGCACTTGCTGAAGTGCTGGGAGGAGGGCGGACAGGGGAAGGCACTGGAGGCTTGCGAGGCCTGACCACAAGGGGCCCGGGGAGTTAGACGCTGCTTCTCCCCAGTTCCCCCATGTAGTCTTCACAGCAGCCCAGCCAGGGGGCACCAAGTGAGCAACCCACCCCAAGAGGCCTGGTAAAACGGCCAGCACCAGCCGGAGCCTGCCCTCAGCTCCCTGCAGCTCACCCTGGAGCCGGCGTGGTGGGCTCTCCCCAGGCTTCGTGCCGACCAAGGGCCACTCCTGGATCCCGATATCATGAGTCAGGGTTCCAGCAGGTGAGTCTCCCCTCCAGAGGGCCTGGGGTACTTGGGCATCACAGGGCTGGACACGGATGACTTGTTGGGTTCTCCTGCTGATAACGGGTGGGCTTGGAAGCCCATGTCATCACGTCTGCTCCCTCCTACCCTCCTGGGAGGCTGCTCCCTCAGGCTGTCCCTGTGCCCCTAAAGTGGGCCCTCCAGTGTTCATCACCCCCTGCTCTCTGCAGCCTGATGTCGGTCTGCAGTCGTCCTGCACACTGATATCTGGCTCTCCTGCTAAACCAGACTCAAGACACGGTGCGTAACTTTCCTGGTTAACACTGTATTTAGGGTCCAGCACGCTGGATAAGTTGTTGAAGAAGTGCTTATGAATCAACAGGTCGAATGAATTTGGCAGCCCTGCTATCCTTTCAGTGCCTCTGCAGGTCCCAAGGCCAGAGCAGGGTAGAGACCGCAGGGGACGTCCTGCAAGCCCACAGAGACACCAGTCTCCCCGCCGGCTGTGTCCTCCGGGCCTTCGCTTCTCTTCTCTATAGTGAGCAGGAGAGGGAAGCCGTCCAAATGCCTGGGGGGCTCTGCCCACCGAGCAGGGCTGGGTGGTCACGTCCCTGGTTTCCCCTCCCTGCCTGTGCTGTGGACAGCATCACCTCTTCTCCATAGGGCTAAGTTCTCGTGCCCTGGGGTCCACAGCTCTCTCACGTCCCTTCAGGGGTTTCTTTCTTACCAGCATGTTTTGAGATCACCACATCTCGAGGCTGCTGCACCCAGGGGCCCAGGAGGCAGGTGAAGGGAGAGGAAGAAGGGGCTGGTCTTCCCACCCTGAAACTCAGAAGGAACACGGAGATGACCGGATGTTCTGGGGTGGAAGAGTGTGCGTACAGGGGTGTCAGACGTCCCTGGCTGCAGGGCCGGGGGCAGGGGGTGCTCTTGGCCCCCCACACTTGGCTGGGCACTTGACGCTTCCTATTGGAATTTTCATGGCCTTGGTGCCCTAGCATCTGCCACCCCAACCCCAAACCATGAAACAAAGCGCTTTTCTTTTGGAAGCCATCTGTGAGAACAATGGCCTTTATTTAAAAAATAAACTTTCTTGTAACACGAGAGAGGGTCACTGTGACCGCACCCCCAGCCCCCCGAGACGGGGTTGAGAGGTGGGCAGGGTCACAGCCCTGCGAAGTCCTCTTTGTGCTGCTCTAGCCACTGGTCCAGCCTCCTGGCCTTGGGGTTGAGCTTCAGGGTCAGTTCGATGTTGCGGTCGGGTTTCAGGGCATAGAAACGGAACATGTTGGCCAGATCCTGGGCACCAGGGAAGCCAAGCTTCTCGTAGTCCTCAGGGCTTGTCTGCAAGCAGAGGGGCGTCAGTACCTCAGTCCCTACTCTGTCCCCTTGAATTCATCTGAAGACTGTTGATGCTAAAAAGATGAAACTTCAAAAACCACTGTTGCAGGGCAATTTATATCCAGTTCTTCCAAGATCACGAGGTGCAGACATCTCAGTCCCTTCCATATCAGGACTCTGCTTTTGTCACTTTGTTGCTCAAAACACCAAAGCTGTTGTTCCCCTTTCTTGACCAAACTGAACCTTAACTCCTTGGCTCCCAAACCCTCCATGGCTGCCTCAGGCTTTCGTTGTTTAGATAGTAATACACAGCCCTTTAGTGCACGTTTTGTAGAACGTTCATTGTGCCAAGGGAGCGTCTACATCATTATTCCGTTCATTCTTCACAGTAGCCTGAGGACAGGATACCCTCCGTACACCCACTTTACAGATGAAGAAACCGAGGCAGAGAGGGGCCAGGGGCTGGGCCTCTGGTCATACACAGGTGGGTGTTAAGGGCTGGGAGCAAAATGTGAGCCCAAAACGTGTCCTGCCCTGGTCTCTCCCCTCTTTACTGCTCTGCTTGCGTCTGGGGGGCTCTGTGGGAGGTTTCTGTCATTTAATGACTGAGTATCCCAGACTCTCAAAATGATTAGAAACAACAAACCCAGGGGTCTGGACAGGACAGGGCAGGTGAGGGAAGGGGCCGGATGGGGCCTACTGCAGCCTCCATCCCCTCCGCCAAGCAGTCCAAGACACCCCGTGCTCTCCCTCCTTGCTTTGGCCCCTGCTGGGCCCTCTTCCTGGAGCCCTTTCTTGCCACTTGGCCCTCTGCCAGAGCCAGACATCTCACTCGGCAGCCACACTTCACTCCTGAGGACAGCACAACGTCAGCATTCTCTGAGGATGAACTTGGCTTTGTGATGCTCAGAGCGTGGGGCAGCCCAGGATGCCACTCCCCTGCTACCCGCAAAGCCCCTCGGATGGGGCTACCGCATTCCCGCCAGGCCTCTCACCTTGGCGTCGCGCACCGCCTTGCCAGTGTGCTTGGTGAGCAGGGCGGCGTACTCCTCCACCGTGTGCCTGCAGGTGCTGAGCCCGATGTTCCTGCCGACGTACTCCTCTGGTGTCTTTAGCAAGCTGAGCACCACGGGACCCAGGTCGGCCACGGACATGCCGTCTATGGGCACGTCACCCATGGGCAAGCCTGGGAGGGGGAGAGGGATGTGCTGGCCTGTGTCTCTTGAGGGGTCCGTCTCCACCAGCTGGTTGGCGCACAGGTCAGCACCTGGCCTAACTCAGACACCTCAGGGTCAGCAGCAGAACTGAGTCAGGAAACAGGACATGACGGAGCTCTGCCACTGGCAGGCTGTTCAAATCCTGGGAGCCCGGCCGGGGAGAACTCCAGGCCTGCCACCCGTCAGGCCTGGGACAGGAACAAGCAGAAGGAGAGCAAGGGGCTTTGAAAGGCGCTCTGCCCAAGAATGGGTGCAAACCCCAGTTCCTGACGTGGACGCCCACGGAGGATGTAAATGCCAGCAAGAAAGCTCGGGTGGCCAAGGCCGGGGCCGAGCCCAGAGCAACATGGTGGGTGGGTGCTGATAAACGTGTTAATGAGTGACTCTACCGGCCGCAGTGTGGCTTTCAGGAGGGAGAAGCAGAGCTCTGTCTAGATGAGGCACCTAGAGCTCTCAGGCCCTGCCTGTAAAGTTTCCACGGCTGCCCATTCAGACCACCCAGGAGCCTGTGGGGATGAACTCCAGCTCAGTGATGGAACACAGGTGACTTGACGATGGCTCTGCAAACTGTAAAGGGTGGTGTTGGGGTGCCAGGCCCAGGGAGGGTGAGCAGGGATCATGCAGAGGTGAGGAGCCAGGGGAGGGTGCTGACCCCTCCTGCTCTGCCTGCCGAGCCTCCTGCACTGCCCCGCCGGCGGCAGGACACAGGTCGGACATGGTGCCCTCCAAGCTGCTTAGAGATTTGGAGACAGGCACTGAGAAGAAAGTGCTTTCCTACCCCTGGGAAATCTACAACTGGACCTAGCCCTCCAAACCCTCTCCTCACTGATGAAGCAGAAACAAGAACCACGCTTGTTTCTGCAAAGCTCTCCGAAAGACACAGCACAGTATCCCCACACTGGGCAGATCTTCCCTGGGGAAGTCTGGGCCATGCCCGTCTCATGGGACAGGACACGGACGCCCAACAGGGTCATGGGTCTATTGTGAGAGGGCTGGGGCTCAGACCTGGAGCCCTCGGAGGACAAGCCCGCTCTCTGGGCCACCGTGGCTCTGCATGGTGCCAGCAGACGCCCGAGGGAACACACTCACTCAGCAAGTAGCTCCTTCCATCCGGGGCTTTCTGGGGCAGGAAGTAGGAAAGGAGGTTCTCAAAATAGCAGGGCAGCCGCACACTGGTCATGGGGACGCCGATGTCCCGGAAATACTCTTCCACCTCCCCTTTGCCGTCAAAGTGTCCCACTGTCAGTCTCCCCGCCGTTAGCTTCTTGATGTTCTCCAGGCCACTGTAGACCACGTAGCGCAGGCCCAGGCGCTTGGCCAGATCAGCCAGCAGCTTTCCCTGGCGGGCGAGTGGGCAGGAAAGGAGAAACCACAAAGCTCAGAGGAAGGGCGTGTGTCCCCATCGTGGCCCTGGCTCTCCCCCCAGAGGCCACTGTGCCAAGAGCCACAGGCCACTAACCCCTCTGATAAGGTTCCCCCTTTCCTGTGCAGCTCCCACAGCATCACATCCTCTACCCCAGGATTATAAGCCTCCCACCAGCCAACAGCCTTAGCACCCCTTCTCCAGATCATCCAGGTTGTCCCACCTTCCAGGGTACTGGGCCGAAGTCCACCGTGTGCCACCCGGGAGGGGGCGCACAGAGGCTTCCCGTCTCTGCCTGTGCTCAGACAGCATCTTGTCCCCATGCTGTGTTGTCTTCCTTGGAGAGCCCCAGCCGTCCCCTCGGGAAGCGCTATGGCTCAGCTGTCGAGCACACAAAACACGCCACCTGGGATCCGGACTGGCTCTGCAGCGCCCTGGCTGTGCCTTCCAGGACAAAGGGTCTAACTGCTCTGCCTCCTCGGTTAAATGGGGACAGACCACCTGGTGCATAAGGCTGTGTAGGGCGCTGGATGGTGGCCTCCCAAGAGATATGTCCACCTCCCATCCGCCAGAACCTGGGAATATCACATCGTTTGGGAAAGGGTCTCCAAAGATATTTTTTAAGTTAAAAAACTTGAGATCATCCTGGATTACCCTGGTGGGCCCTCAACCCAATGACAAGTTGTCCTTATGAGAGATGGAAGAGGAGACAGGGAGAAGAGGAAAGGCTGCGTGAAGACAGAGGCAGAGCCCAGAGTGACGTGACCACGTGGAGAGCCAACACCACCAGACTGGAAGAGGCAAGCCTCCAGACAGGGCAGGGCCAACACCTTGCTGTTGGACTCCTGGACTTCAGAGCTGGGAGAGAATGAATTCCTGTTGTTTTAAGCCACCTGGCTTGTGGTCATTTGTCATGGTGCAGGCGGTCAGGTTGACGGGATCTGCATGAACCAGAAAAGCTGTCTTTGTCCACTCTCTGAGATGGGCTTCCAGGTACGACAGCAACTGAAGGCTCAAGGTTAAAAACAGAGACCAGGGGTCCAGTCCAGCTTCCCTTTATGGACCAAAGTGGTCCAATCAAGCTCCCCTCTCCATGGGAGGAAACACAGACCAGCTCAGGGAAGTCACGCCCACAGCCAAGGCGGTGGGAGCTGTGGACGAGGCAGGACTGAAAGCCGATGGCCAGGGGTCTCAGCCCTGGAACCCTGGCTGCACCAGTCATACCTTCTACAAACACCCAAGCGCCTGCTATGTGACAGGCCCGCTGCAAGTGTCTCCACCTTCCAGGGGATTTTAAAAAGATGCATGTTTGTCTCACATCCCTCCCACAGCAGCCTGGGCTCAACGCCACCGACCAAAGAGAAGCTGGGTGGAAAACAGAATAAAGAGAAACGTGAAACATCTAAAAGGGACCTGGCAGATTTGGGGAATGACGGTGACGTGTTATGCTTTGATTGTTGTTGTTCAGTCACCAAGCTGTGTCGGACTCTTGCGACCCCATGAACTGCAGCACGCCAGGCTTCCCTGTCCCTCACCATATTTTGATTAGAACGTTAGTTCCATGCGTATGTGTGCTGTGTGTGTGCTAAGTGGCTTCGACTGGGTCCCACTCTTTGCGACCCTGTAGACTGTAGCCCTCCAGTCTCTTCTGTCCGTGGGATTCTCCAGGCAAGAATACTGGAGTGGGTTGCCATGCCCTCCTCCAGAGGATCTTCCCAACTCAGGGACTGAACCCATGTCTCTTATGTGTCCTGCACTGGCAGGTGGGTTCTCTACCACTAGCGCCACCCGGGAAGTCAGTTATATGGGTATATTTATCTTCAAATTTCATCAAACTGTACAATTAAAATGTGTACCTTTTAAGAAAATTATGGGTCAGCACAGTTGTTGAGAAAAATGTGAAGTCACTGGATGACATAAAGCAGATTGGGGTTGCCTCGGCCTGGGGAGGGGAGAATGGGGAGGGGCTGCCACCAGCTATGGTGTTTTCCTTTGGGGGTGATTAAATGTTCTGGAATTAGTAGTGGTGATGGCGGCACAACTTTACAAACGTGTGAAAAAACACTGAACTGTTCACTTCAAAAGGGTGAACAGTATGGTGATATCTTATGTCATTGGATGAAGAAGCCACCTCCTGCCCTTATCAAAGTCTAGGAGGGCTGCATGGAAGAGGGGAAAGGCTGCAGTGTCCGTCGTCACAGGCAGGGGGCAGCCCCTCTCTGACAAGTCAGAGCTGCCCTGCAAGGGCCAGCAGAGAGACCTGGGAGCTCTTCGAAGATGCCTGGCTCCTGCCCTGGCCTCCTGACGCCCAGCGGCCTGGCCTCACCTGCTTGACCTCCTGCTCCTGGCTGCA
Source organism: Bos indicus (assembly GCF_029378745.1). NCBI lineage: Eukaryota > Metazoa > Chordata > Mammalia > Artiodactyla > Bovidae > Bos > Bos indicus. The sequence goes on from NC_091784.1 coordinate 4,667,125, forward strand.
GTTCTCCCAGTAGTTGGTCACAATGAAGGTGGCGTGAGCCCCGCTCAGGGCCAGCTCCATGCTGGCCTCGTCATCCTGGTCTCCCTGCACTACCTCTGCACCTTGCAGCCTCAGCTGCTTCGCTGCCCTCTGCCCAGGGTCCCGAGTCACCACTCGGACCCTAAATGTCCCATCTTCCAGGAGTGTCCGGGCCACTGAGCCTCCCTGGGCACCTGCGGAGAATCAGAAAGACCTGCAGGGTGGAACCTGCATGGGAGGCCTGCGCAGGGTGGCGCCCCTAGCGCTGGGGGGCGGGGCCGGCCGGACCCCCGGGCTGTCCTGGGTAAGGGGTCCAGCGCCTCCTTTTGGGGTTTCGCTTACCTGTGGCTCCAAACACCACCACCAGCTTCTTGTCCGCCATGTGAGCGGGAGCGGAAGGTGTGGTCCCGAGAAGTCTAGGGGCAGTGAGAGGCGCAGAGTGGGCGAAAGGGCGCGCGCGTCGCGTAGGCCCCAGGGGGCGGTTCGGCCGGGAAATAGAGGGACTCCGCCACCCCCTTCCCCTAGGACTGGCTCCGGGTCCTACCCGCAACCCTTTCCCGGGCCCTCCAGACCAGCTGTACCTCCCAGTGGAGGCCTAGGCGTGAAACGCTCCGGGAACTGGGGACCCGTGAGGCTGCAGCCGAGTCCACGGCAGAGGGGGGATGCAACCCTACATGTGGCGCCGACCCTCGCCCTCAGCTCCAGTGGCAACCTGGCAAAGCCATGCTTTCCCAGACACCCTGCATGAAGGGACCCCAGGCTGGGTTGCTTCCGAATCCTCGCCGTCCGGGCCCTCACTGCGCGAAGCGGACACGCCACCCCCCTCCGCAGGCACAGATGGTTCGTCCCGACTCGGGCGAACTCGGCCGAAGGTCTGGAGCCGCCGGCCCGAAGCCTACGTAAACCGAATTTGCGTCAATCAGGTCTGACCGAAATGCACTGCATAGGCGAATGCTGGTGGTGACGGCTGCGCCAAGCAAAAATGAGTAACTAAATAATTTTTATTTTGCATGAACATCTGATCTTTGAGATATGGGTGTCGCCCAAAGACAAATCTATATTCGTGACTCTTTTTTTTTTAATTTTATTTTTAAACTTTGCAAATTGTATTAGTTTTGCCAAATATCAAAATGAATCCGCCACAGGTATACATGTGTTCCCCATCCTGAACCCTCCTCCCTCCCCCCTCCCCTTACCATCCCTCTGGGTCGTCCCAGTGCACTAGCCCCAAGCATCCAATATCGTGCATCGAACCTGGACTGGCAACTCGTTTCATACATGATATTATACATGTTTCAATGCCATTCTCCCAAATTTTCCCACCCTCTCCCTCTGCAACAGAGTCCATAAGACTCTTCTATACATCAGTGTCTCTTTTGCTGTCTCGTACACAGGGTTATTGTTAGCATCTTTCTAAATTTCATATATATGCGTTATTATACTGTATTGGTGTTTTTCTTTCTGGCTTACTTCACTCTGTATAATAGGCTCCAGTTTCATCCACCTCATTAGAACTGATTCAAATGCATTCTTTTTAATGGCTGAGTAATACTCCATTGTGTGTATGTACCACAGCTTTCTTATCCATTCATCTGCTGATGGACATCTAGGTTGCTTCCATGTCCTGGCTATTATAAACAGTGCTGTGATGAACATTGGGGTACACGTGTCTCTTTCCCTTCTGGTTTCCTCAGTATGTATGCCCAGCAGTGGGATTGCTGGATCATAAGGCAGTTCTATTTCCAGTTTTTTAAGGAATCTCCACACTGTTCTCCATAGTGGCTGTACTAGTTTGCATTCCCACCAGCAGTGTAAGAGGGTTCCCTTTTCTCCACACCCTCTCCAGCAGTGCTCTTAACACCCAAGGCTCTGTCTCAGTTCTTGTATGCCTGACTCATACTTGAGGTTGCTGCTACTCCTTGCCTGAGCTTGAATTCTTTTCAACAGAAAAGATCTCTCTCTCTCTCCTCTCTATTTTTTTTTTTGGCCATGCCCCAAGGCATGTGGGATAGTTCCCCGACCAAGAATGGAACAGGTGTCCCCCTGCAGTGGAAGCAAGGAGTCCTAACTACTGGACAACCAGGGGATTCTGCAAATTATATATATATATATATATATTTCTTTGTTGTTCAACTAAAACTCAAAAATGACCCTCTCACTCCTCTTCTGAAATTGTATTGCTGACTCAGATAAAAGCATTATTCCCCCCTCCCTTAATTCCAAAATGTGTACTAACCGCTCCGGAATGTCAGTTTCATGATGGTAGGCACTTGTCTCCATTCATGGCTGAATTTCCCAGCACCTAAAATAGTACCTGGCACAAGTAGTCACTGAATAAATATTTGCTGATTGACTGGTTGTCTAAACATTTACTAGGCACTGGAGTTACAGGGAAATCAAACTAAAACTGGTGTTATTTTCCCGAATTCATTGGAGGAAATAACCCACGAAGTAATGTGTATTTTATCTATGTAAAATAGTGGTCATTATGTATTGTAAGATGTATGTATTTATTTTAATAAATACACCTTTGTGTCTATAAGTGAAGGTGTCATCTAAATAGAATGTTGATCTTGCATAAACCTTGCATTGCCTCCTCAACAGGCTATTATGTTATTCTCAGAGCTCAGATTGTATACCTACCTCCCACCACCTTCAGTTCAGTTCAGTCACTCAGTCGTGTCTGACTCTCTTCGACCCCACGAATCACAGCATGCCAGGCCTCCCTGTCCATCACCAACTGCCGGAGTTCACTCAAACTCACGTCCATCGAGTCAGTGATGCCATCCAGCCATCTCATCCTCTGTCATCCCCTTCTCCTCCTGCCCCCAATCCCTCCCAGCATCAGAGTCTTTTCCAGTGAGTCAACTCTTCACATGAGGTGGCCAAAGTACTGGAGTTTCAGCTTTAGCATCAGTCCTTCCAAAGAAATCCCAGGGCTGATCTCCTTCAGAATGGACTGGTTGGATCTCCTTGCAGTCCAAGGGGGACTCTCAAGAGTCTTCTCCAACACCACAGTTCGAAAGCATCAATTCTTTGGCGCTCAGCTTTCTTCACAGTCCAACTCTCACATCCATACGTGACCACTGGAAAAACCATAGCCTTGACTAGACGGGCCTTTGTTGGCAAAGTAATGTTTCTGCTTTTAAATATGCTGTCTAGGTTGGTCATAACTTTACTTCCAAGGAGTAAGTGTCTTTTAATTTCATGGCTGCAATCACCATCTGCAGTGATTTTGGAGCCCCAAAAAATAAAGTCTGACACTGTTTCCCCATCTATTTCCCATGAAGTGATGGGACCAGATGCCATGATATTCCTTTTCTGAATGTTGAGCTTTAAGTCAACTTTTTCACTCTCCTCTTTTACTTTCATCAAGAGGCTTTTTAGTTCCTCTTCACTTTCTGCCATAAGGGTGGTGTCATCTGTATATCTGAGGTTATTGATATTTCTCCCGGCAATCTTGATTCCAGCTTGTGTTTCTTCCAGTCCAGCATTTCTCATGATGTACTCTGCATATAAGGTAAATAAGCAGGGTGACAATATATATACAGCCCTGACATACTCCTTTCCAGATTTGGAACCAGTCTGTTGTTCCATGTCCAGTTCTAACTGTTGCTTCCTGACCTGCATACAGATTTCTCAAGAGGCAGATCAGGTGGTCTGGTATTCCCATCTCTTTCAGAATTTTCCACACTTTATTGTGATCCACACAGTCAAAGGCTTTGGCATAGTCAATAATGCAGAAATAGATGTTTTTCTGGAACTCTCTTGCTTTTTCCATGATCCAGAGGATGTTGGCAATTTGATCTCTGGTTCCTCTGCCTTTTCTAAAACCAGCTTGAACATCAGGAAGTTCACGGTTCACATATTTCTGAAGCCTGGCTTGGAGAATTTTGAGCATTACTTTACTAGCGTGTGAGATGAGTGCAATTGTGCGGTAATTTGAGCATTCTTTGGCATTGCCTTTCTTTGGGATTGGAATGAAAACTGACCTTTTCCAGTCCTGTGGCCACTGCTGAGTTTTCCAAATGTGCTGGCATATTGAGTGCAACACTTTCACAGCATCATCTTTCAGGATTTGAAATAGCTCAACTGGAATTCCTTCACCTCCTCTAGCTTTGTTTGTAGTGATGCTTTCTAAGGCCCACTTGACTTCACATTCCAGGATGTCTGGCTCTAGGTGAATGATCACACCATTGTGATTATCTGGGTCGTGAACATCTTTTTTGTACAGTTCTTCCATGTATTCTTGCCAGCTCTTCTTAATATCTTCTGCTTCTGTTAGGTCCATACCATTTCTGTCCTTTATCGAGCCCATCTTTGTACAAAATGTTCCCTTGGTATCTCTGATTTTCTTGAAGAGATCTCTAGTCTTTCCCATTCTGTTGTTTTCCTCTATTTCTTTGCATTGATCGCTGAGGACGGCTTTCTTATCTCTTCTTGGTATTCTTTGGAACTCTGCCTTCAGATGCTTATATCTTTCCTTTTCTCCTCTGCTTTTCGCTTCTCTTCTTTTCACAGCTATTTGTAAGGCCTCCCCAGACAGCCATTTTGCTTTTTTGCATTTCTTTTCCATAGGGATGGTCTTGATCCCTGTCTCCTATACAATGTCACGAACCTCTGTCCACAGTTCATCAGGCACTAGTCTATCAGATCTAGTCCCTTAAATCTATTTCTCACTTCTACTGTATAATCATAAGGGATGTGATTTAGGTCATACCTGAATGATCTAGTGGTTTTCCCTACTTTCTTCAATTTATAGGGCTAACTCCTACTCATTCCATAATGCATCATATAACCATCACTTCCTCCAGGAAGCCCTCTCTGACTCCTAGGCTAAGATAGCTACTATTTCATTCCCATCTCTATTCCACTGGCAACATGGTCTCTACCATTTTAGACTGTGGGCTTCCTAAGAGTTGGTCCCATGTCTTTTTATCTCTCTCTCTCTCCTTCCTGGCACAATGTCCAGCATTTAGTAGGAACTCAATAACTTACTGAATGGAACCCAAGTGCATATTATTCTGTGAAAAGATGGGACTTTTCTTCAACTGTGTGGGTTAAGCCACAAAACTCGATATTCTGAGGTCTCCACTTTAAGGAAATAAATCCAAACAAGAAGATCCTCAATGGGACCAACTGCAGAAATCTTTTTTTTTTTTTTTTCAGCTTCACCCCACAGTATCTGGAATCTTAATTTCCCAGACCAGGGATCAAACCCATTTCACATGCAGTGGAAGGGTGTGTCTTAATCACTGTACCATCAGGAAAGTCTCAGAACCAGATGCATATTGTGTAAGGCGCAGTGCAAAAAGAAGATGCAGGACCCATTTTTTAGAAATTACCGAGAATTTCAAGACTGTGGTAGCAGAACCTAAACCAAGCCCAAGATCCTTCTGAGCCTGGGGACCCAGTATAACTGCTGTAGTTACAAGCCCATGAAGCTGATCAGCCCTGGTCGCTGGGTTTGAGAGGAGCCTCCCACACTGGGACTTGAGTAACTCCAATGCCCTTTGGCATCATTGAACCCAAAGCTTGGAAATCAGTGCAGATAGTGAGTGGCAGAGAAGAGCATCTTTGCCCTCGGCTTCTGGTCAATGGTGCTGGTACTAGGGAGCTGTCCCGAAGTGGGTGGGCAGACAGGCAGCCTGGACAAAGTTCTTGTTTCTTGAAGCCCCAGCTACCCACCTCAGGAGGTTCCCTAGGCCTAAGGGAAAAGATTTGGCAACTGCTTGGCATTAGCTCAGCCATGACTCAGCACCTCCTGTGGGACCTTATATCCGACAAGGGACTTCCTGCAAAGCACTTATCAGTCCAGCCAGCCCATGTACTAATGATGATAACAGTGAGAACTCTTCTCTGGGGTTCTCCTATGTGTCAGACACAGACTTAGGACCTCGTTATCTCACTGGAACCTTGAGGCAACCCCTCGTCCAATCACTGCCACTTGATTTAGTTCAATTTTATGTATGCGTGTTTCAGACAGAAGGCAGCCTTAAAATTCATTCTTTTACTTATCTATTTAAAAATAGTTGTTTGGCTGTGTCAGGTCTTAGTTGCAGCATATAGGATCTTTCGCAAGGACTCTCTAGTTGCGGCATGCAGGTTCAGGAGTTGCGTATGCAGGCTTAGTTGCTCCACTGCATGTGGGATCTTGGTTCCCCAACCAGGGATTGAACCCACATCCCCTGCAGTGGAAGCTCAGAGTCTCAATCACTGGACTACCAGTGAAGTCTCAAGATTCATCCTTTTAAATTTGATTTTGCATGACTCAATTATTCATTCTCATAAAAAATTTAAATGGTACAGATACGTAGCACAAATGAGCTTTCCCATCCCTGTGTCATTCTAGTGTGTAAACCTTCCCTCTTTTGGATGCATTTACACACCTAAACGCAAATGTGTAGAAAGATAACATTTGTTTGTTTGTTTTTAAAGAACGTTATTTAGCTGCACAGGGTCTTAGCATGTAGGATCTAGTTCCCTGATTAGGGATCTAACCTGGGCCCTCTGCATTGGGAGGGTGGAATCTTAGCCATTGGATCACCAAGAAGCCCCAAAGATAATGTTTTGTAGTTGAAAAAATAAAACAGAAAAAATGTTAAATATATTAAAAAAAAAAGGGATTATTGACTAAAAAAATTAAACAATGGCCAATCTAAGAAAGAAATGGAAAATTTTATTCCAGTCAACCTGAGCTCTGAGAACTGTTGTGAAGAGATGAGGGTGTGATTTTGAGAAAAGGTTACAGGTTACAGGCTTCCTACACAGCCCTAGTGGTAAAGAACCCACCTGCCAATGCAGGAGACATAAGAGAAGTAGGTTCAATCCCTGGGTTGGCATCCCCTGGAGGAGGGCATGGCAACCCACTCCAGTATTCTTGCCTGGAGAATCCCATGGACAGAGGAGCCTGATGGGCTGCAGTCCATGGGGTCACAAAGGGTCAGACACAACTGAAGAGACTTAGCACATACGCACAGGCAACCAAGCACACGTCTTGGGAGAAAGTTACTGCTCTTCCTGAGGAACGAATATCTTAGTTAATGGTTTTAGTGCATTTCCAAGTATGGGAAGATACAAGAAACTGGGTTCATAAAAATTTCTCCTGAAAATATCTACCTGAGGGCCATTTCTGCCAGTGTTCCTAGAGCACAAAGTGCCTCCTCCCAATCTTCACCATTTCAGGGTGTGTTGTAGGTCAGTGACTATTGTGACTAATGACTCAATTCCTGTAGAACTGGATGGTGGGCAACATTCTTTATTTTACAATTCCTTCCCTTTTGATTTCAACTTCAACCAAAGTTCAGGAGGCATTTCATGAATAGTTTGTCCCCTGGTACTAGGAATGCTCATTCTCAGGTCAGAATTTCGTTGATAGGCCATTCAATGAGCTATTACTGGACTAGGCCCTGTTGGTGTTGTTTATTTGCCAGGTTGTGTCCAACTCTTTGTGACCCCACGGATCGTAGCACACTAGTCCTCCCAGTCCTTCACCATCTCCCAAAGTTTGCCCAAGTTCATGTCCATTGCATCGGTGATGCCATCCAACCATCTCATCCTTACACACCCTCTTCTCCTTCTGTCCTCAATCTTTCCTAATTTCAGGGACTTTTCCAATGAGCTGGCTGTTCGAATCAAGTGACTAAAATTCTGGAACTTCAGCTTTGGCATCAGTCCTTCCAATGAGTATTCAGGGTTGATTTCCCTTAAGATTAACTAGTTTGATCTCCTTGCTGTCCAAGGGACTCTTAGGAGTCTTCTACAGCACCACAGTTTGAAGGCATCAACTCTTTAGTGCTCTGCCTTCTTTACAGTCCAGTGTGCACAACTGCATGTGACCACTGGGAAGACCGTAGCCTCGACTATATGGACCTTTGGCCACTCTTATCAGGGAGATACCCCACGTCCAAGGTAAGAGAAACCCAAGTAAGACAGTAAGTGTTGCAAGAGGGCATCAGAGGGCAGACACAATGAAACCATACTCACAGACAACTAGGCAATCTAATCACACTAGGACCACAGCCTTGTCTAATCAATGAAACTAAGCCATGCCCTGTGGGGCCACCCAAGACGGGAGGGTCATGTTGGAGAGGTCTGACAGAATGTGGTCCACTGGAGAAGGGAATGGCAAACCACTTCAGTATTCTTGCCTTGAGAACCCCATGAACAGTATGAAAAGGCAAAATGATAGGATACTGAAAGAGGAACTCCCCAGGTTGGTAGGTGCCCAATATGCTACTGGAGATCAGTGGAGAAATAACTCCAGAAAGAATGAAGGGATGGAGCCAAAGCAAAAACAATACCCAGTTGTGGATGTGACTGGTGATAGAAGCAAGGTCCGATGCTGTAAAGAGCAATATTGCATAGGAACCTGGAATGTCAGGTCCATGAATCAAGGCAAATTGGAAGTGGTCAAGTAGGAGATGGCAAGAGTGAACGTTGACATTCTAGGAATCGGTGAACTAAAATGGACTGGAATGGGTGAGTTTAACTCAGATGACTATTATATCTACTACTGCAGGCAGGAATCCCTTAGAAGAAATGGAGTAGCCATCATGGTCAACAAAAGAGTCTGAAATGCAGTACTTGGATGCAATCTCAAAAATGACAGAATGATCTCTGTTCATTTCCAAGGCAAACCATTCAATATCACAGTAATCCAAGTCTATGCCCCAACCAATAACCTGAAGAAGCTGAAGTTGAATGGTTCTATGAAGACCTACAAGACCTTTTAGAACTAACACCCAAAAAAGATGTCCTTTTCATTATAGGGGACTGGAATGCAAAAGTAGGAAGTCAAGAAACACCTGGAGTAACAGGCAAATTTGGCCTTGGAATACAGAATGAAGCAGGGCAAAGGCTAATAGAGTTTTACCAAGAGAACACACTGGTCATAGCAAACACCGTCTTCCAACAACACAAGAGAAGACTCTACACATGGACATCATGAGATGGTCAACACCGAAATCAGATTGATTATATTCTTTGCAGCCAAAGATGGAGAAGCTCTTTACAGTCAACAAAAATAAGACCGGGAGCTGACTGTGGCTCAGATCATGAGCTCCTTATTGCCAAATTCAGACTTAAATTGAAGAAAGTAGGGAAAACCACTAGACCATTCAGGTATGACCTAAATCAAATCCCTTATGATTATACAGTGGAAGTGAGAAATAGATTTAAGGGACTAGATCCGATAGATAGAGTGCCTGATTAACTATGGACAGAGGTTTGTGACATTGTACAGGAGACAGGGATCAAGACCATCCCTATGGAAAAGAAATGCAAAAAAGCAAAATGGCTGTCTGGGGAGGCCTTACAAATAGCTGTGAAAAGAAGAGAAGTGAAAAGCAGAGGAGAAAAGGAAAGATATAAGCATCTGAAGGCAGAGTTCCAAAGAATACCAAGAAGAGATAAGAAAGCCTTCCTCAGCGATCAATGCAAAGAAATAGAGGAAAACAACAGAATGGGAAAGACTAGAGATCTCTTCAAGAAAATTAGAGATACCAAGGGAACATTTCATGCAAAGATGGGCTCAATAAAGGACAGAAATGGTATGGACCTAAAAGAAGCAGAAGATATTAAGAAGAGCTGCAAGAATACACAGAACTGTACAAAAAAGATCTTCATGACCAAGATAATCATGATGATGTGATCACTCACCTAGAGCCAGACATCCTGGAATGTGAAGTCAAGTGGGCCTTAGGAAGCATCACTATGAACAAAGCTATTGGAGGTGACAGAATTCCAGTTGAGCTATTTCAAATCCTGAAAGATGATGCTGTGAAAGTGCTGCACTCAATATGCCAGCACATTTGGAAAACTCAGCAGTGGCCACAGGACTGGAAAAGGTCAGTTTTCATTCCAATCCCAAAGAAAGGCAATGCCAAAGAATGCTCAAACTACCGCACAATTGCACTCATCTCACACACTAATAAAGTAATTCTCAAAATTCTCCAAGCCAGGGTTCAGCAATACATGAACCGTGAACTTCCTGATGTTCAAGCTGGTTTTAGAAAAGGCAGAGGAACTAGAGATCAAATTACCAACATCCTCTGGATCATGGAAAAAGCAAGAGAGTTCCAGAAAAACATCTATTTCTGCATTATTGACTATGCCAAAGCCTTTGACTGTGTGGATCATAATAAACTGTGGAAAATTCTGAAAGAGATGGGAATACCAGACCACCTGACCTGCCTCTTGAGAAACCTATATGCAGGTTAGAAAACAACAGTTAGAACTGGACCTGGAACAACAGACTGGTTCCAAATAGGAAAAGGAGTACGTCAAGGCTGTATATTGTCACCCTGCTTATTTAACTTCTATGCAGAGTACATCATGAGAAACGCTGGACTGGAAGAAACACAAGCTGGAATCAAGATTGCTGGGACAAATATCAATAACCTCAGATATGCAGATGACACCACCCTTATGGCAGAAAGTGAAGAGGAACTAAAAAGCTTCTTGATGAAAGTGAAAGAGGAGAATGAAAAAGTTGGCTTAAAGCTCAACGTTCAGAAAATGAAGATCATGGCATCTGGTCCCACCACTTCATGGGAAATAGATGGAGAAATAGTGTCAGACTTTATTTTTTTGGGCTCCAAAATCACTGCACATGGTGACTGCAGCCATGAAATTAAAAGACGCTTACTCCTTGGAAGGAAAGTAATGACCAACCTAGACAGCATATTAAAAGGCAGAGACATTACTTTGCCAATAAAGGTCTGTCTAGTCAAGGCTATGGTTTTTCCAGTGGTCATGTATGGATGTGAGAGTTGGACTGTGAAGAAAGCTGAGCACCAAAGAATTGATGCTTTTGAACTGTGGTTTGGAGAATACTCTTGAGAGTCCCTTGGACTGCAAGGAGATTCAACCATTTCATTCTAAAGATCAGTCCTGGGTGTTCTTTAGAAGGAATGATGCGAAAGCTGAAACTCCAGTACTTTGGCCACCTCATGCGAAGAGTTGACTCACTGGAAAAGACTCTGATACTGGGAGGGATTGGGGGCAGGAGGAGAAGGGGACAACAGAGGATGAGAAGGCTGGATGGCATCACCGACTCGATGGATGTGAGTTTGAGTGAACTCCGGCAGTTGGTGATGGACAGGGAGGCCTGGCGTGCTGCAGTCCACAGGGTCGAAGAGTTGGACATGACTGAGCGACTTCACTTTCACTTTTAACTTTCATGCACTGGAGAAGGAAATGGCAACCCACTCCAGTGTTCTTGCCTGGAGAATCCCAGGGGTGGGGGAGCCTGGTGGCTGCCGTCTATGGGGTTGCACAGAGTCAGACACAACTGAAGCGACTTAGCACCAGCTGACAAAGGGCCCTGTTAAGAATAGCCATAAGCCTCTGTACCACCTGTCTTACCGTTGGTCATGGTCAGGGAAATGGCTCTTGCTTGCTGCTTCTTCCCATATCTAGAGTTACACTGTTATAATCATCTTATAGATGATCTTATAGAATCATCTATAAGGTCAATTGTTTCAAGTTGTTTAATTGTCATTAATTTTATCTGAGGCTCAGTCACACATCTGGTAATGCAAGAAACCTCAAGCTGTTTAATTGTCATTAATTTTATCGGAGGCCCAGTCACAGGTCTGGTAATGCAAGAAACTTCAATCTCATAAAATAGGCAGAATACAAGTAATATATCTAGTAACATTAATAAAGTGCAGCCCAATACCGCCCTAAGATATCTACATCCTGACTCCTTACAGGATTGAGAAAGGAATGTTATTATCTCAGGAGTTTCATGGCCAGTGGCAGGAGAAGAATTGATCTTTATGGTTGAGCAGGTATTTCTGCCCCTGGGGAGGTCTGGTTAATGCATAATGCAGATACATAATGCATACTAGAGGACCAGGGAAGTCGTCTGAATGTATTTTTATATTCTCCTACAACTTGTTTTTCTAATTCCCTTCTACTTGATTGCCTCCCTTAAGGGGGTGTCTGCCCTCCCCCCCACCCCACTTTTTTTTTTGCGGGATCCTAGTTCCCACTGGACTGCCAGGGAACACCCTGCCATTCCTTTTTATCCAGCACAACTCTCTTGAATAGGGAGATGTGCACCTGTCAACCAACCATCCCACTAGACGTTCAGGCTCTTTCAAGGTTTTCACCGAAATGCTGTTGCAATGAACTTGCTTGTTTGTGTCTCTTTGGGTTCTTGCGTTTCTCTAGAAAAAGCTACCCAGAAATGGAAGTACTAGATCAAAGAGAATGCCTATTGCCAATTATAACATTCCCCATACCTTTGCCAATACCAGACAATATCAGTCCTGAAGCCAGTTGGATGGTTAAAGAAATGACAGATGGGACAGGCTGGTTAAAGAAACAGATGGGACAGGAGGAGAACGCACGAGATAAGCCTGAAGCGGTGGTGATAAAGGGCAAGAAGAGCCCGGAGAGGCGTTCATGAACACCCCTTCTCACGAAGGGAACAACTCTCCTGTCCGCACTTCGACTTCCGCCACAGACCAGCGCGCGAGGACGGCTGCCGCGTGCCCGCCGCAGGGGCGTGTCCTGCGCAGGCCCCGCCCCCGCTGCGTGCGCACGTCGGGCTGCTTGCTAGGCTGCGGCGGTCGCGGCGCCAGAGCCAGTCGCTGACTTACGCGCGGACGCGGTGCTGACGGACGCTGGAGCGGACTTGCGGCGGGTGAGTGTCGGTGCCCTGCAGGGCCTTCCTCGGGGCTTCTCCGCGAGCCTGGCCACCCCTGGCTCTCGGGAACTCGGCTCGGCCGACACGGCCCGCCGCTCCCCGGCGCCCGCCTGAGGAAGCCCGGACGGGCCGGGGCGAGGGGCGGCCAGGGGCCGGGAGGGAGGACCTCGCTTCCCAGACGGCGTTTCAGAGGCCCGGGGAGGGAGGCCTGAGCCGCTCGTAGGCGTTGGTCCGCGTGGGGCACACCCCCTGCCGGCGTCTCCTGCGCCCCACAGGAGGTGACCCGACCCCCGGGTCGCCGCGGGAGGACTTGGCGTTCCCGCCGGGCCTGCAGCCTCTGGCCCCCCAGCCAGCACGTCGGTCCACTTTGGGCCGGCGAGGACCCAGACCTAGCTTGGCGTCCGAGAGTCGTACCCGGGCTGTTGGCGCGGACCGGGCTCTGACCTTCCTCCTCCTGACTCACCTCTGCCTAAAGGGCCCTTTGAGTCACTGTCGTGACTTCCCTAATGACCCGCGGCCGCCAGGTTGCAAGGGAGCAACGTCAGGGGCAGCTGGTTAGTCTGGCAGGGAGTCTACCTGTCACCTCACAAGCGCGGTGCCCTCGGTGTGTTAATTGCCCTGTAAAAGCTGCCAGGACCGCCGTGTCTTAGCACAAGGCCTGTCAGCGTCTTGTCATTTTAATGACTTCTGGTGAACTGGTTGCTGTGGCCTGTGGCTGTTCATCCTTATCGTGTTGTATCATTGGCTCCCATGACCCGCACCAGGTGGAGCATGGTTGAAAAAAAGAGAGACATCCTATAGTGCTCTAGAGCTCAGGAAGCCCTCTCACTCTCAGTTCAGTTCAGTCGCTCAGTCGTGTCCGACTCTGCGGCCCCATGAATTGCAGCACGCCAGGCCTCCCTGTCCATCACCAACTCCTGGAGTTTACCCAAACTCACGTCCATAGAGTGGGTGATGCCATCCAGCCATCTCATCCTCTGTCGTCCCGTTCTCACTCTCAGCCCCTAACAAAACCCTGTGAGTTGATAGTTTTTCCACTTGTGAAATGGGGTTAATGATGAATGGAATTAAGACGCTTAACCTGCCTCCCACAATCAGGAAATGGGCACAGGTGGTCTTGTACCCGGTTATCTGCCCCCAGATCCCATGCTTTTTCCTAGAGTGGAAATGAATTTATGTTATTTAAACTAGACAGTCTTCCCCCTCGCCCTAAACTGTCCTCCCAAGTAGAAGGAAACAGGAGCTTACTGGTTTTATGTTTTTGAATTTCTGTTATGGCATTAATCAGGGTATTTTGATTAAAATTTTAACTGCCACATTAAAATTTTTAATTTTTCTTTTGTGAGGAGGGGGATAAGAAATATAAATGAGTAATTCTGTGCTTTATTCTTTAGTTTAGTTTTTTTTTTTTTTTTTTTTTTGAAGAAACATCACAAGCTTACCAGAAGCTCTCAGTTCAGTTGGTCATTTCCAAGTTTACTTGGTGAAACTGGGAAAAGTTTTCAAATACAGTAGCTAAGCCAAAGGCTTCCTGAGTAGCTCTGTGGTAAACAATCTGCTTGCTAAGGCAGGAGATGCAGGTTCTATCCCTAGTTTGGGAAGATTCCCTGGAGAAGGAAATTGCAACCCACTCCAGTATTCTTGCCTGGAAAAGACCATGGACAGAGGAGCATGGCTGGCTGTAGACCATGGAGTAGCAAAGAGTCAGACTCAAATGAGCAAATGGGCACTCATGCAGATAAGGCAAAACACTGGTGAGGGTGTGGGGATTTCAAGGACACACTCGTTGAGTGACTTCATCTGACTGGGGATGTGAAGGGGAAGAATCTGTGATTTCCCCATTGTCTGACTGGATTTCCTTGTTTCCTTTGCCTGGGCCAGTAAGATGATAGCCTGTGAGTCTCCAGAGTCAGGAATATGAGCTACTCCAGAAATGACAATGCCAAGCATAAGATGAAATACAGAAAGTAAAGTATTCATCACCTTTGGTTTACGCTCGTTGAGTCTGTCAAAAAGCAAAACAGCCAGGGCCTTTGGCTACCTTGATTTTTTGGTTTCTTTTGAAAAGCTGACTCTCTTCAGAGAACAGTTGGGCTGTGTATCAGGTTTGCAGCAAAAACCAAAATATCATCCATCTAGGAGGAAGACATTTTTGAATATTGAAATTGTATATTTCAGCATAGTTCCCTGACCAGGATTGGAACCCATGCCCTCAGCTGTGAAATTGTGGTGTCCTAATCATTGGACCACCAGGAAATTCTCCAGTATAAAATTTAGAATGTAGCTATAACTCCTTGGAGAGAAAAGATGAAAAATTTGAACCATAAATTACCTCCTTGTTTATTACTGGACTAAAAAATTTTAAGTACACACTTAATTCAGTCTCTTATTCTGATAGTACTTAATGGGAGAATTGAGAAATCTGAGTCACATCTCCTTTTGTATCGAACACAGTGAAGGTTATTTGCTTTTTAACTTTATTATATCTGTTAGGTTTGTCTGTGTAAAAGCAGAGGATGAAAACTCTGTCTTTTGTTGTAACCTGAATAATCTCTCAGGATATTTTTGCCCTGCTGAGAAGCAGTGCCATTACTGATTAATTCTTGCCAACAGTGAAGGAGGGGTGCATATCTTTAATTGGAACAATTAGTATAACTGCTTATACTGGGATCTTTCTGTTTTTTATAGTGAAGATATTTCACTCTGGTGACCATTCAGGTACTCTGTGATGTTGTTGACTCCAGTTTGGTTTACTTTTTCATATTGACTTCGTTTATTTACCATAAAATGTCTCCTATTATATTACACATTGTAAAGCCAGTGAAATTTAGCAGTATTGTTGATGGTCTGGTCTAACAATGTTATATATGTTTACAGAATATGCATTACATTTATTCATAAATCCTTTCTATATGACCAGCTTCTTTCTATTTAAGAATAATAATGGTTTTGGAATTCACTGTAGATAATTTAGAGGTGCATAGCTATTGTAAAGGGAGTTCATTTACAATCAGCCCATTAGAGGACTGCATCTTTTTTTTTTTTTTTTAACTTTACAAATTGTGTTAGTTTTGCCAAATATCAAAATGAATCTGCCACAGGTATACACATGTTCCCCACCCTGAACCCTCCTCCCTCCTCCCTCCCCATACCCTCCCTCTGGGTCATCCCAGTGCACTAGCCCCAAGCATCCAGTAACGTACATCGAACCTGGACTGGCAACTCGTTTCATACATGGTATTATACATGTTTCAATGCATTTCTCCCAAATCTTCCCACCCTCTCCCTCTGCAACAGAGTCCATAAGACTCTTCTGTACATCAGTGTCTCTTTTGCTGTCTCATACACAGGGTTATTGTTACCATCTTTCTAAATTCCATATATATGCGTTAGTATACTGTATTGGTGTTTAATTGTGATCTTGGCTGACTGCAGTGGAGCAAAGGACGCTTTCTGGGTCATCATATCAACCACATCTATAGTCAGACCTTCCTTACAAGATAACATTCTGAACCTTAACTAGGCGTTTCAAAACAGCAGTTAAATTCATGAGGCTCTTTTCAGTGAGCAGGTTTTAATGTCACTTTGATGTAATTTTAGAAGGCTTTTAACAAACATGCATTTCCCTATGTGATCGTTTTTTTAAGCAAATATTTTAATAGTAATTCAAGGGCTGTTTTGTCAGTTTGTTGTTGTTCAGTCACTAAGTCGTGTCTGGCTCTTTGGGACCCCATGGATTGCAACACGCCAGGCTTCCCTGTTCTTCACTATCTCCTAGAGTTTGCTCAAATTCATGTCCATCGAGTCGGTGATGCCATCCAACCATCTCATCCTCTGTTGCCCCCTTCTCCTACTTCCCTCAGACTTACCCAGCATCAGGGTCTTTTCCAGTGAATCAGCTCTTGCATCAGGGTGGCCAGAGTACTGGAGCTTCAGCATCAGTCCTTCCAATGAATAGTTGGCTTATGGAGTAGGAATTGCATCAGAATTGCATGTCTTCTTGCATTCATTGAGGAGGGTTCTTTTTTCAAATATGTGCTTAAGTATCTCCCTGTGAAAGTCTACAGATACACTGACTTTTTGTTTGCACTTCAAAATGATTGAATTGTTAAGTACAAAATTGAGTTGATGAATCAGTTGGTAACCATTATTTTCACTCATAAACAGCTATTCAGCACTAGATAATGTTTTACATATTCATGTATGTTTTCTAAATACATACATGTTAATTTATATTAGAAAGAGTGACAAATAAATGGTTCATTTCTCCCCCAAAGGAAACTGTGGAGTATTTTTGATCATGAGAAAAACATTTAAACCCCTTGATCTGCAGTTTCTGTGTCTGAAAAATGAAGTTAATACTTGATGAGCCTTCAAGTCTTGGGTGCTTAGAATGCTGTTCTTCAATCTAAGGGGTTTCCAAATCTTTCTGTTTCACGAAGTTAGGGGTTGGGAACTTGTGTTTTTAAAATTTCCCTCATGCTTATTGTTTGGGGCCTCCCTGGACATAAGAGAAAGCAGACTGGCAGGAAGGCAGAGAAGTAGTGACAGGAAAGGATGGATTGCTACGCACAGTGCCTGCCATCTGCCGTTCTGCCAGAGGCCCAGCAAGTGGGTACTGTCTCCTCTCTGTTGTTGTTGTTTAGTTGCTAAGTTGTTTACGACTCTTTGCGACCCGGTGGATGGTAGCCTGCCAGGCTCCTCTGTCTGTGGGATTTCCAGGCATGAATACTGGATTGGGTTGCCATTTCCTTCTCCAGGGGACAACAAGAGCAACACACGAATAGATTTGTTTCCTTCCCAGGAATATCAATAAGCCTAATTATTGTCATAGTTCTCAGTAACTTTAAAAGGGCTTTGGGGAAGAATGGCCTAAAGAGACAAGTGTCTAGCACCTTGCCAGCCTGACTTCTGCTAAATACCCTCAGCTTCCTTTCTCCCAGCGAGCTCTCTCTCAGTCTTGGAAGCCTCACGTTTCACTGTCTTGTATTATATTCAATTCCATGATTACCTGAGGGCTGTGGGAAGGTGCTGGCATGATTAGAACAATCTGCCATCATGCTTTTAGTTAATCTAGGTGGCTGGCCTGCCTTATCAGTCACTGAGGTGATCCTGTTTATTATGACAAACACTGGGACCCATAGTCTGAACATACAGGTGTACTGAAGGAGTTGGTGAGACAGGATATTTGAGTCAGAACAGTCTTGGAAAATCTGGAACATAAAGCTCTATCTTTAACACCATTGTCTGTACAGCACAATTAGCGTTTATAGTATAATACACCTGTTCTGTTAGTTATCTTTCTGTTTCTCTTTTTCTCTCTCTCTATTGAAAGCTGCTTAAAATCCCCAACAAGATCTTAGGCCTCTTTGTAGTCAAGGAGCCCCATGAGTATTATAAGTGTTTGTGGATGATAACATGGCATGTCACATGCCCAAGCGTGTTCATCCCTTCCTTAGTACTGCATCTGCTGTTCTCTCTGGCAAGACCACTTGGAGCTGCTGCGGAGGAACTGTTGTCATCTGAAACTATTTCCAGAGCAGCTTGGGGGAGGGCAGGCAGAGGAAGGGGAAGGATCAGTGAGCAGAACTGAGTTAGAGTGTGAGGGGGTTCTGGGTAGCAATGTTTGAAGGTGATGAGAAAAGCAAAGATAGTGAAGTGACGTTACACTTTTGCTCCTTCAATTTTCTAGAAGGAGACAAGGGGAGGGTCAGTCTTTCTCTTTGCTTAGTAATTGCAGGTGTCCCACTAATTAGAAAATAACTTTGGCCACCTCATGCGAAGAGTTGACTCATTGGAAAAGACCCTGATGCTGGGAGGGATTGGGGGCAGGAGGAGAAGGGGACAATGGAGGATGAGATGGCTGGATGGCATCGCCGACTCGATGGACGTGAGTCTGGGTGAACTCCGGGAGTTGGTGACGAACAGGGAGACCTGGCGTGCTGCGATTCATGGGGTCGCAGAGAGTCGGACGCGACTGAGCGACTGAACTGATTCCTCTACCACACTTGGGTTTTTGTCAGCCTCAGAGAAATCTCTTAAGTGTCTGTGCTCAATGTCATGTTCGTCTTGCTTTGTAACACTTTTTGTGTTTGCAGAAAGTCTTCCTGGTGCACCCAAAAGGAACAGTGAGATGATTGGCTGCTCTGGGTTATGCTTTCTTCCCTTTTGCATGTGACTTTTCTGGGACACATGCCCAGATTTAAAGTCAATACGTTCAAGTTCAAATGCCTACAGGTAAAAGGACAGAGAAGCAGCGCACTCTCTGCCCACTTGGCACACTTGTATTGCCTCTGTAGTGTGCACCGAGAGGGTTACAAAAACAACAAACCCATGATCCTTGTTCACCAAGAATTGGCAGTCACCTTGAGGAGGCGCCAGACAAAATTCACTTTGTAAGGTTTGTGATTGTTGTTTTGACACTCAATATTCTGGGAGGTCAGGGAAGTGAAGAGCTGAGAAATGGAAAAGACAGTCATTTGAACTGAATCCACTGCGTTGCCTAAAAGACAGCAGGAACAGAAGAGAATGAATGAGCATTAGTGAATGAGCATTCAGAGAGTTACTGGAAACATGTCACCCACAAAAAGAATGTCTTTCATAAATGGCTTGTCTAGAACAGGGATTCCTGAACTTGAGGGGCCTACCGGTGCTCTGGAATTGCATAGGTAACATGTATTTATTTATTAATGAATCTGTTCTCTCCAAATTTATTTCTTCTGTATCTGCAGAAGTTCAACACAGGAGGCATTAGCCACATGAGGCAACTTTTTTTTAACTTGTGATTGTCCTGGAGAGAGAGTCAGAAGTCTTCCTCTGATTCTCAGAAGGGTTTGCAACCCCAAAAGGGTAATGATTATTATAATCTGACAAATAGCTTTGCTACCAGTCTTCAGAAGTACACATCTCTGAATTTGTATCTTCAGATGAGGAGGTAACTGGGTGGAAGATTAGAGAGAGAAACCCAAGGATTCCTTTGTAAACAACCTTCTACCCAGCACCAGGTGTCATGGGACATACATGAGTGCTTGTATGTCCCACATACAAGCATGTTCCCACATACACAGTGGTCTAATCTGGTTGCCAGGCGTGGCACAGCTAAAATGCACTTACTAACTAGTGGGGGTGATGCTCAGCTCTGCCTTCGGAGACCTTATAGTCAAGTGCAGCTGTTTAGAGTGTGTGCCTGTCCACAATACAGATTTAGAGCCAAGTAGGAATGTTGGGAATGGGGTGAGAAATCACGTGCTTTTTGGAAGGTCAGGCCATTTTTTTCAGAAATGACTGGCCTGTTGGAAACAAGATATGAAAGAGGGAGGGAGCCCTGCGCAGGTTCGGGAGTGGTGACTGATTCAGAACTAGCTCCCCTCTGCTGCTTTGGACATACAGCCTGAAAAGACTGTCCTAGAACTGCTGTCGAGTAGCACACGCAGTGAGACATGCAAACTATCTGTTTCAGATGAGTGCCTTAGCTCCCCAGAGCTCAGCCAGCCAAGTAGGCCAAGCTTGTACCCCCGCCCCGCATCGCCCACCACCACCCTGCTCTAACTGTGGATGCTCCACTGTCCATGCTTCCGGTATCAGCCTTCTGTGTAGGGTTGGGTTGGGGGAAAGGCATTCAGTTCAGTCAGTTCAGTCAGTTCAGTCGCTCAGTCGTATCCGACTCTTTGCGAGCCCATGAATCACAGCACGCCAGGCCTCCCTGTTCATCACCAATTCCCGGAGTTCACCCAGACTCACGTCCATCGAGTCAGTGATGCCGTCCAGCCATCTCATCCTCTGTTGTCCCCTTGTCCTCCTGCCCCCAATCCCTCCCAGCATCAGGGTCTTTTCCAGTGAGTCAACTCTTCGCATGAGGTGGCCAAAGTACTGGAGTTAGCACACCTTAAAGCAAGCCCTGGAGCACATGATTTTCTGCTTTGTCAGTTGTCCTCCTCATCTTGTCTACCTTTTCCCCTAGTTATTCATCCAGTATTGCCTAATCAGGTCCTTAGTCAGCAGTAGATGTTCCGGGCCATTTGAATTTCTTCTCAGTAATGATTAGCGCTTACAATGATGTTTGACCAGTTCTGGAGACCTCTTGGGAATTAGAGGCACCCACTTTATGTATCTTCATGTATTTCGTGGGGGCTGTCTCATGTAACAGGAAGTTGCTCAGTTTTACAGTGGCAAACTGCTGTTTGTTTTTTTAAATTTTCTTTTTGGTAAACTGGTATTTTTGTAGCATTTTGCTTTACCCCCCTGCAGTAACCATAACAACATAATGCCTTGGTGTATTTCCTCCAAAATGTTCTAAAAATGTGGGCTTGTTAAGAGAAGCTTGACCCCCCTCCCCCTTCCCTAGAGTAACAGACCTGAGAAGAAGAGTGCTGTGAAACCCCTTCCCTGAAGCCAGCTGGGGGAGTAAAGGGTCTCCCAGGTGGACAGCAGGGAGGGCCGGCGCTTTACGTCTGCATCAGGTGGAGCAGTGCTGGCAAGTGTTTGTTACCTAGACTGTTAAAATTTTGCCTAGCCATTTCTTCCCCCACCCTTCTTTTTCTCCCTCCCTCACCTCCCAGCCCAAAACCTCTCTCTTTTTTTTTTTTTTTTTTTTTAAAGTACAGCTGTGTCTGCTGTCTCACCCTACACTGCTAGCCTCCTTTTCCTTTTTAAAAATAATTTAACAAATTTATTCACTTTGGCTGTGCTGAGTCTTCATTGCTGCTCGGGCTTTTTGCCAGTTGTGAGCAGGGCCTTACTCTCTAGTTGCGGTGCCTCGGCTTCTCACTGCAGTGGCTTCTCTGGTTGCTGAGCACAGGCTCTCAGGCACTTGGGCTTCAGTAGTTTCTGCACACGGGCTCTAGAGCACAGGCTCAATAGTTGTGATGTACTGGCTAAGTTGCTCCCAGGCATGTGGGGTTCTCCCGGATCAGGGATCAAATCTGTGTCTCCAACACTGGCAGGAAGATTCTTTACCACTGAGGCACAAGGGAAGCCCTCCATTTCTTTCTTTCTTTCTTTTTTTTTTTTTAAGTAAGGCAGTGTTCTGTTCTTAACCAGGCTTCCAGAGTCCTTAAAATCTAAAAGGTATGTCCTTAATAGCTATATCTGTGGAATGTGAGGGAGGCAGTTTAAAACCATGCAGTGCAACCTTTCTCTTTCAGACCCCCTACAAGGCCCATGTAACCTCCCCCCCCACCACCCGCAACTGCTCATCAGTAGAAATTTTTGTAGTAAATATGGTGCTCAAAGATACTTACTCACTAGCCAGCCAATTTTCTTATGTCTGGGATTCACTTTTAAATGTTCTCTTTGTCATCTGCTCTTTGAGAATACCTCGATTTTGAGAATACCTCACATTCTGGAAATCATCCAGTCACTCAGCAAACCCTGATTAGGTAGGTACCCTGTGTTGAAGTAAGACACGAAGATAAATGAGCTGTGATCTGGAAAAACATAGGTACAAAGAAATGCTGCAGCAGGATACACGTGCTGTAATAGATGATGAAAAGCTTGCTTAGGTGGCTCTTAATGTAATATCAGGTCTCCAAGATCATCCAGCTCATTGTTATCTGACCTTATTTTTAGAAGCAGCACAACTCCATTTTCGGAGGAGTATGCGAGCTGCTGTGTCTGAAATGGGTGGGGGAAGCCCATGGTCTTTCCTGCTCTACCTTCTGTTAAATGCCATCCTCCCTGCAGCTCTCTGAGACGTGCCTCTTATTTTATAAATGAGGCTGTTGGAGTTCCAGAGCAGCAGTGTTTGTAATACAGCTCACTGGCGCAGACCTCGTATTAGAGCTTTTTAGCCTACATGTCAGTCAGACACCAGACTGATAAACAATGATTCAATTTTCTCCCAGTTCTGTGTTCTATTCCTTCAAGAAGTCAGTGAACACATTTCTGTCAGGGGCTTCTCCTCTTCCTGGCTTTGTTAACTGAGCCTGCTTGAAAGGTTTTGCCTCCTTGTGGGCTAAATACAAATCAGTCCTCTTCCCAGGAAGACCCTTTTCCCTGTCATCTGTGGGCAATGAGTGCCAAGTTGCCCCACTTACAGCCTCTTCTGTTTTCTGGTGGAAATTCAGTTTCCCCAGAAATCGCTGTAAAGGATATTTGATGAAGGTGTGATGGATGGCATGAAGCTTACTGTGAAAACAAACCTCTTCTTGTCTCTCTCTAAACTGATGAAGGGATGAGAGGTTAGAGCAGGGTTTCTCAACTTTGGTGCTCTTGACATTTTAGGCTGGATAATTGGTGGTGGTGGTGGTCTGGTGTGTGTGTTGTGTGTGTGTGCACACGTGTGCTTTTACTTTCTGCGCATTGTGGGATTTGAACAGCATTCCTGGCCTCTATACACTAGATGCCAGTAGCTCAGCCCACCCTCCAGTTTTCGCAAGCAGACATCGCTCTGGGTGTGACCGATGTCCCCTTGAGAACCACTGGGTGGGGATTGATTGTCAAGAGAACTAACTGCAAATGAGAGTTACCATATTTATATAAAGTCAAGTTTTCATTTACCTAAACCTTGATTTATAGTGATGAGCTGCTCTGAAGAAACAAAACAAGAACATGTCCCATCCTGGATTCTGACCCGTCTAGAGCATGGGGGGGCCTTCACCTAACTCAGGTTCAGAGGCCCCTGAATAGAAGGTGAACTCCGGAAATCATCTTCCTTTGCGTTCTTTGCAAAACTTACTTTGCTAGATATGCCCAGGTTTTTCTGTTCCTTTTTTGGTATTAGAAATGTTACCAGAAAGAAAACAGTTTCTTCATAGTGAGCATTCATCTCAGCCTGTGACCCTGGAATAGATTTCATGCTACCTACAGGACCTTTCATAGAGAAAGCGGTTTTTCCATTTCTTGACTAAAAATATTCAGAAACATTAGTTAACTTTTGGTGACACTTGCTTTAGTTTACTATTCAGCATCATATGGCAAGCTAAAAATAATAAATAAACGAAAACAGCAGTTTTATAAGTAAACTAAATAATAGACTGAAACAGCAGTTTTATGGTTATCTCATTCAGTTTTCACACCTGCCATGCAGAGCTGTTATCATTACCCTTACAGATGGAGAAACTGAGATTCTGAGAGTAACTGGTCCGAGGCCCCCAGTGGGTGTGCAGCAGAACCAGGGCCTGCCCTGCAGTACCTGACTTGAGCCTGTGCCTTGACCACATGCCTGCACTGCCTCTCGGCCTGTGTGGCAGTGGACTCTTGGCCAGTCATAGTTGAAGTCAGGTTTGTTGGGCTCCTATACACGCTAGCAAAGTAATGCTCAAAATTCTCCAAGCCAGGCTTCAATAGTACGTGAACTTCCAGATGTTCAAGCTCGTTTTAGGAAAGGCAGAGGAACCAAAGATCAAATTTCCAACATCCTGTGGCTCATAGAAAAAGCAAGAGAGTTCCAGAAAAACATTTGCTTTATTGACTATGCCAAAGACTGTGTGGATCACAAAAAACTGGAAAATTCTTAAAAAGATGGGAATACCAGACCACCTAACCTGTCTCCTGAGAAATCTGTATGCAGGTCAAGAAGCAACAGTTAGAACTGGACATGTAACAACAGACTGGTTCCAAATCGGGAAAGGAGTACATCAAAGCTGTATATGGTCACCTTGCTTATTTAACTTATATGCAGAGTACATCATGAGAAATGCTGGACTGGATGAAGCACAAGCTGGAATCAAGATTGCCAGGAGAAGTATCAGTAACATCAGATATGCAGATGACACCACCCTGTGGCAGAAAGTGAAGAAGAACTAAAGAGCCTCTTGATGAAAGTGAAAGTGGAGAGTGAAAAAGTTGGCTTAAAGCTCAGCATTCAGAAAACTAAGATCATGGCATCTGGTCCTATCACTTCATGGCAAATAGATGGGGGAACAATGGAAACAATGACAGACTTTATTTTGGGGGGCTCGAAAATCACTGTCAGTGGTGACTGTAGCCATGAAATTAAAAGACACTTGCTCCTTGGAAGAAAAGTTAGGACCAACCCAGACAGCGTATTAAAAAGCAGAGATGTTACTTTGCCAACAAAGGCCCTTCTAGTCAATGCTATGGTTTTTCCAATGGTCATGTATGGATGTGAGAGTTGGACTATAAAGAAAGCTGAGCACCGAAGAATTGATGCTTTTGAGCTGTGGTGTTGGAGAAGACTCTTGAGAGTGCCTTGGACTGCAAGGAGATCCAACCAGTCCATCCTAAAGGACATCAGTCCTGCGTGTTCATTGGAAGGACTGATGTTGAAGCTAAAACGCCAATATTTTGGCCACCTGATGCAAAGAGCTGACTCATTGGAAAAGACCCTGATGTTGGGAAAGATTGAAGGTGGGAGGAGAAGGGGATGACAGAGGATGAGATGGCTGGATGGCATCACCGACTCAATGGACATGAGTTTGAGTAAGCTCTGGGAGTTTGTGATGGACAGGGAAGCCTGGTGTGCCACAGTCCATGGGGTCACAGAGAGTCAGAGATGACTGAGCAAGTGAACTGAACTATAGGCCAGCTCTAAAGACCACCACGCAATTCACTCATTGCCTCAGTCCCTCTGGTGTCTGGTCAGCACGTTAGCATTGTGCTGTGCAGGTGGGACTTGTGTGTGTGTGGCTGCCGTTAGCCTTGTTGAGCCCATGTTCCAGAAACTTTAAGATAGAGGGATTTGGTCTCCATGTCCTTGGATGTATACTGAAATACAGATACTTATGTTTGTATCTAGATGGTGGTCACATTTACACAGATGCTGAGTTACTGCCAGCAACTACTGCACAGGGAGACTGTGATCTGGGCATCTTGTACTGGTAAGGAAACTAGAGCAGACAGAGTAGTGTGTTCAGTTCAGTTCAGTTTCTCAGTGATGTCCAGCTCTTTGCGACTCCATGAACAGCACTCCAGGCCTCCCTGTCCATCACCAACTCCTGGAGTCCACCCAAACCCATGTCCATTGAGTCGGTGATGCCATCCAACCATCTCATCCTCTGTCGGCCCCTTTTCCTCCTGCCTTCAATCTTTCCCAACATCAGGGTCTTTTCCAATGAGTCAGCTCTTTGCATGAGGTGGCCAAAATATTGGCGTTTTAGCTTCAACATCAGTCCTTCCAATGAACACGCAGGACTGATGTCCTTTAGGATGGACTGGTTGGATCTCCTTGCAGTCTAAGGCACTCTCAAGAGTCTTCTCCAACACCACAGTTCAAAAGCATCAATTCTTTGGTGCTCAGCTTTCTTAACAGTCCAACTCTCGCATCCATACATGACCACTGGAAAAACTATAGCCTTGACTAGACAGACCTTTGTTGACAAAGTAATGTCTCTGCTTTTTAATATGCTGTCTAGGTTGGTTATAACTTTCCTTCCAAGGAGTAAGTGTCTTTTAATTTCATGGGTGCAGTCACCATTGACAGTGATTTTGGAGCCCCAAAAAATAAAATCAGCCACTGTGTCTACTGTTTCCCCATCTGTTTGCCATGAAGTGATGGGACCAGATGCCATGATCTTAGTTTTCTGAATGCTGAGCTTTAAGCCAACTTTTTCACTCTCCACTTTCACTTTCATCAAGAGGCTCTTTAGTTCTTCTTCACTTTCTGCCATAAGGGTGGTATCATCTGCGTATCTGAGGTTATTGATGTGGTATGTGCTGACCTGTTATCTCTGACCTTGGATCCTAGAAGATTTTAGCGAACAGCTGGGGTGTCTAGAAAGAGAGTTTAAGGGTGTTTTGTTAAGTAATCACTCTGCCACCTTGATTTTTCTGCCTTTCAAGTGTGGTTTTGAGGATTGTTGCAGGTGGATTGTTGTTGTTCAGTCACTGAGTCTTGTCTGACTCTGTGACCCTGTAAACAGTAGCACACCAGGCTTCCCTGTCCTTCACTGTCCCCCTGAGTTTTACTAACAGTGAAGACTCTGAATGTTTTGTCTGTTAAGAAAAATTTTATTGAGTTAAAGATTATCCTTGTAAGTCAGCTGTCACTCTGAGAGGCTTTTTAGATTGGAAGAGAGGGCTGGTGTTACACCTGACTGCTAATACTCTCACATCACCTGCAGTATATTTTCTCTACCTTTCCACTCCTGGCTCCTCCTCAGGGACATGTTCATCCATGTACGAATCGGGCCCGATACACCGAGGGAGGAAGACAGTTGCGCACCCCTATTCCTTGAGCTGTTGCCTTGTTATTAGTACAGGGAACCAGAGAGCAGAGTGGCAGCGGGCTGCCTGCTCTGGGGCCCTGACTGCTGCCCCTGGGAGGCCGGGCCTGCGGGGAGCCAGGAGAAGCCGAGCCTCTTGCCCTTGGAGAGGCCGGTGGCTGTTGCTCCTGGTCCGCTGCCACTGTAGACGCATGTCTGTGAGGACAGGGCAGCCTCTTGGGAGTTACCATTCCTGGTCAGGGCTTGTTTGTCTGCACCCACTTCACCCCCCCCTCCCCTCTACTGCCAGAGTCTAGGCAGTTGTGAAAATGCCTGAGAATAATACCTAACTCTGAGGCCTGTGGAAGCATGTTAGGGTCCCAAACAGGTCCAAGGTGAGCCAGAGGAGCCGCCTCATTCGATTGACCAGTGCCTTGGCCTGTGGAGTTGCTGATTTTAGAAGACCTATATGTTGATATATTTTCTGTCCATCACACTCCTGTTACCAAGGCAGAGTATATTTTCAGTAGACAGGAAGATTGGACTGAATAGATCTCAACATGTGGAGAACACGCTTTCAGGTTCTTAAAACCAGCTCTTCTGATTCTCTGTAGTTTCTATGGTAATAGGTACTATAGAAATCTGCAGGCCTTACCTATTGTGACCTCCCCGTGGGGTCAGGATGCCCAAAGCCTCGGCTTCAGCGTCTGCCAGGACCTGGCAGATCTGGCTGCTTCCCTCCAAGCACTGAGGTTGGGGGGTGGGGGGGTGGGCGCCATCCTCCCCCTTGGGACCAGCCGTTTCCAGCCTTGGCCTGCCCTGCTAGTCAACAAAAGCAGGGCCCGCCAGAGGACAGCCTTCTCGGGTTGCCCTGTAATCTGAGTGAGCCAAGGTGAGTGTGTTAGGGGTGGCGGTATAGTCTTCAGATGGGAACCTGAGCATATACTTCTCAGCAACCATAGGATTGAGCTCGCTTTTCTACTAAAAAACAAGTGTCACTCAGTGGTTTAGCCAACCCCTCCACTGTGAGCAGAAGTGCCATGTAACATAACCTCAGTTCCCATGTGGCTAGTAGTCCTGTCAGTAGACACCATACCGGTGTCACCTTTGTGTGCCACTGAGGCCTGGCTGTGGACACTGAACCACCTTGCATTCCGAAGGACTCAAGTTTGGTCCCAGCTTGACTGTTCACTCTGAGTGACATTGGCTGTGTTACTCAGTTCTCTTGATCTTACTTCCTTCATAGTCATGGGACCCTGCTCAGAAGTGACTTAACATGGCGTGTCCACATCTGTTAGACTTCAGTCCAGTGGTCTTCCTCTGCACCGCCCCTTCTGGGTGAACCTGAGGGCCTTTGGTCCCTGCTGGGAGGCTCTATTGAGTCTGTTTGTAGAGAGGAAACGGCTTCCCAGGTGGCTCAGTGGCAAAAGAATCTGTCTGCCAAAGCAGTAGACACCTGAAATGACAGTTTGATCCTTGGGTTGGGAAGATCCCCTGGAGGAGGAAATGGCAACCCACTCAAGTATCCTTGCAGGCAGAATCCTATGGACAGAGGAGCCTGGCAGGCTATAGTCCATGGGGTCCCAAAGGAGTCAGACATGATGCATGTACAGAGGACACATGCATGTAAAGAGGAAATCACCTGGAAGCCCATAGCACTTCTAGGTTTTCCAAGGTGGAAATTTGGCAGCAGCATCCTAAGCCCCCATGGTTTCCTGCCACTCCCAACACTGTTTATGTCATCATTTATGAGAGAAGCCGAGGTCACAGGTGACAGTTGTTGCACCTGAATGAAAGAAAATGTGGCTGACCACTTAATCCATAGGACACATGCTTTCTAGATTGTTCCAAAGTTGGAAGGATTTTTGCTTGATTGTGCCTAGGGGTGACCCACAGTCTCATCAGAACTTATGCTGTTACAACTGGCCTTGTGGCTATCTGGTGCCTAAGCTTTGTTCTTATAAAATCCCAGCCTGACTGTTCTAGAATTCAGTCATGACTTCAGCCCCCACCCCTCAGGTGCTTCTCATGGGACTAAAAAGCCTTGTCTTCTCAGCCCCAAGACCCAGTGACACTCAGGAAACAGAGCAGGTCTTGTAGTAGGAAGTGGCATCTTTGGTGCCAGCAGCCAGTGGACTTCTGGCCCCTTCTCTGCTCTTTTTAACGTTTCAGGTATCATCGCAGTGTCTGAATTCTTGCTCAGCTGTATTTGAACGTGCTAGAGATGAGCCCACCGCTCCCCAGCGAACACAACCTGCCTGAGAAGTCTTAGACTTCCTGAGTCCAGTTTTTGAAGTTACTAAGAGGCTAGTGCCCTTAGTTGCTTTCTGGTTGCTTGTTGCCAGATATGCAGGTGTGTGTTGAGTAAACCTGACGCAAGAGCTTTGTGTCCCTAGACTCCTCACTTTTCCAAAATTGCTTGTCTGAACTTGCTCTTTGTCAAGAGGTTAATAGTCATCCATTCAATTAACTGTGGGATTGAATTCACCCAGTAACCAAAATGAAAGGGGTGAAGCTTGTGTATAAGAATTCCTGAGGTGTGGCAGCACCAGAGTTCAGAGACCTCATGTCATTCATTCTATAGACTCAGAAGGTGGTGACCTATAGGATATGGTCTCCTCAGGGGTTTGGGAGGCCCCTCTTCTCGGCTGCTTTGTTGGATTAGAGCTGAGTCGGCCCTGTGCACTGCTCCCAACACCCAGCTCAGCCAGCGTCCAGCAGCATCTGCAGTGAGAATTTTCTAGCTGCAGCGGTCACAGATCTCACCTCAGAAAGAACAGGAATTCCCTTTTCCTGACACTGGCAGAGGAAAAGGCCAGAGTCACAAGTCCTCACATGTAACTGACTGCCCAGAATTACCTTTGGATACATCAGATTTCATATTCATCCTCAGTGTTTCAGAACCACCCACCTGTTCACTTTGTCCAACAACTTCTCAAGAGATCATCAGCACTTTTCAGCCGCGTTAGTTTCATGAAGCCCTTGTACACACGTTAGCTCCTTCAGTCTTCACAGCACACTTGAGAATGTGGAGCAAAGAGAGTTTTGTTACCCAGTTTTATGGATGTGGAAACTCAGCTTTCAGAACGATACGCCTTACCGCAGCCATGGAACTACTAAACACTGAAATTGCAGCCCAAACCTTTCTAACTCTAAAGACCTCATCCTTTGGACAGGGCCCATCTACCTTTCCCTTCCTCAAGGTGAGCTGGGTCTAGAGCAGTAATCAACAGCAGGTGGGAGCCCGGACGTGACCCCTGTAAACTGACAGGTTCACTGAGCTCCCTCCTGCCCCCCAACTTCCAGCCCTCCCTGAGGTCTGGGAGCAGCGCAGGGACGGTCAGGTGGTCGTTTACTGCAGGAAGCAGGTTGCACCCCTCTTCACATCCATTGCCAGATGAGATGCAAAACTGGCCCTCGGTGTGAGGTTTACCCCTCTCAATACTGGATTTTAAACAGTGCTCAGGAGAGCAAGTCTATTTCCACGTTGCATCCGGGAATAGGGCTTCTTCCACTTGTTGAGTTTCCTGGTGTCGTAGCAAGGTCTGAAAAAAGCTCACCAGAAGTGTCTCGTCTCCCAGGGTAGACCAGTTAATAAACAGCTCACTCTCAGTTTTTTCTGTAACGTTGACACCTGTTGTAAAGTGGTTTCATCTTCGTCATCTATTTGATCTTCATAGTAGTCTTGTACTGAGTGCTGGGTAGGTGTTCCTCCCATTTCACAGGTGAAACGTGGAGAGAGCCCGAGGTTAGGAGGCTGAGAGCTGCACTGTCCCGCTCCCGGCTTCCTCCCTCCTGCTGCCTCCACAGGAGCCCTGGCTCCTGTGTTTGTTTGTCCTGGCGTTGTTTGTCCCCCAGATCATGTTAGGCTTATAAGTAGCATGTTAGAATTTACTCTTCTTTCATAGACACTCAGAAAGGAATATGTGTGATGGGTAAACAACCTGTTTCTTCATAGCTGCTGAGGCCTGCCTGATAAAGAGTATGTGGCACCATTAAGAACTGACTTAGCCTGCTTTATGGGATTGTTCAACAAGAACAGAGGGGTGAAAAGCCTTCAGGGGATATAGGGAAGGAACAGCTCCTATAGCCCAGGAAAGGGAGCGTCTTGTTCTGTGTTTATCATCTGAAGACATTTTCAGGGCACATGCTCGTATTTACGTGCTGAAGACATTTGTGTTGTACATGGTTTTTGTGAGCAGTGAGGCATCATTTTTACCCGTGACCCTCCTGAATGTCACAGTGTAAGTAGGTGGGGTGAGATCATAAACAGAGGTGGATGTGATGAAAGCTATTAGTTCAGCCAGAAGAGTGGAAAACACACACATGCACACACACCCCCCACATCCACGGGCTGTGGGAAGAAAGCTGCACCAGTGACTAGAGGCAGGACTGAGACAGAAGGAGCCAAGGGCCTCCTTACCTGCAGTGCTGGCTACGAAAAGCAGCCAGAGCCCCAGGAAGGGCCTGCCCTCACAGGCCTGCAGGCGAGGAGCAGCAGCCTTCCTGGGCAGGGGGGTGTGGATGTGGACTGGGCCTGGTGGAGAGGTCAGGGGCCAGTGCCCAGCCCTGATACGGGGAGAGCAGCCGGGGGCAGGGACTCTGGGGCAGACCCTGGGAGGGGAGCAGTGAACTCTCGGGGAGCCGCAGGAGAAACACAGCACTGGCCGCTCAACGAGGGTGCCAGCCCCCTTGGGCCCTGTGAGTGAGAATGGCCTTGGCCAGCTCAGAGGCACAGGAATTACAAACAAGTCTGTAGTTAGAAAAAAACGGACCACCAGAGAGAGGGGTGGAGGTGGGGAGAAGGGAAGGAGGAGGGGATGGAGTCAGAGCTGAAGAAAAGTAAAACTAGATTTCACACCATCTAACTCAGAGGTGTAGTACCCAATTAAAATTTTTATTGTTTTGTTTGGTATTTTAGAATTGAATCCATAACTTATTGTCACTGTCTCACCACCCTCTTCGTTTACCTAGCCTGGTCGGTAGGCATTTCATTTATGCAACGGCATCCATTACAGCTCAAGCTGGAGGCTCCCCAGGGCGCTGGGCTGTACGTGATTTGGAACGTGGTGTTGGATTCTGAGCAGCTCAGCCTGAGGGAGTCTTGCTCTGTCTTGTAGGATATGCTTCCAGCTTAACAGGGAAAACAGGATGATGGCCCTTGTGGCTGTGATGCCAGTTCTAGACTGGAGTGGACCCTGAGCCTCACACAGCCCTCTCGAGGCAGCCAGGGCCTCCGGTGTCCAGTGGAGGCCTTTGTGCAGGGAGCGAGCAGCCCCTCACCTTCCCTCTGGCCGCCATCTCTGCGCACAGGAGACCAGCTCCCCCTCAGGTCATGGGCCTCCATCTGCGCGCTGTGGCAGTTGGTGTCTGGCCACCTCGATTCCAGTAGGCAGGAGAGCTATACTGTTTCCAGCCACCGGTCACTGCCTTTCCGCCTCACTTCCCCCTCCCTCTCACGTGCTGGCCAACTCTGCAGCCTGCCCCTTTCCCTGGTTGTGGTTTCCCAGGGCAAAGGAAAAGAATGGGCATGAAGAAAAGAATTGTGACAGCTGAAGTCTCCATTGTGCCTTTGGGGGAGGGAGTGGGGATCACGTTTCTGTCTGGCAGCCAGGCTGACTGACCTGAGGTTTGCTGACGTGAGTTTGTAGAGCAGGCCTTAACGTCTTTGAACTTGTCTGTTCTTTAAGAAGCCCTAGAGCCTTGAGCCTGTCATTCCCCAGGGCAGAGGCTTTGAAATGAGTGTTCTGGATCTGCTGGGCCAGGTGCACCAGAGAGAACACTGGTAATCAGGACAGTGTTGCCGTTTCTCTCAGAGCAGGTGTGGGAGTGAAAACCAGTCATGATCAGTGAATAGCTAGGAGTACAGGGGTTACAGGGTTGTGGAAGCAGATTTTATACACAGAGGGTCACGGTGTTGTCGGGAAGTAGAAGAAGAGGGCCTGACCTCTATAGATAGACATTTCTGGAATTAGTAGGAGCACAGTGAAGGGCCCTGGGGACTTCTGGGGACTCACTGGTGTAGCACAGAGACTTAGACGGCTCCCCCAGTCCTGTTCTCTCTGTCCCCCTCCTCCTTCTCCCCTGCCTGTCCCTCCTGCTTTCAAAAGAATGGAGCCACTTTGCATAGAAGGAGCCAATTGGCTAAAATGTCCAACAAACAACAGGTATTTATAGTTTTCCAGAGTCCCTTCCTGCCATCACTGGTGTACTTAGTTATCCGTCGTCCTAGTCAGTGTTTGGGGTCTTTTTTTTTGTTAGGATTTTTTTTGTTTTGATGTGGACCATTTTTAGTCTTTATTGAATTTGTTAACAGTTGCTTCTGTTTTATGTTTTGGTTTTTGCCTGGGAAGTATGTGGGATCTTAGCTTCCCGATTAGGGATTGAGCCCACACCTCTTGCATTGGAAGGCGAAGTCTCAGCCACTTATTTTAAACAAAGAAGTTGATGCAGACGTTTTCATGCCTGGGTACTGCCCGTCAACTTGTTGCCGTGGTGCCAGGATTCCATTGTTTGCTGCTGTTTAAATAGCCCTGCCCTGTATTGTTAGGCTGGGTGACTTTTTTCAAATGTTATAGTATAGCTATTTATCATTTTGGTACAGATTACTTACTGTTAATACCTCTTGAGGTATATTTCCCACAGTGGACTATTTTGGGATCTTTTTGTTTTTGTCGGATGCAGGGTGGGGCAGCTTCTTATGGATTACAGTCTAGAAAGGCTCCATGTTCTTGATTTGGCCTTTGATTTTCTAGGATTATAGTGGTTCCTGCAAAGAGAAAGGATTGGAGTGTAGAAGTCAGCCTGACCAAGTTTGACCATGTAGCTTTTCAAAGAATGAAGTGAATTCTGTTTCTGACATACAAGGTGGCTCCTAAATCCCCCCGCCCCGCCCCTCCCACCCCGGCCACTCCCTCGAGGAATAGTGGCCAGGCCTCCAGGCGGCCCTCTTTCTGGAACTCAGCCCGTGTAGGGTGAAGATGCTAAATGAGCCTTCCTGAGAATGTTCTCCTTCCTGCCAGAGGGCACTTTCAGCCTGCGTTGTGTGCGTGCTTGCTAAGTTGCTTCAGTCGTGTCCGACTCTTTGCCACACTATGGACTGTAGCCCTCCAGGCTCCTCTGTCCATGGGGTTGTCCAGGCAAGAATACTGGAGTGGGTTGCCCTCCCCTTCTCTGGGGATCTTCCCGACCCAGGGATCGAACCCACCTCTCCTGTGGCTCCTGCATTTGAGGTGGATTCTTTACCACTGAGCCACCAGGGAAGTGCTCAGCCTGCGTTAGGGACTCAGTATAATTGCTGCTGGAATGGGATAAACTGGTATCTACCCTTCCTTCAAAGCAAAATTTTTCAACCCTGTTCTGAGTTTAGAACCTGTTGAGGTGGTAGACCGCAGATTGTGCCTTGCTGTCCATTGGCGCCTGCTGTTGGTGGAACGCTTTACAGTATTTCCCGTGTGCCTTCTTTCCTTTGATTTGTTTTCAGCAAGTGTTTTTATGGAGAGCCTATTTCCGAGGCCCTGGAGCTATAGCAGTGAAGCAGACAGCTGCGGCCCTGTCCCCGGGGCTAGAGTCTGGCCTTCTGGGAATGGGGATGCAGAATTCAGGGCTGTTGGGCAGGACCAGTGGAAGAGGGTGGAGGGTGTGCCAGAGGAGGTACTGGCACAAATAAACTGCTGCTGCAGAAAAAAACAGTCTGCACCACAGTGTTCACCAGCATTTTTATAGAGGAGAGTATATCTGATTTGTCAGGAGGAGGTCCCATTTTCTATATTCTGCTATTTCTATTCCCTCTTTTTTCCAGCTTTAGTGAAGTATCATTGACAATAAAATTGTAATATATTTAAAAATGTATAAAAGTGATGACTTGGTATATGTATACATTGACTTAACATATCCATCACCTCACATATTTACCCTTTTAAAGAAATGAGAACGATTCAAGATCTGTTCTCTTAGCAGATTTCAGTTATGCAGTTCAGTATTATCAACTATAGTCCATATAGTCAAAGCTAGGGTTTTTGCAGTGGTCATATACAGATGTGAGAGTTGGACCATAAAGAAGACTGAGCACCAAAGAATTGATGCTTTTGAACTGGGTTGCTAGAGAAGACTCTTGAGAGTCCCTTGGACAGCAAGGAGATTAAACCAGTCAATCCTAAAGGAAATCAACCCTGAATATTCATTGGAAGGACTGATGCTTGAAGCTCCAGTACTTTGGCCAGTTGATGCGAAGAGCTAACTCATTTGAAAAGACCCTGATGCTGGGAAATATTGAAGGCAAAGGACGGGGGCAGAAGAGGGTGAGATGGTTAGATAGCATCACTGACTCAATGAACATGAATCTGAGCAAATTCTGGGAGATACTGAAGGACAGAGGAGCCTGGAGTCCTGCATTCCATGGGGTTGCAAAGAGTAGGGCATGACTTAGTGACTGAACAACAATTATCAACTATAGTCACCATGCTTTTCATTAGATTCTCAGACCTTATTCACAATATAACTGAAAATTTTTACCATTTTACCAGCCATTCCCATTTCTTCCACTCCCAGGCAATCCCCATTCCATTGTTTTCTCTGAATTGAACCTTTTTTTAAAAAGATTGCACACAGAAAGAGTATCATGCCTTGTCTGGCTTATTTTACTCTCTGCTATTTTCTAAGCGTTCCTGGAACAAGTGCACCATCATACCTAATATTTACTGAGTGCTTACCACGTGGCAGGCACTGTGCTTCTGTGTTCTTAATCCTTCCTGTCATTAATTCCATTGTATAAATGCTAAATCTAAAGTTGAGAGAAGTTTCAGAAAGACTGCTGAGCGAAACCAGGCCTTGTAATATCTCCAAAGATAACAAAGGAGATGTCATCTAGGGAAAACTCAGAAAGGAAATGCAGCAACATACTAATGGTGGTTATCTGTGGGCTGAGATAGAAGTGGTTTTTTATCCTTTCGGGGATCATTTATTATACTTCTTTGTCCCCCTAGACACCTATTTCTGGGCAGAGCTCAGTAACGCTCGGTAAGAAGACACTGGTTGAGGTAGAAAGTTCAGGTCTCTCCTTCCTTTGGCTTGATTTGGCCCCAGTGATAGTAGCTCTGGTCCTGTGTTACTGCTGGTGTTGGGGCAGCTGTGCTGCTATTCCCAGATGGGCTTCCCCCGTCGCACAGTCAGGTGGAGCGTGAACTTGGCGCCTTCCAGGACCAGATCTCCCGGGCTGACGAACGCAGAGGCAGTGGGCATCGACTGGCCTACATGTGTCACTTCTTCTAGCTCGGCAGAGTCTGGAGTGGGCTGGAGGCAGTCTGCTCACGTGGTGACTCGGTGCAGCTCGTCAGGGGCCTTTGGAGCCGCCCCGAGGGGATGCTCTCTGCACAAGGGCGCCCGCCTCTAACAGGCAGGCTGGCTGGTTCCGATGCGCTCGCTGCCACACTGAGAGCTGCCGCACTGCTGCTTTTTTTATTTAAGTCATATTCCTTTGTTATTTTATGTTTTACGTAACTTTTGATATAATCTCAAAAATACAGAAAAGTTGTAAGAACGGTACGTAGAATCCTTGTGTATGTTTCATCCAGGTTCACCGTCAGCACTGACTCTAGTGCTTCACTTGTATGTCCCCCCCGCTGCAGTGTATGTGCCTGTACACACACACACACACACGCGCGCGCGCGCGCACACACTCTGTCTCTGAACCATTTGACAAGTTGCAGGTAATATGCCCCATTACTTGTGACTATGCGAGTGTGTGTTTCCTAAAACAAGGACATTCTTGTAAATAAGCACAGTGCAGTTATAAAAATCAGTAAGTTCAGCATCAATACAGTGCTATTACCACTGTCCATATTCACATTTTGTCCAGTGCAGATACGGTCCCGTGACAGCAGAGCTTTATTTTTATGAAAACTTCCCCGAGGCCTGTGGCGCCTCCTTGTGGTGTTGCTCAGGGCGAGCAGAACCGGCGGGCACCTGGGGAGTGACTGCCGCAGGCGCCACATCCCCTGCTCCCCTGTCTCCGCAGGACCAGAGGCGTGAGAGCAGCAGCCATGTCAGCGGAACTGGAGACCTCAGAGGGGTTGGATGAGCCGGAGAAAAAGATCTCCGGGGTCCCAGAGAAGGAAAACCACACCAGGTGAGTGGTGGCAGCCGTGGTGCAGTCAGGTCGTGCTGCCGGGCCCCAGGATGCTCCGTGCCCCGCCGCCGCCTCGCCCTCGCCCCCGGCCCACGCAGGGAGGCAGGACAGGCACTGCTCCAAGTGCTGAGTCATGGGATTTGATGATGCTCCTGGCCGTTTCTTCTTCCTGGAATTCTGAGCGTTTTGTCATCTGGGGTGAGCAAGGGTAATCAGAGGCAAAGCTGGCACCTTTCCAGTGTCTTCCACCCCTCAGATGTGGGAGTAGCTCTTAACTCCAGGGCTTTCCTTACTGGGTTGGGGGCAATTCACTTGAAGCCTCCAGTCACCCGGGCCTGTTCTTCATCATTCTCAGCCTCTCCTTATAGCCCTGTCATTGGCAAAGTTCTCTTTTTACATCTTGGAATAATTGCTGAAAATAAACTGTTGGCAGCACATGAGTGATATGAGCCAATCTCCCAAAGAGGCCAGCAGAGCCTGGGCCGTGAGACGCCAGGCTTTTCTCGCTCTGGTCGACAGGTGTGTGGATGCACAGGAGTCCCTGCCCAGCACCTTCTCTGCCTTGTCTGGTGCTGGCATCTGTCGTGTGATTTTGTTCAGCAGTACAGGCCTTGGTCCTGGCTCTTGCCTCCCCAGCCTCGCTCTCAGTCCCATCCTTCTGTGCCGGGTCCCAGCTTCATGTCATCCTCAGGGGCTGTGGGTCCAAGGTGGGAGGAAAGCAGCTGGGCCACCCCAGGAGGTGCACGGTCTGTTCTCTCAGGGGTGTGGATCCTGGGAGACACCTTCCCCAAAGTCGTCTGTTCCTTGAGGTCAGCACACACTGTGGTAGGGTGAGGTATGTGTTTCTTCGGGCGGGCACAGAAGCCAAGCATCACTCATTTGGGTGCTTCAGAGAGACCCGGGCACGGTGGAGTGGGTCAGAGTCATCCAGAGTCCGAGTCCTGGGAGCAGACCCACGTCTGCCTGTGCTTTGCTCCCTGCTGAGAGGCTGGAATCACGTTTCTGAGCAGCCTCTGCCTCGAGCTCGGCGAGTGGTCAGCCTGGAGTTGGAAGGCTAATTCGCACATGCTTTCTCCATAGGATGGCAGACCTTTCCGAGCTCCTGAAGGAAGGGACCAAGGAATCACATGACCGGGCGGAAAACACCCAGTTTGTCAAGGACTTCTTGAAAGGCAACATCAGGAAGGAGCTATTCAAGGTTTGTGCCCTCAGTCGTGAACTGGGTTGGGCTGGGGGCCCTTAGTCCCACAGGGTTGCCTATCCCCCAGCTTTCCTCCACACCTCATGTTTTCTCAGCATCAGGCTGTGGTTTCATGTCTTAAAAGGAATAAGGTAGTGATGTAAAGGAAGTGATCTGTGTTCCAAAGAATTCACCATGTCATTCCTTTAAGAAACAAACGCTTCCTGCACACGTGAAATAACTCACTGTAAAAGTGGGGAGCGGAGGGGGTGCTCAGGAGTGTGGGCAGTGGGCTTGGGAGTTGCTGGCCCAGGCCCTGGCCCTCTCCCATGGTCTCCCCATCGCCCTTGGCAGCTGGCCACCACCGCGCTGTACTTCACCTACTCCGCCTTGGAGGAGGAGATCGACCGGAACAAGGACCACCCAGCCTTTGCCCCCTTGTACTTCCCCACGGAGCTACACCGGAAGAAGGCGCTGATCAGGGACATGGAGTATCTCTACGGCGAGCACTGGGAGGAGCAGGCGCAGTGCTCCGAGGCCACCCGGAAGTACGTGGAGCGGATCCACGAGGTGGGGCAGAACGAACCAGAGCTGCTGGTGGCCCACGCCTACACCCGCTACATGGGGGACCTCTCGGGGGGCCAGGTGCTGAAGAAGGTGGCCCAGCGGGCCCTGAAACTCCCCAGTACGGGGGAAGGGACCCAGTTCTACCTGTTTGAGAATGTGGACAACGCACAGCAGTTCAAGCAGTTGTACCGGGCCAGGATGAACGCCCTCGACCTGAACCTAGAGACCAAAGAGAAGATCGTGGAGGAGGCCAACAAGGCCTTTGAGTTCAACATGCAGGTACTGCCAGGGCCAGGCGGGAAGGGCGTCTGCCGGCAGGGCTGCCCCAGAGCCGCTTGAGGGGCATCAGTGCCCTCAGACAGATAGGCTGCCTGAGCGCAAGTCTAGCAACTAGACAGGCCAGCAGGCACAACCCCAGTCAGGCTTCCACCCTGTGTGATCAACAGCCTGTGTGTGGTGCTTTGGGAAGGTGACACCCCAGCATGTTGAAGGGTCGGGAAGGTGGGAGCTATCTCCCTCCCTCTCACCCCAGGCTTCTGGTCTGAAGGAATGTGGAGTTCCCCCTTTTTAGCAAGGGTTGCTGTGAAAAGTCCTGCTTGGTAAGTTCAGAGAGAGAACCAAAGAGAATGATTCCGTTTACAAGTAGCTGTTAGACAGGCCCAAGTCTGGCAGGCCGGTTCTGTGTCCAGAGCCCAGGCCCTGCCCTCCGCTCCAGGGAAGTGCCGGCCTGAGCATAGGCCTGAGGGCCCCTCAGGACCAGCCAGCCCTGCCAGGGCTGCCTCCTCCCACCTTCCTGTTTCTTGCTAGAAATACCCAGCAAGAACGTGCTGG
This sequence comes from Bos indicus, assembly GCF_029378745.1. NCBI lineage: Eukaryota > Metazoa > Chordata > Mammalia > Artiodactyla > Bovidae > Bos > Bos indicus. Next base: position 4,706,607 of record NC_091784.1, read on the forward strand.
GGATCCCACGGCATGGGGGGCAGTGCTTTCTCCTTTCTCCTGTCTGCCCCCTGGGGGTGTCCGCCCGTGGGCTCTCAGCCTGGGCAGCACAGGTGCAGCCACACCTCCCAGAGCTCCCCCTCGGGGGAGGTGTCCACCCCGTACACTCCCGTCCCTGCCTGCTCGGCCCGTCTGGGGACACAGGCTGGTGATGGCTGTTGATCCTTTGCACCTGCAGGTGTTCAATGAACTGGACCAGGCTGGCTCCTTGCTGGCCAAAGAAACCCTGGAGGACGGGCTCCCTGCGCACGACGGGCTTCCTGCGCACGGCAGACTGCCCACGCAGGACGGGCTTCCCGTGCACGACGGGAAAGGAGACTTGCGGAAGTGCCCCTACTACGCTGCTCAGCTAGACAAAGGTAGGCCTCACGTGTCCTGCGCGCCCGGGGCAGGTGTGTTGGCCCCCACTCACGGCATGTCCCCTCGGTGCTGCTGCGCAGGTGCCCTGGAAGGCAGCAGCTGCCCCTTTGGAGCAGCCCTGGCTGTGCTGCGAAGGCCCGGCCTCCAGTTCCTGCTGGCCGCCAGCGTGGCCCTGGCTGCCGGCCTCCTGGCTTGGTACTCCATGTGAAGGACCCACCGTTCCACACTGCGCTGCCTCCTGTCCACCGGCCCGCCCTGCCTCCACCCACGACCAAACTGCCACCTCAGGTGACTTTCCTAATGCTGGCCTTGAGAAAACAAGCAACCAATAAAAGCCAGAGACTGAAGCCTTTGCTTGTCAGCATCCTGCCTGCGGGCCAAACGCTGAGCTGGGTGCAGGCCCGCCCCCCGAGCCCCCCGGCCCTGGCAGCAGGAGCAGTCCGCAGGCTGGCCTAGGCCTCTGGGACCAGCGCTGCTGCCAGGGCCCCCGCACCTCTGACCCAAGGCTGGCTCGCTCCCCTTTTCCTTGTTGTGTCTGCACCTAGGTGGGTGTCTTTCCTGTGCTGGGAGTAGATCGCCAGCAAGTTCAGGCCCCAGAGCTGTGGGAGGGTGGGGGCCTCCCCAGATGGGCTGCTCTTTTTCTGGACTTCTCCTGGGGTTAGCAGCCAGAAGTTGGGCTTTCGCCTCGCCTCAGAGGTCCTGGAGCTCCGTCCTGGGCAGCCAGTCCTCACGCCTGTCAAGCAGACACCCGAGTTGGGGTCAGTTTGGCCGTGGGCTGTCTCCTCTGACCTGTGAAAATGCTTCTGCACTCAATAAAGTGGATTCTGCTAGTCGCCTCCCTCCTTTCTGGTGTGACGCCATCCCTGTCGGTGCCCGGCAGCCCCTCGCTCTCCCAACACTGCCAGTCCCTACCCAGCACCAGCCTCTCAGGGCAGTCAGTGAGCCGCCTCTCAGGGACGTGGACATCCATGTGGTCCCTCGGTTTTCTAGTTCTCAAGAGTGCTTTAGTTTTCCTTTTTTTTTAATACCTAAGATAAAAGAGCATATACTTGTATTATATAACAATTGTCTAAAATAGAAATGAACTTAAATATTTATTTTAATAGGAGTTTATTACCTGTTCTATATATTGAGAATCTGGGAAAGTGTTACTCAAAAAAGAATTAAGTGGTGGGGACACTTTCCAGGAACTGACCAAGCCCACCCACCTTCACAAGTCAGATGAGGGGTGGGGGCCCAGCTGCCTGCCTGCCCCAGCAGCCTGCAGACCTGACGCCTCATCCCCGGTGGCTCTGTCCTGCTCAAGGCAGCGAGGGCACCTCCCCCCAGGGTTGATGACCCCGAGTTCTGGCTGGCAAGGGTCTCTAGGTTGCAGACCCCATGGGCAAGCGCATGGTGTGGAGACAGGTGACATTATCAGTAAGGAAGCCTGATGGCGCAGTCATGGCTGGGCTCTGGTGGGTTTAACCAGGGACTGAGACACCAGCATTGTCCCTGGGTAGTGGGTTCAGCAGAAGCACTGAGACCCTGAGGTCTTGACCCCCTGCCTTCCAACTACCTGCAGGCCCCCCACCCTCTTTCCCTCACAAAAGAAGGAAGCCAGGCAAGAGAGCAGAGGCCTCGGGTGGGGGAGTGAAAGGGCCAATTTAATAAGGAACTATCAACTGAGACTGGCCACGGTTCACAGTGACAGGAGGCCATGCAGTGACTGTGCAAGACCAGGAGGGGGCGGCAGGATACAGCGGTCCATGGGAGCAAGTTCACAGACAAACCCTTCAGGAAACAGTGTGTGCTCAGGCCCAGGGCAGGGCTGGTGGCCACCGGGACACCTCTGCCACTTGTGGCTGCTCCTTCCTTGTCCCAAGCCTGTCCCAGTCCAGCGCCACGGCTGCTCCTGCTGCAGCGCCTGCTGATGGAGCAAGAGCAGTGACGGCGAACCAGCCAGGCTGCAGGGCCCTGTGGGCACCGGGAGGAGGGCCCGTGGAGAGTGCACCACACAGCCCAGAGTGCCTGCAAGGAATCCCCGCTCTGTCATCTCTGGTCCCACCTGGGACACTCCAGGCAGAGGCTGTGCCCACACCCTGCAAGGGCACGGTATAGCCAGATGGCCTGGCTCCTGGGCATTCCTTCTGGCCCCAGCAAAGGCTGGGATTCACGGGGTGTGGCTGAAAGGGAGCTGGGCAGGGGCCATGGAGAATCGCTTCTTGGCAAGCTAGGGTCCAGTCCCTCACTCCGTAGCCTGCAGGTGTGCTGACCTCCATTTACCCCAGGTAATTCCTGGGCACAGTTAAGAATTCCTGAGTTCTGAGGGCCAGAGTCATTGCTTCTGACCATCGTGCCTGCCTCTAGCATCCACAAACTCAGGCCTGCCTGGGTCCATCCGCCATTCTCAGCCCAACAGATCAGAAATGACAGTGGCTATGGGCTCGGCCCCACTGCAGGCCCCGGTCTGGGGAACCAGCCACGGCTCTGGCTACTTTTGGTCCCAGGGAGACTCTGGACCAAACCTGTACCTGGTACAGAAATGGAGAAGAGACCCCAGCAGGGAGGACCACATGAGGAGACCACTCCCTCTTGTCTTCTTGATCACAAATGCCTAGCACGGCAGCAGCACGCAAGCTCAGCGCCATCCCCCACCACTCACTGGCCCTTGGCCTGAAATCCAACAGAATTTTTGCCACCAGAGTCAGATGCTCAGGGAAGGGCAAGGCGAAGAGGACAAGACTGCCAGGGGACGGACTAGTGGAACGGCTTCCAACCCCCAGTGGGAGCAGGGAGGTGAGCCACTGAGTGCGGGGGGCGAAGCATGGGGGGCCAGACGGACAGCGGGGAGTCCAGGCCCAGCCCGTCAGCACAGGCGCTTGTACGTGTAGATGTAGGCCTTGCAGCTGGGGCACGTGTGTGTCACATCCTTGAAGTCGTTGATGAGGCAGGGGATCAGGCAGCAGCCCAGGTCACACCTGCATCAGGAGAGACGGGGGCCTGAAGATCAGGGGCCGAGAGTCCGGCCCCTGCAGGGCAGCAGACGTGGGCATGGCGCCACCCCGCGGGTGCCTGCACCACCTACCCCATGAAGCAGCAGAAGAAGCCCAGCACGAAGTTCATCAGGCCAATCTCATAGGAGATCTTGGTGGTGATGGCCTGCTGGCAGTGAGGGCACACGGTCTGCACGGGCGCACCCTCGAAGATCTCTCCCTGCAGCACGGTCACGGTGGTGGCAGCCCCTGAGGGGACCAGGACCGTGGCCGTGTGGCCCCCAGGGCCAGCGTAGGGCCCTGGCGGGTAGGGCCCCGGTGGGTAGTAGCCCATGGGTGGATGGGGACCCGGAGGAGGGTAGAAACCTGGAAACAGAAGACGGAGCAAAGGCGGGTCACTGGCGGGCTGGGGCGCTGGCCCCACGGGAAAGGTGAACATAAATCCCCGAGCCTCCAGCACCCCAGGACACAGGCTTGGGGCCCAGGCAACCATTGTCCTTCTCCCAGCCTTTCCTGGTCTCTGTCCCAGAGCACACAGAAGCTCCCTGTACCGTGCTCTTGGGCACCTTCCCGTGTCTGCTGTCCACCTGCACGGTCGGCCCTCTGCCCTTATGTTAAACACCCACACAGACTGCCGGCTGGCAGCAGAGGCTGGCCCAGCTGCCTACGCGGGGTGCTGGGCTGGGCTGGTTCCTTTCCGTCTTACCTGAAGGCATGTAGGTGCCGTCTGCGTTCACGTGTGGGGGGATGAAGCCGGGCTGGGGCATCGGGTGACCAGGCGGCTCATAGGGTGGGGGGCCAATGTCTGCAGGGGGCAGCGACATGCCCGGTGGGGGCTGCATCACAGCTGGGGAAGTGCGGCCTGGATGGGGCGGGGGGCGGGGGAGGAAGCGCAGAGGCTTAGTTGTTGGAGGGGCGCGGCTCCAGGTGCAGCTCCCAGCAGCTGTGAAGGGCATGGGACCCTACCTGGCGTGGGCGGAGCGCCACTTTTCTCCTCCAGAAGCGGGGCTGTGGGACCCCCAGGATAAGGAGGGGGCGGATCATTCGACATCTTCGCTGCTTCTCCTGGGCCTGGAGGTGAAACCAGGGTGCAGGCTGTGCTCCCAGCTAACCCCGCCCCCCCCACCCCCACAGGGCCTTCCGTGGCTCCTCCCATGGGCGTCCCTTGCTCTTGGCCTCAGGTCACCTTCGCTTGTCTCCCCACACAGGTGTCATCGCTTGGTATGGGCCAGGGCCAAACCTTTGGGAGCACAGCCTCGGCTGCCCCCAGGCCCTGGAGATGCCCCACCACTGCCAAGGTAACCCAACCCAGAGCCACCATCCTGCAACCTCCAGGAACTCCAGCCTCAGGGGTCACCCACACTTCTGTGTGGGAGCCAAGGGCAGGGGGGTGGCCTGGTGAAGGGGGTGGAACCCAGCAGCTCGGGAACCTCATCTAGGGTGTCTCAAGGGCAGTCCGACTGGGTCCTCTCCACCCCTCCCCGAGGGGGCACCAGGCTGACCTTCGCACCAGGGCCTGCCCGTGGAGGGTCGGGAGATGCTTTACCTCTGATCTCAGGTACTCAGAAGAGACAGGCAGGTGAGGCTCCTTCCACCGCTGGCCTGGGCGAACACGCAGAGTTCTGGGAGCTATTTTAGGGGGAGACCCACAGGCAGTGCCCTCAGCACCAGGGCAAAGCTGGCCCTGGGCACCTGGCCCCACGCAGCCACGGTGCCATCCTGTGTCCCTACCCACACCCAAGCTCCCCCTCCCCTCCCCACAGCTGCTGTCCCCCAGGACCACGGCCGGTCCTCCATCCTCTCCCCACCAGCCCAGAGCAGCCCCCACACGTCCACATGCCCTGCGGGAATCAATCAAAACTGAGGGCATCTCCCCACAGAGTTGCATTCTGTCTCCTTTAGTAAGACACTTCTTCAACTCTCTTCAACAGCATGAAAGCCCCTAAATTAGTAGCATTTTAAAGTGAGAATTATTTGTTTTTAACTGAAATAATGTGAACTAGGAAAAAGAGCTACAGGAATAGGGGGTCCCCAACAATCCTGTAGCGCGGGCGGCTGCGATGGCGCACAAGCGTGGCCAAGAGGAGCTACCCTATGTCCGAGGCCAGGACAGAAGCCGGGAAGACCCCATGCCGGAGGGGCGGCGGCCAAGAGTGCTAGGCTGTGACAGCGCAGGAACGGCCGAAAGGAGCTACCCCACGTCTGAGGTCAGGGGCAGCGGCCGGGAGGAGCTACCCCCGGCCCGAGGCCTGGGGCGGCGGCTGAGAGTAGCAACTCCACGTCCAAGGAGCGGTGGCTGTGCGGGCGCAGGAGGGCCTAGAGGAGCTACTCCACGTTCAAGGTCAGGAGGGGCGGTGAGGAGATACCCCTCGTCCAAGCTAAGGAGCAGTGGCTGCGCTTGCTGGAGCAGCCGTGAAGATAGCCCACGTCCAAGGTAAGAGAAACCCAAGTAAGATGGTAGATGTTGCAAGAGGGCATCAGAGGACAGACACACTGAAACCATAATCACAGAAAACTAGGCAATCTAATCACACTAGGACCACAGCCTTGTCTAACTCAATGAAACTAAGCCATGCCTGTGGGGCAACCCAAGATGGGCGGGTCATGGTGGAGAGGTCTGACAGAATGTGGTCCACTGGAGAAGGGAATGGCAAACCACTTCAGTATTCTTGCCTTGAGAACCCCATGAACAGTATGAAAAGGCAAAATGATAGGATACTGAAAGAGGAACTCCCCAGGTTGGTAGGTGCCCAATACGCTACTGGAGATCAGTGGAGAAATAACTCCAGAAAAAATGAAGGGATGGAGCCAGAGTAAAAACAATACCCAGTTGTGGATGTGACTGGTGATAGAAGCAAGGTCCGATGCTGTAAAGAGCAATATTGCATAGGAACCTGGAATGTCAGATCCATGAATCAAGGCAAATTGGAAGTGGTCAAACAGGAGATGGCAAGAGTGAACGTCGACATTCTAGGAATCAGTGAACTAAAATGGACTGGAGTGGGTGAATTTCACTCAGATGACCATTATATCTACTACTGTGGGCAGGAATCACTTAGAAGAAATGGAGTAGCCATCATGGTCAACAAAAGAGTCCGAAATGGAGTACTTGGATGCAGTCTCAAAACGACAGCATGATCTCTGTTCGTTTCCAAGGCAAACCATTCAATATCACAGTAATCCAAGTCTATGCCCCAACCAATAACCTGAAGAAGCTGAACAGTTCTATGAAGACCTACAAGACCTTCTAGAACTAACACCCAAAAAAGATGTCCTTTTCATTATAGGGGACTGGAATGCAAAAGTAGGAAGTCAAGAAACACCTGGAGTAACAGGCAAATTTGGCCTTGGAATACGGAATGAAGCAGAGCAAAGACTAATAGAGTTTTGCCAAGAAAATGCACTGGTCATAGCAAACACCGTCTTCCAACAACACAAGAGAAGACTCTACACATGGACATCAGCAGATGGTCAACACCGAAATCCGACTGATTATATTCTTTGCAGCCAAAGATGAAGAAGCTCTATACAGTCAGCAAAAACAAGACTGGGAGCTGACTGTGGCTCAGCTCATGAGCTCCTTATTGCCAAATTCAGACTTAAATTGAAGAAAGTAGGGAAAACCACTAGATCATTCAGGTATGACCTATATCAAATCCCTTATGATTATACAGTGGAAGTGAGAAATAGATTTAAGGGACTAGATCTGATAGAGTGCCTGATGAACTATGGACGGAGGTTCGTGACATTATACAGGAGACAGGGATCAAGACCATCCCCATGGAAAAGAAATGCAAAAAAGGCCTCTGAGGAGGCCTTACAAATAGCTGTGAAAAGAAGAGAAGCGAAAAGCAGAGGAGAAAAGGAAAGATACAAGCATCTGAATGCAGAGTTCCAAAGAATACCAAGAAGAGATAAGAAAGCCTTCCTCAGCGATCTATTTGCAAAGAAATAGAGGAAAACAACAGAATGGGAAAGACTAGAGATCTCTTCAAGAAAATTAGAGATACCAAGGGAACATTTCATGCAAAGATGGGCTCGATAAAGGACAGAAATGGTATGGACCTAACAGAAGCAGAAGATATTAAGAAGAGCTGGTAAGAATACACAGAACTGTACAAAAAAGATCTTCACGACCAAGATAATCACGATGGTGTATCACTCACCTAGAGCCAGACATTCTGGAATTTGAAGTCAAGTGGGCCTTAGAAAGCGTCACTACGAACAAAGCTAGTGGAGGTGATGGAATTCCAGTTGAGCTATTTCAAAGCCTGAAAACTGATGCTGTGAAAGTGCTGCACTCAATACGCCAGCACATTTGGAAAACTCAGCAGTGGCCACAGGACTGGAAAAGGTCAGTTTTCATTCCAATCCCAAAGAAAGGCAATGCCAAAGAATGCTCAAACTACCACACAATTGCACTCATCTCACACGCTAGTAAAGTAATGCTCAAAATTCTCCAAGCCAGGCTTCAACAGTATGTGAACCGTGAACTTCCAGATGTTCAAGCTGGTTTTAGAAAAGGCAGTGGAACCAGAAATCAAATTTCCAACATTCTCTGGATCATCAAAAAAGCAATAGAGTTCCAGAAAAACACCTATTTCTGCATTATTGACTATGCCAAAGTCTTTGACTGTGTGGATCACAATAAACTGTGGAAAATTCTGAAAGAGATGGGAATACCAGACCACCTGACCTGCCTCTTGAGAAACCTATATGCAGGTCAGGAAGCAACAGTTAGAACTGGACATGGAACAACAGACTGGTTCCAAATAGGAAAAGGAGTACATCAAGGCTGTATATTGTCACCCTGTTTATTTAACTTATATGCAGAGTACATCATGAGAATTGCTGGGCTGGAAGAAGCACAAGCTGGAATCAAGACTGCTGGGAGAAATATCAATAACCTCAGATATGCAGATGACACCACCCTTATGGCAGGAAGTGAAGAGGAACTAAAAAGCCTCTTGATGAAAGTGAAAGTGGAGAGTGAAAAAGTTGGCTTAAAGCTCAACATTCAGAAAACGAAGATCATGGCATCCAGTCCCATAACTTCATGGGAAATAGATGGGGAAACAGTGTTAGACTTTATTTTTTGGGGCTCCAAAATCACTGCAGATGGTGACTGCAGCCATGAAATCAAAAGACGCTTACTCCTTGGAAGGAAGGTTATGACCAACCTAGATAGCATATTCAAAAGCATAGACATTACTTTGCCAATAAAGGTCCGTCTAGTCAAGGCTATGGTTTTTCCTGTGGTCACGTATGGATGTGAGACTTGGACTGTGAAGAAGGCTGAGCGCCGAAGAACTGATGCTATGAACTGTGGTATTGGAGAATACTCTTGTGCGTCCCTTGGACTGCAAGAGATCCAACCAGTCCATTCTGAAGGAGATCAGCCCTGGGATTTCTTTGGAAGGACTGATGCTAAAGCTGAAACTCCAGTACTTTGGCCACCTCATGCGAAGAGTTGACTCACTGGAAAAGACTCTGATGCTGGGAGGGATTGGGAGCAGGAGGAGAAGGGGACGACAGAGGATGAGATGGCTGGATGGCATCACCAACTCGATGGATTTGAGTTTGAGTGAACTCTGGGAGATGGTGATGGCCAAGGAGGCCTGGTGTGCTGTGATTCATGGGGTTGCAGATTCGGACACGACTGAGCGACTAAACTGAACTGAACTGAACAATCCTCCTGAAGGACGAGTCTGGAGTCAGTCAGTTTAAATATTAAATGTAACAAACCAGTGGCAGGGCCAGAAGGACTGAGTCCAAGCAACAAGAGTGAAAAAAGATAAAATCAATTTCATCAAAATATAAGACTTGTACTTCTAAGGACACTATCAAGAAAGTGGGAAGACAGCCCACACAATGTAGGAAAATTCTTTCAAATCAAATATCTTAGGGATCTGCACCATTTAGAATACATAAAGAACTTTTCTAACTCATTAACAGAAAAGATGACTCAGTTTTTTTAAATGGGCCAAAGGATGGGAACAGACATTTCTCCAAAGATAAACAAATGCTCAACAAGCACATGAAAAGAACCTGAACATTCTGAGTCAACAGGTGACTGCAAATCAAAACTACAAGGTACCTTTTCCTACCTACTGGAACGGCTAAGATGAACAGGGCAACAGTGAGTATCACGCAGAGAAGCTGGAACCTCTCCCCGCCCCACTGCTGGTGTAGCTGCTCTGGAAAATAGTCTGGCAGTTCTTCAAGAATTACCCAGCAGTTCCGCTCCTAGGTATATACCCCAAGGAACTGAAAACTCATGTCCACACAAAAACGTGTGCAAGAATGTTCATAGCAGAATTACTCATAATAGCCAAAAAGTGTAAACAACTCAAGTGTCCATCACCTGATGAGTGGATAAACAGACTGGCCGTATCTATACAGTGGAATATTATTCAGCCATGAAAAGGGATTAAGTATGGACACAGCTATAACCTAGATGACCCTTGAAAACGTGATGCTCAGTAACAGAAGCCAGACACAAAGGACCATGTATTGTATGATTCCGTATATGAGGTAAATCCAGATAATCCACAGAGGCGGAAACCAGATTAGTGGTTTCCAGGGGTTTGGGGGGTTGGCCTATGGCCAGTATAGAATTCCTTTTGGGACGCTGTAGATGTTGTAAAACTGGAATGATGGTTGCATGATTCTGTGACTAAACTAAAAACCACTGAATTGCACACTTTAAAATTTCTCAGCTGAGGCATGATCTTAATTCTCTGACCAGGGATTGAACCTGTTCCCCCTTGTACTTGGAACACAGAGTTTTAACCACTGGACCGCCAGGGAAGTCCCTGAATTGCACACTTTAAATGGGGAAATCATATGGTATGCAGATTATTATACGTCAATAAACTTATTAAACTGAAGGAAAACACAACTGCCCAAGCTTATCATCCTAATGCAGCCAGTCTCGGCATGTCCCTGCCAGTCTGCACAGGCAGCCAGGTTTTTATATAGTTTCTGCTGTGACAAAGTTAAATCCTTTTAACACTGTGTCACATATATTTCCTCTATCCTCTAAGACTCCATGATCATAGAGTTTAGTATTTCCAAAAAGGGGCCCATCCCTGTTTACTTGACCAATCCCTATTAAATCATTTAGAAGGCTCCTTGTTACTGTCATGAAACAATGCAACACCTTTGACTAACGCTCTTTCCCTTTCCTGGATTATTTCCTTGGCCTAAACACACCAGAAGTGAGATTATTAGGTCAAAAAATATAGACATTTTATACCTTCTGTGAAGGATGATGCTGACTTACAGCGCACACTTTGAGTACCGTTAATCACTGATTTGTAATGTTAAGATGACACTTGGTTTTGTTGGTCTCCTGCATCAGTAAGAGGGAAGACACCGCCCCCGGAGTCGCCCAACACCGAACCTGGGGCAGGCGCTGCCACGGGGCACCGGTTCCCCCCAGGCCCTGCCGCTCCTGTCTCCTCTCCCCTCCACATCCACCCTGCAGCTGCCTTTCGAAGCCATAGCGGAGCCTGGGAGGCAGGCCCCTCTGTACCTATGACCAACACAGCCTAGCACAGAATATTTCAGTCACCCTAAAGTGAGATTCCCCAGTGGCTCAGCGAGTAAAGAATCTGCCTGTGATGCTGGGGACTCAGGTTTACCCATGAGTCAAGAAGATCCCCTGGAGAAGGATATGGTAGCCTGCTCCAGTATTCTTGTCTGGGAAATACCACAGACAGAAGAGCTTGGCAGGCTACAGCACATGCGGTCCAAAAGAGCTGGACACGACTAAGCACACGCACACACACAGTGGGGTGAAGCCCATCTCCATGTCTGCCTGTCTTTGGACCCATTTCCTGCTACAGTCTCATCTCGCCTTCCCCAGAACAGCAGGTGCTGGGGGCCTCTGGGGTGGGACACAGGGCCAGGCACTTTCTGCAGAGCCCGGTCTCCCCACGCCCCTGCGTGGAGTTAAAAGTACAAGACTTCTGGCCCCGGGAGGCAGCCCTGGCATCCTGCTCTGCTCCCAGCTCCTCCTGGTTCACTGCAGAGCACGCGGCTGTTGAGCCAGGGCCAGGGCCCGGCCAACTGGCAGCAGCCAGAGGCAGCCCGGGGTCTCCCAGAGGAAGCCGGGAGGGCCTGGGCCCGAGCCAGCAGGATGTGCTCCTCCCTGGCTCCATCCCCTGGTAGAAACTCCATTTGGTAGTCTGAGCCGTCAGGACACGCACCCTGTGTATGGGGAGGGTGCCTACCCTGCCTCCGGGGTCCCCACCCCACACAGGACCTGCTGAGGGAACACCAACAGCGTCTTCTGGAGGAAGGCTGGGAGGGCAGCGTGGGGCTGAGCCCCATCAGCACACACACGCAGGTTCCTGGAGGACGAGGAAGGGCGTGAGGCGAGACAGAGACAAGCGGGAGGATGGCAGCGGCCAGACGGAGGATGTTCTGACATCAGCTCCGCCAGGGTCGGCTACAGCAGCCGTCCTCAAGGTTTTTGGTCTCAGGACCCCTTAACCCTCAATTATTAAGGACACCAAAATGACTTTGTTTTTGTAGGTTATACCTATCAATACTTAGCTACTAGAAACCAAAAATAAGGAACTGTTAAAAGTATTTGTTCATTAAAAAAATTAACTCATAGCATGTTAACAAAAATTTTAAGTAACTACTTTCCAAAACAAGATTTAATAAGAAGACTAGCATCGTTTTACATTTCCACAAACCCTTTACAAGTCTGGCTTAACATCATTAAAAAGTCTACAAATAACAAATACTGGAGAGGATGTGAAGAAAAGGGAACCCTCCTACACTGCTAGTGGGAATGTAGATTGGAGCAGCCACTGCGGAACAGTATGCAGGCTCCTCAAAAAGTGAAAAATAAAGTTGCTAAATGATCCAGCAATCCAACTCCTAGGCATATATCTGGACAAAACTCTAATTCAAAAAGATGCATGCTCCCCCACGTTCACAGCAGCATTATTCACAACAGTCAAGACGTGGAAAAAGCCTAAATGTCCATCGACAGACGGATGGACAAGATGTGGTGCATATGCACAGTGGAATACTACTCAGCCATAAAAAAAGAATGAAGTGATGCAATTTGCAGCAACATGGACGGACTGAGATGATCACCCTAAATGAAGGAAGTGAGAAAGATAAACATCATATGGTATCACTTATATGTGGAATCTAAGTGAAACTCGCTCAGTCATGTCCGACTCTTTGTGACCCTATGGGCTATGCAGTCCATGGAGTTCTCCAGGCCAGAATACTGGAGTGGGTTGCCTTTCTCTTCTCCAGGGGATCTTCCCAACCCAGGGATCGAACCCAGGTCCCCCGCACTGCAGGTGGATTCTTTACATGCTGAGCCACCCGGGAATCTAAAACATGACACAAAGGAACTTACCTGTGAAACACAAGCGGACTTACAGACAGAACAGACTTGTGGGTGCCCAGTGGGGCGGGGGGAGGGGCAGGGAGGACTGAGAGTTCGGGATCAGCAGATGCAGACGCTACAGAAGGATAAACAACGAGGGCCTACTGGACTGCACAGGAACTGTACTCAGTAGCCTGTGATGAACCAGGGAAGAATATGAAAAATAATGAATATGTATGTGTAACTGAATCACTGCTGTACAGCAGAAACTGACACAGTGTTATAAATTAACTATACTTCTATAAAATAAAAAAGTCTGGCTTAAGAGAGGACAGCTGGATGCCTGTATCTGCTTCTCCATCCAATCTGTTGTGATGTTTTGGATGAAGTATGAGAAAAGCCAGCCTCCTACAGTAAGCAGCTGGAAGGGAGAGAGGGACTGAATAGTCTTTTCAGCTTATTGTGGACATTCTTCAACACCACACCCAAACTTGACAGTTAAATATGGAATACGAATCTTTCACAACAAAATTTTCCCTGTTACACTGAAAAAAATCACTGGGCTACCTGGTATTTGGAATGGCTCTTTTACACACGGCTGGTTTTATAACAGCATGCCTGGGTCATTTGGAAAATTCTGGCCCACATTTATGAGCCTGATTATTATGTAGATCTGGCAATGTCAAGGCATCTCATTATATGATATGCCCCTCTCAAAAAAAAAAAAAATCACATTGTTAGTATCACCACCAATCCCATCAGAAAAGTCTTTACTACTGGGATGTTGTCAAGCTCACAGCAGCAAAAAGTTTTCCAAGATTTTAACATTTTCACTTGAAAGCTCAAATTTTATCACTGGCAACAAATACAAAAACAAAAGGTCAGTTATTTTCCTTGAAGGCTCACTTTGTCGGCTGAATCCCCAAGTCCGAATAACTATAGTCTGTGTGTCAGCTGTTATTTTAAGTAAACGTGGAGCTCCATGAAAACACCAGCTGAGTAGCTGGGCTCACAGCTCCAACAGCTGCACCGTGCTTCCTGAGGGACCCAGCATGCTGCACGCGCCTCCTCTCATTTCACCACACAAAACATTAACAACGTGCACCCAAGGGTCCAGCTAATACACTCAGTCATTTTTACTGCTTTTTCTTCAGTGAAGCCTGCAGGAACAAAGCCACAACAATCACTGGTGCAGCGGGTACCACACCTTGAGCTAAGTCCCACGGCTGCTGCACCACCCCTTCGAATGCCAACATGATGGAAACAGGCAGAATAACTAATAACCTCCGAGTGTCCTTATAAACACAGTTCTGACCTTCAGCCCCTGGAAGATCTCAGGAAGCCTCCAGGCGACTGCAAGTCACTCTTCAAGAGCTGCTGGACGAGAGGAGCCCCAAGCTGGTAAGGGGGTAGGTACCTGCAGGCAGAGCAGGTCAGGGCTCCACAGCCAGAGGGACCGAGAGGGCACTGTCCCAGGGGGCCTCCAAGCGGGCTGTTGTCACTCCAGGGATGTGCCTGCGGCCACACGCACCAGACTAGTTCAGACCCAGCTCTCCCACTCTGCAACTGTGTGACCTCACTAAGCCTGTTTCCTCATCTGTAATCACATCTACCACTCAGGGCTGGAGCAAGTTTTATAATAAAGAGCGTGTTCGAACTGCCCAGAGCAGTAGCTTGCGGCCTCGCTCACGAGAACACTGAATAAATGGCCCCGGTTATCGGGGTTGATTATTATGAACAACATCCAACAGGAAGGAAAACAACACAGGCACTGCCGCCTCTGCCACAGCAGCCTCTGGTCCCCCAGGATCTCGGGGACCGGTGACCCAGTCCAGCCTGAGAGCCCGGCCTGCAGAGGTCACCGAGGCCCGGCAAGTGGAGGCCGACCTGGGGGCCCCTGAGACACCTTCTGGAAAGGAAGACAGCCCAGCAGTCCTCCTGAAGGGTCAGCTCTCTTTCCCAGCATTTGCCCTGGCACTCCACGGCTGCAGTGCCCAGGGAAGGGTACTGGGCCTGGACCCTGGCATCCACCTGGGGCCCTGGAGGCAGCAGCTGCAGGGCCGAGTTTCCCAGAGCTGGGCCGGCCTGCCTGCTGCTCCAGGAGCTCACCCCTCAGCTCCCGCAGCCACAGCACCATGATGCCAGCTGGCCCCAGGGGGCTCCTCTGTCCCCAGGAGGCAGGTTCTAGGCAGCTGGCCAGAAGGGCTTGGGGCTTTGCCGGGAAAACAGAAAGGCAGCCTTTCGCCTTGTCTTCAGCTCCTGTCTGCTGAACCAAGGAGGCGCCCACTGCTCTGTGAAGGGTGGGGGGTCCCAGGGTCCACCAGAGGACGGAAGCACTCAGGCCCTTTGAGCATGCAGACCTTCCTGGAGGCCTGACACCCACCGTCCACACCCCCCACCCTCTTGGAGGCATCCCTCTGCCTGAGGGCTGCTTACCAGGGATGGCCACTGGCTCCCTGGGCAGCGCCACGTAACCCTCCTGTTCTCGCAAGTCCCCAGGGGCGGGCTGGAGGACAGTCTGTGTGATGGCCACTTAACAGAAGCCCCTGGAACGGATGGTCCTTCTTTTGGGAATAACCAGAGGTCTGTTGGTGCTGACTGCTGTGTAGCACCTACTTCGTGCTGGGCACAGGCTGGGTGGTGGCAGGGAGTGAGAGGCTTGGTCCTGCCTTCCAGAAGCTCACAACTGAGTTGGGGAGACCAGAGTCAAAGACACACCCCAAACCCCAACCCCAAGGACACAGCGAGACCAGTGGTGGATAAGAAAGTATGCCGTGAAAGTACAGGCGGACCAGACCTGTTCCGGGGGTCAGGGGACATCTCTCCAAGCGAGCCGGGCAGGGGGAGGAGGTGGGGTCAATGCAGGCTGAGGGGGAGGGCAGGGACAGTGGCAGGACAGAGTCACAGGCCTCAGGAAGGAGGCTGTGCCCGGGATGGGCGGCCAGACAGCAGCCTGGAGCCATCGAGTCTCAGGGCGGCCTCAGAGGCACAGGGCCCGGGGCTGCCCTGCCGCGCTCAGACCTGGGAGCCCCTGGAGGACCAGGGCAGCAGTACCTGTGTGAAGATGCTCTCAGCCTGTCTAACAACAGGTGCCCATGTGACTCGGTTCTGGCCACTGAGTCACACAGGCGACAGACATTCTTGGAAGGTGCTGAAAGGGAGCTGCCTCACCTGCAGATGGACCCCATGTCCTCGGGCCCTCCTCCTGCCCGCCGCCAGGAGGCTGAAGGCTACAGCCCCGTAGACACGCTGACCACGAGACGACCTCGGGAATGGAAGCCGTTCTGAGGGCAGCTGAAGGCGCCCGGGCCCCGGATGACCATGGAGACACCCTCCCGGCACTGACCACCTCCCCTACCCTGCAGTGAGAAACAAGCTCACTTGTTTTCACCAGTTATTTTGGGTTTCTGAGTAAATGCAGCCAGACCCAACCTCAGTATGGAAGGCAAACAGTGAAGCTGGTTTACAGCAATTCTCAACCCACAGCAGCCAGAATCTACTGATTCTGATTGGTACATTTCCAGCTGATTATTTTAACAAGGAAGGAAAACAAGTACTATTAACAATAAACAGTGCTCCCTGGGCCTGAGGCTTTGTAAACAAGAGGCCCCTCCCTAAAAAGCTCCCGCGACTTCCAGAGGCCTTGGCTTCCTCTAGCCCACACTGCCTTACTGAGCAGGCCCCGGGCCACCAAGTTCAGCACTGGTGGGACTGGAAATCCTGAACTCTGCCCCTTTTCCACTGTCCTTCCTGAAAGAGGCAGGAGCCCAGACAGCATCACTGGTGGCTGCGAACCATTTCTTCATCTTTATACTTGAACATGGGTGTATCTGATGCCTTGGGAATTCTAAACACTTCAAAACAGGCTAAAGACACAGAAAGGACCAGAAAGCAGATGTGGTTTTCCCATCTGGCTGCTCTCCTCTCACCAGCCCCACACACTCCTCTGGGATGAATATCACAGCTCCATGGAGCTGATACATCAGCCTAAGCCAATGGCCCCAAATACCACAGCCTGGGCCCTTCCCCGGGGAGGCTGGAGCCCTGATGGCACAGGTCAACCTGAAAGTGCAGACGCCTCGCCTGCTAGTGCCCAGGTGTCTGGCCACCCGATACTTCAGAGTCTGTCTTCCCATCTGTGAAATGGCAGCAGCCGCCCCAGACCCACAGGGTTGTGTCAGTGAGGTCGTGATGAGAAGAGCAGGCAGCACTGTGTTCCACAAACACAAACAATGATTTGCATACATACAAACAGCTGTATTTATGGAGCCTCAGCAGAGCGTGGGAAAGGAAGTATACAATGAAACAGAAAAGAGAATATGCTGGTTGCTCTTCATCAGAAGGAAAATCAAACAGCCGACAGGACTCCAAGAATCATCTGGGCTAAAAAAGCTGTAAGACTTCTAGGAACCGTCACGATGACGACAATAACGAGCACACGGTGTCCGTCACGCGGAAGCTGGCTGGAGCTGAGGCAAACCAGTCTGAGCCCCCGGGACAGAGGTACGGGCACCTGGGCCACAGCAGATCAGGCGGGTGCACATAGCTTTTCCGGAGGACAACCCCACTGCCTGTACCTTCTCCCACATTCAGTCCATCTCAAGGCACCTGTCCTCGAGGCACACGCACGGATGGGCTGTGCCCCACTCATGCGCTGGAGTCTCTACTTCAGTTTTGTAGGAATTTGGTAACACCGCTCAGTTCCGTGCCAAGCCCGTTCCCAGTGCTCTAGTAAAACCGGGGGGATCCAGACCATGAAGCTGGGACACGAAGACCACCCAGGGTAGTTCCAGGTGGCACTGGTGGTAAAGAATCCGCCTGCCAAGGGACTTCCCTGGTGGCCCAGGGGTTAAGACTGCGCTCCCAATGTAGGTGACACGAGTTCAATCCATGGTCGGGGAACTAAGATCCCACATGGTACACAGTGAGGCCAAGCACCCGCCTGCCAACGCAGCAGACGTAAGAGATGTGCATTTGATCCTGGGTGGGGAAGATCCCCTGGAGGAGGGCATGGCAACCCACTCAGTATTCCTGACTGCAGAATCCCAACAGTCAGAGGAGCCTGGAGGGCTACAGGTAGTTCCAGCCTTGGATACCCCTCCTGGAGAGCCAGCAGGAGGTCACCTGGGAGAGGGGGTGGGTGAGAAAATCCCAAAAGACAGATGCATGAGCAAACTGAGACGGGGCTTGCCCAAGACACAAGCTGGAGAGAGCTCCTCCTGCCCCTGAGCCCCCTACCCCCCACCCCGGCAGGACCAGGCTCAGGAGCTCAGTTTCTGCTTCTACCGCTGGCACAGAGGAAGAAGTACAGACAGGAGGGAACAAGGAGCCAGGGCCAAAAACAGATGCAGCTGCAACCACGACTGAATAAACAGGACAGCCACACCTGCTGGATAGGCAGGGCTCGGTAACCAGAAGGCGGACTAATTTTAGAAATGCGATGAGTCTGAAGAACCAACGCTTAGGCAATCAGAGTGGAACCTGAAAAGACGAAGTCCTTGCCTCTGCCTTTGTTGAGCCGACACGAAATGGAAGGCAGCTCTGTGCCCCACTATACCACCACGGTGAGTTGACGCAAAATGGACAGCCTTGCAGTTGACTCTATTTTAATTGGTTATCTCAGATCAAGACACACCAGCCCAATCCAGGAAAAAGGTTCTAGGCCCTGAAGTGCAGCCCAGCCACATGGCCACTACAAGGTCTCCCGGCTGTAAGACCTATTTTGGACACAGATGCCTGCTGGCCTCACCAGCCTAAGTGAGGAGTCGGCCTGCCGCCAGGCCTTGCCCAGGTCCCCCCATTCCGTCAGGGAGGAGTGGATCTCTATACTCCCGAGAGAAGGCTTTGCCTTTCTGCCCTCATGAGCTCTAAGGTCCTATATGCACCCCTCGGGAGTGTCTCTGTGTCACGCAAGTCCCTGTGTTGCAGACAGTCTCACTTCTCACACTAGACACCGCCGGGAGGAGAACGTCTGCCTCGGTCAGTCCAGCATGGCACGCTTCTAGAGGTCACCTGGATGGAGTCAGTGAAAAGAAAAAAGCCCAAAGCCAGCAGACTAGTAATTATTCCCGGGGTGGGACCTCACCGTTCCAACGGTAAACAGCCTTTGAAAGGGCATGCGGTAAGAAGCTGTGTACAGGCTGGCACACAGCAGTCCAGGGGCACACTCTCCGGAGGAAACGTCCCTACATGCAGCAAGGGGCGCCCACACGCCCGGCATTGACGATCCCCAGGGGCTGGTGTCCAGGACAAGGACACGATGTCCGCAGAGGTGAAGGGGAGAGTGGGAAAAGCACTCTGGGAAATGTGAGTGGGGAGCAAATATAACCAGAATTTGAAATTACACTCCATGAAATAGTACAAGGAAGCTTAACTACACTCCTGTCATTCTAAATGGACATCTGACCTGAAGAGTTGACCCAAGCCGTTTGGAACAGAATTATTTTGGATCTCCTCTTTGAGGAAGTGGGAACTCATGTTATATCTGGGGTTGCCTTATTTTTAGCCATGTGTGTATTCATGCATCTAGAGGTCACCTTTCAGGCCGGAAGTGTCTCTAGGGATCACCAAGTCCAAGGTGTCAACTGACATACATCTGGTCTTCAGACATTACTAAGAGCCCACAAAGGGAGGCCTGGACTACTCATCAGGCTCTTTTCTAAGCCCTGAAGAGGAGGAAACAGCTGTCCACAAACTAGTGGGGGAGGGGCCATAAAACACAAAAACTGGTAAAATACATTAGTAGGTCGGCTGGTGAGGCCTGCCACGGTGGAAGGATAAGCAGGGAAGGGAGGGCTTTTCTGAGGCGAATCTTCAAAAAGACAGGACTGAGTTGAGGAGAGAGCCTCCCCCAGGGCTGGCCCTCATAGCTCAGCTAGTAAAGAATCTGCCTGCCATGTGGGAGACCTGGGTTTGATCCCGGGGTTGGGAAGATCCCCTGGAGGAGGGCATGGCAATCCACCCCAGTATACTTGCCTGAAGAATCCCATGGACAGATGAGCCTGGTGGGCTACAGTCCACGGGGTTGCAAAGAGTCAGACACGAATGAGAGACCAAGCACCAGAGCGGTTCCACCCAGAAGACTGGAACGTGCCCATACACCCATGCAAGGGGAGTGAGGTGGAGGGGTCCCTGCACTGTCTAGGATGCTAACGTGGGTCCCTGAGTCCTGAACCCTACAGTGCTTGGCCCCCACCTCCAGTAGACACAGGTTCTGTTTGGCCAGTGTGACTGGGACCACAGAGAAATGGGTCCCAGTGTGGCCCCCACGCTCTCCAGGAGGGGCAGGTAGACAGACGATCTGAGCTTAGAAACCAAGGCCTGCCCCAAGTGCCAGAGCTGAGAAGTGGTCATGTGAACAACACGGAATGCCTCTGGTTCTGGGATTCAGTTCAGTTCAGTTCAGTTCAGTCACTCAGTCGTGTCCGACTCTTTGCGACCCCATGAATCACAGCATGCCAGGCCTCCCTGTCCATCACCAACTCCCGGAGTTCACTCAGACTCACGTCCATTGAGTCAGTGATGCCATCCAGCCATCTCATCCTCTGTCGTCCCCTTTTCCTCCTGCCCCCAATCCCTCCCAGCATCAGAGTCTTTTCCAATGAGTCAACTCTTCGCATGAGGTGGCCAAAGTACTGGACTTTCAGCTTTAGCATCATTCCTTCCAAAGAAATCCCAGGGCTGATCTCCTTCAGAATGGACTGGTTGGATCTCCCTGCAGTCCAAGGGACTCTCAAGAGTCTTCTCCAACACCACAGTTCATAGCATCAATTCTTCGGCGCTCAGCTTTCTTCACAGTCCAACTCTCACGTCCATACATGACCACTGGAAAAACCATAGCCTTGACTAGATGGACCTTTGTTGGCAAAGTAATGTCTATGCTTTTCAATATGCTATCTAGGTTGGTCATAACTTTTCTTCTGGGATTAGCCAACTGTATTCGGCAGAGCCATTACTACCCAAGTTTGTTTGTTTATTCTTTCTTTCAAGTGACCACCTGCTTGAAAAGACTTAAGATTCTTTACTCTTTAATTCAGCCAACACTTCACAGGCCTCTCCATGGAGGCCACTCACTGCCCTGGTCCCTGCCCTCAGGGAGCTGCAGACGAACGCAAGGCTCACACTTGAGAAAAACTTACAAAAGATACTCGGCAAAACCCAAGGAGACCTGTGATGGCAGGTGCTCCAGGTGAGAGAAGGGTCGGTCTGTGGGTGGGGGCCCTGGGAAGTCTTCGAGGACCGGGTGAGCCCTAAGTAGGCCCTGCAAAGAAGTGGGCTGGGGTTCCAGGACTGGAACTAAGAATCACTAAGAGGAAAGAACTGTGGTCAAGGGCCCAGCTGCCCCAGGCAGGCCGGCAGCTCCTGGAAGGCTGGGGTAGTGCCGAGGGTCAGTCTCTCCACAGCCCCAGGCAGTACATCAAGTATCAGCTGACAAAGTGATACACCAGGCGTGAGCTCTGCCCGCAGCCCGTGGGCCCTGCTTCAGGGAGCAGCACCCCAGGCCTCAAGATGGATGTCTGGGAGGTGTCCCAGAGCCGTCTCTGCCCCTAAACCCTGATCTGTAGGCAAGCCAAGTGAACATCATGGTTCAAAGAGCTCTCAGATCTTATCTGCTTGTCAAGGTTTAAGGTCAAGGTTCAAAGGGAAAAGTCTGGACTTGGCTGTGTGTTCCAGATCTCTTTACCACACTACACTCCAGACACCCCTGACTGTAGCTTACTCTTGCAAACAAACCAAACCCTGCCCCCACCAAAGACCCATCCCTCTGCCTCCAAACCCTCTTTCCAGAAAATTGAGCCTCTCCTGTACCTCCCTGCGGAGGGATCCCCTGTCCCTCACTCTTGGGGCCCCGCTGGAGAGTACCTCATTGCCCGAGGGTGCAGCTCGGCCCCTAGCAGAGTGGTGCTGAACAAGCAAGTCAGTGAGGGAAGGCTTCCCACCAGCCTAACCCACCCCACAGGGCCAGAGCACAGCCTCCGGTGAGAAGGCCCGCACTGGCTCTCTAATGAGTGTGTCAAATATCCAGACAAGAAAAGAAATGCTTTTCTTGAGTCACAGTCAGGTCAACGGAGCCATCTTCACAGGGGAGCCCCCATTTCCCTTCAGGCCTGCCGTCTCAGGACTGCTGGGTTTGGGACCCTGCTCTGCCATTACATGCCAACCCTGGCAAGTCACTTGGTCCTCTGCCTGCGTCCTCGGCCAGGGGACACAGAGGTGATCGAGCTAGGTCTGCAGCCCTGGCGCTGAGTATGATGACCACACACGGATGAGGGCTCGACCAGGTGGGCACAGGGCGCATACAAAGCACACACTGCAGACGGAACCTCCCTCCTGCTGCCTCCCCAGCCAGCAAGGCTGCTGCTCTTACTGTTAACTTGAACTGTGACAACCATCTCACTTCTTCCTGAAGTGGTAACAGGCTGGGATTCTCCTCAAACCCCACCCAGGGCAACTCTTCCACCCTTCCCTACCTACTTCCACTTTCCCTGGCCTGTTTTCTCCTTGAAGGAAAGACACAGACAACAAAGCAGATTTGAGTTTGGACTGAATCAAAACTTACTGGACATGTCAACTACAAATTGGCACTTACCAAGAGCACTGCCAACGAGGGAACAACAAAAGCGTTTGCCATCTGCCTCTACTGAGACTGAACCCCATGCTGCTACGGCTGCTGACCTTCAACAACCCCTGAGGGAGTTCAGGGCGGAGTGAGGCATTCTGTGTTCCAGGGAATCTGATGGGACAGCTCTTTAGATAGTTGCTTATCTTCTGAAACAGACTTTATGACCTCAATCCTTGCATCTCCTCATATCTAGAGAAGCATTAAATCCTTACATGGTGACATCAGATCCTATGACTAACAAAAAACCTTTTGTAAATTGAGTGCTTCATGGTGTTGAACTCCCCCTTCACCAAAACCGTATATATTGACTTTCCCCCACTGCTTTGGAGCAGTCTCTCAGAGCTATCTGAGATGCTGCCTCCCGGGCTTCAGTCCTCATTTTGCCCCAAATAAAACTTAACTCACAACTCTCAAGTTGTACATCTTTGTTTTCAGTCGACAGACACAACATGGACCCAGCACGTTCACAGCTTTTCCTGGCCCCTCATGACACCTCCTTGGGGGTAAGAATGGATGGTCTGGACCACCCAGAGGACAGACCACATGAGAGCTCATAACACCCACAGATCGGGAGCACCAGAAAAAGTGATGAGACACATTTTCTGGAAAAATGAATCTCTGGAAAGGCAGATGCTTTGTTGCACAGCTTGGAAGTGACAGAAGGACCTCCAGTGTGGGCTATGGAGTCCAGGCAGTGCTGGTCCCAGGACCCCAGCGTTGTCACCGGAGACAGATGACCCAGAGAAGGAGAGGGAGTAGGCCCACAGGCTCAGAAGCTGATGGATCCTGCATCTCCTCGCGTGGGTGGCCCTCCCAGGGAGAGAGGCTCTGCCTACCAGAGGTCCCTGGCCAGGTGCCCCCTGCCCTCTGCAGCACTAAGTTGCACCACAGCCTCTATCACCTTCAGGGGAGATGTGTCTTGGAGGATACAGTCTATGCAGGGAGGAGGAAACCGCAGGCCTTTGTGGGATCCTAGAAACAGGCCCATTTCCATGCTGTGCACTCCACTTCCAAGTCTCTTTGTGGGGGCAAAATAAGCCTCACGCCACCACTGCCAACCTGGCTCTCTTCCTCTCTCCTCCCCACTGAGGGCCACTGTCCTTTGCGGTGCTCCCATGGCATGCTGGCTGCTCACTGGCACAGCTGCCTCCCTCCTCATGAGGGTAGAGACATCAAAATACGATGCCATGACTTTAACTGGCACACCTCCCTGTGTCCTATAGGAGTAAAACTATGTCTGTGCCCTTTCAGTAGTGTTTCTGAGAGTGGAGATGAATTTTCCCAGGCCCTGTCTCTTCTCTCCCCTTCAGATCACTGAAGAGAGAGGGTTAGGGTTGGTGTCTATGGCTGTGGAATAAAGTACCTGGGCCCAAGGGACTCAGAGCTTAACTGGGCTACGCAGCCCTGTGCCCCTCGAGCATTAGGAAACACACCAAACCAGCAGGTTCAAACAGAGCAAGAAAGCAGGAATGGCTTCCAAGCTGACCACCTGCATCAGTTCCTAACAACTGTATCTGAGGGACAACCTGGCCATAAGGACACCTTCCATTAGCTCCCCTTCAAAACAGTTCTGTTTCCTGAAGTAGCATTCGCACAGTTTATGCGTTCGCCCTTAGGGTGATTCTAGAACCACAACTGCCTGCTGTTTTTTTCAAATCTTTGCAAGAGCACATATGAAGTCCTGTCCTGGTTCCAGAGGCCCATCCAGAGTCCTCGGGTCCTCAGGGATGGGAAACAGAAAGACTTCCAAGTATTCGGACAGTTAAAAAACAAAGGGAAGAATTTTACGACTACTGAATGCTATGCATGTTTAACCATCTGGGAGGGAAACAGACAGATAACCTCAATTCACCCTGATGTGGCGGGATGGTTAGAATGGTGATAAGTATAATACAATACTGGACATTTCTAGATGGTGTTCTATGGGCAGTCACTGTAAAATTTTTTCAACTTTCCTGTACATTTGGAATTTTTCAGTATTAAACGTCTGCCAAGGCAGAGCTGGTGGGTCTCTCCCCATCCAACTCTTATCTTAGATCAGCCCTGAGGAAAGGAACAAAGCAGTAGAATCGAGGTCACACTTGCCAGGCACTGCCCTGCTCAGCAGCCCACAGGAAACACACAAAACTTGTGAAGACACTATCCTCAAGGTCCTCCACCCTCCTCACTCTAAGACAAAGGTTCTCAACCCCAGAGGAGCCCGAGAATTATCTGGGGAACTTATTAAGTAGAGTCCTGGGGCACATCTCATAACTGCTATATCTGAACCTCTGGGGGTGGGTCCCCCTAATCAGCCTTTTGAACAAGGGCCCCAGTGACTGACGCAGAGGACTTTAGGCCCACAATGGAGAAACTTACAGCCCCTTGCTCCTTACCTGACACCTGTTGAAAGGATACCTGGGAATATTTATAAGAAAGCAAAAACATGCCTACCCTTGAGTCAAGGGTCCAAACCCGGACTCGCATGATGCTGTGAGTTCAACTACAACAAGGTCTTCAATGGCATGAGGCTGGGCCCAAAGCCAGGCCAGGTCACTGCCTCCACCCCCCGGCCCTAGCACCAGCATGTGTGGCCGAAAGCGGGCACAGAGATTTACAGATGTAAGCGGGCGGGGGAGGGCGGGGGAGGCAGAGACGCGCGAGGCCCGGCGGGCCTGCCAAGGTCACCACGGAGCCCAGCAGAGGCTTCTTTGTCACCGAGACCCTCCGCTCGAGCCCCCTCCTTGAGGGAACAGCCCCTGCAGAAAACTGGGGGTGGTACTTCCCCAAGCTTGCCTGCAAGGATGTGGGAGGCATGATGGCGGGACCCCAGTGTCGGGCCGGCAGCCCCTGGTGCACCAAGCCCGCCGCCCGTCCGGGCCTGGCTAAGGTGTCACCGCAGCCCCGCGGGTGGCCGGCCAGCCTAACAACGGTACGACATCAAAACCCCAAAGCCGCTCTGGATCGCATCGGCGTCCTGGGAGGAGGCTACTGGCCTGGGAGGAGGCTACTGGCCCGCTGCGCCGCCCCCGGGGTTCCTTTACCTGGACAAGCCGGCCGGCCCAGGCCGGAAGAACGCAGAGATAGCCCTGGTCCAGGCTGTCTGTCTCGGAGGACAAGACCCTCAGCTCCGCGGGGCTTTGCGCGCACAACGCACCCCCCCCCCCTACTTCCAACCAAAGGCCTCTGGGACATGTAGTCCGTTCCAGGCCCTTGAGACGCGCTCTGCGGGCCAGCGGGGACCACGGTGCCCGGCGTGCACCGCGCGGGTGCCGCGGGAGGGGGCGGAGAGGGGGCTTCGCGGCCGGAGGTCGTCCCTCTCCCTGCGAGGGCCGCGAGCGCCCAGCCCTGCTCCCGAGGGACTCCACGGGAAGCCGTCTAGAATGGTCGGGGCGACTCACCGTCGCCGCGGCACCGGCGGCAGCCGCAATACCAAGAGCGACCACCTCCGCAGCTCGCAGTCGGGCGTCTGTCAGAAGGAGGCGGGTAGGCTTTGGAGCAGGGCCGAGGCCCGAGGCGTCACGGCGAGGGGCGGGGCCGTGAGGTCAGCTCGGGGGCGTGGCCGCACGGCCGCACGTGACTATCCCTGCGGGCCTCAGGCGAGCGCTAGCGTTTCGGCCCAGGCGAGGCACATAACGGGACCTAGGGGTTGTCAGATGAGGTGACTTTGTCAGGTGAGGTGACTGGAAAATCACGGGAGGTTTACCTCCCGGTGCACCAGTCCCCGCCCCTACACTACCCCCCCTACTCCCGTATCTGCCAGAGCAAAACGCACCTCCTGCCTTTCCAGGCACGTTTGTTCCTTTATTCCAAAAGTATTTATTGTGTAGGCAATGGGCGTTATGTGGACAAACCCGGGTGGGAACGGTGGTGGTTGCGTGATATGGAGATTCGAAGCAGAGCTTCGACAACACTCCGTCTTCTCCTTTCAGCTCTCATACCGTTAAGTGTTTTGTTATTGTTCAGCGTGTTAGTAGGCATTTTTTTAATTATTATTATTATTTTTTTTTTTGGTGGCCCTGTGAGGCGCGTGGGATGTTAGTTCCCTGACCAGGGATCCAACTGGTGCCCCTGCATTGGAAGCGTGGAGTCCCAACCACTGGACCACCAGGGAAGTTATGCTGCTGCTGCTGCTAAGTCGGTTCAGTCATGTCGGACTCTGTGCGACCCCATAGACGGCAGCCCACCAGGCTCTGCTGTCCCTGGGATTCTCCAGGCAAGAACACTGGAGTGGGTTGCCATTTCCTTCTCCAATGCATGAAAGTGAAAAGTGAAAGTGAAGTCACTTAGTCATAACCCGACTCTTAGCGACCCCATGGACTGCAGCCTACCAGGCTTCTCCGTCCATGGGACCCTCCAGGCAAGAGTACTGGAGTGGGTTGCCATTGACTTCTCCAGGGAAGTTCTAGAGGGCATATTTAATGCCATATTCACATTTTTATGCTTTTGATTGGTTCTGCTGTTTAAAATGGCCCCCGAGCACTGGTGCATTCAGTTTTTCTGAGTACCAGAAGATCTTACACAAAAAATACTTACGTTAGGTCAGCTGTGCAGACATGAGTTATAGTGTTGTTGGACTTGAGTTCAATGTTATTGAGTGAAATATATATTAAAGTATTTTTAAACAGAAATACTCAAAACATGGTTATGTGTTAATTAGTTGATGCAAATATTATGACAAATAGCTGACAGGTATCTTACCCTGCATTTCCCTGGGAGCAGTGGTTCAGTACAATAAGTCCCCTACATACAAACAAGTTCCATTCTGAGAATGAGTTTGTAAGTCCAATTTTTTCCTTAAGTCCAACGAAGTTAGCCTAGGTACCCAACTGACACGATTGGCTATATAATACTGTACTCTAATAGGTTTATAATACTTTCATACAAATAATAGATGAAAAACACAAAACACATTTTTAATCTTACAGGATAAGTAGTTTGAAAAGCACTGTGAAAGTGAAGTCGCTCAGTCGTGTCCGACTCTTTGTGACCTCATGGGCTGTAGCCCACCAGGCTCCTCCATCCATGGGATTCTCCAGGCAAGAATACTGGAGTGGGTTGCCATTTCCTTCTCCAGGGGATCTGCCTGACCCAGGGATCTGCCCGACCTAGGGATCGCACCCAGGTCTCCCGCATTGCGGGCAGACGCTTTAACCTCTGAGCCACCAGGGAAGCACTGTAGTATACTATTTAACAGCTGGCATACAGGGGCCGGCATCGAGTGAACAGGCAAGAAGAGTTACTGACTGGAGAAGGGAAGCGGGTGGGAGATAGCAGAGCTGATGGGTCATCAGCAATAGGAGATGGAGGACAAGCTGCAGTTTCACTCCTGACATAGATGGCACAGGTTCTGGTTCCTTGCTGGATTCAATTCTATCTACCCTCCTGAGAAAACAATCCAGTGATGTCTGGGTAGAAACTCTTTTTTTGTCATCACAGATGACAGGTAGCACTGGATCGCATTCTGAATGACTGCTGCAACCTTTGTGTACCTTTCTGCGTTCAGCTCCTGTGCCTCAAACCCGAACAGTGCTTCCTCAAATAAGAAAATCCCCATACCATTTCCTGCATCATGACCCTCTCCTGTTCTTCAGTTACTTCTTCCTCCTGTCGCTCCACTCAATTATTTTCACTTTTGTTTCCATCGTTATCACTTGGTGCTTCTTAGCAGTAACAGCTACATCACTGCTGCTTTTGCACTTGCTTTTGGACATCCTGGGCTTGAGATAAAGCTGCTGTACTACTGTGCTCTATACTGTACAGTAAAGCACAGCCACGTGTAGAGCATGCAGGCACGTGACTGAACATGCAAACACGTTGACATCTTTGAAAGTTCAAAACTTGAATTTTCATATGTAGGGGACTTACTGTATTCACTTTCAGTATTTACAGTGACTTTTTTAAGAATAATTTTTATTTTCTTTTTTTCTTAATCAGGTAATTAGGGATTTAGATATAGTTTATTGTTAATATGTAAGTCTTTGGTCATTTTTAATTTACCCAGATGATGTTCCTGCTTTCTTTTTTTTCCCACTCCGAATGGCTTGCAGAATCTTAGTTCCCTGACCAGGGATTGAACCGGGACCCTGGCAGAGAAAGCACTGATCCTAACCACTGAACCACCAGGGAATTCCCACCACTTTTTAAAAAAATTGACGTATAGTTGATTTACAAGGTTGTTTTCATTTCTGATGTATAGTGAAGTGATTCAGTTATACAATATATTCTTTTTCATATTCTTTTCCATTATGGTTTACTACAAGATATTGAATGTAGTTCCCTGTGCTATACCATGCTGCTAAGTCGCTTCAGTCGTGTCCGACTCTGTGCAACCCCATAGGCAGCAGCCTACCAGGCTCCCCTGTCCCTGGGATTCTCCAGACAAGAAAACGAGTGGGTTGCCATTTCCTTCTCCAATGCATGAAAGTGAAAAGTGAAAATGAAGTCGCTCAGTCATGTCTGACCCTTAGCGACCCCATGGACTGCAGCCTACCAGGCTCCTCCGTCCATGGGATTTTCCAGGCAAGAGTACTGGAGTGGGGTGCCATTGCCTTCTCTGGTGCTATACCATAGGACCTTGTTATTTATATGTTTTATATGTAGTACTTGTGCGTCGTCGCGGGCGGCTGCGATGGCGCACAAGCGCAGCCGAGAGGAGCTAACCCACGTCCGAGGTCAGGGGCAGAAGCCGGGAGGACCCCATGCCCGAGGGGTAGCGGCCCAGAGGAGCTGCCCCACGTCCAAGGTCAGGGGCAGCGGCTGAGAGTGCCAGGCTGCGACAGCGCAGGAGCAGCCAAGAGGAGCTTCCCAGAGTCCAAGGTCAGGGGCTGCGGCTGGGAGGAGCTACCTCCGCCCGAGGCCAGGGGTGGCGGCTGGGAGGAGCTACCCCTTGCCCGAGGTCAGGGGCGGTGGCCGAGAGGAGTAACCCCAGTCCAAGGAGCGGTGGCTGCACAGGCGCGGGAGGGCCTAGAGGAGCTACTCACGTTCAAGGTCAGGAGGGGAGGCGGTGAGAAGATACCCCTCGTCCAGGGTAAGAGTCCGCGGCTGCACTTTACTGGAGTGGCCATGAAGAGATACCCCACGTCCAAGGTAAGAGAAACCCAAGTAAGACAGTAGGTGTTGCAAGAGGGCATCAAAGGGCAGACACACTGAAACCATAATCACAGAAAACTAGTCAATCTAATCACATGGACCACAGCCTTGTCTAACTCAGTGAAACTAAGCCATGCCCTGTGGGGCCACCCAAGATGGGCAGGTCATGGTGGAGAGGTCTGACTGAATGTGGTCCACTGGAGAAGGGAATGGCAAACCACTTCAGTGTTCTTGCCTTGAGAACCCCATGAACAGTATGAAAAGGCAAAATGATAGGATAATGAAAGAGGAACTCCCCAGGTCAGTAGGTGCCCAATATGCTACTGGAGATCAGTGGAGAAATAACTCCAGAAAGAAGGGATGGAGCCAAAGCAAAAACAATACCCAGCTGTGTGATTGGTGATAGAGGCAAGGTCCAATGCTGTAAAGAGCAATATTGCATAGGAACCTGGAATGTCAGGTCCATGAATCAAGGCAAATTGGAAGTGGTCAAACAGGAGATGGCAAGAGTGAACGTCGACATTCTAGAAATCAGCGAACTAAAATGGACTGGAATGGGTGAATTTAACTCAGATGACCATTATATCTACTACTGTGGGCAGGAATCCCTTAGAAGAAATGGAGTAGCCATCATGGTCACAGAAGAGTCCAAAATGCAGTACTTGGATGCAATCTCAAAAACGACAGAATGATCTCTGTTCGTTTCCAAGGCAAACCATTCAGTATCACAGTAATCCAAGCCTGTGCCCCAACCAGTAACGCTGAAGAAGCTGAAGTTGAACGGTTCTATGAAGACCTACAAGACCTTTTAGAACTAACACCCCAAAAAGATGTTCTTTTCATTATAGGGGACTGGACTGCAAAAAAATTTGGCCTTGGAATACGGAATGAAGCAGGGCAAAGGCTAATAGAGTTTTGCCAAGAGAACACACTGGTCATAGCAAACACCGTCTTCCAACAACACAAGAGAAGACTCTACACATGGACATCACTAGATGGTCAACACCGAAATCAGATTGAATATATTCCTTGCAGCCAAAGATGGAGAAGCTCTATACAGTTAGCAGAAACAAGACCGGGAGCTGACTGTGGCTCAGATCATGAGCTCCTTATTGCCAAATTCGGACTTAAATTGAAGAAAGTAGGGAAAACCACTAGACCATTCAGGTATGACCTAAATCAAATCCCTTATGATTATACAGTGGAAGTGAGAAATAGATTTAAGGGACAAGATCTGATAGAGTACCTGATGAACTATGGAATGAGGTTCGTGACATTGTACAGGAGACAGGGATCAAGATCATCCCCAAGGAAAAGAAATGCAAAAAAGCAAAATGGCTGTCTGGGGAGGCCTCACAAATAGCTGTGAAAAGAAGAGAAGCGAAAGCAGAGGAAAAAAGGAAAGATATAAGCATCTGAATGCAGAGTTCCAAAGAATAGCAAGAAGAGATAAGAAAGCCTTCCTCAGCGATCAATGCAAAGAAATAGAGGAAAACAACAGAATGGGAAAGACTAGAGATCTCTTCAAGAAAATTAGAGATACCAAGGGAACATTTCATTCAAAGATGGGCTCAATAAAGGACAGAAATGGTATGGACCTAACAGAAGCAGAAGATATTAAGAAGAGCTGGCAAGAATACACAGAACTGTACAAAAAAGATCTTCATGACCAAGATAATCACGATGGTGTGATCACTCACCTAGAGCCAGACATTCTGGAATGTGAAGTCAAGTGGGCCTTAGAAAGCGTCACTACGAACAAAGCAAGTGGAGGTGATGGAATTCCAGTTGAGCTATTTCAAAGCCTGAAAGATGATGCTGTCAAAGTGCTGCACTAAATATGCCAGCAAATGTGCAAACTCAGCAGTGGCCACAGGACTGGAAAAGGTCAGTTTTCATTCCAATCCCAAAGAAAGGCAATGCCAAAGAATGCTCAAACTACCGCACAATTGCACTCATCTCACACTCTAGTAAAGTAATGCTCAAAATTCTCCAAGCCAAGCTTCAGCAATATGTGAACCGTGAACTTCCAGATGTTCAAGCTGGTTTTAGAAAAGGCAGAGGAACCAGAGATCAAATTGCCAACATCCGCTGGATCATGGAAAAAGCAATAGAGTTCCAGAAAAACATGTATTTCTGCTTTATTGACTATGCCAAAGCCTTTGACTGTGTGGATCACAATAAAGTGTGGAAAATTCTGAAAGAGATTGGAATACCAGACCACCTGACTGGCCTCCTGAGAAACCTATATGCAGGTCAGGAAGCAACAGTTAGAACTGGACATGGAACAACAGACTGGTTTCAAGTAGGAAAAGGAGTATGTCAAGGCTTATATTGTCACCCTGCTTATTTACCTTATATGCATCATGAGAAACGCTGGGCTGGAAGAAGCACAACCTGGAATCAAGATTGCCAGGAGAAATATCAGTAACCTCAGATATGCAGATGACACCACCCTTATGGCAGAAAGTGAAGAGGAACTAAAAAGCCTCTTGATGAAAGTGAAAGAGGAGAGTGAAAAAGTTGGCCTAAAGCTCAACATTCAGAAAACAAAGATCATGGCATTGGTCCCATCACTTCATAGCAAATAGATGGGGAAACAGTGTCAGACTTTATTTTTTGGGGCTCCAAAATCACTGCAGATGGTGACTGCAGCCATGAAATTCAGATCAGATCAGATCAGATCAGTCGCTCAGTCGTGTCTGACTCTTTGAGACCCCGTGAAATGCAGCACGCCAGGCCTCCCTGTCCGTCACCAACTCCCGGAGTTCACTCAGACTCAGGTCCATCGAGTCAGTGATGCAATCCAGCCATCTCATCCTCTGTCGTCCCCTTCTCCTCCTGCCCCCAATCCCTCCCAGCATCAGAGTCTTTTCCAATGAGTCAACTCTTGCATGAGGTGGCCAAAGTACTGGAGTTTCAGCTTCAGCATCATTCTTTCCAAAGAAATCCCAGGGCTGATCTCCTTCAGAATGGACTGGTATGATCTCCTTGCAGTCCAAGAGACTCTCAAGAGTCCTCTCGAACACCACAGTTCAAAAGCGTCAACTCTTCAGCACTCAGCCTTCTTCACAGTCCAACTCTCACATCCATACATGACCACAGTAAAAACCATAGCCTTGACTAGACGAACTTTTGTTGGCAAAGTAATGTCTCTGCTTTTGAATATGCTATCTAGGTTGGTCATAACTTTCCTTCCAAGGAGTAAGCGTCTTTTAATTTCATGGCTGCAGTCACCATCTGTAGTGATTTTGGAGCCCAGAAAAATAAAGTCTGACACTGTTTCCACTGTTTCCCCATCTATTTCCCATGAAGTGATGGGACCGGATGCCATGATCTTCGTTTTCTGAATGTTGAGCTTTAAGCCAACTTTTTCACTCTCCACTTTCACTTTCACCAAGAGGCTTTTTAGTTCCTCTTCACTTTCTGCCATAAGAGTGGTGTCATCTGCATATCTGAGGTTATTGATATTTCTCCCGGCAATCTTGATTCCAGCTTGTGTTTCTTCCAGTCCAGCGTTTCTCATGATGTATTCTGCATATAAGTTAAATAAACAGGGTGACAATATACAGCCTTGATGAACTCCTTTTCCTATTTGGAACCAGTCTGTTGTTCCATGTCCAGTTCTAACTGTTGCTTCCTGACCTGCACACAGATTTCTCAAGAGGCAGATCAGGTGTTCTGGTATTCCCATCTCTTTCAGATTTTTCCACAGCCACGAAATTAAAAGACGCTTCCTCCTTGGAAGGAAAGTTATGACCAACCTAGATAGCATATTCAAAAGCAGAGACATTATTTTGCCAACAAAGGTCTGTCCAGTCAAGGCTGTGGTTTTTCCAGTAGTCATGTATGGATGTGAGAGTTGAACTGTGAAGAAAGCTGAGCGCCGACGAATTGATACTTTTGAACTGTGGTGTTGGAGAAGACTCTTGAGAGTCTCTTGGACTGCAAGAGATCCAACCAGTCCATTCTGAAGGAGATCAGCCCTGGGATTTCTTTGGAAGGACTGATGCTAAAGCTGAAACTCCAGTACTTTGGCCATCTCATGCGAAGAGTTGACTCATTGGAAAAGACTCGGATGCTGGGAGGGATTGGGGGCAGGAGGAAAAGGGGACGACAGAGGATGAGATGGCTGGATGGCATCACTGACTCCATGGACGTGAGTCTGAGTGAACTCCGGGAGTTGGTGATGGACAGGGTGCCTGGCGTGCTGCAATTCATGGGGTCGCAAAGAGTTGGACACGACTGAGTGACTGAACTGAACTGAACTGAACTGATATATAGTACTTTGTTTCTGCTAATCCCAACTTCCTAACTTATATTCCCTACTCTCTTTCCCCTTTAGTAACCATGAGCCTATGAGTTTTCTATGTTTATTTTACGTTTAAATTTTTTGTTTATGGCTGTTCCTCATAACTTGCTGGATCTTAGTTCACTGACCAGGGATTTAATACACACCATTGGCAGTGAAAGCACGGAGTCCTAATTCTCTGGACTGCCAAGGAATTCCCAATTTGTGTCATATTTTAGATTCCACATATAAGTAATATCATATGATATTTGTTTTTCTTTTTTAAAAAAATGTTTATTAATTTATTTGGCCAGGTCTTGTGTGGCATATGGGATCTTCGATCTTCATCGTAACATGTAGGATCTAGTTCCCTGACCAGGGATCAAACCCAGGCCCCCTGCATTGGGAGTGGGGAGTCCTAGCCACTGGACCACCAGGGAAGTCCCTGATATTTGTTTTTCTAGCTTACTTAATATGATCATCCCTAGGTCTCTCCATGTTTCTGCAAATGGCATTATTTCATTCCTTTTTATGGCTGGGAAGTTGCAGCGGCTTTATAGAACATAAATACCACTAACAATGAGACTCAACTCCATATGATTTGATTGACTTTTAAAAAAAATTATTCTGATTGTTGTGAGGAGCATGGTTTAGACCGAGAAGCAATTAGGAAGTTGGGAGACCAGCACACATGTAGTTTTTAAAGTCTCTACTAATTATGTTTAAAAGGTAAAAAGAAACAGATGAGATTAACTCTATTTAACCTAATATGCAAAATATTGGGCTTCCCAGGTGGCTCGGTGGTAAAGAATCCGCCTGCCAATGAAGGAGACACAAGAAATTCGATCCCTGGGTCAGGAAGATCCCATGGAGTAGGAGGAAATAGTATTCTTGCCTGGGAAATTCTATGGACAGAGGAGCCTGGTGGGCTACAGTGCATAGGGTTGCAAAGAGTTGGACATGACTGAGCACACACACACAACACAATGCAAAATGTTATTGTTTCAATATTTAATCAACATAAAAAATTATCAGTGAGATATTTTGCATTCTTATTTTTCTCACACCAAGTCTTCAAAATCCAGTGTATTTTATACTTATTTTACACATCTCAGATTGGTTCAGCTGCATCTCATAGGCTCAATAGCCACATGCAGCTTGTAGCTATTGTATGAGATAGTGCAGATATCAAACATTTATTCATTTACTCATTCAACCAAGCAAGATCTTGTTCCAGGCCTGGAAATACACAGAATGGAATAAAGCCCAGTCTCTGTTCTTGAAGTGCACAGTCCAGCTAGGGAGGCTAATATAGTAGTTTGTGTTGAAGACTGCAAGACCAAGTGCTTTGCGAAGTCAGGGAGGAAGCACTCAAATGGAGAAAGCTTCAGAGGAGGTAGACATTGAAGTTGGGATTTGACAGATGTGTGACAGATCCCCAGGTGGAAGAAGTGGGGAAGGGCACTCAGGCAGTGAGAACTGCTCCTGCAAAGTCCCAGAGAAGTGACGCCAAGAATCTCTGGAAAAATGCAAGCAGTTCTTCACAGGATATTAAATGGGAGGGTTCTGGTCAGGAAAGACTGGTCTTCTGGACCCGTCTATGGCAAGTAGCACTGATCCTGTTTGGTGGTAGTGGGGAATGGTGAGGATTTAAAGCTGAGTGATGTGACCAGATGTGTGCTTTGGACAGACCATCTGGCAGTGAGGAAGGGGCAGAGACTGGAGGCAGGAAGACCCATTAGGAAGGGAGAGGGCTCTAGAATGGATCCAGAGGGAAGAATTGTGGAGACTGAGAAGGGTCAGAGAGGAGGGAGGTCAAGGGTGGTCCAGAGCGTCCCGCGCAGTAGAAGAGTACAGGCAAACCTTACTATGCCAGAGGCTGGTGAGGATTTGCTGATGCTCCAGAGTCCACTAAACAGCAGAGGGAGACCTGGGTTTGATCCCTGGGTCGGGAAGATACCCTGGAGAAGGAAATGGCAACCCCTCCAGTATTCTTCCCTGGAGAATTCCATGGACAGAGGAGCCTGGCGGGCTACAATTCATAGCATCACAGAGTCTGACATGACTGAGCAACTAACACTTTCGCTTTCACCTTGAGCACCACTGAAAGCCTAAGTTTATTAAGACGGAACTGGGTTTAAGTCTTGGACTGTACAGCTGTGTGGCCTCATTCAAAGTACTTAATTTTTCCAACCACAGATGGGATTGAATATAAGACCAGCTTCGTGGGGCTGTTGTGAGGATGGACTGGCTTACTGCAGTTAGGCCACTTTGCATGGATCTTGGCACTTACTGACACTCGATACAAATGGAAGTGTTAGTATCTGCTGTCTTTACAATGCCCTGGGCCTCCATTCCTTCATGCACAAAAATGAAATTGGCATTTCCCCCTTGCTATTAAAGGAGTCAAGGAATAAATGAGGCAATTGAATTGTATCTGACTTAAAACTAAAGGCAAATGTTCATCAAAAGATTAAATATAGGGTTACTCGCAATTATGCCCCTAAGAATATACCCAAGAGAAAAGAAAAATACGTCCACACGAAAACCCATACACTAATGTCCATAGCATTTGTTCAAACTTATAGCATGAACGTTCATGTTCACTGTAGGCAAAAGAGTGGAAACAACCCGTCAACTAATAGAGGGTTTCACTGATGGTCCAACAGCTAAGATTCTGTGCTCCCAGTGCAGGGCGCCTGGGTTCAGTCCCTGGTCAGGGAACTAGATCCCACGTGCCTCAACTAAAGAGTTTGCATGGCGCAACTAAGATCCGGTGCAGCCAAATAAATAAATATTTTTTTAAAAAATATACAAAAAGCAATGAGGACAGGATCACTTAAACCAATAAACAGCAAAAAAGCTTTCAGCCAGGAAAAAAATTCAGATACATAGAGAAGTGACAAGATGAGAATCATGAACTCCGATACACTCACCTTGTAGATTTATTCATTATTAACATGTTGCTACATCCGACCATCCCAGGAATTGGCAAGAGCTGTCATTAGCTGTCCTGCAGGATATCTGCCTGTCTCACCCTCTCCTGGGGAGCATTCACTTTCTGCAGACCCCTCCCTCCTCCCTAACACACCCAAATCTACCTCTTCTCCACCTGCCACTGACCACATACCTGAACTTCGAAGCCATCCGCCCTTTTAGTCCTGATTTTACCCTAACTGGGGCAGCTGGGATCCTAAAGGAAATCAGTCCTGAATATTCATCGGAAGGATAATTCTGAAGCTGATACTCCAATACTTTGGCCACTTCATGTGAAGAACTGACTCATTTGAAAAGACCCTGATGCTGGGAAAGATTGAAGGCAGGAGGAGAAGGGGACAACAGAGGATGAGATGGTTGGATGGCATCACCGACTCGATGGACATGAGTTTGAGTAAGCTCCGGCAGTTGGTGATGGACAGGGAAGCCTGGCGTGCTGTAATCCATGGGTTTGCAAAGAGTTGGACACAACTGAGCGACTGAACTGAACTGGGGCAGCTGGAGTGCCTCAGGGCCAGCACACCTTCCGCCACGGGTGCCTTTCAGCCCCTGCCATTAGGTCATCCTGCCTCTAGACGAACCCCTGTAGGCCTTCAACTGGGTGGCCCATGGGATTCCAGATAACTTTCCTCAGCTTCCCAGGTTGTGCAGAAAATACCCCGTAGTGGGGAAAATCAGAGCGCTTCCATCCTCTCTGAACTACTGCCCTCTGCTGGCAAAACGGTGACACACGTGGGGAAGTGGCTTCCTCCCGTGGCCTGTCCTTCCTGACTTTGTTTAGTTCTCTTAGGCCAGAGCTAAAATTGAGCCCGATTCTGACACTGAGACCCAAAGGAAAGGTGAACATCTTAAGTATAGAGCTTGATGCATTTTCACGGACCTCACTCAAGACACAGAGCGTGACCTTTTCTCCCCAGCAGCCTCCCTGTGCCCTCGTCCACTCACTGTCACCCCTCAGGAGGAAGCCTCCAATCCAGCTTCTATGAATAGATTCATGTTGCCTGTTTTTGTATCTTCTGTTACAGGTTGGAGGCAACTGGAGTGAACTGAGTACAGCTGTGTAATCTAACATTCCAGGTAAGGAGGGTTACCTGGAGGGTTCGGCTCGTTGGAGCAGAGCCTGAGACCCTGTGGGTGCCTCTCTCCTCCCACAGTCCTCCGCGTCCTCCTTACCACCCGGCCTCCACCCACCAGGCTGACGCACACTGGCTTGAAAGCCTCAAACACAATCTTGTGATCATTCTGAGAGACACAACTAACAGCACTGAGGACTTCCTTTGCACCAGGTACCACGCTAAGCTCTTTTGGCCACAACACACGGCTTGTGGGATCTTAGTTGCCTGACTAGGGATCGAACCTGGGCCCCCTGCCTTGGAAGATCAGAGTCTTTTTTTTTTTTAAGATGTATTTATTTTTTTGGTAAATTTTTTGGCTGTGGTGGGTCTTCGTGCACAAAATTTCTCCAGTTGTGGGGAATGGGGGCTACTGTTCGTTGTGGTGCTCAGGCTTCTCTTGTCATGGAGCGTGGGCTCTAGGCATGCAGGCTGCAGCTTCCTGGCTCAGGAGCACTGGCTGAGTAGTCGTGGCACACTGGTTTTGTTGCTCCACAGCATGTGGGTTCTTCCCAGACCAGGGATCGAACTGATGTCCCTTGCATTGCAAGGTGGATTCTTAGCCACCAGACCACCAGGGAAGTCCCCAGGCTAAGCTCTTTAGCACATTCCTCCCTCCATACTTGTAAGGATCCTGTGCGAGTTTACCTAAGTTGAGCAGAGAGGTGGTGTACTCGGAGTTTCGGAGCCAGTGGCCGGCGGAGCCAGTGGCCGGCAGAGCCAGCTCCTATGGCTCTAGGCTGATCCCCCAGCACCCTTGCCTCCCTCCACAGGTAACGAGAGCCAGCACGAAGGGGCGAGAGAGGAAGCCGTCAGACGCAGGCCCACGCTTTGCACAGGACAGGAGGGGAACCCGCCACCCCTGCGGGAGCCACACTGTTGGATGATTGATTTGTTTGAATCGTTGCAGGTTCCCAGACCTTTGACACAGATAAGAACAGGGTGCAGCATGATGCACTCCCACAAACCAAACATGCCAATGGGCCCACCTCCCAGCGACCTGACTTGCACTCCCTTCCAAGCACAAGGTCACCCTGGGGTCACCATGCTCCTGATTTGTAGCAGCAAAGATTAGCTTTCTTCCTTTCTGTAGTTTTTATAGAAATGGATTCATGTAGTATGAACTCTTGACTGTGGCTTCTTTGGCTCAGTCTTGCACCCATGAGTCATCCATATTGCTGTACACAGTTGTCGTGTTCATTCTCACAGTCGTGTGATGGTCCATTGTGTGAATAGACCGAAGTTTGTCTGTTTTGCTGCTCATGGGCATCCAGGTAATTCCCAGGTGGGAATTTTTGGCTATTCTCATAGTGCTGTCACAAGCTTTCCAGTGCATGGCATGAGCATAATTCTGTCAGGTGCCCAGTGAAGGGGAGAGGCTGGGTCATAGGGTGCTCCTTTGTTCAGCTTTGTAGATCCTGGCACAAGGTTTCCCAAAGTCCTTCTGCCAACGTACACTCCCCCAGAGCATCAGGGTTCTGCTGGTCATATCCTCGAGAACACTTGGTATTGCCAGACCTTCGAATCTAAATGCTAAAGATCCTAAATGGACACATGAATGATTTCAATGTTAACATCTATTTTGTTACATTTCTGTCATTAGTATGGCCCATGGGAGCTAACAGCTCTTTTTCACATGTCATCCGCTTTGCATCTGTCATCCAGTTTAGCAAGCACCCACCTGTCTACTCTGGTAGTGGGTGTGTGTGTGTGCTCAGTCGTGTCCCACTCTTTGCCACCCCATGGACTGTATCCCATCAGGCTCCTCTGCCCATGGAACTTCCCAGACAAGAATATGGAGCAAATTGCCATTTCCTCCTCCAGGGGATCTTCCCGACCCAGGGATCGAACCCACATCTCTTATGTCTCTTGAACTGGCAGGCAAACTCTTTACCACTAGCGCTCTGGGCCTCAGTTTCTTTATCTGTCGAATAGCTAGCTGGCCATTTGTTGAAAACCATGCTAGGCATTTAATAAATACCATTTGATTCCTTTAGTAACCCTTCTTTTATATTGCTGTTCCACTGCCCAGCCCCAACCCCATCCACTGGACGGATGAGGAAACCAAGGCTCAAACCCAGGGGGAAGTTAAAGGCTTACCCAAGTTCACCCGGCCATCTGACTCCCTGATTCATCCCCTGTGCTGATCCCAGGCTAAGACACAGAGAACAGGCCCTGGTGCAAGGAAGTGACTGCTCATTTTTATGACCAGGGAAGCTCACAGGGCAGATCTCGAGTTCAGTCCTCTGATTGCCAACCTTCTGATCCAGTGGCTCCTCTATCACACTGTGTCCCAGTCCCTCTCCTCAAAGGTTTGGTCTCTGGCAATGCAGAGAGTTGGGAGAGCAAGAATAGAAGCCTTAAGAAGATAACAGCAAATTACTGATGCTTGATTAAAGGGGACAAGAGCTGGTTTTACTAGAAGGAAGAAATGGCAACCCACTCCAGTACTCTTGCCTGGAGAATCCCATGGATGGAGGAGCCTGGTAGGCTACAGACTAAGGGGTCTCGAAGAGTCAGACACGACTGAGCAACTTCAGTTTCAGTTTCTTTTCCAGTGTTTGGAGTCCGCCTGCCAATGCAGGGGACAAAGGTTTGATCCCTGGCCCAGGAAGATCCCACAGGCTGCCGAGCAACTAAGCCATGCACCACAACTACTGAGCCCTTGCACCGGAACTAGAGAGTCTGTGGTGCTGGAAAGATCCCGCGTGACACAACAAACAGCTAAAGTCCCCCAACTAAGACCCACTGAGCCAAATAAATAAAAATATTATAAAAGAAGACATACAGATGGCTAACAACATGCATGTGGAAAGATGCTCAACATCCCTAATTGTTGTTGTTCAGTAGCCAAGTCCTGTCTGACTCTCTCAGACCCCATGAATAGCAGCACTGCCAGGCTTCTCTGTCCTTCACTGTCTCCCTGAGTTTGCTCATTAGGGAAATACAAAGTCAAAACTGCGATGAGATATTACCTCTCATGTATCGGCTGGGCTTCCCAGGTGGCTCTAGTGGTAAAGAACCCGCCTGCCAATGCAGGAGACACAGGAGATGCACTTTCGATCCCTGGGTTGGGAACATGCCCTGGAGGGAAAGCATGACAACCCACTCCAGTATTCCTGCCTAGAGAACCCCATGGAGAGAGGAGCCTGGCAGGCTGCAGTCCATGGGGTCGCAAAGAGTCGGGGATGACTGAAGCGACTCAGCAGCAGCAGCACTAGAATGGTTATAATCAGAAAAGCAGAAAATGGCACGTTGTGGTGTGGATGCAGAGAAATCAGAACCTTTGTGTATTTCTGCTGGGGATGTAAGATGATGCACCACAGTATGGCAGTTCCTCAAAAAATTAGCCGTGCAATTACTATATGACTCAGCACCTCCATTTTTGGGTATATACCCAGGAGAAGTGAAAGCAGAAACTTAAACAGGTATTTCAAATACACCGATGGTCACAGAAGCATTAATCACTATAGCCAAAATATGAAAACAGCCCAAGTGTCTGTTGTCCATCAGGGGATGGGTGGATAAGCAATGTGTGGCTTACATATACGGTGGAATATTATTCAGCCTTAAGAAGGAAGGAGGGTGTTCCCTGGTGGCTCCGTGGTAAAGAATCCACCTGCCAATGCAGGAAATACAGGTTCGATCCCTGATCCAAGAAGACCCCAAATGCCACAGAGCAACTCAGCCTGTGCACCACAACTATCGAGCCCGTGTTCTAGAGCCCTCGAGCCACAACTTCTGGGCCCACGTGCCTCAACTGCTGAAGCCCGCGGGTCCCAGAGCCCGTGCTCCACAACAAGAGAAGCCACCCCAGTGAGAAGCCCGCATCCCATGGCGACAGGGAGCCGCCCCTGCTCGCCACAGCTAGAGCAAAGCTTGTGAAGCAACACAGACCCAGCACAGCCAGAAATTCATTCATTCATTAATTTTTTAAAAAGAAGGAAGGAAATTCTGACACATGCTACCCGTCTGGATAAACCTTGAGGACTTTATTATGCTCAGTGAAATAAGCCAGTGACAAAAGAACAGATACTGTATGAAGTACCTCGATTGCTCAGACTGACAGATACAGCAAGTAAAAGGGTAGTTGCCAGGGCCTTGAGAAGAAAAGATGAGGAGTTACTTGATTGTTTACTGGGGGTAGAGTTACATTTGGGAGGACGAGAAAAGTTCTAGAGACTGATGTTGGAAACGATGGTCACACGACAGTGTGAAGGTACTTAATGCCACTGAAAGTGAAAGTCGTTCAGTCGTGTCGAACTCTTTGCGACCCCATGGACGATACAGTCCGTGGAATTCTCCAGGCAAGAATACTGGAGCGCATAGCCGCTCCCTTCTCCAGGGGATCTTCCCAACCCAGGGATTGAACCCAGGTCTCCCACATTGCAGGGGGATTCTTTACCAGCTGAGCCACCAGGGAACTGTGTACTTAAAATGCTAAGTTTAATG
Source organism: Bos indicus (assembly GCF_029378745.1). Lineage (NCBI taxonomy): Eukaryota > Metazoa > Chordata > Mammalia > Artiodactyla > Bovidae > Bos > Bos indicus. The sequence goes on from NC_091784.1 coordinate 4,748,887, forward strand.
TTATGTGTATTTTATCACAATTGAAAAAAAAAGAAAAAATTAATGTGCTGTAATCAGAGAACAGAGAGAGCTGCTATGTGTGGAGGCCAAAGAGGTAAGCGTAGGGAGAACTCCCTGGTGGTTTAGTGATTAGGACTAACCACGCTTCTACTGCAGGGGGTACAGGTTCGATCCCTGGTCGGGGGACTAAGATCCCTCATGCCACGTGGTGTGGCAAAAAAGAAAAGAGCCTTGAATCCAGCCTTGAACCCTGTGGACCAGTGGTCCCCAACCTTTTTAGCACCAGGGACCAGTTTCATGGAAGACAACATTTCCATGGACGGGGTAGTAGGTCAGGGATGGTTTGGGGCTAATTCAAGCATTACATTTATTTTACACTTTATTTCTGTCATTATTACTTCAGCTCCACCTCAGATCATCAGGCATGGGATCCTGGAGGTCGAGGGGACTGTGTCAAGTGCTTTGGTCTTTGTCCTAAGCACAGGACTGCAGGGCTGGCCACGGACAAGGAGGGAAGTGGATGGAACTGGGAGATATTGAGGAAGGAACGTCAGCAGGGCTTGATGAAGGGTGTGAGCTGGATGGTTGGCAGGGTGCAGGGAGGGGATTGCATCTGGAAGGCCTCTGGGCTCCTCCTTCACATCCTGGGAAGCCTCTCTACGGTATTGCTAAGAGAGCTGGACTGTGCCTTGTCCAAGCCCCAGTGCACAAATGTGCACTCATATTTTACCTCCCCCAGGCAGATATGTGGACCCTGCAGCCCCTGTTCCCCGCTCGACACGCTTTTCTGCATCAGGGCATCCTGAGACCCAGCAAGTGCAGGCTCGGATCGGCTGTGGCCTCCCCTGGACACCCAGCTGCCCCTCACCACCAGGTTCCACTTGTAGTTTCCTTATGTTCAGCCAGCCTCACAAATGAGCACTTCAGACCAGTTGGAGGTTCTTAGTTGCAAGCAACAGAAACTGACTCACATTACGTAAGCAGAAAAAGGTTTGATTGGAAGGTCACGGTCACTTATGAACCTATGTTCCTGGCTGGGAACCCAGCTTGAATGAGAACCAGGAAGCTGGGCCTGGCCAAGATGCCACCCCAGACAGCCTGGCGAGGAAGCTCAGCCTGCCATTACCCGGTGACCCAGCCACTGGACCTTCACCTACAGTGCAGTGTCCCTGAACAGAATCCCTTTCCCTGTCCATTGGCCCTTCATCCTGATGAGACGAGGAGGAGATGAAAAAGCTGAGGCTCAGGGAGGTGAGTGGCCTCCCAGCGTGGTTAGGAGGGGCAGAGTCACTGCAATCCCACAGACCATCCCAGATCAGTGCTTAGCCCACAGCTTCCTGTGGGTTAGGCCGGAGCCGATTTACATTGAAAGAGGTTTTTTAAAACATTGGGATCGTGGACTTCCCTGGTGGTCCAGTGGGAAAGAATCTGCCTGCCAATGCAGGGGACATGGGTTCAATCCCTGGTCCAGGAAGATTCCACATGCTGAGGGGCAACTAAGCCCGTGTACCGCAACGACTGAAGCCCACAGCACCTGGAGCCTGTGCTCCACAGGCAGTGAGAAGCCAGGGCATAGCAACTAGAGAAAGCCTGCGGGCAGCAATGAACACCCAGTGCAGCAAAAAATTTTAAAAATAAGTAAATATTAAATGAAACATTGGTCTCAAAATTCAGAACCAGAGACAGCAGTTGCCTTGTTGATTTCTCCCATCTAACTACAAAATAAACCTCGGTGGGTGGAGTGGAATCTCCAGAGCTTTTTTTTTTCTTTTGCTGCACCCTGCGACTTGCAGGATCTCAGTTTTTTTACCAGGGGCTGAACCTGGGCCATGGCAGTGAAAGCCCTGAATCCTAATCACTAGGCCACCAGGAAAGTCCCAGACCTTCAGCTTCTGAGTAGGGGGCAGCTCGCCTGCACCTGTCCTGAGATCCCCCACCTTCCCCCCACCCCTAATAAGCAGAATGTCCAGATACCCGGCAGCCAGAAAGTGCAGACGTTCATCACAAGCTCTAATCCTCCACCAGTGACCCAAGTCTTTCCTCCTTTGGGTTCTTTCCAGAGCAAGAGAAGAAAGGAACACTATAGATAAGACTAGTTACCATTCTTATCTGTTTATCCAGTGAGAAAAATGGTTTGTCTGGGCAAAGCAGAAGAACGAAACTTTACAGAACTGATTTAATCATTGACCTCAATTTATTTGGGAGGAAAAAAATGTTCCTGTTTGATTCCCATCATATTGATTGGCTTCTGGCTCTGACCAGCCACTCAGAGAACGTCTCAGTGAGAAGTCTTTACCAAAATTGTCTGAGTTAGGGTTCTGCCACCAAAATGGAGTGGTGCCAGCTCACAGCGGCTATCTGCTGATCTAAGGGTAGTGTCCCTCTCGGGTAGGGTCCCTGGGGACAGCAGACCCTCCAGGAAGCTGAGAGCACCCTGTGAAGTGGCCTCTTCCCCACCAGCAGCCATGTCTTTGAGTCTTTCATTTTTAAAACAAATGTTACATTTTCAGACCAAAAATGACACGATTTTTAAAACATTTTATTGATGTATAGTTGATCTACAATGTTGTGCTGATTTCTGCAGTACAGCAAAGTGATTCGGTTATACATGTGCACAGTGTTCTTTTTCGTATTCTTTTCCATTCTGGTTTATCACAGGATGTCGAGTATAGTTCCCTGTGCTCTACAGTAGGACTTGTTTATCCGTCCTACATAGAGCAGTTTGCATCTGCTAATCCCAAACGCCCAGTCCTTCCCTCCGCCACCACCCTCTTCGAAAACCACCAGTCTGTTCCCTATGTCTGTGAGTCTGTCTGTTTTGTCAGTAAGTTCAATTGTGTCGTATTTTAGATTCTACGTATGAATGATATCATATGGTATTTAACTTATTTCACTTAGTAATCTCTAGATCCATCCATGTTGTTACAAATGGCATTATTTCATTCTTTCGGGGCTGAGTAATATTCCATTGTATATATGTACCTCAGCCTGTTCATCCATGCATCTTTCAGTGGATATTTAGGCTGTTTCTGTGTCTTGACTGTTGTGAATAGTGTTGCTATGAACATAGGGGTGCATGTATCTTTTCAGATTATAGTTTTGTCCAGATATATGCCCAGGAGCGGAATTGCTAGATCATTTGGCAACTTTATTTTTCATTTTTTGAGGAACCTCCGCACTGTTTGCCAAGTGGCTGTATCAGCTTACATTCCCACCAGCAGTGTATGAGAGTTCTATTTTCTCCACACCCTCTTCATTTATTATTTGTAGACTTTTTGACGTTAGCCATTTTGTCCAGTGTGGTACCTCATTGTGGTTTTAATTTAGAATTCTCTAATAATTAGCAATGTTGAGCATCTTTTCATTGTGCCTAGTGGACATTTGTACGTCTTCTTTGGAAAAATGTCTATTTAGGTATTCTGCCCATTTTTCACTTGGGTTGGTTTTTTGTTCTTGAGTTGTGTAAGCTGTTTGTATGTTTTGGAAATTAAGACATTGTCGGTTGCATCATTTTCAAATATTTTCTCCCAGTCCATAGGTTGTCTTTTCCTTTTGTTTATGGTTTCCTTTACTGTGCAAAAGTTTGTAAGTTTGATTAGGTCCCATTTGTATATTTTTGTTTTTATTTCTATTGCTTTGGGAGACTGACCTAAGAAAACATCGCTGTGATTTATGTCAGAGAATGTTTTGCCCATGTTCTCTTCTAGGAATTTTATGGTGAATGACATGATTTTTATTTTATTGTCAATATTCATTATTTATTTGGCTGTGCCAGGTCTTAGTTGCAGCAGGATCTTTGATCTCCGTTGTGGCTTGCAGGGTCTTTAGTTGTAGTACAGGAGTTTTAGTTATGGCAGGTGAACTCTCAGGTGGGCTTGTCTGAATAATTTCACGGGCTGGTAGGGAATTGAGGACCCTCAGGTTGAGGGTGGGCTGGAGTGCAGCTGGTCTGACTCAAGGGGGATCTATCACGGTGAGGGGGTGCTTTCCTGCTGAGTGGAGATATGTCTGATGAGAGCAGGGGAAACCAAGGGAGCCTGTGAGACCAAGGATGTCAAGGTAAGTAGCACCTGAACTGTTAGTCTACGGGGAGTTCCCTGGTGGTCCAGCGGTTAGGATTCGGTGCTTTCACTGCCATGGCCCAGGTTCAATCCCTGGTTGGAGGACTGAGATCCCATCAGCTGCACACATGGCCAAAATAAATAGAAATCTTGGTCTAACCTCACAGTGGGGACCCCTGGGGCATCTCACAGGAGGGCTAAGGCAGAAGGACTTGTTCTGGGACTCAGCCCTTGTGGGGCGATGTGGGGAGTGTTGTGATGCGGTTGGAGTGGGCTGGTGTGGTTGGGAAGCAGGAGTTCTGTGACTGGTGTTCTAACCAGTCTTACTGTGAAGGCTAGAGGGACAAAGCCAGTCTAACGGTCTAACTGGTCGAGAAGTAGCCACTCAGCTCAGTCAGGACAGGGGCCGTGTGGTTGTTACTGAGCCCAAGGTCTTTCTGCTCAGTAAATCGGGAGCTGAGTTGTTGGAACAAGGAATGATGACTTAAATTGGAAACCTAGCAGACAGAGGGCCTTCCCAGGTGGTGCCAGTGCTATAGAACCTGCCTGCCAATGCAGGAGACATAAGAGACGCAGGTTTGATCCCTGGGTCGTGAAGATGCTGGAGGAGGGCATGGCAACCCACTCCAGTGTTCTTGCCTTAGAGAATCCCATGGACAGAGGAGCCTGATGGGCTATAGCCCATAGGGTTGCAAAGCATTGGACACAACTGAGCGAATGAGCACATGCAGCAGACTGAGAAGATGGCAGACTGGTGTCTCAAAAACACCATCTTCCCTCAGTGGAAATCCAGCTCCTGTTTATACAGGAGGGGGTGGGGCCCACTGTGGCACCGACCAGTGGCTGAGCAGGACCACTAATGGCTGCTGGTGGACAGTCGCTCAATATCGGGTAGCTTACTTGGGGGAGGGGCCCGCTGCAGCACCAACCAATGGCTGAGCAGGGCTGCTGGGGTGGCTCAAGCCTGGTGGGTATTACACCCTGAGCAGAAAGGTGCTGCACCAAAAAGAGGCCAGGTCTGAAGAAGTAGCAGCCAGATATCGTGGTGGCCACTCGGAGGCAGCTGAACCCACCATTACTGGGACCTCCGTCTGAGGTGGCAGGCGCCATGGGCTCAGCCCGATGCTGGCTTCAAGGGTCACTGATGAGGTGGCCTGGGAGCTGGAGTCCCCAGAGTGCAGCTCCTGCCTGCCTGTTTATGCAGTGGGTGGAGGGGGGGAAGGTCCGGTGGGCTGGGCGAGGCCGGCCCTGTGAGGAGAGGTTCAGTGGAGCGGCCCCTGGCTTAAGGGCGTGTGGCCCCTGCCATAGAGGGAGGAGGCCTCCCTCGGGTTGGGACCGGGAGGCCGCTGTTACACATGGTCATGTTTGTAGTTTGGACGACTTTCTGTTCTTGGCTGAGTTCAGGCATGACCGGGACTGGTCTTGTTAGGTCTTGAGCTCATCACGGGGCACAGCAGCCTTGTCAGTCAGGGCTCCTGGGAAGTTATCATCACAGGAGTGAACTCCCGCCTAGCAGGGCCAGTTCCCCGTCCAAGCTGCCTCTCTCCTCTTTTGCACCCCCTTGTAGCTGAGGGTGGCTGAAGTCAACCCCAGGATGCTCATCTCAGTACCTAGAGAGAAGCGTGCGGGGCAGGAGGTCATTAGCTGGACTGTGTGTGGTTAGACCTCCTGCTTTTGTACACATGAGCTGTCCAGTCCTCTCACTGAGCAGGCCCTGCACTTCAGGCTTTGGACAGCGGACATCACCCGCCACAACGCAAGTGGTTGTCAGAAACAAAATGGGCTGTTGGTTCTAGTACCAGATCCTGAAGATAGAGACCTTGATTGCCAAACCCAGACCATGAAAACCACCCCAGAGTGAGGCTGGTCTTTCCCTAGAGACTCTATTGACTTTTTTGGAGGCCCATCATGAACTGCATACTTGATCGATGGTTTATGTGAAATTTACACTGATGCTACAAAAAGTGTCTGCTCCAACATGAATTCTCTTCAGTTACACAAGGAGAAATTCAGGGCTTGCTTCGGTATCTGCTAGTGAACTGACATTTACTCAGTTTGTTGGGCTCCCAGAGCAGGAACCTAGGGTTTCCTAACTCCAAGGAGGAGTCCTGATTCTAGAGGCTTCCGAGAAGTGAGTTGCTTCTCTCTCACCCCTCTGCCTGCTTCCCAGAAGGGGTCATCGGCTCTTACATAACTGAAGGACTTGAATTAAGTCAGCCTGGGGACTTCCCTGGAGGTCCAGTGGTTAAGAATCTGCCTCCCAAAGCAGGGGACACAGGTTCCATCCCGGGTCAGGGAACCGAGATCCCACATGTCACAAGGGCAACTAAGCCTGCCCGCTACAACTACCAAACCTCCGTATCTCAACTGGAGAGAAGCCCCAAGCGACTCAGCATGCACAGCGTATTTATAAAAGACGGCCCATGGGTCTGTCGGAACATTCCTCAGTGACTAACTGAGCAGCTACTCTGCCCACCCTAGGCTCTCGGAAGCTCACCCATTCGCCCACATTCTCTGGTGTCCTAGCAACTGGAAAGTGATCTGAGCTCCAACCAGGGCAGAAGCCATTCTCTCCCTGACCACTGTGACTTGCAGGCTCCCCAGGAGCCTGAGTACCTGTCCGTGCCACCCAAGGGCCCACTGAAAGCCACCATTTGTCCCCACGCATGCCCAGAAGGCCGGCTGGGGCCAGCCCATGACCCTAGCAAAATGAGCTTCTCACTCAAGTTCTCGGAGCTGGTCAACATCGCCATCCCACAGTGCGGGGTGGTGAACTTCAAGGCCCTGCACTTCCTGCTCCACGGCATCCTGGAGCACATCCACATGGCGGAGCTCGAGAAGGACCTCTCAGGGGATGAGGACTTCCTCCAAGCCTCTGTGTCAGTCACATTCCCGTCACGGGAAGGGGACGCCCAACCCACCCTCAGCCCCCTGAAGAGGCTCGGCAACATCTTCGACCACCTGGTGAGCCGCGTGGACATGCTGGAGAGCCAGCTGGCTGCGCTGAGGGACATGCCGTCCACCGCCCAGCTGGTGGAGAGCAGCCAGGGCACCAGGCAGCCCGCCCAGGAGCTGTGGAACCTGATCAGGCTCCGGAAGAAGGTGGAGGGCAACGAGGAGGCTGTGGCCAAGGTAAGCCACCCAGCCTCCAGACACGGCCCTTCACCTTGACTCTCCTGCCCGGTGTTCAGCCCTACCCGCCCCCCATCACCCCCGATGAGAGGCCCTTCCCTTAAACGGGGAGGGATTTAGCTTTGGTCTCAGGTGGAACCTTGAGTTTGCAACCTGAGTGGCCAGGTTTGCATCCTTCATCAGTGTAGAGGTAAGAAGGCCACAGTGTCTGGAGGGGGCGCATACACAGAGACAGAAAGCTGATGAGTGGCTGCCAGGGGCTGGAGGGAGCAGGGGTGGGAGGAACTGCCTAGTGGTTACGGGGTTTCCTTTTGGGGGTGATAATGAGGTTTTGGAACCACATAGAGCTGGCGTTTGTACTGTATTGTGAATGCCCTAAATGCATTCACTGAACCATACACTTTGAAATGGTATGTTATGTGAATCTCACATCAGTGGAAAAAAAATAATAATCGAAGACCTATAAGATCTGCAGGTGAAGAAACTAAAGTGTTAGTTGCTCAGTCATATCTGACTCTTTGCGACCCCATGGACTGTAGCCCCCAGGCTCCTCTGTCCACAGGATTTTCCAGGCAAGAATACTGGAGTGGGTTGCCATTTCCTTCTCTGGGGATCTTCCCAACCCAGGGATCAAACCCTGGTCTCCTGAATCACTGGCGGATTCTTTACCATCTGAGCCCCCTGGGAAGCATAGGACCTACAGGCGAGGAAACTGATAGCCAGAAACGTTCATGGATTGGCTGAGGGTGCAGAGCCCGTGACGGTGGAACAGGCAGTGAGCCGAGGCCTCCTGTTTCAGGACCCACCTTGGACCACTCGCTCGCCTGCCCCCCACGCCGCACAGTTATACATCTGGAGCTGTAGCCTCAGGGAAGAGTTGGATCTTGGGGAATAAATACCCTGGCTCCTCTCTCCTGCCTTCCTCCCATGGCCACACAGCAGGGCCAGAAGTCAGAGCACCCCGGGGTGTGGAGGGCACAGCTTGCTGGCAGCTCCTGGGGGCACTGAGTGGGGGCAGAGGATGGGTGTGCGGGGGTGCCAGAGGACATCCATCACACGGAGGGACCATTTCACGACGTCTTAGGTTAACTCTCTTGTGTTTAAATTTATTTTTATTTTTAAAATATTTTTATTTGTTTGGCAGCTCGGGTCTTAGTTGCGGCATGTGGGATCTAGTCCCCTGTAACCCAGAGATGGAACCTGGGCCCCCTGCATAGGGAGCATGGAGTCTTAGCCACTGGACCACCAGGAAACTCCCCAACACTCTTCTATTTTAAATTGAGGTGCAAGTCACGTAGCATAAAGCGAACAACCGCGTGGCATTTTGGCTCATTGATGATGTAATATGAGCACCACCCCCGCCCCCTTCTAAACTGTTTCCGTGGCTCCAAAAGGAACCCTGTGTCCATGTCTCTTCCCCATCCCCCTACAAGACCCACCTGCTCTCTGGCTCTGAAGATTTACCAGATCTGGGCATTTTGCATAAATGGAATTGTGCAATATGTGGCCTTTTGTGTCTGGCTTCTCTCTCTGAGCACCAGATTTCCCAGGTTCACCCACATTGTAGCCTGGGTCTGTGCTTCACCCCCTTTTATGGCTAAATAGTATTTTGTTGTAGGGACAGACAACATCGGGTTTAACCACTCAGCTGTTGACGGGCATTTGGGTTGAGACTCTTTCTAAACAAAGGAGTGTATACTTTGAAGGACGCAGGGGTTTCTCAGCAGCAGCAAAAAAGGAAGAAAGTAGGTGGGCGGGCCTGATAGGGTGAAAGCCTTCACTTCAACCTACATCTTGAATATGGCTTTAACACGTCTCAGCTTCCAGCCACCAGTCTCCAGGTTTTCTGATTATAATTTTTAGGTAAGAGAATGAGACAGCATACCTGGGGTCAGACGTCCACTCCTAGCCGGACAGGCAGGGTGGTGCCTAAGAATTAGAGCCCCCCGGGGCCTGTTCCCGCTGCCTCGACTAGCAGGCACCCCAGACGGTATCCACACACAGGGGCCACCAGGCTTTACGTTTAAGCTGAGAAAGGTGGGAGCCCCGGTGCCAGGGTTTTGTAGAGATATCAGACAAGCCTAACTCCCTTCCTAGAACCCAGAGTCGCTGGGCCACAAGGAGGACAGGCCAGAGTTCACCAGTCTGACTTTTCTGGGTCTCATGCCCCTTCTCCTCATTTCCCTTTCGCCCTAGCTCCCCGACTGGGCCCATCCCCGGGGGAGTGATCTTGAGAATAAGAGCTCACTGCGTACCAGGTGAGCCAGGCGCTACATCTGTTCCTCCGTCAGTCTTCTTAGCGACTCTTAAGAGGCAGGTGCTGTCATTATCCTGAGCTTACACATGAGGAAACGGAGGTGCAGAGAGGTCAGGGTTACAAAACGGGGAGCCAGACTCAGCCTGTGCTGAGTGGGCAAGCGGAAGGCATAGGAATGTGGACGCTGAGATGCCCTGCCACTTATCACCCGGAAGGGTGAGGGGCGTCCGTGGCTTCCTCCTTCCAAGATTGTTACAACAATTAAGCAAGATAAAGCGTGGGAACTGCTCAGCACAGAGCTGGATGTCTGTTCTGGCCAAGGTGGCCTGATGAGATGAGGGCAAAGCGGCGCAGTGTGAACCGTAAATCCCCGTGCTCAGTGAGAGCCTCTGGGCACAGAGGACCGCGCTGTGCATGACTCTGTTCACAGGCAATCTGCCCAGAATAGGCCAGTCCGTAGTGACAGAAAGTGGCGGTTGCCAGGGGCTGGGGGTTGAGTCCTGGTGGGAACGGGCTTTCTTTTGGAGGTGATGAAAACGTTCTGGAACACTAAACAGTGGTGATGGTCGTACACACTCGTGAATGTGCCGAACGCCGCCAAATTGTGCACTTTAGTATTGCTTTGTGTGTTTTCCCATATGCACAAAAAGCAGGGGTTGGCAGAAGCAGTTAAAAGAAAGAAAAAAAAAAAACATCATCTAACCCATATGCTGTCTCCAGGAGACACACTTTGATTCAAAGACAAACAGGTTGGAAATAAAAGGATAGAAAGAGACATTGCACACAAGTAACCGCCAGAAGAGAGCCAGAGTGACTGTACTAACCACAGACAGATAGACCTTAAGACAAGAATTGTTACTAGACACACAGCAGGCTGCAGGGGTGGCTGAGGGCAGGTTACACAGGCCTCAGAGCTGCATGGTGTCTGAGGTGTCAGCCCCTCCAGAGCAACCTGCCTTAATGGATGAAGGCTTTTAGAAATCACGATTACCCGGAATGTCCCAGCCAGCTCACACAGTGGACTGGTGGACAGGTTCGGAACTGGTCACGCCGCCCTCAGAGGACTACTTGTACACCTAAGAATATCCCCACTACCGTTACAGAATGTCACCAAGTCCCAGCCTGGCTGAGGATGCTGGGGTTACCACGGTGACCCATTGTTAGGGTTGCCATGGTAGCTGGTTCTAGGGCGGTACAGGCTGCTTAGCTAAGAGTCTGCAACCTACCCCCACCATCCCCCCCACCTCCGCCTGCATCAGTCAGTCTGGCAGAGCAAATGCCACCCTTTATGGGGAAAGACAAGCCTGCCAGCCCCAGCATCCATCCCAGACAGGGTGAATGGCGCCCTGGAGACTAAGGCAGGCACCCAGGGGACGTCTGCAGAGATGGCTTGGAAGGACCTACAGGCATGGCAAGAGGGTTGGTGCTCCTGGTCAGCACACTGCCGGGTTTGGGGGCTCAGGGGCGGGACAGCAGGGCCTCACTAAGCAGGCTTAGATTGCAGTTTCTAGCCCTCGGCATGGTTGACATCTGGGGCCAGAGGCTTCTCTGTGGTGGAGAGTGTCCCGTGCACTGAGGACACTAAGCATCCTTGGCCTCCAGCCACTAGAGGACAGGGCACCCCTCAGTATGACAACCAGGAATGTCTCCAGACTTAGCCAAACGCCCACGGGGGCCAGACTGCCCCATTGAGAAGTGCTGAGTTAGAAAGCATGGGCTCCTGGCTCACTGTACATCGTCTCCATAACTTCCATGGGGGTGCCGACCCAGACTTTGGGCGCCAGGGAGTCTTCCAGAATCACAGGTTCCCAGGCAGCCCTGACCAGGAGCTCTAGAAAGTTGTTCAGAAGACCCTGCCTGTCTCCTTGAGGCCTCGGTTATCTCATCTGTGATGATAACCCCTGCTGGCCGGCCGCCACCAGCCTCACGGGGGAAAATGAAGGACCATTGTTTGTTATTTAATATTAAGATTGTTCGGGCTCACCCTATTTCCATAAATACACTCGTAGGTCCCACTGTGCATGCTAAGTTGCTTCAGTCATTTCCAACTCTTTGTGACACTAAGAACTTTAGCCCGCCAGGCTCCTCTGTCCCTGGGAGTCTCTAAGCAAGGATACTGGAGTGGGTTGCCATGCCCTCCTCTAGGGGATCTTCCCAGTGCAAGGATCGAACCCGTGTCTCCTGAGGTAATTCTTTACCTCTGAGCCTTTGAGACCAGCGCCTCTTGAGATGAGTCTTCCTCCTCTCTGGTGCAGCCGTTGCCCTCAGGGCAGCCAGGCCATTTTTCCTGGGTTTGCCCTGCACTTCCCCATGGGAGGGAGGTTGATACCTGCTCAGGTAACTCAGTCCTCCTGGTTACACCTGGAGAGACAAGGGGAGGGAGAGAAGTCCTGCATGGATGGGGGACCTGGTCCTTGTAGATTCCTCTGAAAAGCATTTTTTCACCTCCAGCAGATAAGGCCTTGGAAAGCTGGTCTCTTCATACCATTATCACTCCCAGCAAAATTAACAATAACTCATGAATACTATCCAATAGACAGTGTTGACAGTTTCCCCCAGGTAAAACAAAAATGCTGTTTTTTAAAGCTTTATTGAGATAAATTCCACATAACAGAGAGTTCATCCATTTAAAGTGTATAGCAATGTTATATACCAATTATACTCAATTTATTTAAGTTTTTTTTTTTTAATGTGGACCATTTTTAAAGTGCTTACTGAAGTTGTTACCAAATTGCTTCAGTTTTATGTTTTGGTTTTTTTTGGCTGCAAGGCAGGTGGGATCTTAGCTCCCAGGACAGGGATCAAACCTGCACCCACTGCATTGGAAGGTGAGGTCTTAAGCACAGGACTGCCACGGAAGTCCCTGTACCTCAATTTAAAATGAAGTATACAATGCAGGGCTTCCCACGTGGTTCTTGTTGTAAAGAACTTGCCTGCCAATGCAGGAGACATAAGAGACATGGGTCCAGTCCCTGGATTGGGACGATCCCCTGGAGGAGGGCATGGCAACCCACTCCAATTATTCTTGTCTGGAGAACCCCGTGGACAGGGGAGCCCGGTAGGCTACAGTCCATGGGGTCACAAAGAGTCAGACATGACTGAAATGACTTAGCACACACACACGTAGAATGCAGTGATTTTAGTATACTCACACGTGTGCAACTTTCACAGTCAGTTTTAGGACATTATCAACAACCCGGAAAGAACCCCCTTAAACCATTAACTGTCATTCTCCATTCCTGTGCCTCCTTGAGCCCCATTCCTCACTTACCATAATATCTTTAGGTTTATCTGTAGCATGTATCAGTAATTTTTTTTTTTTTGCTAAATAATTGTATTTATCAATTGTACGGGCTGCAGTCCATGGGATTGCAAAGAGTCAGACAGGACTGAGCGACTGTCACTAACGATGTTGAGCACCTTTTCGTGTGCTTATTGGTCATTTGTATATCATCTTTGGAGAAATGTCTGTTCAGATCTTTGCTCATTTTTAATTGGATTATTTGTCTTCTATGTTTATGGATTCAGGCTGATAGCATTTTGTTGAGGAGTTTTGCATCCATATTGTAGTTTTCCTGTGGTGTCTTTGATTTTTATCAGTGCAACACTGGCCTCATTATAGAATGAGTTAGGAATTCTTCTGTTTTTTGGAAAAGTTTGGGGTTGTTTTTTTTTCTTACCAGATCTATTATTTATGTATTCATTCTTAGCTGCACTACATCCTCATTGCTGTGTACAGACTTTCTCCAGTTGCAGTGAGTGGGGTCTACTCTTCGCTGTGGTGTGGGGGCTGCTCGTTGAGGAGGCTTCTCTTGTTGCTGAGCACGGGCTCCAGGCGAGTGGTCCTTGTACTTGTGGCGCGTGGGCTTTGTTGCTGTGTGGCATGTCGGGTCTTCCTGGACCAGGGATCAAACCTGTGTGCCCTCCATTGGCAGGTGGATTCTTAACCACCGGACCACCAGGGAAGTCCCTGGAGAAGTTTGTTAACACATTATTGATCCGGGGATTTTTGTAGAAACGAACACCGGTAGCGTTAATACGTCTCTAGTCAGTAATGTGTTAAGAGTTGGTGTTAATTCTCCTTTAAAGGTTTGATAAAAGTCACTGGTGCAGCCACCCGGCTTGGCCTTTTTTCATGTGCTGTTTTTGTTTTGATAATTCAATCATTTTACTTGTTTCAGGTCTATTCAGATTATCTATTTTTTTCTTGAGTCAGCTTTGGAAGTTTATGTCTTTCTAGGAATTTGTCCATCTTATCCAACTTATCTAATTTGTTGGCATACAACTGTTCATAGTATTCCTTCATAATTCTTTTTATTTCTGTAGGGTCAGTAGCGGTATTCCCTATTTCATTTCTCATTCTAGTAATTTGAATCTTCTCTTTTTCTCTTGGTCAATCTAGCAAAAGGTTTATTGTTGATCTTTTCAAAGAACCAGCTTTTAGTTTCATTGATTCCCCGTGTTATTCTTCATTTTCTCTTTCATTGGTTTCCACTCCAATCTTTATCATTTCATTTTTCCTATCCCTTTGAAGTTTATTTTGATCTACTTTCCCCAGTGTCTTAAGGTTGACGGCTAGACTGTTGATTTGAGATCCTTCTTCTTTGTTAATATAGTCACTTCCAGCTAAAATTTCTCTTTAAGCACTGTGTTAGCTACATCCCATAGGTTTTGGTGTGTTTGTGTTTTCATCTTATTTATTTTTTAAAAGCTTATTCATCTATTTGTTTGGCTGTGCTGCACACAGGATCTTCGGCTGTGGCGTGCAGACTCAGTTGCAGCATATGGGCTCTAGTGCCAAGACCAGGGACCAAACCCAGGCCTCCTGCCTTGGGGGCAGGGAGTCTCAGCAACTGGGTCTCTAGGGAAGTCCTAGCATTTTCATTTTAATTCATCTCAAAGTGTTTCTAATTTCCTTTGCAATTTCTTCTTTGACCCCTTGTTTAGTTAGGACAGGGCTGTTTAATTTCCATATATTTGTGAACTTTCAAATTCCAAATCAAATGCTACTGATTTCTAATTTAATTCCATTGTTATATATTTTTGTTATACAAAAATCATACATTTTGTATGACTTCAATCTTTTTAAATGTACTGAGTTTTGTTTTACAGCCTTAGTATAGGCGATCCTGTAGGATGTCCTGTGTGCATCGTGCCGCTGTTGAGTGGAGTGTCCTGCAGATGTCTGCTACATCCAGTTGGTCTATAGTGATGTTCAAATCTCCTGTTTCCTTGATGATCTTCTGTCTAGCTGTTTTATCCATTATTGAAAATGGGATATTGAAGTCTTAACTATTTCTCCTTTCCATTCTCTCAGATTTTGCCGCATATGTTTTTAGGGCTTCCCTACTAGGTGTATGTATGTTTATAATTATTATATCTTAGGACTTGGCTGATGTCCAGTGGCTGAGACTCTCTGCACTCCCAATGCAGAGGGCCCAGGTTCAATCTCTGGTCAGGGAACTAGATCCCACATGGCACAACTAAGGATCCGGCACACCATAACTAAAAGATCCCTAGTTGGAGAACTAAGATCCCACATGCTGCACAGCACAGCCTAAAATTAATAAATAGATAATAAAACGTGTCTCTTATAGATAATATGAGTTGGATCATATTTTCTTATGTATTCTGCCAATCTGTGCCTTTTAATGTTTACATTTACATTTAATGTAATTCAGTTTCAACCATTTACATTTAATGTAATTACCCGTGGACAGAGGAGCCTGGCAGGTTATAGTCCATGGGGTCACAAGAATCAGACATGACTTAGCAACTAAACCGCCACCACTGCCGCCACAGATAAGAAGGACTTCTGCCATTTCACCATTTTTTATTTGTGTTAATATGAATGCCTAACTATGCACTATACCCTCTATATACATTATCACATTTTTTCATACCCATTTAATGATCGAGGACTTCAAAATCTAGGAAAATGCAGTAACAGCCCGGGTCATCGGTGAAGCTGAGCTATAATGCACCCATTAGCACTTGCTTTGAAGTCTCCTCCCTCCTCCTCTGGCTTTTCCCCTTACCTCCCAGGGTGAATCTACACATGCAGCCATAAGGACCCTTTAAAAATGTAAATCCATTGAAAGGATAAATAAAATTGACAAACCATTGTTAGTAGAAGGAAAGAAATCTTAAACATTAGAGCAGAAATAAATGCAAAAGAAACAAAAGAGACCATAGCAAAAATGTAAATCCAGTAACTGCCTTGTTGACCCTCCAGTGGTTCTCACTAAAGGGCATGAGGTGTTTCATGATGAATGACTCCTGCTTACTGAACACATTCACACCCAGGGTTGCCCCCTTCCCACTTAGGCCCCCTGAGAGCTCAGAGCACGACTGACATCACTGTCATTTTATGACTTGTGAATATGTTCCAGCCTCGGCCTTGGAAGAGTCAAGAAGACTTCTAGAACCATGACCATCACCAGAGAGCTTCCACACTTTACCTGTCTTTTCCGCTAACTACACTCTACTTCACATTTTCCTTTCCTCTTCCCTCTTCAGTCCATAAGAACCCTGCAGGATCTGCTCACAGACATTTATGCACTCAAGGTCTCCGTTGAAACCCTCGGGAAGGAGGTGGCCATGCTGAAAGACGTGTTTGAGAAGGTAGATCCTCCCCAGCATCCCTCATAGTGGTCCTGCTGCTTGAACCTCTGGCGGCTGGGGTGACCAGATAGATCCAAGAAGCCTATTCTTAGTCAAAGAACACAGATATGGGGGCAAGAGAAGGGGACTGACATGGCCCAGCCACTTGGCCCATCCCACTGAACTCTGCAGTTTCCACCATGACCCTCATCCTACTGTGAAAAGACATTTGTGAGTAACAGAAACCTAATTCATTCTGCCTTAGGCAAAATAATTTATTGTCTCGTTTACTAAAAATGTCAGGAATGCTGTCAGGTACAGCCAGATCAAGGTGCTCATACCACATCAAGGTTTCTCCTTCAGTGGTACTTTCCTCCAGGTTGGCTTCATTCTCAAGTCCTAGAAGCTGCAGACTTAAAGTCCATCAACTTAGCAGAAAGAGAATACTTATTCTTTGTCTGGGAAACTTTGTTCACACTGAAAAGTAGAGTAAACCTTGCATAGGCATATGTTCTAGCTTCTGTAGCCATAAGGATATCAACCCAGACATTACCATGATGTGAAAGGATATGGAATCCCTGAAATGTAAGGTCACAGCCGGTGAGTCAGACCTGGGCTCGAAAGCCAGGCCTCCACACCCTCCAGCTAGTTTTGTGGCTGAGGTTTTACAACTTGCCCCCAGTAACATTATTTACCTTATCATCCCTAATGTACAGGTCAGTGTACACATTTGGTCATCATGGCAACTCTGAGAACTTCATTCTTGGGCTGGGTAGCTCCCCTCTGTAGCAGCAAGGGGACTGTCAGGAAACTGTATTATGAAATGCTAAATAGGATCCTTGGTCAAATCTGTTTGGCAACAATGCCTTCTCAGCCTGCTTCTTGGAGATTCCTAATGTACTTTGGTCCACTGAAGGCTCCACAATGTCCTACATACAGAAACCCCTTACATGATTTTTAAGCCTAGCATTTCCCATTTGCCCAAGGAACCCTTTCCCACTCCGTGAGAAACACTTGTTTTGGAAACTGTTCTTCCCTCTCGGTTTCTCAGTCTAAGGCCTTGCATTTGCACTGGGGAAGAACCTGGGCTGGGACCAGACCCTGCACCCTCTGGCTCACAGGCTTGGCTCATTTGACAGATCAGTCCACAAAGAATAGATGCCTTCTCAGAAGATTTGAGAGGGCAGAACCGGAAGATGAGTGCACTGCAGCGGGAAGTGGTGAGGGTCCAGCCCCATACTCCCACCCCAGATCCACGCCCTCCAGGCCCAGGGGTGCGTGGCGGCAGGGAGGGGGGAAGAGGAGAACAGTCTGGAAAGGCCCCTCTATTTGCAAGTGTGGAGGAGGAAGCCACTGAGAGCACCGTACCCTCTGGGTTCACAATCCTTGTTCCCCACCTCCTTCCCCATCCCACCTGCAGACTTCTCTCCAGAGCAAGGTGACTGCCATCCCCAAACCCGAGGACCTGGTGCTCTGGAGCAGTCTCCATGAGGCCATGTTCATCCCAGTAAGTGAAGGATGTGGCGGAGGGGGACCGGGGTCAGGGAGGGACGAGTGACAGGGTAGGGGGCAGGGTGACCATGAGCTGGTCCAGAGCAGCCCCACCAGCCCAGCCCCACATCCCACAGGGAGCTGCTCCACAACTGCTGGGAGACTCCGAACTGTGGCAGATCGCGGAGCTCGCCTCGGAGACCGCCGTTGCCCAGACAGCCGAGGACCGCGGAGGAGGCCGTCCCAGCCACTTCTCAGAGGCCATCCAGCACCCCAGGTTCCTGGAGACCGTCTGGCAGTACCAGGCGCCAGGGCAGCTGCTGGAGGAGGAGCCTGCCCAAGCAGCTTTGCTCCTTGGGGCCGAGGGGCCAGACCAGCCCCAGGTGCCAGAGCCTGCGCCTGGGCCTGGGCCTGTGTTGGGACCCAGGCCTGCACCTGGACCTGGGCCTTCACCTGGACCTGGGCCTGCGCCTGGACCTGGGCCTTTATCTGGACCTGGGCCTGTGTTCGGACCCAGGCCTGCTCCTGGGCCTGGGCCTGCGTTCGGACCCGGGCCTGCCCCTGAATTGGAACCTGCCCTGGGCCTTCAACCCACACCATCAGGATCCTGGACTGTACCACCACAAGGCTGGCCTCCTCCCAGAGGCTTTCCCGGGACCAGCCCTGGGCCTTTCTGGGGCTTCCAGCCTGGCCTACGCCCAATGGGCTTCCCGCCTGCCAGGTTGCGGGACTTCAGGGCCCCACCCCCAGCCATGGAGCTGGGCTCAGCTTGGCCTCGTTCGCAGCAGTCCATGTACTACCCGGGAGACATGTCCAAGCTCTCTGCTCTCTCAGAAAAGGAGGAAGAATCCTCCTCCGTGGAAAGGGAAGGCCCTCGGGACAGAGCCCCGAGGGCTGAGGTCCCGCCAGGAGGCCTCCCTAAGGGATTCCGGTCTGCCGTTCAGCAGATGAAACCCAGCGCTGCCCTCATGGCCGCGGCCGCTGCCTCCTACACCTCTGATGTGGCCACATCAGCAGCCCGGGCGGCCAAGGCCACTGCCAAGCTGATCAGGGACGCCCCTGCCACCAAATTGGCCACTGTAGCAACAGCCGCGGCCACAGCCGGGCCCTTAGGGGTCCTTGCAGAATTTCTGGGAGCGGGGCCCTCGCGCGGGGCCTTCTCCGGGGCCGAGGTGGAGGACTTGCTGGAGGTGGAGGATGAGGACTTGCTCTCTCCTGCATACTCTTCTGTCTTTGTCTCTCCCGACACGGCCCTGTCCCAGGCCATGCTAGCCGCTAAACATGCCACGACCCCCGAAGACAAGAAGAAGGCCGTCAGGTATTCCATGAGCCACATAGCCCAGATGCCTGTCAGACACGACACCCTGAAAGAAGAGTTTGCCCAGCTGTCATCTAACCTGCAGCAGCGTATGACTTATCTAGGTAGGCCCGGCCTGACTCCTGGAAGGGTAACGAGGGCTCAGGCCCTCCTTGTGGCCTTTGAGAGGCACCTCCTCTCCATTGAGCTACCCCAACAAAATGTTACCATTTGGCTAATACCACCATTAGCCAACATTCCTTTGGCTTAAGAATTAATCTCTTACTAGTCTATTCTCTTACAATGAATGTACAGTGAGGTCTTATCTTAAGGGAGAGGGGTAGTTACAGTCTAAAGTTGGTGCCTAAGGAGGAAAAGCACTAGCCAGAATTACTCTTGGAAATTCCCTTTCAATCGTCCATAAAACACTACTGCCTTACAGTGTTTTGATAAGTTCAGATCACCCAGAGTTTCTAGGCGCACTGAACAGACCCCGGATGATGTGGTCAGTTTGGGATTAGGAACAATAGCTGGGCAAACATATATTTCCTTAAAGGCCAGTCATGTTCTAGGGGGCAGTAGGACCAACAGGGGGCTTCCTAGGTGGTGCTGGTGGTAAAGACCCCGCTTGCCAGTACAGGAGGCGCAAGAGTCACAGGTTCCATCCCTGGGTCAGGAAGATCCTTTGGAATAGGAAATGGCAACCCACTCCAGTATCCTTACCTGGAGAATCCCCATGGACAGAAGAGCCTGGTGGGCTACAGTCCATGGGGCTGCAGAGTTGGACACGACTGAGCACACAGGACTGATAGATTTATGCTCCCAGTTCACGCACACCATGAGCATATGTTCACTGTGGGAAATGGAGGGTGGGGAGTGGCCTACCCTAGAAGTTCTGAACCTTAAGCTTGCCTCAGCATCCCAGGGGGTCTTGGTAAGTCACAGACTGCTGGGGTTAGCCCCACATCTGGCTTGTTGATCTGGGTAGGACCCTGGACTTTCTTTTTTAACCCATTCCAGGGGATGCTGCTTATAACGCTGGTGACCCAGGGAACCCACTTTGAACTCTACTGTCCTCGCCTGTTTGAATCCTTATCTTGCTTTTGTGCTCTCTGCCAAGTGTAATAGTTGAATTAGCCCAAGTTGAATCCATATGTGGCACCACCCTTGGTGGGCAGGTGCCGTCCCACGGATCCTGAAAAAGTAGAACTTCGAGCAGCCAAAAAGATCCACGTCAATTTCTGAATCCTGGGGCACAGCTCAGTTTATGACGGTCATGAATTTAAATATAAAACATAAAGTCGTAGTAGCCCAAACTCTACCTCTGACCAGCTGCCACTTTTGTTAAGAAAACTAAAGATAGCTTGTAAACGTGTCCTGGCTGCAGCTTCTCGTACCCTCCTAGCTGTGCCCTGGACATCACTTTTTGGCCTCTCCTCTGAAACGGGATATAGGGTACTTTTTGTTACCCCACTCCTTTCTTGTTAAACCTGTCTTTGCATCTTGTTGTGTGATAATACATTTCATGAACTCCCAGAAGTAAACATGCCATAGTTTTACTCAGGACCATTTCTGGAAGGGCAGTAAATTCCAGAGAGATTTCCCTAGGCCTGAGCTATCTAGTAGGATACCACAAAACTGTCAAATATCTGAAATGGGGCAAGTTCAAGTTCTCATGTGATCCAAATATAAAGTGCACACCAGGGACTTCCCTGTGGTCCAGTGGTTAAGACTTGGCCTTCCAATGCAGGGGGCATGGATTTGATCCCTGGTCAGGAAGCTAAGACCCCACATACCTCATGGCCAAAAAAAACAAAAACGTAATACAGAAGCAACATTGTATGAAAATCAATGAAGACTTTAAAAATGGTCCACATTAAAAAAAAAAATCTAATCTAAAAGTGCACATTGGATATTGAGGGCTTACTACAAAAACAAAAATGTGAAATATTGTTAAACATTTTGTTGATCACATGTTAAAATGATGCTTTTTTTTTTTTTTGGCCCTGCAGCTCCTGGGACCTTCATTCCCCATCCAGGGATTGAACCCATGCCCTCAGCAATGAATGCATGGAATCCTAACCACTGGACTGCCAGGGAATTCCCAAAATGATACTATTTTGGATTCAGTTTAGTTCAGTTCAGTTGCTCAGTCATGTCTGACTCTTTGCAACCCGATGGACTGCAGCACGCTAAGCTTCCCTGTCCATCATAAACTCCTGGAGCTTACTCAAACTCATGTCCATTGAGTCGGTGATGCCATCCAACCATCTCATCCTCTGTCGTCCCCTTCTCCTCCTGCCTTCAATCTTTCCCAGCATCAGGGTCTTTTCAAATGAGTCAGTTCTTCGCATCAGGTGGCCAAAGTATTGGAGCTTCAGTTTCAGCATCAATCCTTCCAATGAATATTCAGGACTGATTTCCTTTAGGATGGACTGGTTGGATCTCCTTGCAGTCCAAGGGACTCTCAAGAGTCTTCTCCACTACCATAGTTCAAAAGCATCAATTCTTCGGTGCTCAGCTTTCTTTATAGTCCAACTCTCACATCCATACATGACCACTGGAAAAACCAAAGCTTTGACTAGACGGACCTTTGTTGGCAAAGTAATGTCTCTGCTTTTTAATATGCTGTCTAGGTTGGTCATAACTTTCCTTCCAAGGAGCAAGCGTCTTTTAATTTCATGGCTGCAATCACCATCTGCAGTGATTTCGGAGCCCAGAAAAATAAAGTTTGTCACTATTTCCACTGTTGCCCCATCTATTTCCCATGAAGTGATGGGACCAGATGCCATGATTTTCGTTTTCTGAATGTTGAGTTTCAAGCCAACTTTTTCCCTCTCCTCTTTCACTTTCATCAAGAGGCTCTTTAGTTCCTCTTCACCCTCTGCCATAAGTGTGGTGTCGTCTGCATATCTGAGGTTATTGATATTTCTCCCAGCAATCTTGATTCCAGCTTGTGCTTCATTCAGCCCAGCATTTCTCATGATGTACTCTGCATATAAGGTAAATAAGCAGGGTGACAATATACAGCCTTGACATACTTCTTTCCCAATTTGGAACCAGTTTGTTGTTCCATGTCCAGTTCTAACTGTTGCTCCTTGACCTCCATACAGATTTCTCAGGAGGCAGGTCAGGTGGTCTGGTATTCCCATCTTTTTAAGAATTTTCCAGTTTGTTGTGATCCACACAGTCAAAGGCTTTGGCATAGTCAATAAAGCAGAAGTAGATGTTTTCCTGGAACTCTCTTGCTTTTTCGATGATCCAGTGGATGTTGGCAATTTGACCTCTGGTTCCTCTGCCTTTTCTAAAACCAGCTTGAACATCTGGAAGTTCACAGTTCACATACTGTTGAAGCCTGGCTTGGAGAATTTTGAGCATTACTTTTCCAGTGTGTGAGACGAGTGCAATTGTGCAGTAGTTTGAGCATTCTTTGGCATTGCCTTTCTTTGGGATTGGAATGAAAACTGACCTTTTCCAGTCCTGTGGCCACTGCTGAGTTTTCCAAATGTGCTGGCATATTGAGTGCAGCACTTTCACAGCATCATCTTTTAGGACTTGAAATAGCTCAACTGGAATTCCATCACTTCCACTAGCTTTGTTCGTAGTGATGCTTCCTAAGGCCCACTTGACTTCACGTTCCAGGATGTCTGGCTCTAGGTGAGTGATCACACCATCGTGATTATCTTGGTTGTGAAGGTCTTTTTTGTACAGTTCTTCTGTGTATTCTTGCCAGCTCTTCTTAATATCTTCTGCTTCTGTTAGGTCCATACCATTTCTGTCCTTTATTGTGTCCATCTTTGCGTGAAATGTTCCCTTGGTATCTCTAATTTTCTTGAAGAGATCTCTAGTCTTTCCCATTCTATTGTTTTCCTCTATTTCTTTGCATTGATCATTGAGAAAGGCTTTCCTATCTCTTCTTGCTATTCTTTGGAACTCTGCATTCAAATGGGTATATCCTTTTCTCCTTTGCCTTACACTTCTCTTCTTTTCTCAGCTATTTGTAAGGTCTCCTCAGATAACCGTTTTGCCTTTTTGCATTTGTTTTTCTTGGAGATGGTCTTGATCACTGCCTCCTGTACAATTTTGGATTAGAGTGGGTTAAAAAGATTTTTTAAATTAATTTCACCTGCTAATTTTTAGATTTTTCTTTTAAAAGATGTCACTAGAAAATTTTAGATGACCTCAAAGGCCCCCAAGCTCACAGCTTCCTTCTATTGGAAGACATCATCTTAGATACTTCATAACAGAAGCAGATAGAGCTCTAGAAGCATTTTTCCCCATCCCTGTCCCTGACAGCCACCCACTCCTTTGCTTTCAGCTAACATGGGAGCCTCTTCCAAGCTTGGGTCAACATTGGACATCTTGCAGGAAAAGATTGGCAACCTCCAGAAATCCAGGATGAAGGTCAGTGTCCTGGCCAGAAAAGGCATTGAGAAGATGATGGTTTGAGGTGACCGCAGAGTCCATGGCCAGAGCCAGGGCAGGTCCTGCCCTTCCAGACGAAGAAGCACCATCTGTCCCGGAGCGGAAAGAAAGCCGATCTGCTCCATCTGGGGCGGGGCTCCCAAGGTTGGGCGGCTGTACGGTTCCCCTGACAGGGTTTAGGAGGCTGTGGGCTGGAAGCTACCCCAGGCTAGTACCCTCTTCAAGTCCCTTCCCTGCTGTGGCAACCTCAAGAGAAGAGGCCTCAGATGTCTGTGTCTCCTGTGTAGGAGGAGGAACTTGAGAGAGTTTGGGGCCACCAGATCGAGATGATAAAGGACCACCACATCGTGCTGGACAGGGCAGTGAACAGGCTCCAGATTCGCCTGGATGAGTTAAAGGTCCGGAGGTCTGGGAGGCCCAGAGTGGGGAGGATTCCTCATCGGGACGTTGAGACTCTTCCCAGAGGTTTCACAGATAGCCCAAAGGCAGGGGAACCAGGGACACTCTCCTGGCATTTCACTGTGTGTGAAGTAGACAGCCACAAAAAGCAAACCAACCCCACCCCCCCACCCCCACACATACACCAGAGCACCTGAACACGGTCTTTCTCGTTCACCACTGGGGTCACCCACCTGGCGCCAAGTGAACGAATCAATGAATGAATAGGAGGATTTCTGGCACCAGCTGTGCATGTCTCTAACCTTTCCCCTAAACTGGCTTATTGTCTGAGCGCTCACGCCACAGGGACTGGATGGAACAGCGGCGTCTGACATGAGAAATGTGAGGACCCTGAAAAGCACCTCCCAGGGGTCACTCAGCCAGACACCTCCTCCCGTGGGCTGGCTGGGCTGCCCTGACCACCCCAGCCTGATGGTCCTCGGGACCATTCCGGTCTGAGCCTTGTCCTGGAGGCATCCCAGATCTTCAGAGAAAAGATCACCGTCCTTCGCAGTGGGGAGGAGGTGACCTTTTCTCCCGGGGGTGTAATGAGACAAAATCCCAAACAGAGCCACCTGAGGTGGTTCCTGTGGGGGCTTTCCATTCCAAGTCAGGGGCTGTTGGTGGGACGCCCTAGGATGTGGGGAGCCAGAGGGGAGGGCAGAGCTCCCCTCCCAAGGTCATCACACGGAGTGACCAAGCCAGCCTGCACAGGGCAAGTTGGACGGGAGGAAAGCTTATCGAAGGAGAGCTGATGCCCAGCCTGAGCGGAGAGGAAGGGAGCGCCAGGGCCGTGTGTGGGCACAGGATACACAGTCTTGGGCTGAGACACTTGTGAGTACTAGGATCAGGAAGTGCGCCGTCTCTTGCCAACCCTGGGCTCTTGTTTAGCCACTGCTTTTCAGAAAGGCTGGGATGCTGTGTCCTAGGGACCTACTGGAACCCTTCCTGGTTGGAGACCAGGACCAGTTCATCCGGCATGTCTGATGTGGCATCCCACTCCGCTCAGGGTAGGAGAAGGGGGCTCAGAATCTGCCTCCAGAAAGCCGTCACTGGTCCCTCGTTGAGAGAAGCTCAAGAGGAGTTTGGCCCAACAGGCTGAATGGACTAAGTCAGCCTTTGTCCAGACTTCCTTCCTGCCCCTCGTGCCCACAAGAGCTAATTGCTTCTAAAAGTGGACCCCAGAAGGATCTGGAGCGGGGCTTTGTATATAGCACACTTCATCAAATAGTTCTTAAATGAACACAGGCTGCGAATCATCAGCAGCCCCATGGAGCCCTTCCAGCAGAGAGAGGAGGGAGGCAGACACCCTCCCGGGTTCTGTTGCAGCAGCGGGGCTAGTGAAGAAACGCCGCCAACACTGCCTTCTACCTGGAAAGCTGGGAGAAAACGTTCTGGACGTAACAAGTGGCACGAGAAACCCCATCACCCCTGCGTCATTCGGCCCACGTGACTGAGCCTTCACTCCGCACCAGGCGACCTTCCAGGGTCCCGCGATACAGCGGTCAAGAAGACGGACAACGCCCGGGCCCTTCTGTGTTTCTCGCGGGGGAGTGATAGCATATGTTTGTCTTTAATCGAAGCATGATTTACACACAGTAAAATGCCCAGGCTTGAAGCATAGCCGCTTGACTCATTTTTGCCTCTTTGTGCAGCCATGTCAGCACCATCCAGATGGAAGCATTTCCATCACCTCAGACTGCTGCTTTGGGAGCGTTTCTCACAAAGGATGCAGCAGGAAAGTGAATGAGAACAGAACTCTTTCCGACTCAGTATGGAAATGTGAACACACTATCTGCCCTTTGCAAACGGGCAGGCATCTTTTATAAGCTACAGGCTGCATTCCAGGACCTCTTTTTTTTTTTTTGATG
The DNA here is from genome assembly GCF_029378745.1 of Bos indicus. Lineage (NCBI taxonomy): Eukaryota > Metazoa > Chordata > Mammalia > Artiodactyla > Bovidae > Bos > Bos indicus. The sequence continues at coordinate 4,774,462 of NC_091784.1, forward strand.
TGGACCATTTTTTAAGTCTTTATTGAATTTGTTACAGTATTGCTTGTTTTATGTTTTGGTTTTTTGGCCGAGAAGCGTATGGGACCATTAGCTCCCCAACCAGGGATCAAACCACACTCCCCTGCTTTGGAAGGTGAAGTCTTAACCACGGGATCAACAGGGAAATCCCCAAAACCATTCTTTTTATTTTCTTTTTTTAAAGTTCCTATCGGAGTACAGTTGATTTATAATATTGTGTTAGTTTCTGCCGTACAGCCAAGTGAATCAGTTATATACATCCAAAGCTGTTCTTGGAACAATCAGTGATATCCAAGGCTCTGGCTGGGTGCAGGAGAGGACTGATACGAGAGGTGACATGTATCGAATGCTAACTCTTCTAGGAAGATGCCATTTCTAGTCCCCTCGGCTTCCTCGGAGCAGGAGTGATATTAATGCCATTTGAGCAAGGAGGAAACAGATTCAGGCAGAGTAACCAGCCAGTTGGGAGGCGGCCTTCCGTTGTGGTTAGATAGGCCTGGGTTTCAATCCCGATTCTGCCACTTACTGGGCTTTCTGTGGCTGCTGTAACATATAACCACAAACCATGTGACTTAAAACTAGAGACATGTACTCTTCCCAATTCTTGGAGGCTGAAAGCCCTGAACCAAGGTCCTGGCGGGCCCTCGCGCTGTCTGAAGGCTTCAGGGGGGATCCTTCTTGGCCTCTCCTAGCTTCTAGCAGCTCCAGGTGTTCCTTGGTTTGTAGACGCATCGCTCGAGTCTCTGCCTCCATTGTCACGTGACCTTCTTCTTTGTGTCTTCACGTGGCCTCCTCATCCATGTGTGAGCACATCTTAACTGATTTCACCTGCGAAGAGCCATTTCCAAATAAGGCCACGTTCATAGGTTCTGGGAAGGTGTAAATTCTGGGAAGGACCTTAGTCTACCCCGTGCATGGGTAACCCTGGCAGTGGAAGTTAGAGGGTCCCATCTTCTCTATATTTCTAGATTTTAATTAGGATCAGCCAAATGGGGCTCTAAGTGTTCTTGTCGGGCCTGATGACTCCAAAAGGTCAGCTCCCCACTAACGTGGGGTTGGAGGAAAAAGCCTGACTCCAGGCAGGGCAGGAGCTCCCGTCCCCACCTCCACCACCTGTACTAGACTTTGAGACCCACCTGGGCGCAAGGCGATGTGAAGAAGCTTTGTGTTAATTAAAATTAGGTTTGTCTTCAAATAACATAAACCCCCCAAATAGCTGACTTAAGTCATAAGTGTATTTCTCTTTTGTTTTTTGTTGTTGTTAGTCGCTCAGTCATGTCTGACTGTTTGCGACCCCAATGGACTGTAGCCCACCAAGTTCCTCTGTTCATGGCATTCCCCAGGCAAGAATATTGGAGTGGATTGCCATTTCCTTCTCTAGGGGATCTTCCTGACCCAGGGATGGAGCCTGCATGTCCTGCCTTCACAGGCGGGTTCTTTACCACTGAACTACCAGGGAAACCCCGTATTTCTCTTTTATGTTCAAGAAACTCAGAGCTGGTATAGAGCTCCTTGGTGTGTGACTTCTGTTCACAAGGTCACCTCATGGTCCAAGACAGCTGCTGGTGCTCCAATGATTTAACTCTGTGTCTAAGCCAGCAGTGAAGAGAACAGCTACCCACTTCCATTTATACTTCAGTGGTCACATCAAGCTATAAAGGAGGCTGTGAAATACAGTCATGATTCTGGGTGGCCAGATGCCAGCTGAAAGATGGGGGTTCTGTTTCTGAGAGTGAAAGGGAGACCAGATATGAAGGGAGAAGTAGAAGCCTATTTCCAGTTTTGGAGGGAGAGTGACCTCCCCCACTGCTGGGGACATGGCCCAGTAGATCGAGGCTCTTCCCAACAGGGAAGCTGGCTGCTCCTGTCGTGTGGAGGGTCCAGTCAGTGGAGATAGGGCAGAATTGATGCAGGGAATTGGTTCTTTGTGGAGTCATGGGGGTGGGAAGTGAGGGTTTTCGCCTGACACGGGGCACAGTGCGTGTCGCATATAAGTGCTTGCTTGATGTAGAGACTCCATTACAGATCAGAAGAGATGCGCTTGCCTCAAACATCTAGGGGCCCAAAGCATCAGCTCTGGTTTGTGCGTTCCTTCCTCCAGTCTTCCTTCCTTTCCTGTGTCGCAGAGTTCTATGATGCCACCCCCAAGGGGACAGGTTGTCCCGAGCCCCCGTTCCTTCCCTTTTGATCTGGAAACCTGGAGCTCAAGCCTTTCCCTGTGCCAGCCCGCCTGCTGTCCACCCCGCCCCACTGCTCCCTTCCTAGGGCGGAGGCTGAAGGCAGAGGCTGTCCTCAGGACCCCTGAGGACGACTGACATCCCTCCGCCTCTGTTCTTAGGTTGTCTATGCTCAACTAAGAAACCTAGAAATGTACAAGGCAGACCGAAATGAGATGGAGCAGGAGTTGAAAGAGGTGAGTGAGCAGAGACTCCTCTCCCCTACTCCATCCCTGACCCCGAGCCCGGCTCTCCCACTGAGGGAAATGGAATCATCCAGCCAGCACGAAGCCAGGCACACAGACTTCCCAAGCTTCCATCCACCTTTATCATATAGAAAATCCGGGGGAAGTTCTCAAAAGTTGTCCCACCAGTTCTAATTGTCAGCGACTCAGGATTAGTGACAATTTTTTAAACTGAAGTTTAGTTGTTTTACAATGTTAATTACTGCTGTACAGCAAAGCGATGCACACAGTGAAAGTGTTAGACACGCAGTCGTGTCTGTCTCTCTGTGACTCCGTGGACTGTAGCCCACCAGGCTCCTCTGTCCATGGGATTCTCCAGGCAAGAATATTGGAGTGGGTTCCCATTCCCTTCTGCAAGGGATCCTCCCAACCCAGGGACTGAACCCAGGCCTCCTGCATTGCAGGCAAGTTCTTTACCATCTAAGTCACCAGGGAAGCCCAATGTACATGGTATATATACATGTATATGCATTCTTTTCCACTATGGTTTATCCCAGGATATTGAATATAGTTCTCTGTGCTATACGGTAGAGCCTTGTTGTTTATCCATCCTATGTATAAAAGCTTACATCTGCTAACTCCAACCTCCAACTCCGTCTTTCTCCCGACCCCTCCCCCAGCAACCACCAGTCTTTCCCTGTGTCTGTGATGCTGTTTCTGTTTCACAGACAGCTTCATTCATGTCATGCTTCAGATTCCACATGTAAATGATGTCATGTGGTGCCTGTCCTTCTCTTTCTGGCTTAATTCACTTAGTATGCTCATCTCTAGCTGCATCCGTGTTGCTGCAAATGGCATTATTTTGTTCTTCTTTATGGCCAAGTCATATTCCATGCCACACACACCACATCTTTATCCATTCATCTGTCGATTTTGGTCGTTCATTTTAGTTGTTTCTATGTCTTGGCTATTGTGAATAGTGCTGCTATGAACACAGGCCTGCATGTATCTTTCTGAATTATAGTTTGTGTCAATTTGTTAAGTGAACTTAAAAACCATACCTCAACTTCCCCATCACAGGAAAACCCTGGCTTTGATCTAATAGCTGTGTTTGAGCCGGACCCCAAGGTTGAATTTAAGCCAAGGCTGGGTATCCAGGGTCCCTATCTAGAACAACTGACCAAAGTGATCTGACCTCCCCAAGATCCCCTCTTCTCCCACCCCCACAGCCCTGCCTCCCTGAGTCCCATCTCTCCCCAGAAGGCCGACAAGAGCTCCCTGGCAGGCAAGGCAAGCCGGGCTGACCTGGACACGGTGGCCATGCAGCTGAATGAAATGATTCAGGGCATGCTCTTCAGGGTGGTTGCCAATGAGGATGACTGGAAGAAGGCTCTGGAGCAGTTGGACAAAGACGTACGTACCAAGGTGAGGAGCTCTGTATTAATCACCACCTCCTGCATAACAAACTACCCTGAAATTTAGTGCCTTAAGACAGCAACGTTCAAAGTTTATGAGGGTCAGGAATTTGGGGGCAGCTTACTGGGTGGCTCAGGGCCTCCCACAAGGCTGCAGTCAGGGTGTCGTCCAGGGCCCGCGTCGTCCAGAGGCTTGACTGGGGCTGGAAGAGCCACTTCCAAGATAGCACCCTCACATAGCTGTGAGCAAGACTTGGCACTTCCTCATCACGCGGTGGCCCCCTTAGGGCTGCTTGAGCAGCCTCACAACAGGGCAACGAGTGTTCCCCCCGCCAGGAGCGTATGATCCAAGAGAGCAAGACAGAAGCTGCAATGTCTTCTCTGACTTAGCCACAGAAGTCACACTCCATCACTTCTGTGATATCCTGTTGGTTACGCAGGTCAGACCTGTTCAGTGTGATAGTCGGGGAGCGTGTGGGACACTGACCACCATAGTACTCCTCTCTGGACAAGCAAAGGGACGTGGCGGGCAGAGGGAGCGTCCTGCTGGTCATTTATTTATGCATTCATCATTTAAGGACCACCTGTGTTGAGCCAGACCCTGGGGAAACGTTGATAAGGAGTCATAGCCTTCATTTGTACTGTCCACTAGAGAGACAAGATAAGTCAGGCTAACCCCTTCCATGCTGTGTGGTTCCTGCAGCTGGTGTGACTGGTGTGGATAAAAGCACTGGGGTTTAGAATCAGGCACTTGGGGTCTGAGTCCCAGCCCTGCCGTGATCAGCATTGTGTCCTGAGTTACAGAACCTGTTCAAGTCTTGGTTTTCTCATCTGTAAAGTGAGGATTTATTCACTCATCATCCACCTATTGGGTACCTCTGGTTAAGAAGGATACGACGATAAGCAAAACAGATACAGGACACACTTGTCGTAAAAATCATACAAATCAGTGCAGAATTACAGCTGAAGTAACTCAGTTATCTGCAGAACCACTGACCTGTTTTTCTCCCATAATTGCATGGCAGGGTGAAAAAAAGTGGGACAGAAACTGCTCTAGATTGAAAGAGTCTCAGGAGTCAAAACAACCAAATGCAATACATGAGGAGACTTCCCATGTTTCAGTTGCTCCAACTCTGAAAATTGGCTGGAAATTAGATCAAATTCAGGCATGAGTGCTCATTATGTTAGGTGGGATAATGGTACTGCAGTCATATAAGAAAATCACTAAAATATTTGGGTGGAATGTTGTGATTTCTATAACTTAAAGGAAAAACCAACACTGCATCAATTCCTTGGAGGTCAGGGTTAGGACTCTGCACTTCCACTGTAGGGGTTCGATCCCTGGTCTGGGGACTAAGATCCGGCAAGCTGCACAGCACAGCTGAATAGAGAGGGGGAAAAAAAAAGGCAGATGGAGCAATATGTTAATAATGACTAAATCTACATAGTGGGTATTTCAGGGTTCATGATTCTAGTCTTTTTCCTCTCTATGTGTCTAAATTTTTTTCCTGATTGAAAGCTTTTCTGTTGTTTGTTGGTTTAAGTGGCCCTGCCCTCACTGCTCTCCTTTTCTTTGTGTATTTTTCATTGTGGGAACATTCACGTGACATAAAATCAACCACTGACAATTTTCAGGTGATGAATCCCGTGGCATTTGTTACTCACAGTGTTGTGTTAGCACCACCTCTCTCTGGTTCTGGCACATTTCCATCCCCCCAGAAGGAGACCCCAGACCCGTGAGGCAGTGACCCCTCACTCCCCCTTCCCCCAGCCCCTGGCAGCCACTAATCTACTGTCTGGATTGGCCAATTTGGGACATTTCATATAAATGAGTCACACAGCATGTGACTTTTAGTGTCTGGTTTCTTGCACTCAGCATCATGCTTTCAAGGTTCACCATGTTGCAACATGGGTTTCCCTGATGGCTTAGATGGTAAAGAATCTGCCTGCTATGCCAGAGACCCGGGTTTGATCCCAGGATCGGGAAGATGCCCTGGAGAAGGGAATGGCAACCCACTCCAGTATACTTGCCTGGAGAATCCCATAAACAGAGGCGCCTTGCAGGCTACAGTCCATGGGTTTGCAAAGAGTTAAGACATGACTGAGTAACTAACATACACATGTTGTCACATAAATCAGAAGTTCATTTTTTCCCATGACTGAATAACATGGGCAGACAGACAGACCGCATTTTGTTTGTTCATCTGCTGACGGACACGGGTTATTTCCACCTTTGGACTCTTGTGAATAATGCTGCTATGAACATTCGTGAGCAAGTTTTTGTTTGAAGACCTGTTTCCCGTGACTTTGGGTAGATACCCAGGAGTGGTCATTTATTTATCCATTCATCATTTAATGATCACCTGTGTTCGTTTAGTGACCACCAGGAGTGGAATTGCTAGGTCGTATGGTAATTCCATGTTTAACTTTTTGTAGGGGTAATATATTGTGATGTCTGTGATTATTCTTACATGATTCAGAAAACAAACACTTACATACATATGGACAGATAAAGAAGACATTGTGAAATGTTAAGAATTGGTGAATTTAAGTGGATATAGGAGTGTTCTTTGGACTACTCTTGCAACTTGTGTATAGTTTTGGTCTGTGTGTGTGTGTGTAGTTTTAAAAGACTGTAGTTGGTCTTGGTTGCAGCACTCAGGATTTTCATCGCATCATATGAGATCTTTCATTGCGGTGCACAGATCTCTAGGTGTGGCTTGCAGGCTTAGTTGCTTAGCTGCGCCGTGGCATGGGGGATCTTAGTTCCCTGACCAGGGATCGAACCTGCATCCCCTGCATTGCAAGGCAGATTCTTAACCACTGGACCACTAGGGAAGTCCACAACCACCTCACTTTTCTTGGTCAATCTTGCTTATTGTTGTTTAGTTGCTAAGTCGTGTCCAACTCTTTTGGGACCCCGTGGACTGTAGCCCTCCAGGTTCCTCTGTCCATGGGATTTCCCAGGCAAGACTACTGGAGTGGGTTGCCGTCAATCTTGTTACTCTCTCTATAACTTTGCAGGTTGCTGGAGGGAGGCGGAGTGTTTACTTAATTGACTAAACACTCTTCCCTTTGGCTTTTGGCAGCTGGTTCCCAGCGATTTGGATGATCTGAAGAAAGACATGGACGAGGTCTGGAAAGTTGTCAGGAAGCTGCTGATTGAAGGCTTCCATTTTGACCCCGACAATGCTGCTGGCTTTAGGAGGTGAGTTCCTCCAGGGGCGGGGTCCCCTGCAGCCCTTGCAGCTCCCAGAGGCTGCACAGCCCTCCCTCCAGAGAGGAAATGAGAGAGGTTTCCCGGCAGATTCTGGACTCTGGGAGGAAGGACTCAGACCTGTAAACCCGGGGAGGGGGGATGTGGGGTTTCCCAGTGGAGGGAGAGATGAGGCAGAGAGCACCAGAGCTCGGAGATGGGCCTCCCTGGCCTGGGCTCCACGTTCTTTCATGAGGAAACAGAGGGTCAGAGAGGGAGGGGGCCCCTGCGAGGCCACTCAGGGAGCTTGGGCAGACCTGGAACTAGAGCCAGGCCCCCACCCCATCCAGACAGAGCCCCCGGCAGAGGGACCCGATCTTCCTGGGGGGCTCCTGTCCTCAGGTCACCCCTCATGCCCTCCAGTGTCCCACCGTGAAGGGTCGCTCTCCCCGGTTGAGAAGGCCTCCACTGTGTTTGGGGCGAGGAGAGAAACTACAACCACTTTTATCCCCCACTGAGACCCCAAGTGGCCCCACGTGACGGTCAGCTGGGGCCAGTGGAGCTGAGCTGAGCCAGGCCAGGCCAGAAGGAGTGGGATCTGGGGGGAAGCCCTGGCCCTGAGGCACGGACGGACCTGCAGCCTCCCCCAAGCACTGCCCAGGGCAGGGGTGGCCTCATGGGACCCAGCCAGGGCGGCGGCTGACGGAGCAGGGTGTCTTCCAGGAAACTGTTTGAGCGGGTGAAATGCATCTCCTGCAACCGGCCCGTGGAGATGATGACCAGCCCGTGAGTACTGCGGGGGTGGTCGGGGACGGGAACATCCATGCACACCGTTCTGTGCACACGATCCCATTAGCTCCCTGGGCAGTACTGTGCCCCTCCCTTCCCCAGTCCCGTCTGCTGCCCGCTGTGTCCAGGAACAGGGTGGACTCCAGAGGAAAAGGGTAAGAGGAAGCTCGGGGAAAGCTGAACCCTGTAGGACTTCCCTGCACATGTTTTTATAGTCTAATACTTTATGTATTGAGGTGAAATTCACATACAAAATCAGCCATTTTAAAGTGGAAAACTCAGTGGGATTTAGTGCACGTGTGTGCATGCTAAGTGGCTTCAGTCATGTCCGCTTCTTTGCGACCCTATGGACTGTAACCTGCCAAGGTCTTCTGTCCATGGGATTTTCTAGGCAAGAATACTGGAGTGGGTTACCATTCTCTCCTCCAGAGGGTCTTCCCAACCCAGGGATCTAACCCTGGTCTCTTATGTCTCCTGCATTGGTAGGTGGGTTCTTTACCACTAGCGCCACCTGGGAAACCCCAAATGAAAGTGTAAGTCTCTCGGTCGTGTCTGACTGTGACCACATGGACTGTAGCCCGCCAGGCTCCTCTGTCCATCGAATTCTACAGGCAAGAATACTGGAGTGGGTAGCCATTCCCTTCTCCAGGGAATCTTCCTGACCCAGGGATCAACTGGGGCCTCCTGCATTGCAGGAGGATTCTTTACCATCTGAGGGAAGCCCATTCACCTCAAATTCCAAAATATTTTCATCTCCCCACCACTCAGATCAAGATGTAGAACAGTTCCAGCTCCTCAGAAGGCTGATGCTTTAATTTTTTGTGATGAGGTCAAATACACATAATATAAATTAACCGTTTTAAAGTGAACAGTTCAGGGACTTCCCTGGCTATCCTGTGGTTAAGATTCCTTGCTTCCATTACAGGGAAGGGTTACAAATTTGATCCCAGGTCGAGGAATTAAGATCCCACGTGCTGGGTGTTGTGGCCTAAGAAAAAAAAAAGAAAGTGAACAGTTCAGGGACATTTAGTACATTGACAATATGGCCCAACCCCAAAAGGAAACCCCGTGCCCATCCGCAGTCACTTTACATTCTCCTCCGCTGAACCCATGGCACCCTCCAACCCACGTCCCATTTCTAGGACTCACCCATTCTGAGTTTTCCTTTTATCATCAGAACAGTTGTTCTCAATGACCTACGAAGAGGATGGTGGCCCCACGCTGTGGATCTTTCTGGAGGAAAGGCCACGTTTGAGGGTGGGCTTCCAGGAGGAGGTGGGAGCCGGGCCCTCTGCTGGCCACGTGCACCCCCCCTTTGCTCTTGTCCTCCACAGGCAACTCATCACCATTCGCAACACCCACCTGCTGCCATGGCTGCGGCCGGCCAGCGCCAACAGCTACGAGTACCTGCAGCGCCAACAGATGAGGTGAGCAGGTAGGGGTCCGGGCGCAAACTGCAGTCCCAAGACGCAAAGACTGTCCAGGGCACCGCAGCCATCTGTGAGGGACACTGTCCCGGGTGGTGGGGCTGCAGACGGGTGCGTGAGATACTCACGGGGAGAAGAACGAACAGGTTCTCAGGCGTCTGTTGTGGACCAAGAACTGTTAGGTGAGGGAGGGTCTCAAACCTCACACGCCCCTGTGAGTGAGGTTGACAGACTGGCTTCCTGCTGGAAGAAGTGAGTCATGACCCCTCGGGGTCCTCGGGGGGCTTCCCGTGATTGGGCAGGCTCTGTGCCAAGTGCTCTGATAGTTCGGACCTCATTGAAACCTTACACTTTCCCTTTGAGGTCATTCTGCTATCGTCCTATTTCACAGTTGAAGAAACTGAGGCTCAGAGAGTTTCAGCCACCGGCCTGAGGTCACAGCTAGCGTATGGCAGGCCTGGCACCTCAACCTTCATGTTTCTCTGCCCCCCGGCCGGCCCCCTAGCCCCAGCCCCGCTCCTCAGCCCCTGACACCCCATGGCTTCATGAGTGCTTCCGACACCTAGGCCCCTAGGCTCGAGGGTGGGGAGTGATAGCTGGACAGCAGCCACGGCCACGTGAAGGTGAGGGGCCTGGGGGCCTGTGCCTGATGCCCCTTTCCCTCGCCTGACTCTTGAGATGAGAGGTTAAGAGGGACGGGTGGTCCAGTGATTAAGACTTAGCCCTTCCAATGCCGGGGGCTTGGGTTTGATCCCTGGTCTGGGAACTAAGATCCCACCTGCCCCACAGTGTGATCAAAAAAAAAAAAAAAGAGGTTAAGAGCCTGTTCTTGGCAGGCCAGACCAGGGCCCCAGGTCTCGGGGAACACAGCTCTCAATTTCTGCTCTCTGCCCCAATGGTGTCTGTCTGTCCAGAGTTCCCCAGCTATTGGCCAGGCCCTGGGACCCAACCTGAGGCTCCTCTGGGGCGGAGGTGCCTCCAGGTAGCTGCTGACCCCCCTGTCCTGCCCCCAGGGAACAACAGCAGCTGCAGAAACTGCAGAACCTCGGAGTCCCTGAGAGGAGCCTAGACTCACTGGGCCCCCCGCAGGACTGGGGTGATGGGCCCAGAAACGACACCAACCTCGAGTTCAAGCCATACGGCTTGTCGACAGTCTACCCCTATGGGGACCCTGAGTTGTTGGACTATGACTCTGTGAGTCAGGCCACAGCCCCTGGAGGTGGGTGACCCCCAGGGAGGCGGGCCCTGCTGCCTCTGTGGACACTCCCTGACCTGGGGCCTGGGCTGCCTTAACCAGGCCGAGGTGGACCTCCTGGGAGTGGACGGGATCCTGTACAAGGGCCGAATGACCAGCAAGGACAAGATGCGGCCGCTGACCAGTGCGGAGAAGGAGCTGGCAGGTGAGGAGTGTCAGCCTGCCTGGGCACCCCTGCCTGGGGTCTGCCTTTGCTGGGCAGCGTGAGGCCCCGTGTGAGACAGGTGGGACCCAGAGCTGGCAACACCTGTGACGGGGGCTCTTCACATAGCCGCTGGCAAACGTGGCTCTGTGTGCCAGGCGTAGTACTGGGGAATGGCTGGGGAAGGGCACCAGAGGGCCTCCCTGGAGTGCTGGGTACGATGGGAGAGTCGTGACAGGGACACTGGTCCAAGGGAGAGGTCCCAGGCTGTTGTCCCGAGGCCTCAGAAAAGGGAAGAGAGCTTCGCTGGATGAAGGAATCAGCTGGGACGAGAGTGCTCTGGGGAGGGGGTACGGGCAATAGCAGCCGCAAAGGAGCTGTGCTGGGTGCGAGGCAGGCCCGGCTGGGGACTCAGGAAGGTGACTCTACCTGGGCCGGGGTCGGGCGTGATGAGGAGAAGACAAGGACAGGCCGGGAGGCCTGTGTCCGGACTGTCACAGGTCAGGGAGGGCTGGGCCCGAGGGAGACGGGGAATGAGTCACTCCGGTTGCTGCACCATTGTGGCTCTGGCTCCAGCTGGCTCTGGCTGGGGACCTGGGGACTCAGCTCCAGCACTGGGCCAGAAGCACCCAAAGGGGCACCTTCTCTGTGCCTTTGAGGTTCCCCTGTCTGGGAAGAGGGGCTCCACACACTGCCCTAGTGGGGTTCGTCCAGGAGCCACAGAGTCCCGGCTGTGGTGTCCCCCATCACCCCATTTGCCTCCACTGACTTGAGAACAAGCATGAGACACCTAAGCCCTGGTGTGCGGGAGAAGACTGCGGCCTGCTTTAGTGCCCTGGGGCCGCAACAGACGTCCACAGGCTGGGCGCCTGGAGAGGACAGCAGTGAGCTCTCTCAGTTAGGAGGCCAGACATCCCAAATCAAGGTGTGGGCAGGGCCGTGCGCCCTCCTAAGGCCCCAGTGGAAGATCCCTCCTGCCTCTTCCAGCTTCTGGGGGCCCCAGGCATTCCTGGGCTTGTGGCTGCATCACTCCCATCTCTGCCTCTGTCTTTGAGTGGCTTCTCCCCGTGTCTCTTCCTCTTCTGTCTCTTAACTCAGATGGCCTCACCTCAAGAAGTGTGTGTGCTCAGTTGCTCAGTCACGTCCGTCCGACTCTTTGCAACCCTCTCCAGGCTCCTCTGTCCATGGGATTTTCCAGGCAAGAATACTGGAGTGGGTTGCCATTTCCTCCTCCCATCTCAAGATCCTTCACTTATTTACATCTGCAGGCACCTTTTCTTCAAACAAGGTCACATTCACAGGTTCCGGGGGCCATGTCTTTTGGGGGGCTGCCATTCAACCCACCACAGGCCCCTGCCCTGATCCAGTGGGGCAGGACACATCTCGAGCCCTTTATTTCCCCAGACCATGCATGTCACCCTTGCAGTGTTAACAGCTCCATGTGGACAAGGTTTGGCTGCTCCAGGCCCCGGGAGAGGGAAAGAGACTATCAGAAAGAGACTCAGGCCAGGCCTCTAGGACCACCAGGCAGGATGACAGCAACGGTGGCGAACACTGAATGGGCTCAACTTCTTTCTTTTTAAAAATATTTTTATTTATTCTGTTTGGTCACGCCACATGGCATGCGGGATCTTAGTTCCCTGACCATGGATCAAACCCGCGCCTCCTGCAGTGGAAGCGCAGAGTCTTAACCATTGAACTGTCAGGGAAGTCTCTAATGAATCCAACTCCTTGCCACGCCCTGCACTGCCTCCTTTCACTCTGCAAGAGCCAGGGAGGCATTGCACAAATGAGCAGGTGAGGGCTGCTTGCCTGGAGTGCACCTTTGGTGGAGGGGCCAGAGTGACATACAGACCCCACCCTCGTCCCCCATCATCGGTCAGACGGTGACCCCCTCCACCCAGCTGCCCCAGACTGTCACCCGGAGCAAGGGGCTTTTCTCCCCTCCAGTTCCACGCAACAAAGCAGGACTGAACCAGGACGCCTCATTGCTTTATCTTGCTTGGGGGCCACAAAGTCTAACTGGCAATTGGGATCACTTTAAAACCTGCCTGTGGCTGGATTTTTTTGACCAGGTTGTGTTATTGCTCGTTTGTTACTCGAAAGAATATTTGGGCATGCTAAGTCGCTTCAGTCTTGTCTAACTGTGCGACCCTATGGACTGTAGCCCACCAGGGTCCTCTCCATGGGACTCCACAGCCAGGAATACTGGAGTGGGTTGCCATTTCCTCCTCCAGGGGATCTTCCCGACCCAGGATCAAATCCGTGTCTCTTACATCTCCTGCATTAGCAGGCAGGTTCTTTACCACTAGCGCCACCTGGGAAGCCCAATCCAAGACACACCCAGAACCTAAACCTAAACTAGCTGACGCGAACCCTGCCCAGGGCCAGCCTGGTCTCATGCGTCCATCTGTCCTTTGCCCGCAGGGCCACTGAGGGCCGTCCCGCCAGCCTGTGCCCTCCCCTCCGATGCCCACACTGTGGCCAGGATCTCAGACGGGCCAGAGGAACCCCTGGTGCCTAGTGAACAGTGCCCCCAACAGGAGGCTGGACTTCCAGAGAAGTCTCAGTGCAGGGAGGGCTGAGAATAGGCAGGGCTGAGGTAGGCAGAGGTGGCTGGGTCACAGATGGAGGCGGAGGCGCCTCACCAGTCTGGCTGCCGTCCTCACCAGCCCTGGGTGGATGGCCGTCGTTGACCCCTCCTCACCCCCTCATCCTTCCAGCACCTTCACTCTCACGGCCTCTTCCCTGCACGTTCCCACCTCATGCACTGGCCTCTGGTCTGGGAGGCCGGCCATGGAGATTCTTGGCTGGACCCCCGTCCAGAAAGGGTGAAGGATGGAGCCAGACCCCAAAGGCCGTGTATTGTGCGACGCCCTCCTATGAAGTGTCCAGAACAGGCAGGTCTCGAGACGGAAAGCAGGTTCGTGGTCGCCAGAGCTCAAGGGAGGGGAGAACGGGGGTGACTCACTCATGGGTACCAACCTCTTTTAAGGGTGATGAGATGTTCGGGAACTGGATGGGTATGGCGGCCACACAGCCTTGTGAATGAACTTGATGCTACCGAAGTGTTCGCTTTGAATAATTAATTTTATGTGAATTTTACCTCAAAAAAGGGTTTCCCAGGTAGCACTAGTGGTAAAGAATCCACCTGCAATGCAGGAGACCTAAGAGACGTGGGTTTGATCCCTGGGTCTGAAAGATGTCCTGGAGGAGGAAACGGCAACCCACTCCAGTATTCTTGCCTGGAGAATCCAATGGCCAGAGGCGCCTGGCAGGCTATTTCCATGAGGTTGCAAAGAGTTGGACACGGCTAAAGTGACTCAGCACATACATACCTTTAAAAAAAAGTGCTCACAGAGAAGATGAAGGACAGGGAGGTGGAGCGGGGCACTGCGGTGGCCGGCCCTGGTGGGAGTCGCTGAGAACTGGCAGCCTCCATCTGTCTACGCTAGAATAAGGGCTCTCTCCTCCCTGGCCTTGAGTTACTTTCAGAAAGGGTTTTCCTAACACCTCTGCCTTGAGAAGGGGAGGCGGGGAGGGAAGAAGAGGCTTCCCTGCACAAGTAGGTGGGGGTTGGGTGTGTGAAGAGGCGGGATGGGGCAGCAGGGCAGGTCCCATTGGAGTGAAGGGCCTTTGTGGGCACCAGAGGACGGGATGTGGGCCTCCAGGTGGGCAGAGCCCTGGGGGCGCCCCCACCCACGCTTGTCTCTTCCCCTTTCTTCTCCGCTAAGCTGTGAAGGTCCCACATCCCCCGGCCCGAAGCCCGCATGAGGGTGCCCGCCTGAGCACCCTATTTGGTGCCATCTCCTCCGGTGAGTAGCTGCCCCCCAGCTCCCTGGCCCAGCTGGGATTCCAGTAGCGTGTCTGGGCCCCCATTCCCAGCCTCAGGCTTTCCAGCCCCACCTCACCCATCTCTCCCCTGCCCAGACCCAGAAGGCCAGAGAAGGTCCCTTCAGCAACCTCCTCCTGGCACCCAGTGCCCTGAGCAGGGGCTCCCAGCCATCCAGGGCTCCAGCTTCACCCTCCAGCCAGGCCTCCTGGTCCAGGTGCCATCCCTGGGGCCCAGGGCTGGAGTCTGTATTCCCGGAGTCGAGCTGGCTGCAGGGCTGGGATAAGGGTGCCCATTCATTCCTTCGGGCCTCTCCACTGGGGGACCGAGAGCCGAGTCAGGGGGGTGGGGTGGGGGGGCAGCTGAGGTCACGACTCCTCGAGTCTCATCACCAACCTGAGCGCGTTTTACAGCACACAGAGTACTTCCTCCACTCTCACCTCACCCCGTCCTCATCTCATCTACTGTCCCGGCTGGGGAGGCCGCTACAGCAGGGGAGCTGAGGCACAGCGACCTCAAACTGGGGAATCCCGGCCTCCAAGCCTCGTTTTCTCTAGGCTGCCCTGCTCCATGTCCTCGTCCACCTCTGGTTTCATCTATCTTGGATGGATAGATGAAACTACCCATCCCCCAGGATGGATACTCCTACCCCAACCCAGGAAGTGTCAGATGCCCTGGCTGGGTCATCAGAGGTGAACACTCCCAGTCTTAGGGCTTCTCTTTTCCTTAGAGGGGATGGCCCCGTCGGGCCAGCCTCTCTCCAGAATGTTCTTGGGACACCTCGTGGGTCTCTCCTGCCCCTCCCGCCCACTGCAGCCCTGCCCCCCCGCGTCAGCATGGGCTCAGCCGCCTCGGGCCCTCTGCCGACGATGCCCGCTCGGCCTCCGTCTCTCCCGCCCGTGCTGCTGCTGCCACCACTGACGCCATCTCTGCAGGACCCCAAGCTGGGCCCCCAGCCGGCCCCAGGGGCTGCCAGGCACCCACGGTCCCTGCGCCTCGAGTCCCGAGCCAGCCTGCAGTCCGCCAAGGAGCCCAGCAACCCGTGAGCCCTGCGCCCGCCCCCTCCCCACCGGCATCTCCACCCTCCCCCGCAAGGCAGAGACACTGCCCTGGGCAAGGTGCGGGGGTCCTGGGCTTAAGGGAGGGGTCTCCACAAGGGACTCATTTTGACCCAGTAGCTGCTTTTAACTTGGTATGGATACACACGACACAATCCATCTCATGTTACATTTCATGGAGAACGCAGCTTTCTTGCTAGACTGAATTTTCCACTAAACCAATTGAATTCCTTGACCCATTTTCAATACAGCACAGTTACAGTGGTTTTAAAAAACAATCACTTTCCTTTTTATTTTGCTGAAATGATTTCATCAGGATGCGTTCCAATCACAGCCGATACCGCTGTCCATTTTCTTTAGCGAGCGTTATTTCTCCCAGGACCGGTTTTCTCATGGGAACCGGGTTTTACTGCATGCATGCTTTTTTACTGTCTGTTGATTCTTTCCACCAGTAATCACTGTTATGAGTTGGGTGTTTAAAGAATCTGATTGTTTGTATTTACTTCTGGCTAATCCACGAGACACTTGGAGCAAAAGCCCTGGAATCCTCCAGGACCGCTCCATCCTGTTTGGCATCTTGCTGGTTCTTTGGGTCATGTGCTCACTGTTCGTGTGCTTGGTGGACTGACCACCAAAGCATGCTCATCTGGGGTTCCGTGACTGGCCCTGGGGCAAAGAGCAGCGCGCTCATACCTGCCTGATGGGTCCCTCAGGCCGTGTGGTTTCTGTCCCTGGGATGGTTTTGTGAGTGTGTGAACGCACCACAGGGCTTGGGAAATCTTAGTTACCCGACCAGGGATCGAACCCCTGCCCCCTGCATCGGAAGCGCAGAGTCTTAATCACTGGACCACCAGGGAAGTCCCTGGGTGGTTTATCAGTCCCCCTTCTCTCTCTTGGGCTTCCCTGGTGGTTCAGCAGTAAAGATTCCACCTGAAAAAAAAAAAAAAAAAAGATTCCACCTGCAAGGCAGGGGATGTACGAGACACAAGTTCGATGCCTGGGTTGGGAAGATCCCCCTGCAGGAGGGCATGGCAACCCAGTCTAGTATTCTTGCCTGGAGAGTCCCATGGACAGAGGAGCCTGGCTGGCTATAGTCCAGAGGGTTGCACAGAGTCGGATGCGACTGAAGCGACTGAGCACGCACGCTTCTTCCTCTCAGTTTGGCTGTTTCTCCCTTTCCACCCCTAGGTTGTCCAGTTGCACCCTCCACCCTTTGTATGCTTCCTGACACTTCTGTCACATTCCACAAAGACTAAAAAAAAGCTTCCTTCTGCCTGGTTTTGGGGCACACCTCCCCCTAGCATCCACCAGAGGCCCCTGGGGTGGTGGAGCGAGTCAGGGAGTTGGGTGGGGGGCGGCGAGCTGCCCTGGGGATCCCCCCTGGGAGCATCAGGGCGCTGGCATGGCAGAGGATCCTCTGGACCAGTGGCCAAAGGCGTCCTGGGTGCTGAGTGCCTACCCCCCCGACCCCCAATGATCCCCCAGCCCTGCCTCCCCTCCCACGCACCCCCTCCTGGACCTGACTTCTCTTTTCTTTCTCCAAGGACTGCGTCCAAATGAAGCCGAGCGCTTCCTGAGCCCCGTGACCTACGCCTCCTTGGGGGACATCAGCCAGTGCAGCCCTGGCCCCACCCCCGTAGCAGAGATGAGTATTTTTATCAACTTTTCCCCAGAATAAAACCTTTTACTTTTCTGACTGTGGATGAGGGTGACTGGCCCCATACCCTCTGCAGTGGCTGGCCTTGCCCGTCCCACATGGGTGGGTGGGCCTGTCAGCCCCGCGCCAGCCACCACCCCACCGGGGCTGAATCTCCACAATCATGACAACCCTCCCCTGCCCCATCACACACGCCCCCACGGCACAGTGCCCTGTGCAGCCCTGGCCCTGAGTGGTGGGCCTTACCCAGGCTCACACGGTAAGGTGTGGCTTACCCAGGAGGCTGTGGTGTGACTTACCCAGGCTCACACGGTAAGGCCTCAGCTCTCCAGCCACCTGCCCAGGAGGCCGTGCTTCCTGGGTGCTGGACACTGGTGTAAGGAGTCCAACTTCCAACACCTCTCCCGTGTGGCCTGGGCTTGGGCCAGAGGAGAGGTGGGGGCCCCAGGGAAGCGCCTGAGCCAGGCGCGGTCAGGCTTGTGTTCTGCTGCCTCGACATGTGGGGACTCACAGCAGCCAAGCCCTGCTCTCTCAGCCCCTGGTAGCTGCCTTCCAGCCCATTTTTTCAATTTACAGATGGAGTCAGTGCTTGAGTGGGCTCCTGAAGCCCGGGGATGGAGGGGTGAGCCAGGTAGGGCCCTGGGTAACTGTTTGCCCAGGGACGGGTCTCCTGGGTGCTTGGGAAGGAGGGGGGCGGTGAGCCCACCTGCAGCCAGCCAGGAGCAGTCTTGAAGATGACAGTTCTGTCCCCCATGGGGGCTGGTGGGGAAGCCAGCTTTTGGCCTGATTGCAGGCGGGAGCTGGAGGCAGAATCCTTGCCAAGGAGAAGGGCAGAAACCCCCCTGCCCTGTTCCGGACCCCGGGGGCAGGGGACCTGCTGGCCTTGGCAGCTGGGAGGGCGGTGCTGCACCTCCTCCTGTCGGGCTGAGGGGGTTGGGGCGGGGGCCGATGCTCAGCAGGGTGCCCACCCCCCAGCAGGGGAAGGTGCTTCAGGAGTGGGTGAAACCGGGGGTGGGGTCAGTAGAGGGGGCACTTTTGAAGGCCCTGGGTCCCACCTCCTGCTCTGCTGGGGGACCACAGTTCCTGGCTGGGCCAGGCTGGACAAGGAGTAGCGTGACCAACTGTCCTGGTCTGCCTTCGAGTGAAGAGGGATCCCTGGAACTTTCTGTTTTAAGGCTCAGATGAGGGGATTCCCTGGTGGGCCAGTGGTTAGGACTCCAGGCTTTCACTGCCAAAGGTTCCAGGTTCAATCCCTGGTTGGGGAACTAAGATCCCACAAGCCGTGTGGTGCAGCCCAAAAAAAAAAAAAAATTCTTTATAAAAACATTTGCTAGGTTTCAATATTGCAGGAATGCAAATTCCCCATAATGGCTATTTTGATGGTGTTGTTGCTGTGAAAAAAGCACATTAAAACTTGCCTCCGTGGAGGTCCAGTGGTTAGGACTCCAGGCTTTCACTGCCAAAGGTTCCAGGTTCAATCCCTGGTCGGGGAACTAAGATCCCCAAAGCCTTGAGGTGCAGCCAAAAGAAAAAAGACTGAGATGAATCAGCCCTGTGGAGAGGGAGGTACACAGGCTGGCCTGGCACAGATGAGATGGCTCTGGCCAAGCAGAGGATCCTACCTCGGTGTGTTGCATGGTGACTGCTCTGCACCCCAAACCCAGCTCCACAACCCACCAATGCAAATGAAAGGGTCACTGAAGGTTCTCTTCCTTTCAAAGACCACAGACTCATTAACCCTAAGGTATGCACCACTGACGACAGCATGTGTCCCAGACCAGATGGTGTGCCTTGGAGAAGGCACCACAGGACCCCGCCTTGTGGCTCGCCTGCAGCGTGGGAGACCTGGGTTTGATTCCTGGGTTGGGAAGATCCCCTGGAGAAGGGAACGGCTACCCACTCCAGTGTTCTGGCCTGGAGAATTCCATGGACTGTATAGTCCGTGGGGTCGCAGAGTCAGACATGGCTGAGGGATTTTCACTTTCAGGACCCCAAAGCAGGCCGCCAGGGGGCACCGGAGGAAAGGCCTTCTGGGCAGGGACGTCTTAGGGGCACATGGGTCTCCCTGGCACCACTCCCTTGGCTGACTTGAGCCCTGACTTTCCATGGATTCGAGAGCTCTAAGCAGAGACCCTCCAAATACACACAACCTCCAGAGAAGGGCTTCTCTTCTCTCTCCCCTTCCTCTTGCTCTCAACTTTTCCTAGATCCATAGAAAATGAGCCCCCCCCCCAATATTTGCACCTCATATCTCCCAGGAGATGAGAAAGGGCCAGAAAGCTGAGCAGAACTCTGCCAGCAGGCTCCTGGTGCCTCATGCTGGGCTGGCCTCAGCCATCCAGGGACCCAGCACCCTTACACCCCTAAAAGAGCTGCGTTCTTCTAAGACTTACTTGAAATACATATATTTCCCAAACATCAACTGTGGCTAAGCAACCGGAGGCCTTTCCAAATGCAGGAACTGGAAATAGCCCTTGCCTCAAAAGATCTCCTTTTGGCCAACCCGGGCAGCCTCCCCAACACAGACACCAGGAGGAACTGGAGTCAAAGCCCTCATCTGTCCTTAGAAGAGTCTGGCTATGAAAAGACCCTCAGAGACCTCCAGGGCCACAGCGGCCCCGCCGGCCGCCAGGCTGTGGGGGAGCAGTCTTGGGAGCCGCGTGGTTTTCTGCTTCGGCTACAGTGTTCTCAGGGGCCCTGAGTGTCTGCCTCCATCCAGGGGAATCTCAGAACAAGCCCTTCTCTTCACAGCTCTGAAGGAGGCACCCTGCCTGCCCGCAGAAAGCATTTCAGAGCCTCCTTTCACCCCTCCAGTCCCCCCTCCCCTGACAGAGCAGGACATCTACTTTCACAGATGCTCCTGGGGAAGAGCAAATCTCTTTCAGAGACGCCAGCTGACTTGAGGTGCAAGGCAGACACAGCCACCATGGTGGCCAGAGGAGTGGCTGGCCAGCCAGGGCCAGGCTGGGAGGCCTCCCGCCGTGATGGGTCAACTTCAACCAGCTGTGGCCTTAAGGGAACTTGGGCCAGATGTGACAAACGTCCAAGGTAAGCTGGAAGTGGAGCTTTTCATGTAAACTGATTTTAGAGTGCTGGCCAACAAATCGAGCCCAACGGCACACACCAGGGGCCTCCGAGTCTGATCATTTAATGGGCTTCCCAGGAGGCGCTATTGATAAAGAACCCGCCTATCAATGCAGGAGACATGAGCGACGCAGGTTTGATCCCTGAGTTGGAAGATCCCCTGGAGGAAGGCATGGCAACCCACTCCAGTATTCTTGCCTGGAGAATCCTATGGACAGAGGAGCCTGGTGGGCTAGAGTCCATGGGGTCGCAGAGTCGGACACGACCAAAGTGACTTTGCATGCATGCACAATCATTGAAGAACAGGGCCCACCCACGTCAAGTCACATGGGGAGGCTAGGCCTCCATGTCCATCTGCAGTCGTGTCCCCTCGTCAGAAAGGAAAGCTCCAATCACATTCTTCCCGGAACCTCTGGGATGCAAATGGTGTTTTCAGAGTGGAATTTTTGGAAACAAAGTGATGGAGCTCAAGTCTGGTGATCAGGTGGGTGGTGATGAAGCCCAGAGGCTGGTCTTCATGTGTTGTTGAGGAGGCTCCAGAAAGTGCTGAAACGGACAGCTAAGAATGGCTGTAAATGTGACTGTTCCGTTTGTACCTCATCTTTGCATTTTAGCCAGTTTGCACTTGCACATGTGGTGGGAGGTGATTACTGACTCCTCCTGTCTTGCTTCTGAGCCTCCAGGCTTGGAGAAGTTGAAGTTCCAGGTTCTGTGTTGCCCTTGAGTTCCATCCGGAGTGCTTGACATCTATGTGGGCCCGCCTCTGCCTCCCCTCACGTCTCCCACCCCCTTTTGCAGCCCTTTGCCTGTCTGGGAGGTGCTCAGCGGAGGAGGAGGGAGGGTGTGCGTGGGGCTTCCAGCAAACCTGGCAAGGTCCGGGCACTGGTGGAAAGCTCTAGCCCCACTCTCCGCTCCCTCCTGCTCTGGTTCCCAGCGTGCCCAGGGCCCTCATTAGAAATCAGATTCCTGGGCCCTCCTCCTCAAGCACCCAGGGGACACTTGTGCTCTACAGGCTGGAGGGTCACGAGTCTAGTGGGCTCCCGCTTGCCACGAGGGGCTTGTGTTCCATGAGTCATTTTCTATCAGTCACCTGGAAGCTGCTTCAAGAACAGCTATGACATAAGTGACGTGCCGTAGTTTACCCTTTTAAAGTGTATGATTGAGTGGTTTCTAGTACATTCACAACTTGATCACATGCCCTGGGGAATGTTTAAAACTATTGTCAGGACTCCACCCCAGAGACCAATGCTGTGGGCCCCCAGGGGGCTCCCCGGAGGCCCTGTGGCTCTCCACTGGGGTGACTTTGCCTGCAGACACTTCTAGTTGTCCTAACTGGGCGCTGCTACTGGTTCGAACTCATGGAAAGGGGTCAGGGGTGCTGCACAGGACACCCCAGTGTCTGGAGTGCCCACACTGGAAAAGCTGCATCTACAGGAAACTTAAGTCCTTCCAGGACCTCCTCCTGGGGCCTCCAGGCCTGGCCCCTGGTGGCCTCTGGAGACAGAAGTGGGCTTGGTCAGGTTGGGATTCTCACCCTTGAATGTCCACAGGGCACGTGAGGATCCTGTTCAAAGCAGATTCTGACTCAGGAGGTCTGGGCTGGGGTTAGAGAGAGAGGTCATTCTGCATCTCTGACAAGCTCCCGTGGGACCCAGCTGGTCTGGTGACCACACTTGAGGAGTGAGGGTATAGTTCCCACAGGCCACCCTGAGGCCAGCGTGGGGGTGGGGAGCCTGAGTGGACATTCTGGACCGTGCACCCTCTTGCATGGCTCCAGTGGGTATGGCCACCTCAGTCGTCTGGCCACTGGGGAGCTCACACTCACCCACAGAAGCACTTCCTTGCCTCCTACACTTGGAAGGGGGTGTGGCAGCTTCCTGAGAACTGCTGCTAAGTCTCTTCAGTCGTGTCCGACTCTGTGTGACCCCATAGACGGCAGCCCACCAGGCTCCCCCATCCCTGGGATTCTCCAGGCAAGAACACTGGAGTGGGTTGCCATTTCCTTCTCCAAGGCATGAAAGTGAAAAGTGAAAGTGAAGTCACTCAGTCTTGTCCTACCCTCAGCGACCTGAGAACTGTCTTCCCTCCAAAAGGATGAAAGAGCTGCAGTGAATGTTCAGGAGCTCAGGACAGCCTCCTCTCTCCCCCCACAGGCACCTGAGGCAGAGCTGTGCCCCTGCCCCCAAAGGCCATTAGAAGGGTGGGCTTCAAGGTGAGGACATGAGCAACAGCTGCAGTGGGGGTGCTGCAGTCAGTCCTGTGACCAGTGGGGGCCTCTAGTGAGGCTGTCCAGACCCCAACAGGGCAGCAACGGGCTGTGTGGTGACCCCGGGAGTGGCAGCGGGGCTGCCGCTGGCAGGTGCTGAGGTGCCTGCCAGCCAGATCTTCTGAAACAGAACTCTCCACCCCCAGGCACTGTCCAATGGGCTGAGTGGGGTAGGCCTCCTGACTAGGAAGTCAGTCCACTGGTGACCATCTGCAGGGGCCCACGTCCCCTTACTCCCCCAAGTTCCAGCCTCACCAAGGGGTGCAAGGTCTAGGCTGCCTTCTCTCAAAGCTGCCCCAGGGCAGAGTCGTGCCCAGCTTCTCCCTTAGAGGAGTAGGTGCCTGCCCAGCCTGGCGTGGGAGCAGCTGGGGATCCACTGTCTGTTGCCCCTGAGTGGTTTGTCTCCTTGGCAACCAAAGGTTTGAGCTGCAGCTTGGACTCTGCCCAGCCTCATCCAGTCACTGTTGCTGGCCCACAGGCTCTGCATCCATGCCTGCTATCTTACCACGGGGGCTGTGGCCTGCGCCTCCCCCAAGGAAGGGCCCTACCCTACCCAGCGTGGCTACTGGAGGTGGGGCTGAGGGTCCAGCCTGCAACTGGCCACTGGGGCCCTAAAGACAGCAAGAAAAGTCCTTGTGTGAAACCCAGGCAGACCGGAAGGCAGCTGTTAGCCCTGGAGGCCGGGATCTGTCCAGTTGGACAGGGGGAAGGGTGAGCAGACAGAGGCAGGGGTTCTGGGAACACAAGGCAGGAACTAACTTCATGGGAAAAGCCTGGGGTGGGCAGGAAGATTCCAGAGCACGTTGTGGTTGAAAAGACAGTGACAGATAGGAGCAGTGTGGAGCCAGGCAGGACTCGGGGGTTGGCCTCTGCTCTGGGCTCGGCTGGCACCCTCCCCCTCCACATGGAGCCAGCTGGCAGCAAAGCTTAGGATATGAGGCACGACCACAGAGCCTGGTGGTGGTTTGGAACTCTTTCTTCTCCTTTGTTAAAAGGGGGAAAGGAATTGGGGATGGGGTACCCCCGGGCTCTGGGGAGGCATGCAGGCAGCCCCAGCAGGCAGGCGCTGGGGGATGGGTGGGAAGAGTCCTGGAGTTTCCCACAATCCTTTTCTCTGCAGGGAAGAGCAAGGCTGGCTGCCCAGGGAGCAGGAGAGAGGGGCAGGGCCCTGGGGGGAAGGGCGGCGGGCGAGGGGGGCTCACTCTAACATGCAAAGTCCAGCTGCCCCATAAACTAGGTTGCTTCTCGAAGAGCGACATACGTATAAATACACAGACACAGCTACACGCACACATGCGGAGAAGGCTCTGCGTTCCCGAGGGTGGGGATCTAGGCCCGCCGGCCCCAGGGAGCTCCAAGGCAGGAGCCCGCCCAGTCTCCGGCGTGGCGATGCTCCGCTGCCCCCGGGGCCGGCGGGGCAGGGTGGGCGAGTCCTCTGGGGAAGGCTGCTTGTTCTCCGAGCTTTTGTCCATCAGCACCCAGGTGACTCGAAACCAAATCCATGGAAGCGGGGCGCCACAGGCCTGTGCCGCCGGGCAGGCGTGCGGGCAGCCTGTGGGCTGGCTCGAGGGTCCGGTCTCTCCCCTCCAGGGCTCCGGGGAAAAGGGGTGCAGACAGAGGAGGGTGAAGGGGGCCCGCAGAGACGTCCTCTCCCCCGCCCCACGGGGTCCTGGCCTCCGGGAGGGGGGAGGGGCCTCCCTTATCTCTCGGCCTCCATGGCGGGGTGGGCCCTGGGTTCCGAGGTGGCCTGTTGGGGGGCCAGGGGCGGCCAGTCTGACGCCGGGGAAGTGGGGGCCGGAGTCCACAGGGGCGGCTGCGGCGGCTGGTGGTGCTGTGCGCCCCCTGGGGGTGAGGCCGCGGCTGGCCAGCTGGGCGCCGCGAAGCTGCCGGTGGCGGTGAGCGGGAAGTGCGGCGGCGGCGATGTGGCCGTGGCGGCCATCGGGCTGCCGCTGCCTCCGCTGTGGAAGCTCTCGGAGGCCTTGAGGCGGGAGAACATGGTGAGGGCATCGGGGAAGTTGGGGGGCGTGGCGGGGGTGTTGGCAGGAGTGCACATCTGTAGGGGGAAGAGGGAGGGGGATGAGTGCCCCTTCCAGAAGGGCCCCTTCCCCAGTGCAGCACCCCCCGCGGGCGGTCCCCCAGCCCGGAGCTCACAGGGGAGCAGAGCGGTGCCCACGTGCACAGGCCCACGCGGCCTGCTGCCCAGCTCCCAGGAGTCCCTCCCAGCGGCTCCTTCCTCAGGCCTGGGCGGGTACCCCCGACCCCCCAGCACTGGTAGAGTCCCGCAGGGATGCCCCTGGGGCTACAGGGAACACTTACCATCTGGTGGTGATGGTGGCTGTACGGGATGTTGGTCTCTTGGAAAAAGGCGCTGAGGGCCGTCTGTAGGAAAAAAGGCCCATGCTTACCTTCAGGACCCCAGTGGCCTTGGCCTGGCCTTCCTTGACTCAGCACCACCCGGAGAGGTGCTGTGGAGCCCTGGGCTGGTGGGCAGGGAGGACCCTCAGGACACTGCCTGCAAGCTGGCTGCCAGGTGCGTCCAGCTTACCTGGTTTCATCACCATGAGTGACGTGAGGGCCTGTCTCATGGGGAAAGGGCTCCAGGAGACTCTGGCCCTATGGTCACCAACTCTATGGGCGGCAACTCCTTACTCCTCCCTGAGTTTCACTTTCCTTGTCTACGAACCAGAGGATGGCAAAGGCACCCCGATGTTGAGAGCCTGTAGCCCACCGCTCCTCTCCTGGGCTAGCCAAGGGACCCTGCCCTGCCTCTCGATTTATCCTTCTGCACCAAAGGGACTAGGAGGCTGGCAGCCATGCTCCTGAGGTCCCCGGGCCAGGCTGGGATTAAGTACTGTGCTGTGGGTTTCCCACTCCTATCCAGTCGTCGGAGCCTCCCAACAAACTGGTGGAGCAAGAGGTAGGTTGCAGTGGGGTTCGCACCCAGGACTGTGAGAAGCGGGTGGGAAAGGGGGTGGCAGCGGCTCTGGGTCAAACCAGCTCCTCGAGTGGCCCTGGGGGGCTGGGGGGAAGGGCCCCCAGGGCGGTGGCCTCTGGTACTGGTGTGTCCTGATTCGGCCCCTTGCAGGACAGGCATCCAGGAAAATAAGGGAACCAGCTGCTCTTGCGAAAGTGCAGGGTGAGGGAGCCCGTCAAGTATGTGAAGGGTCTGCGGGCAGCTCTGCCCTCCACGCCGCCCCCCTTGGGCTCCCCGCCCACTGCGGCCCAGGGCTGTCAGCCCCCTCCCCCACTCCCAACACACCCAGAAACCCAGCCTGGCTCCCAGGCTTACCCTAGGGGTTTTATTACTAGAGTAAATTCAAATGAATTATTCTGGGAATTTCCTGCTGGAGACGCCCTACCCCAACGTCCCTAAACAGGGGTGTGGGAGCTGGGGGCGGGGGGAGAATGCCTCGGTCTCTAAGCACCTCCTTGTGACACCTCCCGGACCAGGAGCCCCAAGGGACACCAACCTATTCCTCCCCCAGCAGCAGCCCCATAGACAGCTGCAGTGTGTGAGCATTCCAGGGAGAGGCGGTTGCCCTTTGCCTGCCTTCCTAGAGCACCCCCAAACTTAAAGCACAGAGGTCCCCCTCCCCCAGCAGCCTTCTGTCCCCATTAACACCTGAATCACAGAGAATATGACCCCAAAACAGGCCTCCTGCTGGTCCAGCCCTCAGCCCAAGTGGCTGCCAGCCAGGGGTAGAGGCAAGGAATCCCACTCACTCCCAGGAAGACCTAAGGGCTGGATGTTCACACCCCATTTTTACCCTGAGAACCTCCCTACTAACCACATCCCCACTTTACACATAGTGAAGCTGAGATTCGGGGAGCCCAGGACTTGTACCATGGGGGGCCATCAAAGCTCCCCAGTCTGCAAGCTGTTCCTGCCCGTCCTGAGGTCAGAGTTTCCCCAGGCATTTTAATCTTCAAAGATACATTTTCAATTCCAGTGACCAGGAGACACCAACCCTGAGCGACTGCCAGCCTCTGCCAGGCTCTGTGGGCAGGGCTGCTTCCCACCGGACACCTGCCCGCCCAGCCAGAGCGGGGGACATGAATGCAGATGTGGGACTCCAGCAAACTACCATGAATGTGGTTTTGCAAGTTTTGCCACATCCAGCTCTAGATTAGGAAGCTTCCTGCAGGGTGGGGCTGCCGGGCTGGGAAGGGGGGGCTGCCCATGCACTCCTCAGAGGTCAGCTCACAGCTCACGGCCCCCAGGTACAGCGATGGAAACTGAGGCCACAGGGTGGGACCTGCCCAGAGAGAGCGAGCAGTGTCCCATCTTGTGATTTGAGGACCACCCCAAGATTAGCTGTCAGGTCCCCCTGAGATCTCTGGTGGGAAAGTGAGCAAGGATTCCTTTGAGTGGACAGGCCACTGCCTCCCCAGACTGTCCCAACTTTGGGGCAGGAATTATTATCTCTGTCCCACCCCACAGGAACCTGAACACAGCCCCCAGGCTCCCTGTCCCTCCTCTGGCGGGGAGTACCTTCCCTGAGCTGGCTTCCCATCTAGAAACCAGGCTCCCCAGCCCAGGCTGGGCACGGACTCTACAGAGGACTCTACAGACCGAGACTGTGACCTTACACCTGTGAGGGGTGGAGCTCAAGGGGCTCTGGCCTCCTTCCTAGATACCATCCCGGGTTATTTCTGGGGCAGTCGAGTTGGGAAGGCCAGGTGGCCTTTTGGCAAGCCCTGGGCACTAGTGCTCTATGGGTCAGGGAGGCCTGGGGAGGTGGGGGCCAGGCTGGGGCAGCCCCACCTCCCGCCCAGCTGGCCGAAAGCCACTGAACCGTGTACACCAAGCCGTGCGCTGTGCAGGCAGATTCAGCAGCCAGCACAGGAGGGCACCTGGATACGCCTCCGGCGCGGGGTACACAGATCACACCCTTAGCTGTCGTATGGGGCTCTGACACACCACTTGGACACCCATGTGTGCACACGCCTGAGTACCGTCTGCAAAACGGTGACCTGTGCGTACACGGAGCGCACACAGCCCGCACCCGCGCCGCGGGCTGGACTGAGTGTTTACACACACAGACGCCAACATGCCCACACGTAGCGTGGCGCGTGCGTAAATACAAATGCACAAGTACGTGGACACGCGCCGCCGAGCTGCCCACCGGGCACGCAGACCCTCAGACCCACACACACCGGAGGCTCCACCCGCGGGCTCAGGGCTTCCAAGGCGGGGGCGGCGCGGGCCCAGTTCGGCCCAGGCCACGGGCGTCCTCCTTCCGGCTGCCGAGCCGACTGTCCGTCGGGGCCTCAGCGCCGCCCCGCCCTGGCCGTTACCGAACAAAAAAGGGGGTCCCCGGAACCCGATCGCCTGGGGAATCTGGGGGTTGGGGGGGGCGGGGATTCCGGACCCGGCGAGGGCAGGCCGCCCCTCCCGCCCACCCCGCGCGGGTGGCGTTTCCGGGGGCCGCGTAGTCGCGGCCGCGCCGCTGGGCCTGACCCGCACGCCGCGTGTGCGCGCCGGGGCCCGGACGCCGGGGCGCGCGGCCGCCTGGACACCGGGGCCGAGAGCGCGGGCCCGGCCCCGGCGGAGCGCGCCGCGGCACGTGTCCACACCCGCCCGCACACGCCCCACAGCAAGCGCCGCCACGCGGGACGGACACCCAGCGCCCCGGGCCCGGCCCAGCCCCGGCCGCCTACCTCGAACTGCCAGTGGGCCGCCTGCAGCAACTGCTTCGCCTGGTCGGCCGCACAGCCGGCCGTCAGTACGAACTGGTTGATCATGACCTGGTGCTTGAGCTCGTCCATGTTCACGGACATGGCGCCGCCGCCGCCTGCCCGCTCCAGCCTCCCGCCACGGTGCTCTCCTCCGCCTCACGCGTCCACCATTAGCGAGCCGGCTCCGGCTAATACAAATATTTACTGTGCGGCTCTGACTCACCGAGCCTCGCCTCGCTCCGGGCCGCGGGCGGCATGCTGGGATATGTAGTCCCGCGCCGCTTCCGCCGCGCTCGGCCGGGCGTGCGGGCCGGGCCCGAGGGTGTGTCCTGAGTGTTAGGCGCCTACTTAGTGTGCAGAAGCTGGACGGGCGCGTGCCCAGGCCGTGACTGCACCGATTTGGGTGGGTGGGCGGGTGGTCCGGAGGCGGGGGCTACAGACCGGGCACGGGCGCAAACGCTGGTTGTTGGCCAAGACCCCAGGATCCCGAACCCCAGTGTGGTTGGCATCCCCCGTGTTGACTAGGCGCCTTATTTTTGCACAAATCATCAACACGAGGGCCATAAGGCACCGAAAGCCTGGCGCACTCAGTTCAGTCGCTCAGTCGTGTCCGACTCTGAGACCCCACGGACTACAGCATGCCAGGCCTGCCTGTCCATCAGGCGCCTACAAATACTTGTTCAGTGAATGAATGAATCTGCCCTTTAGAGTTCTACTTCGAGTCACCGCCTCCAGGGAGCCTTCCAAGCCTTCCCCAACACCCGTGGACTGGAAGCCTGCATCTCCCACTTGTAACGCTGGTCCCTCCCTCCCTGGCCCGATGCTGGACCAGGCACAGGAGGCCTGAAGAACGCTGGAGGAAGCGCTGAGGGCTGGGACTGACAAGGGAGGCCCGCAGTCTCTGGAGCCCCGGGGTACCCCTCCGCGCGACGCTCTCACTTTCCCACGCAAAATCTCGTGCGCTTGGCCGGAAATCTCGACTCTTAATGTGCGGGCGCTAGGACCGCTCGGAGCCAGTTCCGGGGCGGCCCCCGAACTTCCACTCCCAGGATGCCCCGGTTTATTTGCATCTTTCAGTCCCGAGTGACGTCAAGTGAGTGAGGCCGCTCCTTGGCCAATGGATGGCCGCGAGGTGTTAGGACCTGGCCATATAAGGTAAACAAAGCTGGCTGCCCAATGAGGCAGCGGCGGGGGCGGGCACTGAGTAGGGGCAGGCGGGGGCGCATCACGTGGAGGGCGGGGGCGGGGCTGAAAAGCGCGTGGGGGTGGGGGTTGGTTGCGGGCTGTGTTTACAGCTCCACACACGCCGTTTCCGGTTGAGGTCGCCGGTCGGGTGTGCGGGGAGCCTGGGAGAGGCCCAGCGTATTTGGAGCTGGGGCTCGGGGCTCGGTTGCCCCGGCTCTGAGCTTATTCCGGTTCCCCGCGCTGCCTGGACCCGTTTCAGTAGTTGAGCAACTCTTTATTGGGCCCTTACTCTGTGTCTGGCTCTCACCTGGCCCCAGGCATGCAGAGAACAAACTCTAGTAGAAGGGTTGGATGGTGCCTAGGGTGGAGTGTGACGTGTGTCAAAAGTCCCTAGGACAGGTGTAGAATTTGCCAGTGTGGGAAGTGTCTTCAGGAAGCAGGGACAGGCCCTGGAGATGGCGGGTTAAAGGCCATTGAGGGGTTTTGGTACATCTGATCCGTTATCCGCGTTAGAATCACTGTGGCTGAACAGTATGGAGACCAAATGGTGGTAGAGAGGTTCAGTACTGTTAGGCGATGTTCTGGGTATTATCTGGTTCCAGGGGAGCCCGTCCCTGCCCAGGGCCTTGTTGCACAATTGGCTCTAAACTTCAGTTTCCTGATTTGTAGAATCCTCATAGTTCTCCCAGGACTGCTCTGGGGCATTAATGCCTGTGGTGCTTAGAACACCGTTTCTAGCACCTCTGTGCTTCCATCTGGACAACTGTAGGGAACTCAAGGCCCATTTTAGAGATAAGGAAACTGAGGCTGGGATCCAGACCTCCTTACACTCTTGACAGTGTTCAGAGCCAGTGGAGAAGACCAGGCACCAGTGGGCCAGCAAGGTGTGTTCCTGGCACAGGAGGGTGGGCGCTGTCCTGGCAGGGCCCACTGGGGACTTTTCTTGCTTAGAAAGGCAGGAAGTACCTCCCTGTGCGTCCTTCACCCTCATTTGAGCACCATTCGGGTACCTGCCCAGACTTGCGCAGCCCTGAAGGCACTTTTCCAAGCCAGCCCGCTGGCTGGGGTGGGGCAGGTGGGGACAGCAGGAGCAAAGGTCACCCTTCTGCCCCCTGTGGCCCCCACTTCTGCCTGCTGTGGCCCCCCGGCCAACTTGTTTTCCAAGGGGCCTTGGGGAAGGGAAAAAACAACCTTGTTTTCAGCCAGGATCAGACTGGCTAGAGAGTGGACTTTGGATTTCTTAGCAGGCTCAGATGGGGCCTGACAGCTGGGGCCAGTAGATGGGGGGAGGGCGGTATAAAGGGCATTTCCGGCAGTGCCTTCTTTTTACCTGAGGTCCAGGGAGGTTGAGGCCCTTGGGAAAGTTGGCACTACCAGTTTATGGAAGGCCCGGGATCCCAGTCTCCTTCTCTCCGAGTTCATTTTTTCAATCACTCCACAGATGTATTTATCACACATCCACAGGGTGCCTAGAATTAGGGATCATGCACCCTCAGAAGGCTTGAGAAGTCTAGGGGCTTGAGGGACTTACACTCTGAGGCCCTGAGTGTGGCTGGGGTCTTCCTTTGTGTTTAAAAGGACCAGATGCTGCCTAACTAAAAGTGAAAGTGACTCAGTTGGTCCAACTCTTTGCGAATACTACAGTGGGTAGCGGTTTCCTTCTCCAGGGGATCTTCCCAACGCAGGGATCAAATGCAGGCCTCCCACATTGCAGGCGGATTCTTTACCAGCTGAGCCACCAAGGAAGCCCAAGAATACTGGAGTGAGGGTAGCCTATCCCTTCTCCAATGGATCTTCCTGACCCAGGAATCAAACTGGGGTCTCCTGCATTGCAGGTGGATTCTTTACCAGTTGAGCTACCAGGAAATCCCTGAATAACTGAGGGGCCTTAAGATGTGGCCACCGCCTGACCTCTGATCCATGTCCCTGAACTCTCCATGCCTCCTAGATTCTAGTTGCACTGGCCTTTGAGCTCATCGATCTCACTCAGCTTCTCAGGGCCTGCTGCCTCAGGGCCGTTGCACAGGTGGTTATCCTTGCCTGGAATCTGGGCTGACCCACTCCCTCAGAGTTTGCCTGGTTGGCTCTTCCTTGTATTTCAAGTCCTAGCTTAAATATCACCTCCTCAGAGAAACCTTCCCTGACTCCCCTAGCAATAGTAGGTCTCTCCTAGTATTTCACTGCACCTCAGGCCACTCCCCTATAGCACCCGCTGCGTGTAAAACTTGCTCACCTTTAGTGTCTGCTTCCTCACTAGATGTTCTGTATCTGGTGGTTTCACCATTTAATCTCTATTGCCTGGCTCTTTGCCTGGCTCACTGCTTTTCATATAGTAGCTGCATGATAAATATTTGTTGAGTGAATAAATGAATCAGCCAAGATGTTGATAGTAGAACCAGTATCAAATCAGGAAGTGCCCATCTCCCACTGGGACATGGATAAGCACAGAAAAATATACCTGAAGTCCAAAGCTCTATTGAGAGGAGTGTTTTAATTGATCCAATATCAGCCCATGGAAATGACTGCCCTGGCCATGATCTGTAGGGAGGACATTCTCTTAGAATTATTTGTCAGTGGGAACATCTGGAGCCACAATACCCTCCTTCCCTCCCCGCAAGCAGGGAGACCGATCAATTGAATGCTGTGTTGGTATTATCTGTTTGTGTATGTATGATTGAACAACGCTATGTGATTCAACAGAAAAAAATTTGAAGTGAAGGAAGAATGGTCGCATGGGGTGGAGGTATCTTCAGGCCTATCTAGGAGCAAGAGACAAGAAATCTGGTACTGGAGCATTCCTGTGTCTGGGTGATGGGGGCTGGGGGTGACAGGGGAATGTGACATTAAAAGGAGTGGCCTGGTTCAAATTCCAGCTTTATTACCACTTATCTACTATGCAAACTGAGTGGGATACTTCATTTCTGCCAGCCCCTTTCCTGTTCCTGTTTCTGTTTTCTTGGGAATGAAAACAGAACCTACAGCAGAGAATTTGTGGATAGGGTTCAACACCAACATCTGGCACATAGTAGCTGCTCAGTAAACGGGGTTCTTGCCTGCACGGCAGAGAGGTTAGTTAGATCAGGCTCCCCCAAGACCTGCACTCTCCCTTACAATCACACAAGTCCTTCACTTCCTTTGACTTTTGGCTTCCCAGGCCCCATGAAAATAGGAAGGTTGAAGCCTCATTCTTCTGAAAATGGGCACTTGTTCATGGTGTCCATAAAACTGTTAATGTGGCTACGTTGAGAACACAGGTTTTGCTTCCATCACTGTAATTTTATTGCAGTGGTGACAATGAGACCTGTAACATTTTTTTTTTTTTTTGACTAGGCTCATGAGTAAAAATTGGATATAATATGGCTTTTCAATATTAGGAAAGATGAAGGAATAAACAAAATTGTACTTGCTATATTTAACTTCTAGAAAGAAAAAAAAATAGGAAGGTTGGATTCTGGAGTCCTGAAAGGTGTTAAGACTCACTTTAATGTGGACAGTGGTGAATTTACCATCTAAGACTCGTAGCCAGCCTCTGCCCTCCCTAGCTCCTTTATACATATACATATAACTTACTTGTTTGGCTGCACAGGGTCTTGGTTGTGGCACACAGGATCTTTCAGTCTACACTGAGGCATGTGTAGTGTTTTAGTTGAGGCATGCACACTCTTAGTTGCACTATGTGGGATCCAGTTTCCTGACCAGGGATGGAACCTGGGCCCCCTGCGTTGGGACCACAGCGTCTTAGGCACCAGACCACCAGAGAAGTCCCCCAGCTCCTTTCTTAATAGAACAGGCTTGTCTTGGGAAGCCACTTTCTTCTCAGAAGAGCCGTTTCTCAACTGAAAAGTTGGCAAAAACAGATCCTCACTTGCCTGCTTACAGAGTTCTGCGCGAATTAAAAGCCAGGAAAGCACCTTACAACCTGTGAGGAGGCTTTAACTCTAACCCTGATTCTTTTTGTTTATTTATAAATATTTATTCAAATGGAAAGTTGGGGAATTCCCTGGCGGTTCAGTTAGGGTCTAACCCGGATTCTTTGAACGTGGCTTAAGCACCCTTAAGCCCTCTCTTCTTTGTGCTTCAGTTTCCCTGTCTTTAAAATGGGGAGAGGTTTACTGCCTCTGCGAGGGACTTGATGTCTTCAAAATAATTGTCCTGGACGTGGAGACGGTGAGATGCCTTGAGTTCTGGACAAGGTGCTTCGCTTCCCATGTGGGCACTCCTCCAAGCAACCTTGGGTTCCACCCCCAGCTCTTTTCTGCCGGGTGGCAGGTGAGGGTCTGCCCTCTGCTGGCCGGGCCAGGAGATCAAACCCTGGGAAGTGGGGAGAACCATGGTAGCTCAGGGAGGTATTTCAAAGAGAGAGTAAATGGAAGGGGTTGGTTCCTCGAAAGGTGTATGTACGAACAAACTGTTAAAAAGCCAAAGACTTATGATGTTAGTCTCATGCTTTGGAATGCAAAGGGCTGGATACTTTGCAGGGTGGTTGATGGTCTCTCCCCTCTGGACTCAGGTCCGTTTGGTTTGTCCCGGAGGGTTTGTCAACAACTTCGGAGAGCCCGGGCGCGGAGCTTCCTGGGAAGTGTAGTTCCCCGTTGGGCTTTCCACGCCGCCGCTCGGCCCCCACTGCGACGAGGGGACTCCATTTCCCGAGGTGCTTCGCGCTCCGGGGGGGGAGGGGGCTGCCGTGGCGTCGGGCCCCGGGCCGAGCCGGGGGTGGGGGCTCGGGGAGGCCGTGCGCCCGCGGCCGTGGGCGAGCGTCCGTGCGGCCTGGTCCGGGCCATGTCCGCGTGAGGACGCCACCGCCGCCGCCGCCGCCCCAGCCTCGGCCCGGCCCGCCGCCCATCATGGGCTCCATCCTGAGCCGCCGCATCGCGGGCGTGGAGGACATCGATATCCAAGCGAACTCGGCCTATCGCTACCCCCCAAAGTCCGGTGAGTGGCCGCCCCGACTCCAGCCCTGGCCCCGCCCGGGGCTCCTGCCCCGGGCGCGGACGGCGAGGCGCGCGGGCTGGAGCGCTTGGGCAGCGGGCAGCGGGGCCTTGCCGCGGGCCCCGCGGCGGAGGGTGGGCTGGGGGCTCTGCTCAGCCCCGCGGCCCTTCCTGCAGCTTCCCTGTCTGGGGCTCCACGCGACCTCCACCCGGACCCTGGGGCGAGGGTCGGCCCGGCGCTGACTGCCGCTGCCCGGCCGGGTGACCTTGGGTCAGTCAGTTCGCCCCTGCGCGCTGCACGCTCCCACGGCTGCACACCCGGGAGACACTCGATAGGAAACCTCCCCAAGGACCAGGTGAGGTTTTGGGGCGCGCAGCTGGCAAGGACAACCCCGTGCCCGGCTCTTTGCTTGCGCTTACAAAGTGGTCATTGTCAAAGGGATCGACATCACTCCATCTCCAATTTTCGCCTTCTTCGGTGGCTCGGTGTGGAGATCCGGCCAGGGTTCTGTACGGTCCCCTCTCTGTCCCGTCTGGACAGAGGTTTAGCTCTCCCGTGGCCTGGCGCGTGTGTTTAGTGGGTGGGTGGGAAGGCGCTGGGGAGTGGGCCTGGGCCCAAGGAGGCATTACTGCCCTTGGGAGAGGAGCTGGGAGTCGCTGCTGAAGAACCAGGGGATAGTTGGAGGGGACCTACCAGGTTCTCCAGCCAACCGTTTTTGTGCCTGAGAGATGTGGGCCACCAGGGAGGAAGTGACTTTCCCAGGGTCTCAGAGCTGGACCAGGAGTTTGGCTCCCAGGCCAGCTGTCCCTCTCCCCACCTCAGCCCCCAACTCCCCCCACTCCACACACACACACACTGTTCTCCTGCCTCTGATGTCACCATCAGAGTGGCCTGACCTGGGGATTTAGCTCGGGTTCCTCATGCTCCATCTCCTCATCTGGTCGTTTGCCGGGTAGGAGGACAGGGTATTTGGGCCTCGTGGGGACTTTCAGACTGGGGCCTTTGATTCTGGCTTCTACAGATTTGTATCCTGTTGGTGGTTTCTTGGCCTCTCAGTTGGCCTGTGGGCATCCCCCAGGCCACGTGTCCCCTGAGTATGGTCCAGGACCATGGGGAAGCTTGTTTAAGGTGTGTTCCTTAGGTCCGGCCTCAGATTTCCTAGGGGTCTGCTGGGGGCCTAGGAACCTGCATCTAAAACCCATTGTCAGGGTGAGTTGACTGTGCACTCAAATTTGAGAACTGCTCTGCTCTCATTTTGGAAGGGGAGAGAAGGTAAGTGTCTGGGGCCACCAGAAATAAACAGGGTGGGGACCAGCACAGCTGGGGTCGGTCAGAGCTGGGCCAGAGAGCCCTGTTCCCTGATAGGCGTGGGAGATCTCCATGCCTTCTTGGTCCCTGGCACATTACAGGGAAGCCCCGGCTGGTGTGGGGATCCCCTGGAGGCTGACATCCCAGACCTGATGGAGCAGTTATTTGAAGTCATCCTCTTCCATCTCTGATCTTCTTCCTGATCACCTTTGGCTGAGTCTTCCTAGTCTTAGACAAGCCACCTAGCCCGCTGGGTCAGTTTCCTCATCTGTAAAATGGGCTGATCCTCATACAGTGCTTAGCACCTAAGACGTCTTCACAAGTTGTTAGCTGCTGTGTTGGCTTATAGAGGAAATTAGGTGATCCATTCAGACTCTAATAGCAGTTAGCTGTGGCTTGGCAGAGACAGCAATAAGTTTAAGGTGGTCACCTGGGACCAGAGCAAACCTCATGTCCCTTCAGTTGGACGCTTGGAGAAGAAATCACAAATGCAAGGCACTTAGAGCACTGCTTTTGTGTTCTGCGTGGCTGACCTTGTTAATCGGTCCAGACACCCCTACCGATCCTGGACACCCGAGTCAGCCACAACTAATCGACTGGGGCTGGCACCCAAGTGAATGCCATGTGCACCTCGGTTTTGCTGCCAGCGAGATTAGTGCCCTCCTGGGCCTGTCCAGTCCAAAGGCTGCCCTTTCTGCTTCCTTCTCTCTCAGGCCACCTTGTTCTGGGAGGCAGTCGGCGACCTAAGCAAGACTTGAGTATGTTTCCTCAAGAGTGGGCTGGGGATGAAAGGGGGGGTTGATATGATTTTTGGGACCTCTGGACTGTACAATCAGTTTATGAGAAAGTTGTTATCTTTTCAGGTCTCTGCCAATTTTGTTGATTCGGTTATGGACAATCATTGGGAGCTAGAATTTGCTTGAGATCTTTTTTTAAAAATGTTGTTTATTTATTTTTGGCTGAGCTGGGTCTTTGTTGCTGCGTGGGCTTTTCTCTAGTTGCAGCGAGTGGGGGATACTCTCAAGTTGGGGGACTTGGGCTTCTCACTGCAGTGGCTCTCTTGTTGCAGAGCACCGGCTCTAAGCATTCCCAGGCTTCAGTACTTGGGGTTTCCAGGCTCAGTAGTTGTGGCGTATGGGCTCAGTTGGGCTTCCCTGGTAGCTCAGCTGTAAAGAAGCAGCCTGCCAATGCAGGAGACACAGGGATGTGGGTTCGATCCCTGGGTTGGGAAGATCCCCTGGAGGAGGACACGGCAACCCACTTCAGTGTTCTTGCCTGGAAAGTCCTATGGACAGAGGAGCCTGGCTGGCTGCAGTCCACGGCTTGAACCTATGTCTCCTACATTGGCAGATGGATTCTTTACTACTGAGCCACCCAAGAACCCCTGCTAATATTTATTTTTAACATGTCTGTAACACTGTCCAATTTTTTTCTGACTTTATTGAGATATAATTGACACATAACATTGTATAACTTTTAAGTATATAGGGTAATGATTTGACATGGGTGTATATGTATATATCAGGGAAATGATTATTGCAATAATCATTTGTGTGTGGGGGGGTTGGGTGGGGTGAGGACTTTTAAAAATCTCCTGTCCAATTTTCTTTTACTTCACAATTTTCAGCGCACACTGTAATACTAACGTACGTAACTTGAATTTAACCGCATTCACTTTGTTTTCATTGTATTTATTTATTTTACTCGTAACAGCTTTATTGCAGTATCAGTCCTGTGCCGTACAACTCATTCTTTGTAAACCCGTGGTCTGACGACTTTCTGTAAGCTTACAGAATCCTGATGCCGTCAGCACAGTCAGTTTCAGACCTTCCCATCACCCCTCAACGTCTCCTTGCCTCCTGCCGTTCACAGGCGCTCTCCGCCGTCACCCCCACCCCCGCCCCATCCCTGATCTGTGTTCTGTCTTTAAAGTTAGTCCTTCCTGGACATTTCGGATGCTGGAATCAGCCTTTTGTGTGTGTGTCTGGCTTCTTCCACTTGGCATGATGTTTTTGAGGCTCACCCACATTGTACTTTACTGTGTGGCTGTAGTGCGTTTTGTTTATCTGTTCACCAGCTAACGTACACTTGAGGTGTTTTCCCCTTGTGGCTCTTAGGAATAATGCCGCTGTCAACATTCGTGGCCATGTGTGTGGTGTGTTCAGTTCTGTTGGGTATATACGGGGGAGTGGAAGGGTTGGGTCATCTGTTTAACCTTTTGAGGAACTGCCGAACTGTTTTCCATAATATAATGGTTGCTTCGTTTATTCCCATCAGCAGTGTGTGAGGGTTCCAAATTCCCGGCATTCTTGTCAACCCTTGTTATCGTCTACCTTTTTAATTAGAGTCGTCCTAGTGGGTGTGCAGTGGTATCGCGTGGTTTTGATTTGCATTTTCCTGATGACTAATGCTGTTGAGGTCTTCTCCTGCGCTTATTGGCCTTTGTATATCCTTTGCGTGCGGGGTTGGGGGGCAGGTTAGGGATGGGGTGGGCGTGGCTCTACTAGGCTAGTTCACTTTTCAGAAGTTGCATTGTCTTATTATTGAGTGGGGAGAGTTCTTTATGGGTTCTGGATACGATGATACAATTCATGTATCAGCTCTGTGATTTGTAAATGTTTTCCGGCAGTCTGTGGTTGTCTTTTTCATTTTCTTAATGGTGCCTTTTGAGCAGAAGTTTTAAATTTTGGTTAAGTCCAGTTTATCATGTTTCTTTTTTTTTTTTTTAGCCACACCCTGTGGCTTGTTGGATCGTTCCCCAAGGAAGGATTGAATCTGGGCCCTTGGCAGTGAGAATGTGGAGTCCTAACCACTGGACTGCCAAGGAATTCCCCAA
Source organism: Bos indicus (assembly GCF_029378745.1). Lineage (NCBI taxonomy): Eukaryota > Metazoa > Chordata > Mammalia > Artiodactyla > Bovidae > Bos > Bos indicus. The sequence goes on from NC_091784.1 coordinate 4,812,939, forward strand.
TTGTCTTAACGTTTAATGTTTTTGGAATTATGCCTTAAAGATCTTTGCCTAGCTCAGGGCCACAGAGATTTTTCTCCTCTGTTTTTTTCCTTAAAATTTTATAGTTTTAGCTGAAACATTAAGGTTTGTGGTCCAGTTTGAGTTAATTCTTTTAACGTATAGTTTGAGGTCAAGATCTCGGTTTTTGTATTTTTATTTCCGGCATATGGATATTCAGTTACTTCAGCAGCATTTGTTGAAAAGACTTCTCTTTTCCCATCAAATTGCCTTTGTACCTTCATCGGAGATCAGTTGATGGTAAATTTCTGCACGCTGTTGCCCTGCTGTCCCTTGCCCCCTTCACACAGGTGGCCGGTCCCCAGCCGAGGGCTAGAGCAGGCGTTAGACACCTGGCTGGAGCCCTGAGGGAGAAGGGTGCTGTTGCCGGGGGAGCCTGGGGCGCACAGGGTCCCCACAGGAGCGCCTGGCCATGGGCTGCTGCTCCATGGTTGGCTGTTCCTCCTCCTGGGTTACTCGCGTGTCTTCCCAGCCCTGTGCTTCTTTGCGGCCCTGCCCTGGTGTTTGAGGGAGGTCATGGCAGGGATGGGTCACCCAGGAGGGGCGCCAGCCACCTGACCCACCAGCACCTCAGGTGGACGTGAAATACGCCCCGGACCTGAGCCTTTTGTGGGTCAGGTGCGTGTCCTTTCAGAGCATTTTCACCTCCTTTATCTCATCAGAGGGACTTTCCTAGTAGCTCAGACGGTAAGGAATGTGTAACACAGGAGACCCAGGTTTGATCCCTGGGTCTGGAAGATCCCCTGGAGAAGGGAATGGCTACCCACTCCAGTATTCTTGCCTGGAGAATTCCAGGGACAGAGGAGCCTGGCGGGCTACGGCCCATGGAGTCACAAAGAGTGAGCGACTAACACTTTCACTATCTCGTTGGAACGTTGCCATGTCCTCATGACGCTAGACTTTTGTTCTCTTTGGCAAAGGAGCTAGAAATCAGACTGTGCCCATTGTCTCCCAGCACCCGGGCCTGCACACAGCAGGTGTTTAATAAATGCTTGTGCAGCCAGCCTTGTAGGAAACACCCGCTTCTGTAGTGTGCAGGCTGCTCACTTTTCTCCTTTTTCAAGGTTTATTTATGTGACTGCACCGGGTCTTAGTTGTGGCATGTGGGGTCTAGTTCCCTGATCAGGGGTTGAACCCAGGCCCCAGGCATCGGGAGCTCGGAGACTTAGCCACTGGACCACCAGAGAAGTCGCTGGGCTGCATCTTATTCCCGAGGTGGCAGCCGGGGGTCCGTGGACTTCTGGGCCTGCCACACGATGAGGGGCCCAAGGTGCGTGCCAGGAGACTTTGGGTGTATGCTTCTGTGTTGGTGGCATCTAGAGGTGTCTGCTCGTGACCGCTGCCACCTGTGTTGGGTTTGCCCTTCTGGATGGGGCCTTGCTGACTCTGGTTAGTTGGTGCCTAAAGGGAAGAACCGAGGCAGGTGTTCCAGACGAGGGAGTACTCTCTGTATCCCCCAGGGGACCCTCTGGGTCCCTGGGCCCCATCAATGTCCTGGGGGCCGTGAGCTTACATTCAGAGCCCCGAGGTTGGTGGTGGAGGGGCGGGGGTGGGGAAGGGGCTGCACCTGCTCTCGGTGGTCTCAGAGCTCTATGCCATTGTGGCTGGCATCGTGCGCCCTGCACCGTTCACGTGGCAGAGCCGGTTCTGAGCTTTGGCTCACGTGAACTCAGTTTGGATTCTGTCGTTGAAAGAGCTGTATAAACAAGCGGTATCTTCTGAGCCTCGGTTGGTGACGTTTTTTGTTATGCAGCAACAAGGAACCTTTCTGCTTTAGGTAGAAGCGGAAGCAAAAGCCCTTGCAGGTGGCGGTGGGCACGCGAGGACCTGTCTCGCTGAGGGAGAAGCCGTGGGTCGCTCGGGTTTAGACACCTCGGCGGTGGATGCTTGTGCCCTGTGCCCACTGGGGCTGTGGTTCATCGTGGCGCTTGCCCTCGGGGTTCTGGGGGTCTGTGCATCCTTTACGTGGCTCCTGGGCTCTGCTGTGTTGCCCCCTCAGCTGGCATCAGGGGAGGAAGCCCGGGCTTGTGCTGGGCAGGCCGGCTGCCCAGTGGACTTTTCATCCCGTGCCTGGAGGTTGGCTGTGGCATGGAGGGCCCGGCTACCCAGGGTCAAAAGGGTATGGGTGTGCACTTCCTCACGGTTGGGGTGGCCTAGCTGTGCTGACCACATGCACTGGGTGGGCACAGGCGGAGCTCGGCCCAGCCTTGGGAGAGGGAGTCACCTCCTGCCTGTGGAGCCATGGCAGGAGGGGCCTGGATTCGGGGTCCAGAGGCCCTGTGCCCTGAGCTGCCCCGTGACCTTGGGCCGGTCGCCTGCAGTGAGGCCCCACTTCCGCGCCTATAGCGTTAAGTTAACCTCTGGTGCCCGGGCCCCTCAGTCCAGACTCGGCGAGTCCACGGGAGCTGGCGGGCGGGACCTGGCCCCGGCCCGAGTGTTCCCAGGCCTGGCAGCTTCCTGGGAAAGTCCTGCACTTCCTGGATGACCTGCCGGGCGGTGACCACTGCCACCCGCCTCACCCCCCAGTCTGGCCGCCGGCATGGGGCCATTCCTGTGTGTTCCCGTGTGGTCTGGCACAGGCGTCGGGCCTCACGTTTCCGTGTTATTTTGTGAAACAAAGGGCAGTGGGGCCTTGCATGCCGCCCCCGCAACGTTGGGCGCAGGCTCAGTGAACAGCAGTGGAATCGCTCAGTTCTGCCAACTGTCCTGGCATCTGCTCGGCTCCTGGGAGCTGGGGGAGCCCGGCCTGCACCCTGCCCATCTGCAGATGAGTTGATGGTGTGGAGTGGAGTGGGGGTCCCTCGCTGTCTAGAGATCACTGGCCAACTGACCCTGAGCTGGGAGTAGGCGCACGGCTGGGGAATGGTGGTTTCTTATCCTTTCATCCCACGCAGTGTTGGCTTGGTCCTCCGTGCCCAGTGCCTGAGATGTTGGCCTCCGGAGAGGGTGCTGGGTCCCCTCGGTCAGCCCTGGGGTCCACTGTTCAGATAGCCTCCACTTTCTGTTACCCTGGGGGTCCTGTCCCTGCGATCCTGTGATGGCCCTGAGTGACCGGGTGCCCTCGGTGCTTTAGGAGGACCTGAAAGGAGGAACTGTGTTCAGTTCGGTGCTGCGGAAACATGCAGTGTGTACACACGTATGTCCATGTGCACATGTATGTCCACGGTCACAGTGTCACATACTGGGGAGACGCACAGGGCAGGGGCTTTCATATGCTGGGTCGTCACCCGGCGGGCGGGCTGGTGGACTCGAGCAGCCACGGCCCCTGAAGCCCCCGGTGCCCCTCCCCAGTCTCTGCCCCCTCCTCCCTGGGAGGCCCGCTCGGGCTCCAGCGGAGATGAGTCGTGCCTGCTCCTGAACTTGGTGTAAATGGAAACAGACGCTCTTGGCTGCATGTCGGGCAACGCGAAGGCTGAGGCTGTGGGCGGGCGGCAGCGTTTCCTGTCTGTGCCACGTGACGCCCTGGCGTCTGTGGGTGCATCTGTGAGTACAGCAGTGAGCTCGCGTGGAGGGTGCTGCGGGGGCTCTAGTTCAGGCTCGCGAGTGATGCCGCTGAGGACACTCTTGTGACTGGCTTCTGTGCCCACCAGTCTGATTTCCTTGGGTGCCCTTGGCTTTTTCACTTTTTAAAATAATTGCGGTGAATTCCACGTGACAATTACCATCCTGCCCGTTGTAAATGTGTAGTTCCGAGGCATTCAGCACGCGTCCATGGCAGTGTGGCCAGCCCCACCGTCGCCCTCCTGCGGAGCTGAAACTCCGTCCCATTGCCGCCTCCCCCAGCCCCTGGCAGCCGCGATGCTGCTTTCTGTGTCTGTCCTGACACAGCCCTGAACGCCTGTCCCTTGGGCTGTTTTCATTCTTGGCCATGGGTCTGGCCCTGTGTGTGTGCAGAGTCCGAAGCTTTTATAGTGTGGTGGGGGCCCGTTCACACCCCCACCAGAGCTGCAGGGGTTCTGCATTCTCACCTGTGTGTGTGTGTGTGCGTGTTCTGTTACGTTGCTCTTCTTTTTGATGTTAGCCGTGGATATCTTGTGGTAGTTTTAGTTTATTTATTTTTACTTAGACTGGGTATGTTTTTGTATGTAAATTGCCATTCATTTCTCTTCCTCTTTTTGTGGGATCTTTTGCATATTTAAAAAAGAAGTAATACTGGATTTCCTCTGTCTCCTCACTCAGTGGCAGGAGCGTTTTCCTAAGTGCTGTTTATTTCGTTGTGAGTTCTTTGGAGACTGGCGCTTACACCAGCTCTCCCAGTGGAACATGCGCTGACAGCCTGGCGGGGGCGGGGGCGGGGGTGGGGGCGGTCTCTGGAACCCAGGATGGGGAACCCAGCACGGGAAGCCAGGAAGAGGAGACCACGGAGCCCCAGCCGCCTGGGCCTCAGTGTCGCCCTTCCGTGACAGGCACAGAGTTGGCTTCACCCCCAGGGCCCTCAGGGACCAAGTCTGCGGTCCTGGGCCAGCTCCCGGGGCTGGGGGCAGAATCTGGGAACGGCCCGGCACGGTCAGGTGACGACTGCAGCCCCCTAGCTGTGTCAGCGGCTGGGACTTGAGTGTGCTGGTGGCCGCTAGGGCCCAGCTCCGTGTGTGGAGGCCGTGTCCACCAAAGAAGTGTGTGTGTGTGACCTCTCCCCCCGAAAGAAGTGGGGATTCACCAAAGCAGAGGCTTTGCTCCGTCAGAACCCTTCTCAACTCAATGTTCTTCCCTCCATGGAGGGCGGGTGAGAGCTTTTCACTTACGCTGTCCACTCTGGTACGGCTTTCACGTGGCAGGGAGGCCAGGAAGCACTGGTGTTTATCAGGTATCTCCTCACCCACGCAAAGCTCCTTTGCACAGTCGGCTCCTCCTGTCCTCAGGGCGTTCCCAGCAGCCCTCCATTTGAAGCCGGTGTTGTTGACCGAGGCCTTGTGTTACTGGGGATGCTGAGGCCCCAGGAGGTTGGGCTGCACCGAGTTCCCCAACCTGAGCGTGGGGAGCAGAAGAACTGTTCTGTGCACATGTGTGACCACGACCCTGGGGAATCCCTGAGCAGGCCGATTGCGGTGGGTGGGCCCTGGGGTTTGGCTCCTCTGAGTTTTGGGGCATAGGCTCATAGTCCGAGGGGCTGTCTCCCACCTGGCAGGTGATCTCATGGCCCTGGAGAGGCTTTCCGTGGTCAGCCCTCTCTGCGGACAGTGCTTTCCTGACCCCTGGGGTGCAGGCCCAGCTAGGGTGTGACGGCAGCGGGTGTCAGCAAGCCAGGAACTTCTGTGCAGTGGTAAAGCGAAAAGGATTTTCGGCCAGGGGAATGGATGGACCGTTCCTGGCCTTCTCGCCTTTCCTGCTCCCCTCTGTCCAGACAGACACCTGGGTGGCTGAGTGAAGCCCACACCTGGCCGCCCAGGTTCCAGGGCAGCTGCGTTTCTTAGCAGGGTCCCCGGGTGTCTCAGTCCATATCACAGTTTACCTGGCAGGGGTGTCGTGATTTGTAATAAGAAATGTACATTTGGTCTTCACCTGTTTCTGGCACAGAATTCCTTAAACCCTTGGAATTTCCTTGGGGAAGAGTGATATCGTGTAATGGGTGTCTTTTAATCTTCTTAACAGACCCTTTGCAACCACACCCGAGTTTATATTAATGAAATGACCTTTGGAAAGTGTGACTGAGTGGCTGAGCACGCGCACACGTGGGTCCAGACATCTGGACACTCTGGCCCTGGGGTCTGTCCTCGTCCCCTGGGGCTGCCAGAACGCAGCATGCGAGCAGATTCCTTGTCTGGGGGCCCTCTTCCTGGTTCATAGATGGCTGCCTTCTGTGTCCCCGATGGCGGGAGGGGTGGGGGGCTCTGTGGGGCCTCATTTACAAGGGCGCTGACCCCGTTCATCAGAGCTCCTCATGACATGATCACCTCCCGAAGGCCCCACGTCCTGACACCATCATGTTGGGGCTTGGGTTTCAACATGTGGATTCGGGGGGGACACAAACATTCAGTCTGCAGTGGGGTCTCAGACTCTGGTCTCCTGGTCAACTCGGGTCTTGATAGCACTGTGGGTGCAGAGCCGATGTTTTGGGGAGAACATAGAGGGGGCTGGTTTACGTTCCTACTCTCTGCACCTCCTCGAAGATGCCTGACTGTGTGGTGTGGATCCTGCCCACCCCTCTCATTCCACTTGAGTCAGGCTCGTTCTCCACGCTGACCAGCACTTTGCCTTTTGACTCTGATCCCAAGGAGATCTTTGCACATCCTGGCACCTAGCTCCTTAGCAGGGTTAGTTCGTTTAAGAAACTAAAATGTTTCCAATTTTCGTTTGTAAATGATGGTCACACACATGTGTACAGCCAGACGTGTGAAAGTGAACACACAACACAGAAAGGAACCCCAGAAGTCCGCTGCCGGCCTCCACGGGTCGTCATGGAAACAACCGTGATTTTCCTCATCCTGGAAGACGATGAACATGGGTAGGCTTTACACCTGACCTGTCCTTCCACGGCTGACGTGTATAAAGGAAAACGGCCACGCGCGGGGGTGCCGGGAGCCTCCCAGGAAGGCGCGCTCGGTCTCTGTTTTGCTGGCCGTTTGTTTTGTCACCCAGGTCACTGGGACGCCCGTGAGTAGGGCAGAGTCTGAGTGCCTCGGGCAGAGGTGGGGCGAGCCGTTCAAGGCCGACTGTCCCTCGGCCGTGCAGCAGAGAGGGGACGGAGGCGTGGATTTGTTTTAGCCATAATTTTAAAAAATATAGTTGATATACTTGAATTTCATGAACTATACAGTCCTTGGGGTCGCAAAGAGTCGGACACGACTGAGTGACTTTCACACATACTTGATATAACAACAGAGGCTGGAGAGGGTGTGGAGAAAAGGGAAACTAGTTACATTGTTGGTAGGAATGCAAGAGACCTGGGTTCTATCTCTGGGTCGTGAAGATCCCCTGGAGAAGAAAATGGCAACTCAATCCAGTATTCTTGTCTGGAGACTTCTGTGGACAGAGGAGCCTGGGGGGCTAGAGTCCACAGGATCACGAAGAATTGAACATGACGAGTGAGCACATACGTGTGATGCTCCGTGAATCAGGGCTGTGATGTTTCTTTAACTTGTCACCACTGTATTCCTTTTCTCTTGCTGTGGTTTGCTCTGATTCCTGGTCCACACGTGGGCCGGGAGTACACCGTGGCCTCATACGGTCCTATCTGTGTTCTCTGCCGGATGGAGCCACCAGGCTGGACTCCTGGTTCTGAGCCTTCCGGCCTAGGCAACCTTGGCTGTGTCCCCTGTAACCAAGGCTGCGTTTCTTAGGAGGGACACTGGGATCCATGCCGGGCACCCAGCAGAGCTCGAGGGCCCAGAATTCCCTCTGGCTCACACTCCACAGGGCCCTGTGGCCACCCTGCCTTTCTCTGTGTCAGAGAGAAAAGGGCGACAGTGGGCAGGTATCAGATCGGAGAGCTTGGCAGAGGTGGTACTCTTAGCCTTTCCCCCAGTGAGGCTGTGAGCTCAGTCCTTTGAAGCTGACCCATGTTTGAGGCCCCGTCCATCTATTTTTATAAGAAATGTGGATTTAGTGCTTAGATACTCATGGCAACCCACTCCACTATTCTTGCCTGGAGAATCCCAGGGACAGAGAAGCCTGGTGGGCTGCTGTGAATGGGGTCACACAGAGTCGGACACGACTGAAGTGACTTAGCATGCGTGCATGCATTCTGCGGGTATATAGCCTCAGGTCTCCTGCAGGGAGTCGGGTAGGAACGAGGTAACTCAGATCCACACGGTTTAAACTGTGGTCAGTGCTGAGGTACAAAAGGTCCTTGGGGTTCAGATTTGAGGTGGAGGAGGGTGCTGACTTAGTCTGGGGGTCAGAGAAGGTGTCATTTCCTGGGGGGGTGTGTGTGTTAGTCACTCAGTCGTGTCAGACTCCTTGTGACCCCATGGACTGCAGCCCACCAGGCTCCTCTGTCCACCGGATTCTCCAGGCAAGAATACTGGAGTGGGTTGCCGTTTCCTTCTCCAGGGGATCTTCCTGACCCAGGGATCGAACCCTGGTCTCCTGCACTGCAGGCAGATTCTTCACCGTCTAAGCCACCAGGAAAGCCCACTCATTTCCTATGGCTGCTGTAATGAGGTGCCTCAGACTGGGTGATTTAAAACAGCAGAATTTATGTTCACTGCTCTGGAGGCCAGAGATCCTAAATCGAGTGTCCACAGGGTTGGTTTTTTCTGAAGCCTCTGCGGAAGGCTCCTTTCTTGTCCCCAGGCTTCCGGCGGCTCCAGGCTTCCTTGCCTTGTGGCTCCCTCGCTCCAGCCTCTGCTCCGTCCTCACAGGGCCTGCCCCGCTTGGTGTCTGTGTCCGCCTCGCCCTCTTTGTCTTAGAGACCGGTGTCTCTGGGTTTAGGACCCCCGTCCTGTCTGACCTCCTCTGAACTTACATCTGCACGTATCTCCATACAAGGTCAGGCACACACGTGCCAGGGGTTGGGGCTGGGACATGTCCTTGCTGGGCACAGAGCTCAACCTGCTGCAGAAGGAAGTGGTGTCGGAGCGGGGTGAGTCCCTGAGTGGGGCGGGGGCGCCCAGGCCTGTGGAGGGGCCGGGCCGTGTGTGGAGCGGCCCCTCTCAGGCGGAGCTGCGGGGCCGCGAGATGCTCCCGGTGGGCCGCGCTGGGCCTCGTCGTCTACAGCCACGCCTCCTTTCTTTTTAACCAGGAAACTACTTCGCATCGCACTTTTTCATGGGAGGTGAGAAATTCGATACCCCCCACCCTGAAGGTTACCTCTTTGGAGAGAACATGGACCTGAACTTCCTGGGCAATCGCCCAGTCCAGGTGGGTCTTGTGGGGGCTGGGCACGTGGGTGGCATGGCGAGGTCACCGGCTGCCAGCGGGCACCAGGCCTCCCCCCCACGGGACAGAGGTGCCGTCAAGACGTGTGCGTGAGGCCTGGGCCCCCGGAGGCCACCGAGACTCAGAGTCTCATCTGAGACTCATCCCAGGCCCCACGGGTGATTGTCTTTAAAGAGAAAAGAGGAGGTCCATGTTCTGTAGAGCAGTGGGAAGAGACAAGACCCAAACAGAAATGCAGAAAGATGGCCAGCGCCATTTCTGCAAGTCCCCCACGAGTCCCCAGAGAAGTGACTTCTCACGCTGTTGTCCCTTCCTTCTCCACCCTTGGGCACCTGCCGGGTGCCCAGGACTCTCCCAGGGGCTGGAGGCAGGGGACAGATGATAAAGAAGGGAGTGTTCAGTAGATGGAGAGTAGAAAGTGAGAGAATGAGGGCCGTGGGGGGTTGCTGAGCAGGGACCTGCCCTGGGGTTTGCGTCCTGAGATAATGGTCCCCAGTACCAGCGAGGGGTCAGGCGGGGGCCCTCTCTCAGGAGCCATGACTCAGCCCCTAAGGCTGCTGAGTTGTGGGCTGTTTTAGCTGTGGAGCCTCCTTTGGTTGATACAGAGTCCAGATTCTTTTAACTGATGGGGGGCAAGGGCCCGGGACCCAGAGTGATGGCCCCCCACTCACAGAGCTGGCGGGCCTCCACGCCCTGCTGAGCTGCTCACCCCCGCCCCCCGCGTCCATGACAGCAGGCAGGACCTGCCTCTGTGTCTCTGCAGCCTTGGCTCTGACCCTGTGGGCCTGGCCCACAGGCCTCCTGCAGACGCGTTCTCGTGTGACTTTCATCTCGAGACCACCGTAGCATCACCTGCGCTAATGCAGAAATGCTGGGTGCCCGTTACCTGGCCTCCCAGTGACAGCATTTCCCAAGACTCAGTGTATTGTCACCAAGATTGACCTCACTCCCACGCCTTCCAGAGACTGCCAGTCTTACAGCACGTGTGTGTGTGTGTGTGTGTGAGAGAGAGAGAGAGCACATGTCCCCGCCAGAATCTGTACTGACCATTATCCTGGCCCCAGCCCTAACCTCTGCCCCGGGGACTCAGCGGAGGGTCCTTCCTGGAACTGGGGACCCAGACACCTCGGGGTGGTTCTGGTTCCAGCCATGCCCTGTGCTGGCCGCGTCCTCTGTGGTTTCCTCGGATGCGGATGAGGGTGGCGCTGTCCTGTGGTCGGCGTGAGGGCCCAGGGGTGACCAGGCAGGGCTGGCCGTCGCCTCGATGAAGCCCTGTTTTCTGTCCTCTGCTGAGCCCTGGACTCCCCTGCAATTCCCTTTCCTTCCTAGTTCCCTTACGTCACGCCCGCGCCCCACGAGCCCGTGAAGACGCTGAGGAGCCTGGTGAACATCCGCAAAGACTCCCTCCGGCTCGTGAGGTGAGCCTCCGCGCCCCGCCCCGCCCCAGGGGTGCCCTATGTCTGGGAGAGAGTGGCTCCCAGCCTGCCCGCCCGCGTGCAGAATCAGGCCTGGAATCCAGAGCTGAGGATGGGGCGGGGCCACCAGGTTCAGCCTGGGGCGCTGCAGCCTGTAACCCAGGGTCTTAGCCGGCCACTGTGCCCCGGCGCTGTGGGCCAGGTCTGGACACAGTCTTGGTTGTCACAACTGGGGCTGGTGGGGGGCAGTCCCGCTGGCCCCCTGGCAAGCAGCAATCGGGGTTGCTGCTCAGCACCCCACAGCTCACAGGACACCCCCACCGCCCTGGGCGATGCAGCCCAGATCTTGGAGGGCTGAGAAACCGCCTCCAACCTGGGAGACCAGAGGTGCCTGGGCCGTCCCCAAACCATGAGAACGCATCAGCCTCCCTTTCCGGGGCAGGAGGCAAAGGAAAGGGGACCCTGCAACGCTGGGCCTCGTCGTCCAAACCCAGCATGGCCTCCACGTTCCCCAAAAGGTGGGGCACAGCCAGGCCCCTGCCTCCGGGGCTCCCGAGGGAGAGGAGTCCTGTCCCCTGCAGGGTGGGAACGCCCCAGAGGCGTGGCCGCTCACCTGCCCTGTCCCTCCGCGTCCCCCACAGGTACAAGGACGGCGCCGACAGCCCCACTGAGGACGGCGAGAAGCCCCGCGTCCTCTACAGCCTGGAGTTCACCTTCGACGCCGACGCCCGGGTGGCCATCACTGTCTACTGCCAGGCGGTGGAGGAGTTCCTGAACGGGACTGCTGCGTGAGTCCCCCCGTGGCTCCGGGCCCAGGCGCTCTGCTCTGTCTGTGTCCCGTGCTTGAGCTGTTGGGGCGGAGGTTTTATTTGAAATAAGGGTCCTGCTGGCCCTGAGGGTCCAAAGTCTGCAACTTGAGCAGGACCACAGCGGCGCTGCCTCCAGCAGGGCCAACCCCCCGGCAGGGCCAGCAGACCCATCCCCGTCCTGCTGGAGGAGTCCCCTCAGAGGGCAGATGTGGTCGGAAGCGGGGTGGTCAGTGCTGAGAGCCCAGCCTTTGAGTCCCTGATCATGTAACAGCAACCTGCCCGCCCCCGCCCCCACCCCAGGGCCAGTGTCAAAGAAGACGCGCCAAGACCCTCGAGAGTGTCCTTTGTCCTGGAGATGGAGCGAGGCCCTGGGGACCGCGGCTGTGGGTGGGGCGGAGGGAGGCAGGTGAGGGTCGTGTGTGGGACCCCTGCAGAGGCGGAAGCCAGGGTTTTATTAGGATGGGAAGAGAGTGTGCTGCCTGACCCGGCTGTTCCTTTCCTGGGAGTTTATCTGGGGTTGTGCTCGCATACATGGTCAAGACGTTGAAATAGTAAAATGCTGGTGACCGCCCGGTGTCCACCAGCGGGGGTCTGATCCCATCAGTCAGAGTAGAACTGCGGTGGAGCCCACGCAGGGTCCTCAGAACACGGCATCTGTGTCCGTGATGTCTGTGGGACAGTTTCAGGCACGCGAGCAGAGTGCAGGTGGACTGCAGCCTGAGTACTAAAAAGTAGTTCCTGCACCTACAGGTGTGATTATGCCTTGACTTCCCTGGTTGCAGATGGGGCAGAGAAGCAGTTGGCTCGGGGCAAGCGTGAGGCAGGGGACGGGTCGCTGTGCACTTTTTGTCCCCCATTCATTCAGAAAAGCACACAGACCGTGAAAGCTGCCTGCAGAGGTGCAGCCCAGCCTGGGAAGGCGGCAGGTGCGGGCTCGGGGCCAGGCAGCGCGTCTCACCGTCCTTTTTCATGCGGCCCCTTTAGGTACAGCCCCAAGAGCCCGGCCCTGCAGTCCGAGACCGTCCACTACAAGCGTGGTGTGAGCCAGCAGTTCTCGCTGCCCTCCTTCAAGATCGACTTCTCGGAGTGGAAGGACGACGAGGTAACAAGCCTCCCGGCTGGGCCCCACGTTCCTGCCCTGGGCGGGGGCCCAGTGCAGTGGCCTGTTGCTCAGATTCCTCAGTGGTCGGTAAGCGTCAGCTGTGGCTGCTGACCGGGATCTGGACCCCGCCGGGTGCCTGGACAGTGGAGCACGGTCGGTCTGGGCGTTGGCAGGACCGGATGGTCGCGGCCGTGAGAGGCTGCGTGCCAAGCCGGCCTTGAGTGCTCCTCGGGTCCGCCCCCTTTTCCTCTCTCAAGGCGTCGGAGAACCACGTCCCTGGCCTGTCAGCGTGAGGCCTGGCGGGTCCAAGGTGTGGACTCAGCCTGTCTAGAGCTGCTATCCTGGGACACTGTCCTCGTCTCTTCTTTTCTGATCGTTACCTCCGCTAACACGTTCCTGAAATAGGCTCAGTTTTTCTTACGTGTGGGTTTTTGTTTGTTTGTTTGCTTTGGTCGCACTGTGCAGCATGTGGGATCTTGGTTTCCTGACCAGGGATTGAACCTGTGTCCCCTCCATTGGAAGTGCAGAGTCTTAACCGCTGGACCGCCAGGCAGGGCTCTTGGCACGCATTTTTTACCATGATAAAATACACACAGCATAGGCTTACATCAGTGACAGACGGTTCACAGGGCATGACCGTGGGGCATTTCTGGGACATTCTCATCACCTGGGGGGACGTCCTGCACCCACTCGCAGTCATGCCCATGCCTCCTTCTGTTACGTGTATTTTTAAGTGGAAATTTCATCAGTCATCACTGTAGCTGGGAAACGGCTCAGCTCTGCCATAAATAGAAGGTTCCAGAAGTTAGGCTGTATGGGGAACAGAGCCATGCTGTCACGTTCTGGCATGACGTCCTTGCCTGCTGTGGGCATGGAGGGGGCGTTGGCAGGTGTTAGGGACGTGACAGATACTCTGGCACCAAGCCCAGGCTTCTCCTTTGTGCCGGGGTTTCTCAGCCTCGGTGCTGTTGACATTTGGGTTCTGGTGGGGACACCATTCCTGGCCCCCACTCGCCGGGTGTCAGGAGCGTCACTTGCTGCACTAGTGACACTCAGTGCCTCCAGACGCAGCCAGATGTCCCCTCGGCCGCGAGCATCGTGGAGTCAGAGACCTGCCGTCCTCCCTTTTTTAAGCCATTTTCCCCCAGGTTTGCATCTTTAAAGATGATAACAATATTCATGTGTGCTAAGTTGCTTCAGTCGTGTCTGACTCTTTGCGACCCCATGGACTGTAGCCCGCCAGGCTTCTCAGTGCATGGGATTCTCCAGACAAGAACACTGGAGTGGGTTGCCATGCCCTCCTCCAGGGGATCTTCCTGACTTAGGGATCGAACTCACATCTCTTTATGTCTCCTGCATTGGCAGGCGGGCTCTTTACGACTAGCGCCGCCTGGGAAGCTTGTGTACAGTTGGATGGAATTTACTGCCTTCACAGACTTGTGTGGCCACTGTCACTGCCTTATTGGCTCCAGAACATGATCGTCACCCCCAAGAGAAACCCTCTGCCCATTAGCAGTCCCGCCTCGTTCCTCCTCCAGCCCCCAGCATCCACTCGTCCACTTCCTGTCTCTTTGGATTTGTCTGTCCTGGACATTTCTCGTGAATGCAGTTGTACAAGATGTGACCTTTGGTGTCTGGCTTCTGTCACTCAGCGTCACATCTTCAAGGCTCGTCCACGTCGTGTCCACACTGTGGCATATATCGGTCCTTCGTCCCTTTGTGTGACCGCATAGCGTCCCGCGGGATGGACGCGACCGTGTTTCGTTTGTCCATTCACTGGCTGGTGATGGATATGTGGCTTGCTTCCACCTTTTGGCTGCCATGAATAATGCTGCCGTGAATGTTTGCATGCAAGTCTTTAGATGTGTGTTTTCATTTATTTTTGTTTTAGTTTGTTTTTTAAAGGCTTTTTTAGAGTGATTTTAGGTTATCAAAATTAAGAGGAAGGTATAGAGATTTCCCACGTGGCCGCCTGCCACGCACGCCTGTCGTTCTGTTTTATTCCTGCACCACGATGTGGTCTTCCAAGTCGGTACCTACAGGTCTCCTTGTGGCTGGTGGGGCTTCTTCAAAGTTTCCCCACCAACCCCTCATGGGCCTCCGTTTGTTTCAGTCACAGCCACGTCCCCGCCTCCCCTAGCCCCTTGCCTTCCCACGTTTCCCCGTGTCCGTCTGGCCTGGGGCTTGCAGACCCTTGTGTGGTGGCTCCTCTGTGACAGCAGAGTCTAGCAGGACTCCCTCTGGTGTTAGTTGCTGCTCCAGCTCCTAACCTGGCCCCCATTTTCCCTAAGAAAGCCTCGCCCCCTGCGTTAAAAATCCTCATCTCCCGGGACTTCCCTGGTGGTCCAGTGGTTAAGACTCCGTGCTTCCACCGCAGCGGGTGCGGGTTCTATCCCTGGTTGGGGAACTAAGATCCCACATGCCGTTTGGCACGACAAAAAAGCATTTTAAGAAAAGATCCCGCAGACCCTCTGGGTGGGCGGGTGTCTCTGTCCTCTCCCTGCAGGCCTGGCTCTGGCTCCGGGTTGTGGCTCGTGCTGAGCTCGGGGGAGCAGGAGTCTCAGGGGAGGTGGTCCTTGCTCCCTGGGTACCCATGCTCCCTGGGTCCCCCCAACCAGGTCCTGTTGTCTCGGGGGCGGCGGGGTCGAGGTGCCCTGTCGTCACCACCCCAGTCCTCTGGCTTAGCCCCGGTCAACCAGTGTAGTCACCCTCGGGGTTTGCAGGGTCCATCTGTTGGACAGATGTCCCATGTTGGGCGCTGCCCTGCACTCTGGGCACTGAATGCTTACAGGAGCACTAGGGAAGCTGCAGGGGCCTTCAAAGCCGGGTTTGTGTCAGGGCTTCTTTGTTCACAAGTGGCAGAAGCACCTCAGTCTGGCTGAAGAAAATCAGGAACCCACTGGTATCGATCATGAAAAGCTGGATGGCTGCGTGCCGGGTCCCATGTCGTCAGGACAGGTGTGCCCCTGCTGAGCTGACCACGCTCTCAGCTGGCGCCTGACACTAGGCGAGATGTGTGTTCCCAGCCTGCGTCCCAGGGTGCTCGGGGACGTGCCACCCTCCGGCCGTGGCCCGCTTGCCCTCCCAGCTCACAGTCTTTGGGTCAGGACTCGGACCAGAGGCTCGCACTGCAGAGCCAGACCCGAACCTGGCCAGGCTATCTGCCCCGTCCCAGCACTGGCTCCCCCCGCCCCGCTGCAGCTGGGGACCCGCCGGGCACCCCCCTGAGGCAGGTGTGTTCACTGAGCACCTCTGCCCCGTGGGCTTCGTGTGACGCCCCGTGGGCTCCGTGTGATGCCCCACTGGTGCACAGACGTAGGGCCACACCGGGTGGACACATGGGTGGAGCGTGGTCGGCAGCGGGAGGGCAGTGGGGATCGCAGGCGTGTTTAAGCTGGAGGGGAGGGATGGTGAGGGGAGTCCCTTCTGCAAGCCCAGACAGCCACACGGGCTCCTCTACTCTGCGTCCGTCTCTGCTGGGCCAGGCGGGAGCTGTTCTTCCCAAGGTTAGACACGGGGTCGCCACGGCACCCGGTGCCTGGAGGTGCACCGGGCAGGTCAGGCAGAGGCCAGCCCACGCAGCCCGGCGTCCGTGAGCAGGTGGGGGAGACGGTGTGGCCTGGCTGGGCCTCCCTGGGCGGCGGCCGCGCCGTGACAATGCTGCTGTGTCAGGGGGCGCCCGTCGCAGGGGGCCGGCGCGAGTGCTTGTGTTTCCGGGACCGTTCAGGGTTGGGGGGCCGCACGTGGGCAGTGTGGAGGTCCCGGGGCTGGGAGGGCAGGTGAGGACGTTCTGGAAAAGGTGGCATAGACGTGCCCCGTGGCCCCAAGTTACGTGCAGAGCACAGGTGCGCCCTTTTACTCCATTTCCCACAGAGAAGAACTGGCGTCTGCATGCTTTGGCCCCACTGCCACAACACCCCAACTCAGGGCACCCGCTCCTCCAGCTTGCTCTGACCACTGTTCCCTCCTTCCCTCCTCAGCTGAACTTTGACCTGGACCGGGGCGTGTTTCCAGTGGTCATCCAGGCCGTGGTGGATGAGGGGGATGGTGAGTGGCATCTCCCCTCAACACCCTTTCCAGGCACGAGGACCTTCTCATCCCATCCGTCGGGGGCGGCGGGGTTCGGTCCAGAGACAGTGCCCATGTGGCTTAGCAGGCTGAGGGTTCCAGGCGCCCCGTTGCCCGCGGGCAGTGCCGACCCCGCTCCCCCGGGGTGGAGCCGAGGGCAGACAGGCCAGTGGCGCTGGCATCCACCCTGCGGGGGAGCTACAAAGGCCGTCAGCACCCGGACAGTGCCGACCGCCACCTCCCGCTGCCGTGGGCCACGGGGTCCCCGGTGGGGTGGGCTCCACATGCAGGCTGCGAGCTGGGGAAGCGCCGTCTTGAGAGAAGAAGCCCAGGGCTGGGGCTGGGGCGGCAGAGGCCGGCTCTGACCACCCTTCTCTCTCCCGGGCAGTTGTGGAAGTGACCGGCCATGCCCACGTGCTCTTGGCCGCCTTCGAAAAGGTAAGTCCCATCCTGCTCCTTACTGCCCCGCTGACTCTCTTTACTGTCGTGTCCTGCACACAGTAGGCGCCCAGTGAATGCTGGTGGGGTGGCCGAGGGTCTGTTGTCTGCCTGGCACGGCCCTGGATGTGAGGCTCACGCCCTCCTGGGGGCCCTGAGTTGGGGGTGCCCCACATAGAAAGATACCATTTACACGGAAGGATTCACTTACTGGCGTTACACGTGTTTGAGCTTAGGTGTTTGCCCCTTTCTTCCCACCCAGACCCGAGTCCAGGCCCTGGCTGTTCATGTGTTCAGTGTGTGGTGGGGGTACGTATTATAGTCACCTTCACCGCCAACTCTGCACGAGGGAGTCTCGGGGTCTCAGGATGGTCCTCTCGCTGGCTCTGTTGTTCCTGGGGGCCAGGCAGTTCTGTGTATCCATGCACACAGCGAGTGAGGGCTTGGCGGTGTGGGGACAGGGTGCCTGCTCACTGAGCCGTGCTGGAAGTCGTGGGGCGTGGCCCCTGTTTGCAGAGGCCACGGCCGACCCCCACCACCTGTGGACATCGGCCAGCACCGGGCAGATTTCAGCATCAGCCTGTGGCCCAGGTGGCTGAGGAGCAGGACCCGACGAGGACACCGGGCTCAGACCTGCACGTCCTGTGGGACCCTGGCTCCCTCAGCTGTGTGTCCAGCCCTGAGAGCCTCCTGTGTGAGCCCGGCTCCTCCCTGTGATCCGGGCCTTTCCCGTTGCCCCCGGAGGGTCGGTCAGCCAGCCTGAGGCCCCTCTAGTGAGGAGCAGGGGCAGCCCTCTCCCTCTCTGGTACCCCCAGCTACACTCCCCAGGCTGGCCTGGTCGGAAGGGACGGTGACTGTTTCCCCATCTGTGTGCTCTGGCCGGCGATGGGCCGTCGCTGGCAGACGTTTCGTTCTGTGCTTTGTGTTTAGAGCCCCGCGAGAAACGGCCTTATTTTTGGGGCGCAGTATACTAGAAACTTGGCTCAGAACCTGCGAGGCTTACAGAAAAGTCCGGGTGCTGGTCTCGGTGGACTCAGAAGGAGTGTTTGGGGAGCAGGAGCTCAGACCAGGTTCTGTGATTGATGAACTGTGGCTCGGAGCGGTGTGGCTCCCAGACCCCGCCTGGCCCGCCTGTCCTAATGGCTCTGAGCATTGGGCTTCCCTGCTGATGCGGGCATGTGATGCCCTCGGGCTGTCTTCACGATTAGACCAGGTTTTCTGAGGGCTGGAGCCACCCGTCTTAGTTCTTGCTGTCCAAGTGCTGCTTCTCGCTCTAGGGAGGCACCGTCGTCGGGACGAGGCTGATGGTGGTGAACTTGAGCCTCCTGGAGAACTAACTACCCAGGGAGAGCTGGATTTTGTAGATCAGGGTGGAACCCAGGTGGCAGTATGTTTAGAAGATTGTCTGGGTAGTTTCGAAGCCAGGTCAGAGGGTTGATTTGAGGATCCCTGGCCTGACTCTTGCGTCTTCAGTGGGGTCCTTTTTTCACCCGGCGACGTGGGTTGACCGAGGGTGGGCCTGAGCACGGCCGGGTTGACGTCTGGGTCTTTCTCCCCCACAGCACGTGGACGGCAGCTTCTCCGTGAAGCCTTTAAAGCAGAAGCAAATCGTAAGTCCGTCAGAGGGAACACTGGGAGCTGTTTTGATTTGAGACTTGTGCACACACGTGACCCTGTGATCTCTATGGGTTATTCTGCGAGGCCACCATGGCTGCTGAGGAATTAGCTGGTGACACGGCTGCAGTGGGCCCTGGGCTCCAGAAGGTCAGGGTCAGAGTCACAGCGTGTGTCTGCGTGTACTGCGTACCCACCACATACCTGCGTTGACCACTGTAGTCCTGAGTCTTGTCCAGCTTAAACTTAGCGTTGCGTAAATGTTAGCTGAACATGTGAATGGACAGAATGAAAGAAGGGAGGGAGGGAGGGAGGGAAGGAAGAAGTTAGGAAAGAAACACTGCAGTTTTCCTCCTTCATCCTTCCAACTTGCTGAAATGACCTCCATGTTGAATAAAGACTTGAATTGACTTGATCCGTATTTAAGGCAAGGATGGAATCTCTTGGAACCCATGGGAGCTGTAGACCAGTACGGCCTTTCTTTGGAGTCAGTAACTCCATGTTCCAGCCCCAGGAAGAATTACCCTGGTGGTCTCCTGCTGCAGTACGCTCTGTGAGGATTTAGAGGCCGGGGCCCTGAGCCGAGCCCAGAGGCTGGTTTAACTGTGGCCCCGGTGGGGTCTTTCTCCAGAGCTGTGATGATCAGGTTGTCCTCGTGTGCCGCTGCTCAGGCATGTCAGCCACGGCCCGGGCTGGCGGCGGTCAGTTTTTTAAGAGAGGGCTCGCGAGAACCCTGGGAGGGCCAACGCCTGGAGGTGGCTGGAGGGCAGGAGACCCCAGTGGTGGTCCAGGCACGGGTTTCAGGAGAGCTGACTGGCACACCATGGCTCTCAGGAGGGTCTTGGTTGTCTGTGTGGTGGGAAATGCAGCAACTCAGGGCACTTTGAAATGTAGTCAGCTCGAGGCCTGACTCTGGTCCGTCTTGGAGCGGGGAGGGTGACAGGAGGGTCTGGAGTCGTTTTCCTGTGGGGTTGGGCCTGATAAGGTGAGCAGAAGGTGTGGTCACCAGCCCCAGTAGAGCTTGGCTCCATGCCCTCTGGGCTGGGCAGGGCCTGGCGAGCCCAGTGTCCATGCTTCCCGTGGGCACCTCGCCCTGCCCGTCTCCAGCAGTATCTGCTCCCTGCTGGGAGGGGGGAGGGGGGCGGGGCTGGACAGAGTAGACGCCCAGGCCTGCCCCCAGGACCCGAGCCCGGCCTCTGGGAGGGGGTGTCGGGCCGGGGGTTGCAGAGGAGCCCTTGTGGGGGCGAGTGCCCAGAGGCCGCTCTGCCCTGCAGGTGGACCGGGTTAGCTACTTGCTGCAGGAGATCTATGGCATCGAGAACAAGAACAACCAGGAGACCAAGGTGCGTGCTCGCGACCCCGCAGGTGGGCCAGGCCACGTGCCCTCCGCGCTCCGCTGGCTGCTAGGAGGTGGTGACCTGCCTGGCTCCCCCATCCTGGCCAGGGCCCTGACGTGCCTTCCCCTGGAGGCCCCAGGACCCCAGGCTCCATCACTTTTCCTTCATTCTTGAGTCATCAGAGTCTGTGGGACGTTTTGTCCTTTTTCCAGCAAATGTGCTGCCTCCTTCCCATCACTGGGCTCTGGCTGTCAGGGCAGCCTGGGACGCCGGGCCTGCTCCTGCCCCCAGACCTTGCCCAGGTGGCCCTGGCCTTTCCCCCCTACAGCAGTGGCTCAGCTTGCGGTGCGACATCCGTGAGGGGAGCCTGGTGGCCCACAGAGCCTGGGTGTGGGGGCACAGACCCCCTTAATTGTGGGAAACAGGAGACCTGAGTCCTCTCGATTTGGGGGGTGGATGGGGGGGCACCCTGCTCCTCGGTGACCTTCCTCTTCCCCCAGGGGCTTAACTTGGCCCCCACAGCCCCTGACCTCTGGCCTCAGGAGCCACTGACCCTGGGTGCCTCGTGTCCCCGCAGCCCTCGGACGAGGAGAACAGCGACAACAGCAACGAGTGCGTGGTGTGCCTGTCTGACCTGCGGGACACGCTGATCCTGCCCTGCCGCCACCTCTGCCTCTGCAACTCCTGTGCAGACACGCTGCGCTACCAGGCCAGCAACTGCCCCATCTGCCGGCTGCGTGAGTGGGGCGGGTGGTGGAGGGGGGCACGGGCAGGGCCCCTGCGGTCATGGCCGGCACCTCCAGGGAGGTCGGACCCGGTCTAGGAGGGACTGGCGGCCGGTGTGTGCAGGGAGCTGCCCAGACGCGATCAGCGACTCAGCTTCTCAAGGAGTATGTGGGACAGACTCGGAGCAGTTCAGTTCAGTTCAGCTGCTCAGTCGTGTCGGACTCTTTGCGACCCCATGGACCGCAGCACGCCAGGCCTCCATCACCAACTCCTGGAGCTTATTCAAACTCATGTCCATCGAGTTGGTGATGGCATCCAACCATCTCATCCTCTGTCGTCCTTTCTTCTGCCGTCAATCTTTCCCAGCATCAGGGTCTTTTCAAATGCGTCTGATAAGACACGACAATAAAGTGGAAAGTGTGCTGAGTGTAAACTATCACGGAGTTTAGTTTGGTTTCCTGGAGCATCTGGAGGAAGTTGTCATATCAGGCTGAATTCTGAGTAAAACATCCATCCTCCAGCAGAGAAGGAACGTCCTCAGGGGGTGGGTCCTGCTGGTGTCTCTGGGGTCCTGGCCGGGTCCTGGTGGGTGCTGGGTGTGGGCAGCGAGGGCGCCCTCATGTGGCCACTGCGGGACATTCTCTCTGAATAAATAAAGGATGGCTTTTTTTTTTTTTTTCCAGTCATAGGGGGCTGTCAGGTGCATTGTTGCTTTCAGAAGCAATGCATCGGTAGATTTGAAATTCGGGTCATAAAAGCATGTTTTTGTTGCTGTGTTTAGTTCTTTGGTCAGTGACTGTTCACTGGAAAGCTCTCTTGATGGATAGTTTACAGCTACGTTAAAATCATGCTCCAGAGCAGTTAATCAATATTCATGGCCTTGGGAAGCCCTGGCAGAGAAAAAGAAAGTGTGAGTTACAAATAGCAAAGCTCAGGGAGTTCCCTGGTAGCCTAGTGGTTAGAGCTCCAGGCTTTCACTGCTGTGACCCAGGTTTAATCCCTGGTGGGGACTGAGATCCTACAAGCTGGTCCCCTGAAGCCTAGTAAAAAACCCAAAAAGTCCAGGTTTTTTTTTTTTTTAATGCAAATTGGTCTTTGTAACTAAGTGCTCTTTGCCCTATGAATAGCATATTCAAAAACCTAACTTACATTCAGTAAGTATCAATAACATGTCATTTTCCTTTGTTTCCCGATTGGATTTACTTCTGTTTTTAGTGAATTGCATTCCAGCTTAAAGGCGTTCAGTTTGTATATACAGTCAAAGGAGACCAAGGCAGGGCATTTTGAAGGCTTTTGTTGTGATTAAATCGTTTGTTTCGTTTTCAATAACAAGTGTTATTTCATGACTACCGTACTTTTCACAAAACAAATTCTTCATCCACCTGAAAACTAAAATAGAATGGTGGTCATCTGTTTCATCGGCTGTATTGGACTGACTGAAACTCCTCGTGTCTGAGAATCATGGTCCTTAGGAATTCATTCTTATATTCGATTCCAAGAAGGTGGCATGTTTCCCTGGAGCCTCTGGCTTTCTACGGGGAGGAATCAACTTATATTCTTTCCCTTCTTTTTTTTTTCTCCTTTAACCTTAACCCGGGCCTCTTCTGGGATCACTGCGGGGTGGGTGGTCGTCAGGGTCAGCGAAACTCAGCAGGGTCTCAGGGTGCCGCCCCCACCTGACCTGAACCCATCCCTTCCCCGCAGCGTTCCGGGCTCTTCTGCAGATCCGGGCGGTGCGCAAGAAGCCGGGGGCCCTGTCCCCCATCTCCTTCAGCCCCGTTTTGGCCCAGAGCATGGACCACGACGAGCATTCTGTGAGTGCTTCTTCCTTTCTGTGTCAGAGCTGGAGTGGGCAGGGGTGGGGCCTGGGAGAAGCCCCGTCCACTGTAAGGCCCCGCCCTCACATTCTGACAGCGAGGACAGTGGGCCTGGTGGGTCAGCAGGGGACTGCCCAGGCTCTGCCCTTAGGGCTGTGCCCTGCGAGCTTTCGGGGCCCCTGGCTCACCTGCCTGGTCCCAGGGGGCAGCTGTGAGGCTGAGTTGGGGGCTTGGCCCCGGCCCTGGCCCCGTGAGCGCTGGCTGCCCCGAGGACATTGCTTCTTCCAATAGCAAGGTTCTGAGATGCAGGTGATCTTTGGCTGAGCCTGAGTCATGGTGTCGGTCACCTCTGTTCCATCACACCAGACAGCCAGGGGCATTGTGTGCTCTTAGGAAGAGAATTCTCCTCCGAAGGGCGGCAGTGGCGTGTCCTCCCCTGCTCCCTGCCCTCCCAGCCCCTGCCCAGGCACACAGGAGGGCACTTGCAGCCGTCCGCTGGACCTGCTCCCGAGGAACCGTGGGTCAGACCTTGCTGCAGCGGACGAGGG
This sequence comes from Bos indicus, assembly GCF_029378745.1. NCBI lineage: Eukaryota > Metazoa > Chordata > Mammalia > Artiodactyla > Bovidae > Bos > Bos indicus. Next base: position 4,835,687 of record NC_091784.1, read on the forward strand.
GAGTTAGATCAGGCTTCAGGAACCTCGAGAGAAGGGGAGGGAGACAGACACAAACAGACATAGGCGGATGGGGATGAAGGTTGACAGGGTGGTCCTGAGAGAAGGGCAGGAGGAGAAGCAGAAGGAATGTGGAGAGACGGGGCAGGGGTTTGGGGGTCGCCGAGGTGGGCAAAGGGGCAGAAGATGCGGGATGGACGTGGGGCAGGCCCGGCTCTCGGGTCCCCGCTGGCTTCGAGCGTTGTCGGCCTGTGAGCCTGTTTTCTTGGCTCTCGATTCAGTTGTTTGGATCCCGTGATTCTCAGAGGCCCTGCCAATGCTCTAAAAGGGAGATGAGCCAACACTGCCCGGCCTGGCATCCCCACAGACGGTGCCTGCCCTGGGCCAGCAGGTGTGATGAGTTCTGCCCCAGTGTTTGAGAACTGGGCCAGTGTTTAAGTCTGAGAATCCTCCTGGAGACTCAGCTTTCTAGCTTCTCTTTCAGTATCTGAAGGTGCTGTGTGCCTCTGGACGAGGGGCAAGGATGCCCCTTGTGGGGGGTACCCATCTCCCCACTTCTCCCTGGCCAGCCACACTGTTTATCCTGCGAGGCCTGTGGGCACCAGGGCTTCTAGCTCTGAAACCAGGCCCTCGGTCATTTACCGGTGGACTTTATTTCAGAGCAGTGAGCACTTTCTCCAGTACTGCCCATGTTTCTGGTGGAGAGAACTGTGCTGGGGTTCCCACCCCGAGGCAGGAGTCTGGCTGCTCCACGGAGGGTGGGGCTCGGGCAGTGGGTTCTTACTGCCGCCGCTCCCGGTTTCTGCCCTGGTGTCCGAGGGTCAGGTGGGACCCTCCCATGTTTGTCCCTCTTGTCCAGAGGGCTGAGGCGCCTCCCACAGTGCAGGGCAGCCCGGGGCACGGATGGTTAACGTCGCACGCTCCCGAGGGCCAGCGCCGCCCTCTCTGGAGGTTATGATCCCAAGTAAGTGGCCCTCGTTCTCCACCACGTTCCCTGCAGGAGCGGTTTCCACGAAGCACCAGAGCCCACGTGAGCCATTTTCTGCGGTGAATCTTAAGATCAGCACCGAATGGGAGCGATCAGGGGCTTTAACTCCATCTTTAGGAGTCAGGCTTGGCAATGAGTCGACCAGGCTGTGTTGGGGCCTCCAGGTCCCTTCTCTGTGCCCAGCTGGGCCCCTTCGTGGGGCGTGCTTGGCCACTGTCATGCCCGCCCCAGCCAGGACCTGCTGCTCAGCTAGGGGTGGGGGGTAGCCCAGACCAGGAGTGGCCGCGAGGGACAGGGACCGGCTCCTCCAGTGCCAACAGGACGCAGAGGCCCAGCCTACCCAGGCCCCGAGGTAGAACCTGTGCTCAGCCAGGTCCCCGCGGCTCAGAGGCTGGTAGAGTTTGCAAAGTGCTGGCTCCCGGCCTGCCCGGAGGCCAGAAGGCCAGGGAGACCCCGTCCAGCCCGCTCGGCGCCGCACGGGGGGTGGCAGCGGTAAAACCTATGATTTTTATCTTGACAGTGTCCCTTTAAAAAATCAAAGTCGCACCCCGCCTCACTGGCCAGCAAGAAACCTAAAGGGGAAACAGTAAGTGTGTCTGGCCCCGTGGCTTCGTCTCTGCCCCGTGCCCCGATGACTGCAGTGACGGGCATGCACTTTCACCCAGGCCAGTGTGTCCAGTTCCTTTAACCTGTCAGACCCACTCTCCCCAGTCCCGGCGTGCCCGCCCAGGAAGGGAGTTTTGTGGAACAAGCAGAACACAAGGTCTGTCGGCACGAAGCCCCGGCACCCCTCTCGCCAGCTCTGCTTCCTCCCGAGTGTCCTGTTTCCCTTTTTTTTCTTGCTGGCAGTGGAATGACGTCGGAGGTGGAATTAAGGCTGCCGCTCTTGTTGCGAACGTCCCTCACGCTTGCTCACCCTGCACCCCTGCCCTGCGGGCCGACACTCGTATTTCTCTCGTTTTCCCTGCATCTCGGGGTGGGGGCAGGCAGGGGCCAGCTAGTGAGTAGCTGCCGGGCCGGGCCTCTGCCTGGACCCCCCTTGGTAAAAGGCAGAGAGTCAGGGTCCCCAAGGGTCAGCTTAGACACAGAGATTTCCTTTTCTTCCCCCTGTTCCGAGGGGTGAGGGAGATCAGAGTAATAACATGAACCTGCAGGTGGCCTGGGAGCAGATGCAGGCGCCATGGTCCCAGGTGGCCCAGAGGTACCCGCTGAGGACAGGAAGCCCCAGCTGGCTCCTCTGCCCGCCCGGCCCCCAGGGTCACCCTGTCACCTCCTGCAGGCCAGCGGGGCAGGCAGGGCTTCCGAGGAGAGCACGCTGCCCTTCACCTCGCTCACAAGCTGATGGCAGGTGGCCGTCCCACCCACGGCCCTGGCGACCCAGCTAACTCCCTTGGTGCCTGGCCTCCCGCTCCCTTCGCCTTTAGCCCTGAACTTAGCCCGTTGGTTGGATCCTCCCAGCGTGGGCTACCAGTCCTGGGCCCATTAGACCCCGGGAGCCTGTGTCGGCCCAGCAGTGCTTGCGCAGCCCCAGAGGGTCTCCAGGCCCGACCCCTGTGTCGGGCGGGTCCTCTTGGCCTGGACCGCGTGCTCCCAGCGGCTTCTCCCATGGCTTTGCTGCCCTCCTGCTCCGGCCCTTCCTCTTACTAACCGCGCCCCCCACTCTCTGCGCCCACCGGGCAGGAGCAGAAAGCCAGGCAGGGGCTGGCTGAGGCCGGGGTGGGCGGCCTTGTGGACGCCTTCTCTGCCTCCATCCTGGGTGCCACACGGACACTTGGATGTCCAGGGTCGCGGCTGATGGCCGAGGCCTCCCTGGGCAGGGGTGCCCCCCGAGGGCGGGGGATGAGACCCTGGAAGGTGGAGTGGACAGGGGACGGTCAGAGAGCAGGCTCTGGGGAGCAGACCGTCTCGGGGGCGCCATGGGCAGTGGGCGGGCGCCTGGCCGGCTGGCCCCTCACGCCCCTCCCTCCGCAGAGCGCCGACAGCATCCCGCCCGGCTACGAGCCCATCTCCTTGCTTGAGGCACTCAACGGCCTTCGGGCGGTGCCCCCGGCCGTCCCCCCAGCCGTCCCCACGGCTCCCCTCTATGAGGAGATCACATACTCGGGCGTCTCAGATGGCCTGTCGCAGGCCAGCTGTCCACTTGCCGGGATCGATCGGATGGTGGAAAGCAGCCTGCAGAAGGGCAAGCCCCGGAACAAGTCCCCCGACAGGTGAGCCCGGCGCCGGCAGCCCCCTGCGGCGGCGTGCGGCCCTGCCAGGTGCACCTCCCCCACCCCGCCTGCCCCCCACGAGCCGGGGGCCACGTGCCTGGGATCTGGCCACGGGTCAGTCATGGGTCCTCCAGGCCGCCCTTGGAGGTGCTGGTGACCAGCCTTGCTGGGCTCAGTTTTTCTCAGACGCTCACGGGTTTTCTAGAACAGTAGAAAAGAGGCACAGGTTCTGTAGAACTCCCACGGCCTCGCCGCCTTCTGCGTGTTAGAGTGGCTCCACAGATGGGGAGGCCCCGGGCTTGTCCTCTCGCCGCCTGCGCTCCCCCCAGGCTTTGCCACTGTGGCCCCCTTCCCTTCTGTAAGGGCCCTGGGGGCCTCCTGCACACACTCCTTGGCCTGGTGCACCTGTGCTGGCCCTTCCCCGGGTTTTGGGGCCCCTGGGGCTGGCTTGGTGGAGCTCACCCACCTGTCCTCTGCCTGCTCTGTCCCCAGCACCCTCCGGTCCCCGTCGTCCCCCATCCACGAGGAGGATGACTCAGAGGCTCTGCCCGCGCCGGGTGGGGCGGGGCTGGCGCTGAGCAGCTCCCCCGAGGTGAGGCCCCTCCCTGTCCATCTGTCCCCGCCTCCTGCCTTTTGGCCTCCCAGCCCCCACTGCTCGTGGGTGAAGGCCGTGGGGGCCCCCGTGTCCAGGGCCCAGATGTCAGCACCAGGGTCCAAGCACGTCTCTTGTGTCTTAGAGCTTCATGACGGAGACAGTGGATGAGACTTCGTCGCTGAAGCAAGGTGAGTGCTCCCGGGCCTGAGCCCTGCTGTGCTCCGCCCCTGCTCCTCTGAGGGTTCTCTGAGCTGTGCTGGCCGACCACACACCGCGGTTCCTGCACGTCTCCCGGAGGACGGCCCTCGGCCGCCCGGTTTCCCTCCTTGCCTGTCCTTTAGTGGCAACAGCCGTTTGTTCTCTTCCCCCCTGGACGGTTCTGCTGTGGTTGGTGCCCCATGCTCTTGGCCTGGGGCTCTGCCTGTCCCACCGTGGCGGGGTCGCACCGGGGCCTCTGGGACTCGGGCCTGGTGTGGCCAACAGCCAGAGGGTGTGCACAGCTCAGCCAGCCCCTCCCCTGTGTGTCCCCCATGCGGGGGTCCTGGCGCCCTTCCTGAGCAGAGGGTTTCGTTAGCACTCGGTGGCCCCTGGGGTCCAGTCCCAGCTACCGCTGCCAGGCACTGGCTCTGGGTAGGGCGGTGACCCACCAAGGCACGGTGGGGCCTCAAGGGAGGTGATGCGACGTGGAGACGCCATCCCTCTGCCATCCCGGTGGTTCCTCCCCGCATCAGACAGGGAGACAGAGGCTCACCAGGCTTGGTGTCGGGGGAGGCCCAGGTGTGGTCAAGATCCCCAGAGCACCCTGCCGTCTCTGGTGTCATGAGCCCTCCCAGCTGCGTGGCCCCTGGCCTCGAGAGTCACGGGGTGACCACGGCCTGCAGGCCCCTGGGAGTGGTGCCAGGAAGGGGTGTTCCCCCGGGAGTCCAGTGCTGTCGCTCCCTGCTCACCGTGCAGGCAGGCCCCTCTGCCCCTCAGGCCTCGGCTTCACCCTCCGGTGGCGGCAGCTCCTTCCTGCCTGCACACTGCGCCAGGACCGGGGGCCTCCAGGTCCCTGTTTCGGGATGCAGGCCACTCTGAGGGCCCCAGAAGTGCAGGGCAGGTCCCAGCTGAGGTCTGACACGTGAAGAGGAGGATCCACTCCCCACGTGAACGCCCTGCTGTGGGCCTGGAGCTGTGTGCCCACCTGCCCGTTCTGGAAGATAGCAGACGTTCTTTTCAATATGGGCATGGGATGTCTTTCTAATAAAAACAAAACAGAGCCCCATGCTGGGAGGGGTGTGGGGGGCAGGAGAAAAGGAAAAAGGAAGAAAATATGATAGACCGTCTGCCTCGGTCCCAGGAGAACGGGGGAGTTGGGGTAGGGTCTGGGCTCGGGGGGACGGCTGGACCACCTCCTGCCCGCAGGCCCCCCACCTGCCTCCATCCCCTGCAGGGAGCCGCGTGCCATCCATCGAGAATGTCCTGCAGGATGGCAGCCCCGAGCCCTGTGGTCGCAGCCAGCCTGGCGCACCTGCCGACGTCTACCTGCCAGGTAAGGGCGGCACACCTGAGGTTCTGGAGTCGAGACGAGCAGCCTTGTTGGCTTCAGAGCCTGGTTCCTTCCTGGTGGCGGGGAAGGGCCCCCGCCTGCCCCGGGAGCCACACCACCTTGAGCTGTGGCCGGGCCCTGGGGGGCTGAGACGGGCTTCAGTGCGGAAGGGTCTCTTGTCCCTGGGCTTCTGGCTGAGCAGCGGAGCCTGTGCAAACGGGGGGCTTGGAGGTCGGGGTGCTGGTGTGAGGAAGCAGGGCAGCAGGTGGCTCACCGGCGCACACAGGCCCCCCCAGAGGAACCCACAGGCAAAGCTCTGTTAGAGCAACTCGGGACTCCAGAGGACCTGGTGTTTCCTGAGGATGAAAACCTGGTCGGGTAGAGTGGGATGGAGGGGTCAGGAAAGGCTCCACTTCCTGGAGCCTTGAGCGAATCCTGATCCTGCCGATGGCCTCTTGCCCTGGCCCCTGGGTGCCACTGGGGGGCACCCCGAGCACACTTAGCCAGTGCAGGGCCACCACCCCCACTTCTCACCCCTTGAGCGGCCCACAGAGCGTCCAGGCATCTGCAGGGCTGGCCCGGCCCATCAGTGGGCCCGGGACCTCTGGCGGTCGGGACCCCCAGCGTGTCTCAGTCCTCCTATGGATCTTGGCCAGCTGCGGGGTGGGGAGAGTGGCAGAGGCCATTGGCTGGCCCTGGTGCTTGTTTGGACAGCGGGGTGGGCTTGGTTCTCAATGCCAGAGTGGAGCGGGGGCCACGCTGGGCTGTCTTGCACCCGCTTCACCCCAGCTTGGTTGCCTGCTCCTGGGGGCGGGCCGGGGCCCTCAGGGACCCATCGCCTCTGTGACCGCCCACCCCCACGCCACGGCCTCTGTCCCCCAGGCTTCCTCCTTCAGCAGAGACCCTGAGCATCTCCCGCGCACTGTGTGGCTTTAAGAATGCGAGCCCCCACACGTTAGGGGTGCCTTCTTTTCAGCAATTGCATGGTGTCCTCTGGGTGGAGGGAGCGTGATTTAGTGGATCTTAGTGTAACCTGCCAGATGGGATAAAGGGGGGGCGGGCAAATCCGTAAAACGGAGAGACCCGTGATGCCCGGTGCCCCAGAAGCCCCGCGGGCTGGAGGCCCTTGCTGGGCCCCACCACACCCAGCCCCTCGTCCCTGCCGCCTGCCCGCGTCCTTCCCCGGCCTGGCGTCCTCTGCCTTAGCGCCAGGCCCGGGCACGCTCTCGGGGAAGGCGCTGGGCACCTCTCATGCGTCAGCCTGTGTGTGTGTGTGGCGTTTGTTCCTATCACACCTGCCCCCGCACCTGCACCTCAGTCAGCCGCCGGCGCCTCTGCCGGCGCCTCTGCCTGGAGCGTGCGGCCCCTCTGAGTGCCCTGCTAACTGAGCTTCCATCTCTCTCCTCCTCTGGCAGCCCTGGGGCCCGGCTCCTGCTCCGCTGGTTTAGAGGAGTAAGCCGGTACGTGACGCCTTCGCACACGGGGCGGGGGGCTGTTTCCCCATATGGGGAAGTCTTCTCAGGGGCCCTGGATTCTGAATCCAGAGGCTTCCGAAGGCCACAGCAGGGGTGCTCCAGAGAGGTGGTCCTTCGGGAGGGGTCCAACCAGCCTTTGGAACCGAAGGACTTTCCCTCTGGACCGGGCGGCCCAGTCAGGCTCTTGTAGCCTCAAGGGTCCCAGAATCAGTGACTCAGCGCCAGCCAGGACCCCACTGTTGGCTGACAGCTAGCCTGTCCCCCACCTCTGGAACCTCCTGGAACACCAGCATGCTGTGGGGTCAGTCTCTGAGTGGTCCCCGGACAGCCCAAACGGACATCTTACTGAAAGCCATTCCGAGAGCACCCCCAAAGAGGGGGACGCACTGGGGGACCCCTGCCCCTCCTCCAGGCACCCTCAGCCTGCTGGGAAGTCTGGAGAGAAGGAACCTGGCGCCTTCGAGGGCCCAGGGTTTCTAGATGAATGTGGTGGGGTCCCGCCCCCGGCTGTCGGCCTTGGAGGACTTGGCCCCCGTCCCGGTCAGCCGTGCTGCCCGACCGCGGGGTCTGCCACCAGCAGCGTTCCTCCCACAGACCTCTCCTGTCTTCCTTGGTCGCTTTTTGTGACAACGCTTAGCTTCAACTGAAATGGCACCTGGCACTTTTATGACGTTGGCCCCAGCCTCGCCCTTGGAAGATAGTGTTGCCACTTGGGTAAAACTTCCGGAAGTGGGAAACGGCTCAGACCCAGCTGTGGAGGACCGTGCTTGTCTTCTGGGCTGCACGGCAGAGCTGGCTTCCCAAGTGCAGCCTCAGCTCCTAAGAAGACAGGCCCCTCGCTGGGCCCCCCAGGGTTGTTGCTGGCCCCAGGGGCACCTGGGTTTGCCCCTGAAGCTGCCTGGGGCCTACATGGTGTGGCGCCCCAGGGCACCGGTGCCCCGGGGTGGCCTGAACACAGGGGTAGTTCATAGCACCCTGGGGGTGCCTCCCGGGGTGTCCCGGGCCCCGCTGCGTGTGCCCCTCTGCCGGGGGTGCCGAGTTCCAGCTGAACCCAGTGGTGACGGGACAGTGGCCCGGCAGAAGCAGAAAGCTCAGTGCGGGCGTGGGTAGGGGACAGTGGCGGGCACCCCTCGGCTGGCCGGGGTCGCCGGGCCCGCCATGTGCCCCGCTGCGGACATGCTAGGCGGCTGTGGGAGCCCAGAGCCCGCGGGCCGCCCGCTGACCCTCGCTCTCTGGCCCCGCAGGATGGTCCACCTCCATGGAGACTCCCCGCAGCCTCCACATCGCTGGGCACCCCCGGCCTCCACTTGGCGGCCCCAGCCCCGACCCCAGGGCTGCTGAGCTGACCCCGCTCTGAGCCTGGCCCAGCTGGCAGCACGGAGCCCCCACCTCCGCCAAGATCCCAGCGCGACCCTGGACCCTCCAGTCTGCACAGCGGTGTGGTCTCCGGCTCCAAGGGGCCGTGTGACCCTCCATCCGCGAGGACAGCTGGCCGTTGCCTCCGCCCACTCCCCTTTTCTACGGTCAACGTGTTTGCTGATGGTACACGATGAAGGACGGCAGCTTTCTGCCCGGGGCACCGAGCTCTGGGGCGCCCCCCACACGCCCCGGGAGGCTGGTTGCCCACGAGAAGCCTGGATGGGCCTCCACAGCCCCCAGGCCCGTGGGGCCCGTTGGCACCAGTGAACGCAACAAAGCGGAGAATTCAGTGGTGGACCAAGTGCAGCCTCGACAGGAAACGATGCAGGACTCTGGGAGGGCAGGAAGCGGGGTCCGAGTCTCAGCCAATGAAGGAAGCAGTGCCTGTCCCCCACTGTGTGCGTGGCCTCCCCCTCCCCACTGGCCTTGGGGGGCACCTCCCTCAGCTCGGCCGGCTGGGCAGCCATTCCTCCCGCAGGCCCGGCCACTGGCAGTGGTTCTGTCCGGGCCCTTCTCTGAGCCTGGCACCTTCTCAGAGGCAGCCTCGCCCACCTTACCAGACCCTCCAGGCGGGGTTCCACTTGCCGGTGACACTGCTGTCCCCGGGGGGTGTGATGGGCCTCTGGGCCCCTCTGCCCTCTTTGCCATGTAGACGTGACTTATCATCCCTCCTTGATTCCTTCATTTTGGGGTTCCTGTGGTGGCACCTGCCTGGGGGTTGTGGGTCCCATCTGAGGTGACCTCATCTTTTAAAGATACATTTTCTGGGCAGCAGAAAGGCCGAGGGGGCGCTTGGCCTTGGTGCCCTGGACCAGCAGCCCGTGCAGGGTCTTGAGCCTGGCGGGTGGGTCTCAGCACCCAGGAGCTAGCCCTCGGCCAGCGAGAGAGGGCCCGGCTCCCTGCGGAGCTGCCCCAGGGAGCACGGTCCCGGGGCAGCTGGCAGCCCCGCCCCGGGGCACTCAGGGTGGACGCCATTTCTCTCCGGTCAAGCCTGTGAGCAGAGGCCACGGCCAGGGCAGCCTGCCCCAGCCCCTTGGCTCCCTGCGTGCCCTCCCCTCTCAGCCACCATGTGCTTCTGGGTGCACACGTGGCGATGCACACACACGCACACCTGCACACACAGGCGGGGAGGCCGTGTCCCGCTGCTCACTCCTCTCGCGGTCAGCACCCCAACATCTCACCATCTGTGTTGGTGTCAGTGATTCTGCAGGACAGGGTGCAGACTGGCCTGTCTTGGACTCACATGTGCTATCATTTGACGTACTCTGATTGGCTAGTTTTTGTTCGTTTTTACTGTATATTTATAGTAATAAAACCACGCAGCAGTATCCTGTCCACTCCCTCCATACCCAGCTCTGCCAGGCTCGGGTTCCCTCCTGGGAGGCCGGGTGGTGTGGGAGCCTGCTCATGGCTGCAGCCCCGGTTCCCTTGTGTCTAAGATGCCAGCAACCTCCAGCTTCCAGGAGGCTGTGAAGACAGCTGCTGTTCCTCTTCCAGCCGTCACCGTGCTGACTGTGGGCCTGGAACAAAGAGGGGAGGGACCCTCGGACCTCGGCCCTGCCTCCTGAGAGGCTGGTGAAGCCCCAGGCCCCCAGGTGTGTCAATGACATCACCATACCCATCGCCAGTTCATTCCGCTACTGTGAACCAAGTGCCTGCTGTGCCAGCAGAGGGCGAAACGGGCAAGGCCCCCCAGGAGCCTGCCTTCTGTCAGCGAGACGCCACACAAGTCATCCAAGTCTTTCCCAGGTCTGGGGACCGTTAGGAAGCGAGTTGGCAGGTCATGAGACGGAGCGGGTCTAACCGTGATTGGGGAGGGCTTCACCGAGGAGACGTTCCAGCTGAGCCCTGAAGGCTGCCCCCCGGCGGATGGCCCAGCAGGGACACAGGCCTGGAAAGTGGGCCTGGCGTGTCTGCTTTGAGTGGCCAAAGCATCAGAGTTGGGGGTGTGGGGTGCAGTTTCAGTCTAGGAGCGATCAGAGGCTTCTTGGCAAGGGAGCAGGTTTCTCCAGCCGTCCTGTGGGGAGCAAATTAAGAGGGGCAGGTTTGGCTGCCAGGATGCTGGCACCCAACCGGAACCCCCTGCCTGGCCTTGGCTCCCCTGACTAGCAAGCCTCCCAGTAGGGGAAGGCTGGGCCATGGCATACCCACCACCAGAACCACCTGTCAGGTGGGCCCTGGCTCCTCTGCACACGGTTCCGAGTGGCTCCCCTGGGCCCTCTGAGTCCGGCAGCCTGTCCCTGCTCCAGGCAAGGCTGCCACCCTCGGCTGTGCCTGGTCAGGTGTGATCGCAGTGTGGGAGGATGCTCAGTGTAACATGGGTTCCTGCGTGGGCTGCACTGATGCCCCTGCACACTGACCCTGGATGAACCCGCCTCCTTTGTTAACATGTGTGCAGCCTGGAGGCAGCGTCCTCTCTGAATTGGCCCCTCCCCTTGATGAGCTCTCCCTTCGAACCCGGTAAGCAGCCCCAGCCAGGCCCTGACCCTGGCAGAGGGCCTCGGTGGGGGAGAGCCTCTCTGTTGCTGTTCAGTCGCTAAGTCACGTCTGCTCTGTGCGGCCCCATGGACTGCAGTGCGCCAGGCCTCGAAGCCTCCCTGTTGGGTCCCCACCCCCGACATCTCCCGACGGAAGCCCACTGTGGACCCAATGCAAGTGAATTTCTGGTGGGTCCTGCCAACCCTCGCCTGCCCTCTGGCCCTCTCCTGCTCAGCCCTGCCCAGGGCAGCCTTCGCTGTGCCCAGGGCTTGCCCTCACCGCAGAGCTCTACTGAGCCTGTGCCACGGTGCGCCTGTTCTGAATGCAGGCTGGGATGCAAATCGGTGTCCACCATGGGAGAAAAATGAAGCTGGGCCAGCTGGTGGAGTGCGTGGCCCCACAAGCTCCAGGGGAGCCCCACTGATGCTGCTGAGCCCTAGCGACCTCCTTCCAGTACTGACACCGGGTAAGCAACTCGGGCCCGCTTCCGCAGGTTTTCTGTCATGGACACTGGGTGGGAGATGGTGGGAGTCTAGGGTGGGACCCTGGCTCTCACTGACTGCCGGGTGCCCTCAGACAAACCCCCTTCATTGGAGCCCCAGGTCCCCCCTTAGATGGGGGAGACCCTGTTTCCTCGAACAGTACTTGGCATTGTGGTGTCTGACGTGGAAGGTACTTGGTGTGCTGGGCTTGTTGCAGGAAAAGGGGGACCCCTTCCAGGGCCCAAAAGTGGGCTCTTGTGTAACACTCGGAAATGAATTGTCCGAGGAGACACTCCTGCTGACAAAGCAAGAGACTTTACTGGGAAGGGGCGCCTGGGCGGAGAGCAGGAGGGTAAGGGAAGCCAGGAGAACTGCTCTGCCACGTGGCTCGCAGTCTTGGGTTTTATGGTGATGGGATTCGTTTCTGGGTTGTCTTTGGCCAATTGTTCTGACTCAGGGACCTTGCTGGTGGCGCACATGTTGTTCAGCCAAGACGGATGCCGAAATTACCATCAGTTCAGTTCAGTTCAGTCGCTCAGTCGTGTCCGACTCTTTGTGACCCCATGAATCGCAGCACGCCAGGCCTCCCTGTTCATCACCAACTCCCAGAGTTCACTCAGACTCAAATCCATCGAGTCAGTGATGCCATCCAGCCATCTCATCCTCTGTCGTCCCCTTCTCCTCCTGCCCCTAATCCCTCCCAGCATCAGAGTCTTTTCCAATGAGTCAGCTCTTTGCATGAGGTGGCCAAAGTACTGGAGTTTCAGCTTCAGCATCATTCCCTCCAAAGAAATCCCAGGGCTGATCTCCTTCAGAATGGACTGGTTGGATCTCCTTGCAGTCCAAGGGACTCTCAAGAGTCTTCTCCAATACCACAGTTCAAAAGAATCAATTCTTTGGTGCTCAGCCTTCTTCACAGTCCAACTCTCACATCCATACATGACCACTGGAAAAACCATAGCCTTGACTAGACGGACCTTTGTTGGCAAAGTAGTCTCTGCTTTTGAATATGCTATCTAGGTTGGTCATAACTTTTCCTTCCAAGGAGTAAGCGTCTTTTAATTTCATGGCTGCAGTCACCATCTGCCGTGATTCTGGGGCCCAAAAAAATAAAGTCTGCCACTGTTTCCCCATCTATTTCCCATGAAGTGATGGCACCAGATGCCATGATCTTCGTTTTCTGAATGTTGAGCTTTAAGCCAGCTTTTTCACTCTCCACTTTGACTTTCATCAAGAGGCTTTTTGGTTCCTCTTCACTTTCTGCCATAAGGAGGGTGACAATATACAGCCTTGATGTACTCCTTTTCCTATTTGGACCCAGTCTGTTGTTCCATGTCCAGTTCTAACTATTGCTTCCTGACCTGCATACAAATTTCTCAAGAGGCAGGTCAGGTGGTCTGGTATTCCCATCTCCTTCAGAATTTTCCACAGTTTATTGTGATCCACACAGTCAAAGGCTTTGGCATAATCAATAAAGCAGAAATAGGTGTTTTTCTGGAACTCTCTGCTTTTTCTGTGACCCAGCGGATGTTGGCAATTTGATCTCTGGTTCCTCTGCTTTTTCTAAAACCAGCTTGAACATCAGGAAGTTCACAGTTCACGTATTGCTGAAGCCTGGCTTCGAGAATTTTGAGCATTACTTTACTAGCATGTGAGATGAGTGCAATTGTGCGGTAGTTTGAGCATTCTTTGGCATTGCCTCTCTTTGGGATTGGAATGAAAACTGACCTTTTCCAGTCCTGTGGCCACTGCTGAGTTTTCCAAATGTGCTGGCATATTGAGTGCAGCACTTTCACAGCATCATCTTTCAGGATTTGAAATAGCTCAACTGGAATTCCTTCACCTCCACTAGCTTTGTTTGTAGTGATACTTTCTAAGGCCCACTTGACTTCACATTCCAGGATGTCTGGCTGTAGGTGAGTGATCACACCATCGTGATTATCTTGGTCGTGAAGATCTTTTTTGTACAGTTCTGTGTATTCTTGCCACCTCTTCTTAATATCTTCTGCTTCTGTTAGGTCCATACCATTTCTGTCCTTTATTAAGCCCTTCTTTGCATGAAATGTTCCCTTGGTATCTCTAATTTTCTTGAAAAGATCTCTAGTCTTTCCCATTCTGTTGTTTTCCTCTATTTCTTTCCAAATTGATCGCTGAGGAAGGCTTTCTAATCTCTCCTTGCTATTCTTTGGAACTCTGCATTCAGATGCTTATATCTTTCCTTTTCTCCTTTGCTTTTCGCTTCTCTTCTTTTCACAGCTATTTGTAAGGCCTCCCCAGACAGCCATTTTGCTTTTTTGCATTTCTTTTCCATGGGGATGGTCTTGATCCCTGTCTCCTGTACAATGTCATGAACCTCATTCCATAGTTCATCAGGCACTCTATCTATCAGATCTAGTCCCTTAAATCTATTTCTCACTTCCACTGTATAATCATAAGGGATTTGATTTAGGTCATACCTGAATGGTCTAGTGGTTTTCCCTACTTTCTTCAATTTAAGTCTGAATTTGGCAATAAGGAGTTCATGATCTGATCCACAGTCAGCTCCCGGTCTTGTTTTTGCTGACTGTATAGAGCTTCTCCATCTTTGGCTGCAAAGAACATAATCAATCTGATTTCAGTGTTGACCATCTGGTGATGTCCATGGGTGTTTGCTATGACCAGTGCATTTTCTTGGCAAAACTCTATTAGTCTTTGCCCTGCTTCATTCCGTATTCCAAGGCCAAATTTGCCTGTTACTCCAGGTGTTTCTTGACTTCCTACTTTTGCATTCCAGTCCCCTATAATGAAAAGGACATCTTTCTTGGGTGTTAGTCTAAAAGGTCTTGTAGCCTGGTGTTATCTACATAAATCCATCCCATAATTGCAGATTTTTTTTCCTTCACTGAAACTTTGCTTGTTGCTCTAATTGAACAACAATAAACTCAATATTTATGTAAAGCAACAGAATGGGAAAGACCAGAGATCTTTTCAAGAAAATTAGAGATACCAAGGGAATATTTCATGCAAAGATGGGCTCAATAAAGGACAGAAATGGTATGGACCTAACAGAAGCAGAAGATATTAAGAAGAGGTGGCAAGAATACACAGAACTGTACAAAAAAGATCTTCACGACCAAGATAATCACGATGGTGTGATCACTCACCTAGAGCCAGACATCCTGGAATGTGAAGTCCAGTGGGCCTTAGAAAGTATCACTACGAACAAAGCTAGTGGAGGTGATGGAATTCCAGTTGAGCTATTTCAAATCCTGAAAGATGATGCTGTGAAAGTGCCGCACTCAATATGCCAGCACATTTGGAAAACTCAGCAGTGGCCACAGGACTGGAAAAGGTCAGTTTTCATTCCAATCCCAAAGAGAGGCAATGCCAAAGAATGCTCAAACTACCGCACAATTGCACTCATCTCACACGCTAGTAAAGTAGTGCTCAAAATTCTCCAAGCCAGGCTTCAGCAATATGTGAACCATGAACTTCCTGATGTTCAAGCTGGTTTTAGAAAAGGCAGAGGAACCAGAGATCAAATTGCCAACATCTGCTGGATCACGGAAAAAGCAAGAGAGTTCCAGAAAAAACATCTATTTCTGCTTTATTGACTATGCCAAAGCCTTTGACTGTGTGGATCACAATAAACTGTGGAAAATTCTGAAGGAGATGGGAATACCAGACCACCTGATCTGCCTCTTGAGAAATTTGTATGCAGGTCAGGAAGTAACAGTTAGAACTGGACATGGAACAACAGACTGGTTCCAAATAGGAAAAGGAGTACGTCAAGGCTGTATATTGTCACCCTGCTTATTTAATTTATATGCAGAGTACATCATGAGAAATGCTGGACTGGAAGAAGCACAAGCTGGAATCAAGATTGCCGGGAGAAATAGCAATAACCTCAGATATGCAGATGACACCACCCTATGGCAGAAAGTGAAGAGGAACTAAAAAGCCTCTTGATGAAAGTGAAAGTGGAGAGTGAAAAAGTTGGCTTAAAGCTCAACATTCAGAAAACAAAGATCATGGCATCCGATCCCATCACTTCATGGGAAATAGATGGGGAAACAGTGGCAGACTTTATTTTTAGGGGCTCCAAAATCACTGCAGATGGTGATTGCAGCCATGAAATTAAAAGATGCTTACTCCTTGGAAGGAAAGTTATGACCAACCTAGATAGCATATTCAAAAGCAGAGACATTACTTTGCCAACAAATGTTCGTCTAGTCAAGGCTCTGGTTTTTCAAGTGGTCATGTATGGATGTGAGAGTTGGACTGTGAGGAAGGCAGAGCGCCGAAGAATTGATGCTTTTGAACTGTGGTGTTGGAGAAGACTCTCGAGAGTCCCTTGGACTGCAAGGAGATCCAACCAGTCCATTCTGAAGGAGATCAGCCCTGGGATTTCTTTGGAAGGAATGATGGTAAAGCTGAAACTCCAGTACTTTGGCCACTTCATGCAAAGAGTTGACTCATTGGAAAAGACTCTGATGCTGGGAGGGATTGGGGGAAGGAGGAGAAGGGGACGACGGAGGATGAGATGGCTGGATGGTGTCACTGACTCGATGGACGTGAGTCTGGGTGAACTCCGGGAGTTGGTGATGGACAGGGAGGCCTGGCGTGCTGTGATTCATGGGGTCACAAAGAGTCGGACACGACTGAGCGACTGAACTGAACTGAACATAAACTCATGGCCAGGGTCACAGCAGGCATCATTAATTGGCCAGGTGAGGGGATCCTATCTAGTGATTATCAATAGTGACCTGGATCTGACTATAATTTTTCTTTTCTTTTAAAGTCAACCAGTCTTTTCTCAGGGTCAACCAGTTAGCGCCTTGGAGTAGAGAAATTCACCAGGGTAACCCAGAACTAGACACAGGTAATTGGCCACAAACCCAACAACTGGATTGTTTCTAAAACTAGCATGGGATCAGGCCTATGATAGAAAAGCATTTGATTTATATGCAAAGGTCCAAGAAGTCAAAAAAACATTTTAAATGATCATACTAGTCAGGTCCAGCATCTTGGGCAAGCTGTCTTATCTCTGATGTCATCTTCTCGTCCTGGGTATTGCAGTTTCTCCTCTGTTTGAGCATCGTTTTAAGGTGACATCAAGTCAGCTGTCCTCTCTATAGACCAGTCCACTGTAGGGGCCTTTGAAAGTGGGAATTAGTCTGAGTCAATTTCCCTTCAATTTCACTGTGCATGAGCTAGTTAAGAGTACCTGATAAAAAGGTCCTTCCATCCAGGTTAGAGACAGTTCCTTAAACTATGTCCTTCTTCAGTCCTGGTTGCAGCTCATGAGACATCTGATCTTTATGCAAAGACAGATTACTGAGGTAAGTTTCAGAAACAAACTTAGGGTGTTCTTTAGGAATTCAATTAAATTTTACATTAATATCACATTACAGCAAAGAACTATCCAGGAAATGAGTCTTACTAGATACAGACCTCCATTAACAAACAGATTTAACATTTATCAAAACATCTTTTTCTCCCTAAAGTTACCCTCATTTTTATCAAATATAACCAAATTAAGGCTAGTTTGTTTGCAAAATAGTTATGCTCTCAAAAATTTGGCCTAACCTGGTTTACATAACCAATTGATCGTAGACTTTTTACTTTGCTGTTAAAGTCTCAGACTAAACTTTTAAAATAAAACCTTTCAGGACTGGGAAAGTCATGCCAAAAGCTTATTATAGATTTCACCTAACAAAAGTAGGTGAATTCTTCCGTTTTCAATGTCTTAAAAATTCCTTGAGATTTCTGTACCTGTTAGTGAGATAACTTCCGTAACTCATCTGATAAAATTACTAGAAAGCAAGAGTGTCCAATCTCTGGAGGAGTCGGATAGAAAATATAATTGTTATTTGCTTGTAACATCTGATTTTACCAAATTCTTGTCATAATTAGTTTGAAGGGAAGGTTTTCCCTACTCCCCCAAAACACAGATTCAAACCTGTGATTTTTTCAGATAGAAACCATAAAAGTTAAATGCATATTCGCTGGTTCATTCAGTCCTTTTGTTAACTTTTGTGAAGTCATCAGGCTTCTCATTAGAATTCTAGGACGTATCAGAATGTTAGGAACTCCATATAATGTCTAGGATATCTATATTAGTAAAATTTACCATACATTATAACCTGCGAGGATTTATCACTCATTTGATAATATTTCCCATGTAATTTAACTAACCAAATAAACAATTCGTTTAATACCTCTATATGGGATGTTTCAGGGGTGCTCTGAAGTACCACAAAATTAACTAGAGATCAAAAGAACTTCAACAGAATTTGATTTAGGAAGTTTTGTCAAAAAAATCAATCAAAAGGGTTTAGAACATTTGGTCAGATTCAGTCAATGCTGATGGGTATATCATTTAGCTTGCTGAGATGTCACAATAGGTGTATATACCAAGGCTCAAGAGCTAGTGAAAGTCGACTCCGTCATACTGGACCTAGTTGGCTCTAACCAGTTTTCCTATGGCTGTGTCATTCCTAACAAAATCCATTTATCCAACTAATTATGATCCAATTTTAGAAAATCCTGATCATGTATAACTCTTTTCAGTATTTTCATACCTTCTACTGAAGACACATCTTAGTTTCCCTAAAGTATTTTCCACAATGAGGTACATTTCTTGTTGACAAATTTGTATCAGAATAGTCTTCTTTGACCTCTAAACCTATAGTAAGCTCCAGTACTTTGGCCACCTGATGTGAAGAACTGACTCACTGGAAAAGACCCTGATGCCAGGAAAGATTGAAGGCAGGAGGAGAAGGGGACAACAGAGGATGAAGCGATTGAATGGTGTCACCGACTCAATGGACATGAGTTTGAGCAAGCTCCAGGAGTTGGTGATGGACAAGGAAGCCTGGCATGCTGCAGTCCATGAGGCTGCAAAGATTCGGACATGACTGAGCAACTAAACTAACTGAAACCTAGGTACAACAGAAATATTATACATATTGATGGATGTCTATGTTACCAGGTATTAATTTAATACTGAATATTTCCCACTTCATGAGAACCTGGAATTCATTTAGTTTATTTTAGAATTATCTGATTTGTAAGCTGCTTACTTTTATTTAAGTCAATTAAATAGAGCTCATTTACAAATTAATCTCAAAAATGTTATCCAGAAACAAAGACATGCCAAGACATACACATATTCAGACAGATACAAGGCAAGATCTAGGTTCATTTTCTAAACTTAGTCATGAATTATACATTAAGATATAAAATTCACTAATTTATAAATAACAGTTGGAATATATAAATTTTAAAAAGACTTCTTCCCATTTTTCCTCAGTCTCAGGAGTTAGAGATGGTCTAGATAAGTGTTCCTGAGAACCCTGGTCTCAAGACACAGGGAAAGAAAATCAAGTTCTAACAAAATGGCAGCAGGTCTAAACCAAATGGTAGCCACACAAAGCAAAATGGGCATCACAAATCAGAACACAGAACATAAAACACACACGTAGACCTGGAAGTTCTCATAAAACACTCCCTTAAATACAAGATTACAGTTTCTAAGAAAACCTCCTATAGAGACACAGAACTTCAGATCCAAGTACTAACAGAGTAAATGAAACTACCTCAGGTCTTCAAAGATTTCAAAGGGAGGAAAGGAAGCCAGGTTGAAAGAAGAGTGGGGAGGAGGTGGGAGAGAAGGGCCAAAGGGGTGGCCTTATAGATGTCTCTTGCCACCTGCAGATACCCAGGCCTTACGGGGTTTTACCCTGGGCTTCCAGAGAAGGGGGGACTGGAGCTCGGCCTTAACAGAAACCAGACGGGAGTTTACCCTGGGCTTCCAGAGAAGGGGGGACTGGAGCTCATCCTTAACAGAAACCAGAACAGAACAGAACCAGAATTCGAGTTCTCTGCCAAGAGGAGGTGATCAGTCTCCAATCCTCAGCTCACGTTGCGGCCCTTCGACCAGATTCCTGCTTCCAGGACCAGGGGCCTAGAAAAAAAAAAGTAGTATAGGAAGGATTAAGGAGAGGAAAGGGAGCAAAGGGGAGAAAGGTCAGTAAAGTCTCTTGTTCCTTAACCCGTCAGGGCACTCTGGCCAGTTGTCCATGTCAAGAGCAGAGCAGAGACAAAAAGGTCCCAGTTGCGGCCGCTGGGTCTGGTCCATCGGCAGGCAAGCTGGTCCCTGAGTACCCCAAGTGGTCAGGATGTCAGCTGCAGCAAAGGAGTCCCGTCCAGAGTCGCTATTTGTTACAGGAAGAGAAACCCCTTCCAAGGCCCAAAAGTCGGCTCTTGTGTAACACTTGGAAATGAATTGTCCGAGGAGACACTCCTGCTGACAAAGCAAGAGACTTGATCGGGAAGGGGCGCCCGGGCGGAGAACAAGAGAGTAAGGGAAGCCAGGATAGACTGCACTGCCTTGGGGCTCGCAGTCTCGGGTTTTATGGTGATGTAATTAGTTTCCGGGTTGTCTTCGGCCAGTTGTTCTGACTCAGGGTCCTTTCTTGTGGCACACGCCTTGTTCAGCCAAGATGGATGCCAGTGAGATGGATTCTGAGAGGTGGTTGGACATGTGGTGTCACTTTTTGACCTTTCCCGAACTCTCCCAGTTGGTGGTGGCTTATTAGTTTCCTGTTCCTTACCAGGACCTCCTGTCCTAAAACAACTCATGCAAATAGGAACTATGGTGCCTGACCACGGTGGGCAGTTTCAGTCAGTGTGCTTCCCCTGCCAAGCTGGGAAGCTCCCTGCCCGGGGATTTCAATCACTTTTGTCCCAACAGGCTGGGCTTAGGGAGCCCCAGGGCTCCTCAGCATGCACCCCCACCCAGTTCGGAGCTGAGAGTGGACTGGGACCATGGGCCCCACTGTCCTGCTCTTCTAGAGGCAGGCCGACGGCAGCAACCTTGGATTCCAGTGCTCAGCCGGTGGCAGAACGATGGGGCTGGCATGCCTGCAGGGGAGGATTCGCCCTGTGGTGCCAGGGCTCAGCTGAGCCCCCAGAGGCCGGCGCCAGTCGAGCCTGGAGCTGGCGGCGGGAATCCCGCAGGGCGGCGCTACCGGGGGCGCTGGGGGAAGCCCCGGCACAAAGTGATCTTGGGACTTCTTCCCTCTTAGGGCGGGTAGGCTGAGCCTGGACTCCGCGGGCGCCGCCCCCGCGCCGGGGACCCGGCGTCCGCGCTCCATTCGGGTGAGCTCGGGCCGTCGGGCCTCTGGGGCCCTTGGTCCGCTCGGGCCGTGGGCGGGGCACGCTCTGGGCGCGCGGCTATTGGGTGGTGGCTAGGGCGCGCGCCGCCGCTCCCCCGCGCACGCTCCTTGCGCCTCGCAACGACGCGCCGGGGCGCCGCTACGGCTGTGCCGCGACGCGCGCCGGCGATTGGCGGAGGGGCGGGGGCCGGGGCGCGGCTGCCCGCGGATTGGCCGCGCCGAGCGGGGGCGGGCCGCGCACGCACTTATGGGGCGGTGTCCGGCCGCGGGCGCTGGTGCCAAGATGTCGGCGGCGGCGGTCCCGGAGCTGAAGCGGATCAGTCGGGTGGAAGCGATGCGCCTGGGCCCCGGCTGGAGCCACTCGTGCCACGCCATGCTGTACGCCGCGAACCCGGGTCAGCTCTTCGGCCGCATCCCCATGCGCTTCTCGGTGCTGGTGAGGACGCGGGCGTGCGGGCGGCCAGGGAACGGGGCACCGCCGCTCGGACCCGCGCCCGTGACCCGGCGCTCCGTTGCAGATGCAGATGCGCTTCGACGGGCTGCTGGGCTTCCCCGGGGGCTTCGTGGACCGGCGTTTCTGGTCGCTGGAGGACGGACTGAACCGGGTGCTGGGCCTGGGCCTGGGCTGCCTCCGCCTCACGGAGGCTGACTACTTGAGCTCGCACCTGACCGAGGGCCCGCACCGCGTCGTGGCGCACCTGTACGCGCGGCAGCTGACGCTGGAGCAGCTGCATGCCGTGGAGATCAGCGCGGTGCACTCGCGGGACCATGGCCTGGAGGTGGGGCCGCCGCCCGGGCCCCGGGCCCCGCCCCCCGCCCCGGGGTTTGGCTCTGGCCCCGCGGAAGGCACCGATGGGTAACACGTCTCCCTGAGGGTTCCCTGGCCGGGCTGGGAGGGTGACGCTGTCTCAGCTTCGGGGTGGGGAGAGGGACCAGGGGCCGGGTAGGGTGGGAGGCGGGCCGGGGCGCCCTCGGGGCTGTGTTCCATCTGCCTTGCTGCCTGCCATTGCCAATCCTGGGAGTGGGGGCGTGGGATCGGTGGGAGGCTGGGAAGGGGCGGTGCCTGCTCCGGGGGGTGTGAACTGCAGAGTACAGAGGTCTGGGTTCTCGTGGTGGGGGCACGACGACTCTAGTTGTGGGTTTCATCGCCTAGAAGGCCTGGGAGTGACACTTGGGGTGTTCAGGATTCATCAGGTGGAAGAGGGAGCATGGGGTCTGGACTGGGGGCTTCCCGCCAGGGACTGAGGGCTGGGATTTGGGGACGGGGTACGTGCATGGGGGCGGGGGTTGAAACTCGCTGGGGGAAGGGAGGGGCTGCACTTTCCCGAGGGAGCCGGTTGCCCCCCACCCGTGCCGGGGCCTCACATTATGTCCTGGGCAACCTGGCTGCTCTGTCCCCAGCCTAGTGGCTCACCAGCTCCTCCTGCAACGGCCCTGCCGTCCCCAGACTCCTGGTCCCAACCCTAGTCTCCTGTCCACAGGTACTGGGACTTGTCCGTGTCCCTCTGTACACCCAGAAGGACCGAGTCGGGGGCTTTCCCAACTTCCTGAGCAACGCCTTCATCAGTACGGCCAAGTACCAGCTCCTGTTCGCCCTCAAGGTGCTCAACATGATGCCAGAGGAGAAGCTGGCTGAGGCTCTGGCCGCTGCCACAGAGAAGCAGAAGAAAGCCCTGGAGAAGCTGCTCCCGTCTTCCTCCTGAGGTGCTCCTGTGCCCTTTTGCCCCTGCCCCCTGCCCGCCCCCCCCCCCCCCCGCCCTTTCCCAGCTCTCTCTGCCTGTGGGCTGTGTTCCTGCGGGCATGTCTTCTAGCATGTGCTACGTTTGCCCCACCTGACTGGGGAAGTGGGCATCTTGTCACTTCCAATGCCCTGAGCAGTTACTGGGGGGTGGCCTGGGCACACCCATGCTGAGGCTCACTCCACACATCTCACTGTGGACTGGGGGGGAGCCCAGGGGCTGTCTGACCGCCCATGGGTGCATGCACAGGGCCCTGGAGAAGCTGGTTTGTTCTCAGGGCACTTTTGTTCTTGAGGAGGCTACCGCTAGGTTGACTTTTTCCTGCATCCTGCCCTGAGCCAGCCCTAGCCTGAGCTAGGAGGTGACACTGTGAATTCTGGTTGTTAGCTTTACTTGTGAGTTTTCAGAGCAGCTGTACCTCCTCGGGTTTGGTCCCTGTGGACAGGCAGGGCCGTGGGGCCCAGGTGTAGAGGAGCTGCTGGAGGGACAGGGAGGCCGTGTGTTCTTTGGTTCTGGCTGCAGGTCTGGGGTAGACGCAGGAGGTGTCCCTTCCCTGCTTCCCAGGGACTGAGCCTGAGTGGGGCTCTGGGCCCTTCAGCGTGGAGCCCAGGCTGCCTGCCCCTCCCAGGCAGGTTGCGGCCACCTCCCTGTGGTTACTGTGGCCCTGCCTGCCGTGGACGCTGGGCCGTGAGCCTGATCCGGTGGTTTCTCCATGGAAACGGACAGGCCTTCCTCCTCTCTCCCGGTCTGGGTGGCTCTGCTCTGGCCTGCTTTGAGAGCCTCCCCTCTGTTGGCAGCACGCTATGCGGGCGCCCCCAGGAGACGGTCCGGCAGCACCAGCTGAGCGTGCAGTGACAACAGCGGAGCCCCCGGGGCAGGAGGGTCACCACTGGCGGTCTCCTAGGTACGGGAAGACTTCTCAGTGAAGCTGACAGTTTCCGTGGTACCGGCCTGGCTGGTAAGGACAGCAGGTTCCTGGCCCTGCCTGGGCACCCGCCTTGGAGCCTTGGTGCAGCGCTGGCACGTGTGGGCAGGAGCACTGGCTCCGTAATAAAACACCTGAACCTCATTCCTCTGATTTTCTGGGGCGCGCTTCACTCGCTAGGTAGCTCTGTCAGGAGGGGCTCTGCACAGGTGGTCCTGCCGCAGGGCCAGGGATGGGGCAGCGGAGGTCACCCGGGCGCTGCCCTCCCCTCACTGTGCCTCATCAGCCAGGACCACAGGCCAGCACCGAACCCGCACCACCGGAGTGTAAGTTTTATTTTCCCACAAATGACCTACGCTGCCTAGGGCCCCAGGCCACCCCACCTGGGCAAACCTCAGCGTGGCCTGGGGACGCTCCCCGCGGCCCTGCCGGCTCCGGGCTTCAGCCGGGGTCTGACGAGATGACAAGAGACCCCATCCTGCCTCGCTGCCCTGCACTGGCCCTGGCCTGCCCGCCTGCTGCTGCTGCTCCTCTGGCCGCCGCAGCTGCCTGCTCGCTGCCCTCCTGTCCTCGGGCACACAGCTTCAGGGTGGATCAGTCACCCCACGTCCGGTTCTGAGAAGGGAAAAGGCAGACTGGAGGGGGCTCCCTTAGCCGCCCCGCCGACCCTGCTCTCTGGGCCTGTGGCTGCTGGACACTCACCATCCCCTGGCTACGGCTCCCGCCAGCTCTCCTTCCCGCTCAGCGCCTGCAGCTTCTCCAGGCTCTGCGTCACCGAGCACAGGACTCGCCCTGAGGACAGGAGCGCACAGTCATGGCTTCACAAGCTGGGGCGTAGGCAGGGTGGACCTCATGGCTAGTGGGCTGCAGACCCTGGACTCACCCATCTCCTGGACTCGCTCCTCCAGGGCTCCCGACAGCTCCGGGAGGCTCAAGGCCTGTAAGGAGGCCTGCCAGCCTTTGGGGTCTGTGGAGCAGAGAGCCAGGTGGGCATGGGTTCTGGGCACCCTGAACCACTGCAACAGGACTGGCCCTCTAGAGCCACATGTCCCCGTGGCGTGTCAGTGTGTTCTCTGCCCGCTTGTGAAGCAGAGTGCTGCCGGCCAGTAGGGGCCTGGCCCCAGGGCTGAGTGTGCCAGGGCCCGGCCTGCTGGGCTGTGGCATCTTGGACAGTGCCGGCAGCCAAGGCCTCCCAGGAGAGACCGAGAGGACGTGGGTGTGGAGCACGAGGGGACCGGGGAGGCGTCCCCATGACAAGTGCAGAGACAGGCGGCGAGACCCGGCCTGGGAGGTGTCCCACCCTCATCCGCCTGCCCCACAGCCGGGACACCGCCCTCCTTACCTGCTGCAGGGAGGCCTGGGCACAGGGGGGCCTCACG
Organism: Bos indicus; assembly: GCF_029378745.1. NCBI lineage: Eukaryota > Metazoa > Chordata > Mammalia > Artiodactyla > Bovidae > Bos > Bos indicus. The sequence continues at coordinate 4,860,063 of NC_091784.1, forward strand.
CAGGAACTCGTCCCGCCTCACTCGGGCTGACAGCTCGGCCTGACAGGCTCTGCCGGACAGGACACCAAGCAGCGGTGAGGGGCGAGGCCAGGGGATCTCCTCTGAGCCTCCGCCAGGGATGCCCACAGGGGCCCCTCTGCTGCCTGTGGGGAGGGACGGCCTAGGGTGGCAGCTACTCCAGGAGGCCCTGAAAACCACCCACTGGTGGGAAATTCAGAGGAGACAGAGACAGAGCCTGGCACTGGCCGGGGGCAGCCGGACACCCACTCACCGCAGCTGGTCCAGGACAAGCGCGGCGTCCTGGGCAAGGGCCCGGGCCTCCTGCAGCTGCGCACGCACATCCTTGCGGGCACTGTCCTGCTCCAAGAGGCAGCTCTCCACCACGGCCCGCAGCTCCTGCTCCTGGGACACCAGGCCCCGCATGGCCTCCACCTCCTCGCAGCGCTGCGGCGGGCGGGAGAGCGCCTCAGGCTGGGTTCCCCGCCCTGGCCTCCACGCCTGTGTCCGCCCCACCCAGTCTGGGGGCCCATCGCCTTCAGCCCTGCCCCAGCCCTACGGTGTGCCTCATGTGCCCGCCCTTCTGGGCGCCCCCTCCTGCCCCCAAGCTGTCATGGGCCCGGCTGCTGCTCTCTGCTGCCCCCTGCCCCACCCTCACCTTGTGCAGCTGGATGGCAAGCTCCTGCATCTCGGCCTCCAGCCGGTCGGCGTAGGCCAGCTCCAGGGCATCACTGGGGGGGCGGGCGCTGCTGTGCCAGCGGGCGATGGCGGACGTCATCTTCCTCTTGGGCCCAAACAACCTGCATCAGGGAGGACGCCGCTCAGCACCTGCCGTGCACAGAGGCCCTGCGGGCCATCCTGCCGACCGTCCGCTGCAGAGGCCCAGCCTTGAAGGGGCGGGGAGCCCCCAGGATCCTGGGGGGAGGACCTAAGTGTCCCAGGGAGTCGTGACCCCTCGCCCTGCCCGGCTCTTACAGCACGGGGAGCCGGGCTGCTCAGATGCTCTCAGGGGCGAGGTGGGAAGTGTCTGGTGTCCTGAGCACAGCGGTGTCCGCTGGGCCAGCTCGGGCCTCGGGACCCAGGCCGCCGGCATCCGAGCCAGGAGCGGCTGCTGGAGTGGACGGAGGGCAGCTGACGGCAGGGAGAAGCCGGCTTCCGGATAGGGTGACCCCACCCCGCCGCTGGGAGCCGCAACCTCAGCTGGCCACAGAGGCCCACACTCACGTGATGCCAATTTCCTTCAGGTCGCTCTCGGTGAGGGTCAGGAAGATGCGGAGGTCCACATCCTGCTCCTCAAACACCTGCAAGTACTTGAGACAGCCGATCTGCTCCAGCAGCGTGGCGAGGTCCTGGGGGTGAGCAGGCCGCGTCAGGATGGGCGGCCCTGAAGACGTGGGCGGGACAAGGACCACCCTGCATGCGGGGCCACCGTCCTCCCGCTCAGCACCCGGCCCGTCCTGAGCCTGCTGACCCCCAGGCGTGGCAGGGAGCCCAGGCCGTCCGCTCTGTGTCCTCAGCCGCGTCCTCAGGGCGTCCAGGGACACGGTCAGCCCATCAGTGTTCAGGCCAGCCTCGTCAGTTCAGCGGGAAGCACAGCCCTGCAGGCTGCGGCAGTGGCCCTCAGTCTCTGCCACCCGGGGCTGTCCCCACGTCCCCTGTGCTCTGGCGGGAGGCTTTGCAGGATGTCGCGTCCCTGGTTCACATGTCGCCCCATGTTTTCTGGGCCCCGCGGACACTGATGAGAAATACACTGTTAAACCGTCCGGAGGTCCCCGTGTCTGTGCTGAGCCACTAGGCTCTTGCTCCAGGACTGTTTCTGACACTGATGGTGATGTGTCCAGGTCACACATCGATGTGGCTGGAGTTTAACCAACTTAGAGTTGATTTGGCTTCTTGGATGTACAGATGTGTTTTTTGATCAAACTGGGAAGATCTGGCTTTTCCCAGGAAGGATGGCCCCGATGCTCTGCTGGGACCAGTGCACGGCTTCTACCTGGCTCATTCTGTTTGGCCCCAGTGCCGCCTGTCTGCTTCTCGTCTGTGGTGTCGAAACCCAGCCTCCCCGGCATCGCTGAGGTCCGGGCCGCAAGTACCAATGCCTGGTGTTTGATTCACGAGTGCTTGGATCACAAAACCAAAGCGTCCAGGGTCTCAGAGATTATTTTTTCTTCACTCGCACCCCTGCAGCTGTAGCCTTCCTGCAGGGTTTCTTCTGCGGCGGCCCCAGTGACCCTCAGTGGACAGTCCTGAGTGTCACCTTGTCTCTGCCTCTCGTGCAGCTTGTCCCTGTCACCTGACATCAGTGCTGATGCTGGTCCAGCGTTTCTCCTCCCCAGGCTCAGGGAGGCTGAGAGAAGCATGGAAACCAGGGAGCAAGACAGGAACCTCCGTAGAGGCGAGAGATACCTGGCCCCTCTCCCCAGCGAGAACCCTCCCAGCCTGAATAGTTTTCTAGGTCGTGTGGAGAATCCCGCCCCACCCTTCTCAACAGTGCCAGCCCACAGTAAGTACCAATAAATGCCTCAGCAATCCAAGAGCACCTGCGACTTTACCTGGGGTCCTGAATACGGGGGCCTGTCAGTCTGGGGGCTCGCTCCCGGGGCACAGGACGTCACGGCGCTGGGAGCCCACTGGCTGTCATTGCTGCTGTAACGGTTCTTGGTCTTCACATAACTTTTAGTTTGTTTGCGAACCGAGCTTCTCCGCACGTGATCCGAATCCTGGGTGAGAGGTGTGTGTTTACAGTGGCTCTGGGCTGGCCCCTCCAGGCCCCACTCCCCGCTCCGCCGCCAGTGTCTGGCCCCTTTACCAAAGCCCCGCCTGCCACCGCGGCCCCACGGAGCTCCAGGTGCCTCTGAGACAGCCTGCCAGCCCCGCTCACCTGGCTGAGCCATCAGGCGCCCCCACAACGCTGGGCAAGGAGGGGAGGGGAGGGCAGGGCAGGGTCACCTCGTTGCTCTCCAGGGAGGCCTCGCTGCTGAGTCCCGGGGCCCGGGCCAGGCCCTCGCTGCTGCTGCTCCGCGCAACAGGGTTGGCAGAGAAGGCCTGCTCCTCTGAGGGAGGGGAGATGAGGGCGCCTGACCACAGGCCTGGCCGTGGCAACGCCCAGCCTAGCCCAGCCCCCGCCCTCCCTGCCTCCGTGCTGACTGCTTGGGCCACACGCCCTCTGTGCACAGCAGGGCTCGTCTGCTTATTCTCAGGGAGACCCAGGCGTCACGCAGAGCGGGCAGCGCAGGAGCACGCACACACTCCCGAGGACTCGCCACTTCAGGGGTGAGACCTGTCTGCACCGACCCCCAGACCTGCTCAGAGACTGTGGCCCCAAGCCACACTCCTCAGGAGCGCCCTCCCTCTCCCCCGCCCTGCCGGCTAGGGAAGCGCACCTCGGCTGCTGCTGCTGCTGCTCTCCACATCCCGCTCGTTGATGGGCGAGGTGACGTCCCTGTAGCACAGGCCGCCCCCCTCCAGGGGGTGCTCGTCGCTGCTGTTGAAGCTGACGTAGCCCCGCGGAGGCACCTGCTCTGTGGGCAGAACGGGGCACGTAAACCCCCCGCACATGAAAGGCAGGAGGCATTTTTCCTCCCGCACGCGACCACCTCCTCCTTGGGGCCTCGGGGAGGGGAGCCCCAGGACGGCACTGTCCACTTGCTGCCGCGACCTGGACAAGCCACGCCATCGACAGGCTCCAAGGGGTCCCCGACAAGTGTGTGCCCAACGGGCGCATGACCACCTCTCCCTCCAGCCACACTGACGCCTTGCCAAGAGGAGGAGCCCGTAAGCTGTGTTTACAGATTGCTGGGCCAAAGAACTGTGCCGCAAAGCGTTCCTGTAGCTGGAAACACACACCCCTGGCCAAACGACCTGGCTGAGCAGGAAGCTGAGGAGCTCTGGCTAAATGTTAACAGCGAGCTGGTGAAGTATAACTTGTGAGTGTATCTGCCTGTGAGAAAACAAGGGGGAGAGGCGAGACACAAACCCAAGCATTTAACCCCTACTTTGCCCCTCTCTGCTCTTCACTGGTGGCTCAGCTGGTAAAGAACCCACCTGCAATGCAGGAGACCTGGGTTCGATCCCTGGGTTGGGAAGATCCCCTGGAGAACTCCATGTACTGTATAGTCCATAGGGTCACAAAGAGTCGGACACGACAGCGACTCTCACCTCACTTCCCCCTCCCCCACAGGAAGTGTGTGTGTGTGCACGAGAGCGCCTGGCTGGTGGGACCAGGGGTAACTTAATTCCTTTTTATACCTTTATCATTCAAAAATGTTTTTTAACTGCTGGGGAAGAGAATATACGTGCTTATAAAAAGTTAAACTATCACACAGTGTAAGACGAAAAGCAATCTCCTGAAAGGCCACAGCTAAGAGACTGGGGGGCGCTCCCTCCCACCGTCAACCCCACCCCACCCCACCCCCACCACAGTGCAGGCGGGACAGGTGGCCTGGGCGCCCCCGAAGGAACAGACCTCATCCCAGGGTCCTGTGCTCCCAGCCGCCAGGACTACCGCCCACACCCTCGCCTGAGGCACGAGCTCTTGGTCAACCCCCGGCCCTGGGAGGAGGCAGGCCTCAAGCTTCCAGCCAGCGCCAGGACCCCTACCCAAGGGTCTGAGAAGGGAATCAAGTCCTCATGTGGTCTCTTGGCTGGGATGGTCTCCTGGCTGGGATGGTCTCCTAGCTGGGAGGGAGTTCCCAGGGTGGCCTGGTCACTGATGAGCAAGACACCACACCTAAATCTGGTCACATGGCCAGACCAGCACAAGAGTGTCAACCCTGATGTGCCCCGAGAACTCAGCATCCGTGCTCCTCACGAGCACTGTGCGTGACACTCAGGAGCAGACACTCTGACAAAGCTCGGGGGACCTGGACACTGGGGTCTGAGGCTCTGGCCCACCATGTGCGTTTACCTTCTGACAGTTCTCACCCCCTCGAGACCCGCCCCCTTGAGGAACAGACCTAAGCTCAGCGACACTTGTCCAGGAGAGAGAGTTCTATTTGTAATTCTACCCGACAGAAAGGAAGTTTAAAGGACAGCCCGAAGAGCCAGCCGGGGCCTGGCATGCCTCCATCCCTGTGACCCATTCTGAGTCCTCAAGCGGCTGCCCCCACCCGGCTTCCCGGGGCCCCCATGTCGTGAGCCTGAGCGCTCATTCTCTGGGATGGGATCCCGGACTCCAGGGCCGTGGGGCGCTCACCGTAGCAAGGCTGCTGCACCCGGCCCCCAAGTCCGATGGCTGTGATGCGGGCCAGGGCTCGCGGCCCCTCGTGGATGCTGAGCCCCTTCTTGCGGCAGGGCCTCTGTCGCTGAGGGACAGGGCCACACTCGTCTGAAGAGCTCAGATCTTCGTATTTTTCTGTGGGTCAAACACCAAGATTCAGACAGCCTGATCAGTGATGGACTAAATTAATCTTCATAATGAGCTGGAAGAAAAATCATCGTAACTGACTTTCCTAAATTAAGCAAAGTGTTCCCGGGCTGTCACCTGTAAGAAATGCCATAGTGGGCGGGTCCAGTGCTCGGGGGGCCACAGGGATGTAGGGGGAAGGGGTCACAAGACCGCTGAGCATCACGGGGGTCCAGCCCATCCTCCTCTCAAGTGTGTATTCTCAACCTCAACAATGTACTGGGAAACAACGGCCACGTGAGGGCTCATGTGCTGTTTCACTGAATTTTTCAAATCACCACCCATCTGAGCCGAAGAGCTCAGTGTGCCCACAGTCGTCAGCACTTTATAGCTTTTCATCATTTCCCAAACATCGTGATGCTTAGAGGGCACAATTCAGCAGCTTATTGGTAAAGGCTCCCGTTGGGGAGGGTCTCACTCTGGAGCCGGAGGACTGGGGCAGAGACAGAAGCCCCTGGTGACCACCGCATCCCCGGGCCATGTGTGCTGTCTAGACAGGAGGGGAGCAGCTCACCGAGCCGTGAACTGCAGGCCCAGCCGGCCACTGCCTGAGCGCCCCCAAGCTGGGGCAGTGGCTCTGAATGGATCCATGCCGCCAGGAGGACGCTGGGGCCGTCCAAGCAGAGGGCGAAGGAGCCACAAAACGTGAATGTTCAGGGAGGGGAGCCAAGGCAACGGTGGCTGCACGACGCTGAGCTGCCGCAGCCCCGTCCTTCAATGGAAGAGACAGAACCAGGCGAAGCCCACGCCCCAGCGCGGTCCAGAGGGCAGGGAGGAGCCGGCAGCCACTCCCTGAGTGCAGGGGCCCAGCACACCCCATTCACTGCACAGAGACTAGTGGGTCTTCAAGAAAACCACACAAGAGAAACGAGGGCAAAGGCCAGGCCTGGAGAGGGTCCCAGGAGAGTCCTTCAAGGACCACGTGGGACCAACGCTACATACACCATTCTAGGGCACAGAAAGGAAGGGGAGCTTCCAGTTCTGCTTATGAAGCAAATTCAATACTGAGACCTAGAGCTGGTAAAGACAGAACAAAAGAATCACAGAGCAGTATCAGTTATGAATACCCGCACAGAATTAAAAAGATACTTGCAAAACCACATTAAGAAAATAAGGGACTTCTCTGGTGGTCCAGTGGCTAAGACTCTGTCCCCCCAATGCAGGGGGCCCAGGTTTGATCCCTGGTCAGGGAACTAGGTCCCACATGCCGCAAATAAGACTGGGCGCAGCCAAATAAAAATAATTTTAAAACATTATAATATGCCAAGTAGGATTTATGCCAAGAATGTAAAGTTGATTCACTTTTAGAAAATTCATTAATATGCTGTGCTAACAGGTCTAAGGAGAAAATTCACAATCATCTCCACAGATGTTAAAAAAAAGACCTTTGACAAAATTTGGCACGTATAAAGACATTCAAGAATTTAGGAAATGATGGATACTTTCCTAACATGATGACATATATGCAAATTTTACTCTGCAAGCCAGCGTATTACCTAACGTTGCATTTCTGCTAAGATTAGGGCCAAAGTGAAAGTCCACTCACTACCTCCACCTCATTCAACAGGGAACTAGAGGCGTGAGTTGAGTGTGATGAAAGCCTAGAAATCAGAGGTATAAGAACCACGGGAAAAAGTAGTAATTTTTTTCTCTATGTGCAGGTTTTATGGTAGTGTACCCGGAAAAAACACTAGAGAATCAATAAATAAAACCATGATAAACTCCCAACAATGACAGAATCCAGTCAGGCAGCAGAACTCAGCACGGTGGACAGACAGCGACCTCCTTCCTCTGTCTAAGCAGTTCTAGGCGATACGACGCTGATGAACTTGACACATGACTAAAGCATCTGCATGGCAACAAACGCCACAGCAAAGTCAAGGAACAAAACCAGAGCCACCCCGTCTGAGCTGCCCTCCTCCCGCCTGCCCACCCATCCTCAGCTGGGCGGTCCCTCGTGCCTCAGCCTAGGGGAAGAAGGGGCGCCAGCAGAGGCTGGGCTACAGACACAGGTACCTGGGCTCCGGTAGAGGCTCTTGGGCAGAGAAGGTGAGTGGGCATCGATCAGTCCCACGATCTTCATGTGTCCGTACTGCTTGGCCAGCATCCGGGCTGTGGCTCCACTGTGGTCTCTCGTGTCCACTTTGACTCCCTGGAACAGTTTGCAGAAGGAGAGTTAGGAGCCTCACCCACAGAGCAGCCCCACTCCCGGCTGCAGACTCTGGAGAAGGTTGAGACGAGCGAGCCCCATCCACACGCACCACACCGCACTGAGTGACAGAGTCATCGCAGAAACAAGCACATATTTATATATATAAATCTTTAAAATGTGTAAAACAAGCCTGCACACAGCACGTGAGGAGACTATAAAGTCAGGGGAGCGTGGTTACCTCTGGATCCATGGGGGTTATATTGGTGTTACCGTTCTGTCTGTTTAAAGCGCTTCACTGTTCACAGTGGTTCTCACTGCCGTGAACAGGGTTCAGGGTGGTACGACCTGCTCTCTGCATAGCAGTCTGGCCGCATGCAAGTGAAGGCTGTCCTTAGGCTACATCCAAAACTCCTGCTTGCAGTACCCAACTGTACAGACGTGGTCGCACATGTGTGTGATGCATGTGCGCAGACCTCCTGCAGGGCACTGAGTGACGGCAGACACGACCTGATGCCATCTGCAGGCCAGGGTTGGAGAACCTAATTCAACCCGACAAGGGAGCACTACGCTGCCACGCACGAGAGGAGAGAGCTTTATGTCCACTGGTGAAGAACAAGCTAGGACAATCCAGTTTAAAATAAACAAGCTGGGGAGCAGCCGTGGGGAGAGCATGGAGACTGAGGCGGAGGCAGAGGCAGGCTCATGTGCGCCTTCTGTCTCGTCCAGATTTTTACATGTGCAGGTACTGTCCCCAAATTCTTTTTCAGAAAGAGCATGTTAACATTTTATGATGCAAAAAGTCCCAGGGATTTCCCTGGTGGTCCAGCGGCTAAGACTCCATGCTCCCAATGCAGGGACCCCACCTGGTTCGATCCCTAGTCAGGGAACTAAGATCCCACATGGCCCAACTAAGACCCAGCACAGATTAATAAATAAATAAAATCACACACACACACACACACACACAAACATATACATATATAAAAGAGCAACCCATTCCAGTATTTTTGCCTGGAGAATCCCATGAACAGAGGAGCCTAGTAGGCTACAGTCCATGGGGGTCACAAAGAGTCGGACATAACTGAGCATGACAACAGGCAGGAAACCAGTACAACATTGTAAAGCAGTTATCCTCCAATTAAAAATACATTTTTAAAAAAATTTATAAAAACAGAAACACAGCATACAGAAATAACTGCATGCATGCTAAAGCTGTGTGTGCCAAGATATTTCCTGGAGCACTGCCTGTAATTGCATAGTGTTGGAAACCTCAATTCTACTAATAAGGAACTGATTTAACTAACTATGGCATGGATACCGTATGGAATACCATAAAAGAGCACAATGTCTATGTGACGTTAAGTTATTTTTCAGAAGCTGCAGAGCAAACATGCAGTAGAATCCCACTTCGTTCAATGGATAAAGCCATGTGTCTGCAGGTGTCTACAGACGTCGTCTTTTATCAACCCAGTGGGCATCCTGAGGAACAGGGGTGGCCTCCTGATTCTGTACAAATTTTGTAAGTGATAGGATGATGAGTGCTATTCACTGTTTTAAAATTTTTTCCACACTTTTCAAATAACAGTATTTTTGAAGTTATTATAAGAATAGGTTTCTATACTGACTCATGACTGTACCCCTAATGCCTAAAGTGGCACTCAGCACTGGGTATCCACAGACACTCAGTGAAAAATGTGCTGAATAAACGGATGCAGAGCCGTTATTTCTGTGTAGGAGAAAGTTCTCCTGCAGTTTATAGTTCGGTGATAAGATGCTTCAGCTGCTGTGATGGAATTACAAGCTAATAAACAGGGTCACTCACATGATTCAGAAAATACTGCACGATGATCTCATGGCCGGCGGCCGCAGCTTCCATCAGCGGAGTGAATCCATACACCGGCTCCCTGCATGGGGACCTCGGTCAGACAAAACCTCGGCGACAGTGACACCTTCCCCCACTGCCCAGCCTGGAGGGCTCCCTTGGCTTCTACCCCCAGCGCTAGTCTTTTGTTCCAAAGACAATCCACCTGCCATCTCTGCTCCTTCACAGCTGTTTCCACTTGCTGTGATCTGAACCTCCACTTAACCACAGCAAAAAGCAGCTGTCACCCCTCACTGCTCACAGATAGTGAGCACCTCCTCTCCACCTCTCCAGATACCCCACCTTGCAGATCAAGACCCTACAGGAACCCTCCCGGGACTCCAGGACTAAGAACCGACGCTGCCCTCACCATATGTAGCTGGTGCTTGCTTACGCTTAACTCGGAGCTGACCTGCACCAGGCGCATGCTCACCTCTTCAGAGCGCCCCTGGCTCTGACTAGTGTCGCCCTGTCTAGGAGACAGGAAGCGAGCCAACCACTGGTTTTCATGTTCGGAGACACAGAGCTTTCAGGTTTTAGCATCACTGAAGTCAGAATGTCAATAAACGAGTTGCAATTTAATGAGAAGCCTTTTTTTTCTTACTTAATGGGCTGGAAACCTACAGTGTGTGACCCCGGCTGACACTAGCCAGGATGTGCAGAGTCAGGTGGATGCTGGGTTGAAAGAGGATTATCACGGTGACACGCTTTAGACAGCACCACTACTTCCAGCTTAAAAAACTCAAGAGTGCTTTCGAAGTATCACTTCATACGTGTATGTGGAATGATATATACATATACACATACAGAAAACAAGAAAGAGAAAGGGACTGGCATTTAACACGTCAGTTAAGTGTCACTCACTGTTAGGCCCCTGGCATATGATGGGACGTGTAAATCTTCTAACAACGCCGTGACATAGGCCCTACCATCCTCTTTTCAGATAAAGAAAACAAGGCACACAGAGCTCAAAGTGCTGCACCGAGTGTCACCCAACAGATAGGTGAGAAAGCCAGGAGGCTCCCTGTGCCTCTGCCCTGGGCAGCACTGTCCCCACCAGCCCAGGTCTTGAGCCTGTCACACCGAGGCAGGGGCTCCCGCACTCTGGCCTCTAGCTACCTCGCCAGCTGCCCTCCTCAAAGTCAGACCTGACCACCCGACTCCCACAGCTGCTGAAGACCTGGTAATGACCTCACGTTGGCGTTCGCTCCACTGTCCAAAAGGAACTTGACCATCTGCTGGTGCCCAGCACTGGTGCAGTGGAAGAGGGCAGTCCAGCCCTGAATGTCTTTCATTTCCAGCTCAGCACCTTGCTTTAAGAGAACAGAGAATGCCTGTTAAGGCCACGTCTCCTCCGCACAGGGCGGGCACCCTCTAGGCCATCACACTGAAAGAATCGAAGTGATTACCCAGGCGCGCTGCAGTGGTTCCCTCTCTGCCGAGCGGCCTGAGGCCCTCGCAGCTCACCTGGAGAAGAAAATAGGCGATGCTCTCGTTGCCACAGCTGGAAGCCAGCATCAGTGGAGTCTGCCCTTCCGGGGTCGGCACATTCACACTGACCCCCGCCTCGAGCAGGAGGTGCACGATGGTATCGTGTCCAATGTAGGAGGCATACATCAGCGGGGTCCAGCCACCACCGTTCTTCTTATTCAAATCTAACTCTCTCCTAAACAAATGCAAGACATGCTAGACACGCCAGGCATTGCACATGTGGGATTTACCAAACCCAGTGGCCAGGCCAGGCCAAGAGAAAGAGTGGGGAGTGCTGGCAGGAAGCAGAGTCAACTGCCACCCAGGACATCACAGGGTTCCGGGGTGACTCCACTTTCTGGACCATTGCCTCTGCACGCTACCTTGAGTTTGCCTCCATGCTCCAACTTCTTGTTCTCATCTGTGCCCTCTTCCTACCCCAAAGTCAGCTCTTCCTTCCTCCCACCAGCCACAGAGACAGTCCTCGACCAGGGGAGGTTCTGCCCCCAAAGGACGGTTGGCAAAGCCTAGAGACATTTTTTGACTGTCATAACTGTGAAGGGAAAGGCTACTGGCGTCCAGGGGTGGAGGGAGGCCGGGCGTGCTGCTCTGCATCTGCTGCTGCTGCTAAGTCACTTCAGTCGTGTCCAACTGTGTGCGACCCCATAGACAGAAGCCTACCAGGCTCCTCCGTCCCTGGGATTCTCCAGGCAAGAACACTGGAGTGGGTTGCCATTTCCTTCTCCAATGCATGAAAGTGAAAAGTGAAAGTGAAGTCGCTCAGTCATGTCCGACTCTCAGCGACCCCTCCATGGACTGCAGCCCACCAGGCTGCTCCGTTCATGGGATTTTCCAGGCAAGAGTACTGGAGTGGGGTGCCATTGCCTTCTGTGGCTCTGTATCTGGAGGTGCACAAAACACCCCACAGAGCAAAGGAGGAGCTGGCCCAGCTTGTCAGCAACGCTGAAATCAGGACACTACTGATTGTACACCACTATTCAAAACTGCCTTCCTCACTGGTGCCCAGCATAAACCATCCCTGACAACCGCCTGAGAGAACAGTTTATCTGACATGAAGTGAAGTCACTCAGTCGTGTCTGACTTTTTGTGACCCCATGGACTGTAGCCTACCAGGCTCCTCTCTGTCCATGGGATTTTTCAGGCAAGAATACTAGAGTGGGTTACCATTTCCTTCTCCAGGAGATCTTCCCCAACCCAGGGAGTGAACCTGGGTCTCCCACATTGTAGGCAGACAATTTACCATCTGAGCCACCAGTGAAGTCCATAATCTACCCATGGGTTAAATGTCTACAGCTGTGGGCCAGGCCTCACTAGTCTCCTGATGACTCCACCTGGGCCATGGTGCTCAAACATCCAAGAGGAAGGAATGCCTCCCAAGACCTCTTACCGCTGCACACACTCCTTCACCACCTCGTACTGGCCAATGGAAGCCGCTGTGTGAAGATCCAGGGGGACAGCTAGCTCCTCCCGGCCGACCTGCGTGCCCAGCCCGTGCCACATGGACAAGCTGCGGTTCAGCAGCTCTGGCTCACTGGCTTCATCGCTGAGCTCCGACATCGCTGTGGAGGGGGATGCTGGGGTCGGTTAGGTCTTTCCTTCCTGGTAGTTCCAGGGGATGAAACGCGATGGTCACACTCCTGCCGCAGCAGACTGCCGCCCACAGCAGCTGAACGATCCTGGCCGCCAAACCTGAACAAGAATCCAAATCAGCTGAGTGTCAGTTCTGCGCTCCTTTCAGAACACCCCTTCAGCCTTCTTTGGGGGTGTCTCTTCTACTCCAAATGCCTCCTCCAGGGTAGGACCCACATTCTCTTTTATTGGAGGCTCGCTCAGTTAGTAAAGAATCCACCTTAATGCAGGAGACCCCGGTTTGATTCCTGGGTCAGGAAGATGAGCTGGAGAAGGGATAGGCTACCCACTCCAGTATTCTTAGGCTTCCCTTGTGGGTCAGCCGGTAAAAAAATCCGTCCGCGGTGCGGGAGACCTGGGTTCAGAAAATCCCCTGGAGAAGAAAAGGCTACTTACTCCAGTATTCTGGCCTAGAGAATTCCATGGACAGTCCATGAGGTCTGTCAGACCCCATGAGTCAGACACGATTGAGCGACTTTCACTTTCAACTGTCTGAAACCGGGCACAACGCTGAGGGTCTATCAGAATCATGGAACGAGAACGCGGATGCCCAGGGACCGTAAAGCTGCTTTATCACCCTGCTCCATGCCAGACGCTCTAAAACAACCGGGTATTCCTTAGGAACAAAGTCATATCCAGGTATATATCACGTATACTTGTCGAAAATCTTTTGCTTATCGTTTCTAGAATTTATCTCCAGGAAGTAGCACTGGGAATGAGATCTTTTAATTTTCCTTCCACCTTTGCGTTCTGTCCGTTTGGTAAAATGCTAAGTATCTGTTACTTTTAAAGCACACCAAAGTAGTAAATAACAACAACAAATGACGTTGGTGGTGACCGTCACGCCCACAGGGAGGTCTGTAAAAGCCCGAGGGCACCGCGTCCTGCCCCGGGGCGTGGGCCTTCCGCTGCCTCCAGACATCCCCACCTCGTTCTCCGGCCCCAGGGAGGGTAACCTAGGGAACTACCCAAGCGCCGACGCCTCCTCCCAGTAACCTTACCCCACACGTGGCTTTCCGTCCCGGCTCCTCAGCTGCGAAGAGGACGCTCTGAGCTGTAAACTCCGCGGCGAACCAGCGGCAGGGCTGGGACGCCCCGCGAACGGGCAGCAGGTGCGAGCACCAGGCAGGGGCCGGGCCGCCGCGGAGCCTCCCCGCGCTGGGCCTCGGGCCCCGGGCAGCCCTGGACCGACGCTCGCCGCCGCGCTCCCTCGGCCGCGCCCGCTCGGGTTCCCTACGCGCCGGTCGCCGCCACAGCGCGCGGACCCAGCGGCCCGCTCCCGCCCCGGAAGTGGTTGCGGGAGGCGCGGAGCACGCCGGGACGCTCGCGGGTGCCCCTCGGCCTCTCCCGGCGCTGTGGATTTCTCGTCCGTCCCGCACCCGGACCTTCCGGTCAGCTAGCCCGGCTTGCTGTGTGACGCCCGCAGCAGCCAATGAGCAGGGGGAGTCCGCCTTGCTCCGCCCCTCCGCTGGCCAGGGGAACAAATCGTGTTTCAGGAGCGGCAGGACGCGCTAAGTCCCGAAAGACGAGCGGGGGGGTGGGTGGGAAGGAGTTGGCCGTCCAGTGATGTAAGACTGCGGAGCCGGGATTCCGAAGGCGGCGACGGCCTCAGTAATCGCGCCGCTGCCCAAGCAGGAGAACACGACCGAAAAGGCGGCGGGCCGTTTTCGTCCTTGTCGAGGCCGGGAAGAGAGGCGGAGACCGAGGCCGCAGCTGCGGAGATATATGTTGGGTGGTGGACGGGGTGGGGGCTGGGGAAACGAGCTGGGAAATCGGTGGGAGGACGCGCGATGGTTTCCTGTTTCCGAACTTTAGAATTTAAAAGCCCCACCCGAGTGGACGGTGGCGTCCAGTTGTCATAACAACCCGCGGTCCGGCGGTGGGCGGGGCTAACGGGCTGCAGCCAAGAAACGGACGTGGAGGAACCGTCAGGATTCTGCCGGACTGGGGCTGCTGCTTCGCGTAGCCTTCGGCAGTCCGTTCGGTGAGCGACGCTCCTCAACCTGGTGTTCAGGACCCTTCACGGTCTGGTCCGTTTGCACCGCAAACTCCAGCAACTGAAAATTTCTTTCCCCAACACGTTGGGTACTTTTCACTCCTCTGAGCTCTTAGGTGCTCTTGCCGCAGCCTGTAATGCCTTTTCTTCCTCTGTTACCTTGTCCTCCTGGAGAACTTAAGAGTTTCTGGTTGTCCCCTTCAACCAGGTGATTCTGTTGCCCTCTGATCTGCCCTGCAGCCGGAGAACATCATGTGATGTATATACGAGACCTGCCCTTCTGTTCCCAGATCAGGGTACACCAAGCTCCTGCCCCACTCTTGTGAGCACAGAAAAAGCAAAAAGCCCCCATTCACCTCGCCTGCTGCTTCCCTTGTTGGGGGCCAGGGCTGGGGCAGGAGTGTCCTCTTCCCATTTTATAGTGACAGAGGCCTCTCAGGCTGCAAGTACTCTCAAGACGCCAGCTCTAAAGTGCCATCACCCCACATTTCTAAGCCTCCTTGACCCCTGAAGGGGGTCTGTTAAGACTCTGGGATACAAAAGGGGTGTGTTGGCCAAGTGCCTGATAATTTGAGTGTCAACTCCAAAAAAAGTGTTCTGGGGACTCCAAAATGTCTATTCTGTTCCTTTGTAAGGGGGCAGTAAAAAGTAGTGGCTTGAAATCCCCTCTGACTTTGATACAAATTCTGTCTGTAAATAATAATAGTATCTATGTTATATTGGACATATATGGTTTACATATATCTATATGTATCATATATCTATACATATATCTATATATATATGTATCATTCTGTACATATCCATATACCCACATATCAAGTACATATATCTACATATTATTGTAAACTATCATCATATCCATTCATCTGTGGCTCCATCCTGCATTGTGCACGCGGACATACACACACAGTACATGATGGCACAGTGCCTGGCACTCAGTAACAGGAGCCTGCCAACTAGAAGGGAGATGGGGTATGTGGTCCCCCAATCTGTTTACACCTCCCAAGGCAAGGGATGGTATGTGTATGCTTTGAAAAGTCAGCACCCTGAGCTCTGGACCCTTGTCTCTGGGACCCCCCTCACCTCACTCCATGTCCTCTGCAAGGTTCCTTGGATGATGGTACGCTGAGAGGCACCCCATGGCATCTCCTGATGAAGATGGGCGGCCCTCACTGCCCAACCCCTGGGATGCCATCCTTGAGGCCGTCAAGCACCAGCTCCCGTCTCTGGACTCTGATTCCTCTGCGGTAAGCAAGCACCTTCTTCCGACATCTTCTAAGGCCCCCACTGTCCTTTCCTCCCATGACAGACACGATGCTAACCGGAGAGCTCTGTGTCATGTAAGTGAAGTACCAAGCTGTCACCTCATTGCCCTGCTCATTCTGTGCCAGGCATTAACTGGGCTTAGCCGGTGGCAGGTAACCCAGAACTGGGTGTCCTGGATCTCACCTCCAGCAGGTGGTGCTGCTGAGCCCATTTCTAAGTCAGCCTCTGAAATCGGTGTCAGCAAGGCCCTTTGGAAGAGAACTGGTCCCCCCAGACAGTCGGAGAGCCCGGGGCAGGGCAGGTGGGTGGAAGCTGAGGCCCTCCTGGCTCTGCCTCCGGCCGTTTAACCCAAAGCCTTCTCATCTGTCCACAGTCAGACTGCGAGGACGAGGAGCTGTTCATCTTCCAGCGAAATCAAACTGTCCTGATTCCAGACTTGTCAGAGGAACTGGCCGACGACCCCGCTGGGGCCTGGGTCACTTCCTCTGGGTCTCCTCCTGAGGTCTGTTAAATGCAGGCTCCAGGGGTCCATGAACCCTGGACTGTCCCGTCAGAATAGGGTGTGGGTGCTCCTGGCCCTCACTGGGCTCTAAAGCAGTGTGGTTCTAAAGAGATTAACGCCTCCGGTCTAGCATCACCTGGGCCTTTCTCCAGGTACAGCCCAAGGAGTTCACACACCAGACATCTACTGGCCTTGTGCACGTCATGCTCCCAGGAGCCCAGAACGCTTAGAGCTGGGGGCAGGGACATGATTTTCTGATTGTACCCCCTGCTCTTCCCTTTGACCCCTCACCACACACAGTCCTGAGTGCAAGCACCGACCCAGGGTCATCACATGCAGCCAGGGCATGTCCACACCAGAAGTCACCCACACCCCCAGCCATGCCTAGAAATACACCTGAAATAACTCTAAACCGGAAAACTGCCAAGGCTGCCAAGCGCCCTGGTTAGTTCAGTTGGAACCATATCCACTTCACTTAATTTTGTGTTTTTTTCATTTCTACAATTACCTCGGCAGTTACTCTTCCAGACAATTATGGTTTAACCTGGGATGGAAAAGCCTGTACTAGCTCACGGGGGTTGAGGCCTGGGTGTTGTCTTTTCTACCTCTAACCACTTGCACCTGTGCACACTGGCGAAAAGGGTGGAACAACCCAAGTGTCCATCAACAGACAAAATGGATAAACAACTGGATAAACAACAGACAATATGGATACAATGAAGTGTATCCATACAACAGAATAGAATTCATCCATGAAAAGGAATGCAGTCCTGACACACAGCACAACACTGGAGCCTTGGAAACACGAAGCCAAGTGGAAAGACACACAAGACAAATACTGTGTGATTCCACGCCTATGAAATGTCTGGACCAGGCAAATATAGAGACAGGAAGTAGATGAGAGCTCACCAGGGGCTGGGGGAGGGGAGGACAGGGTTTCTGTTCCAGGTGATGAAAAACCTTTGGAAATAGACAGTGGGGATGGTTTGTACAGCATTAGGAATAGAGTCAATGCCACGGAACTGTACATTTAAAAATGGTTGACATGGCAGATTTTATGTTCCTTGCGCATCTTACCACACACCCCCCCACCCCGCCCCCGAGGGATGTTTGGAGGCTGCTAACCAGGAACACCTGTTTCCTGCCTAGCTAGCTGCAGTGCCTGTAGAATCCGCCATGGAGCCCTGGGGTGAGTGGAACGCATGGCCCCGGCCCCAGGAGTCGGCCCCTCTGGAAGGAAGGGCCCCCAGCAAGAGCAGCTCTCTTCTCAGGATGTCTGCAGAGACCCCCCCACGGCAGGATGATGATGCAGGTGGGACCCTCAACACCAGTGCGTCACAGAGTCCTCGCCAGGGGCCTCAGGGAGAGGCCACCCGCTCCCCTCAGGAAGCAGGCCTGCAGACAGAGCCCCTGGGCGCGGCCTCACAGGCTCAGGAAGGCTCAGATGCAGCCAGCCGCAAAGCCCTGCGGAGGGAGAGGAGGAAGATGATCGAGAAAGACATCCTCCACAAAGTCACCTGGGACGGCCGCAACCCAGCCTGCCCTGACGCGAGCCGAGGGAAGGAGAAGGCCTGCGACGCTGTGGAGGTGCCTTCAGAGGGGCCCCCAGGGTGTCTGCCCGTCCTTTCCCTCCAGGTAGGCGTGCTCCCAGCCCAGGCTTCCTCGAGGTGGTGGTCCTCCCCACTACACCTGTCTTACCCTCAAAAGTCCCATAGACTTGGGCAGGGGGCTTAAACAACAGAAACTAATTTTTCACAGTCTGAAATCTGGAGGTCCAAGGTCAAGGCTCCATCACGTTTGGTGTCTAGTTGAAAGCATGCTTCCTGGTTCATTTGGAACGAGGGGGAGCTCTCTGGAGTCTCCTTTTAAGGGCACCAATCCCATTCATGAGGGCTCCACCCCCGTGACCTCATCACCTTCAAATACCATCACACTGGGGATTAGGAGTTCAACACATGAATTTTGGAGGGACACAGATTCAGTTCGTAGCAATGACATCAGGCCCACGGCACCAGGCCTACCGTCAGGCAAGCAGGTCCTACCTGTCAGACAGACAATCCTCAGAGTTACAGTGAACAGGGAGGAGCAGGTAGTCCCCAGCTTTCTTAAAATAGAAAGAAAGAAAAAACCCATCCCAAGCATCATCTTGAAGACATAGAAGATAGAGCAGACTGTGACAAAGCAGCATCTGAAAATGTTCAAGCCCTTATTCTCAAACAAATAGTGAGCCCCCATTAACGCTATTATTTAGATCATCCACGAGAACCAGCAAGATGACAAAGCCGGTTCAAAGAGATCGTGAGAAACGGATTTTGTTCAACAGGGGAGTGGGGAATGTGGAGATTAAATTGCTACACTAAGTAGAGTAGGCTCAATGGGGCAACAGAACCGGTACCTTTGGGCTTAGCTGCTCCAATGGAGGGAAAAGAAAACTCTTGCATTTCTCAGTTTTACAAAGTTGTCAAACAGGTGAGCCCTGGTCAGTCAAACCAGCCCTCCCCGAGAAAGATGGGCTCATTAGAAGATGCCCCCATATGACATAGAAACATCACAAAATTATCTTTGTTGCCTTATTTGACAGATTTTCGTAACAACCTAGAGAAAACTGGCATCAAGTGTACCTGGAGGTCACTTTCACCAATTCTCTCCTGTCAATTCCATTCTTTCCTCAGCCCCTGTCTTAACAGGACATCCTTACTCCTGATTAACATCTCTGTGCCCACTGCATCACCGCCCCCACAGCCCTCTTCCAAGCCCTCCAATCCCAACTGCTGCTGTGTTTCTTAAAGAAGCAAAACGTTCTAACCTCCCAACATTCTAAACCTGTCTGAACCTAGTTTTAAACTGACACTGAGCTTCCTCCAAGCCAGACAATGTCTTTGTGCCAGAAATAGAAGTATTGCCCCCAAAAAGGCACAGGAAAGGGGGTGGCAAGAAAGGCAGGCCCCACCCACCTTCACGGGGGTGGTTCATTCTGCAAAGCCTATGTGTGGGGTGGGTGAGCCGGGGTGGGTGAGTGAGCCGCCTCATCTCAACCCTGGTTTCTGCCCCGGGACAGCCTCGGTGGATCCAGAATTCCTGTTCCTGGGATCCCGAGGCAGCCTCATCATCACTGCTTTAATTATTTCAGGAACTTGAAGAGTGGGATTTGGATCAAGTCCTTCTGAGTCTGACTGGGCGAGAAGAGGACCGGGGAGATGGTGCTCCTGGAGCTGCGTGGTGGGCAGCTGGCCGCCTCCAGGGCCAAGGTTTGAGCTTGAGCCCTGGGGATGGGGTGGGGGGCCAGTACATCTCCACAAGCGGCTCCTTCCAGGGCTTCCCAGTGAAACGGGGAGGCGGGCTGGGCAGGGTCACCTCAGCAGCTTGCCGTGCCTCTGTGCTGCTCAGGCCTCACCTTCCCACACACGCAGGACGCTAGACTTCATCCACCCATCCATCCATCCTTTCATTCACTCACCAATGCACTCATTCATCCACCCGCTATATATGTGACTGCCTTTTCCTTCCTTCCCACCTCCTCAGCCTTCCTCTTTCCCTCTGGAAGCCAAGTAATCCTGCATTTTGTGCCCCCTTCAGCCAGTTCCTAAACAGAATCCTGCTTCCACTGCCTCTGTTTACAAAGCCAGGGGTAACTCCTTCACTGGGCTTGTGGCCTGGCTCTGGGCAGTTTCCTAAAAGAGTTTCCCATCCCTCTTGGACACTCTGGCCCATAAAAGCAAGTGGAAGCAGGCCTGAGTTAAAGAAGGTGCAATTTCCAGCCCCTGGTTCCAGAGCAAAGGCTCCTTTTAAAAAGGGTTTTGTTTGTAATTTGACCTCTTAGAGCACAATATGGAGAAACTCTCCGGGGCAGGGTTGAGGGCCTCGGTGGCTGCCCGCTGGGGCGGCAGTGTAGCAGGATCTGTTATCCGTCTGTGTGCTGTGCGTTCAGTCTCACTCCTGCTCCACTCTCTGCAGCCCCATGGACTGCAGCCCACCAGGCTCTTCTGACCATGGAATTTTCCAGGCAACAATACTAGAGTCGGTTTCCACTATGCTCCAGGGGATCTTCTTGACCCAGGGATCTCCTGCATTGGCAGGTGGATTCTTTACCACTCCCCCATTCTTCATTTAAAAGCACACAAGCCTTTAATTAAGCTATTCCACTTCTACAATCTATCATCACACATCTATGTCAACACAGAAGGATATAAAGTATATTCAGTGAAAAAAAGTCTATAGAGGGGGACTTTCCTAGTGGTTCAGAGGTTAAGAATCCACGCTTGCACTGCATGGGGGCATGGGTTCCATCCTTGGTCAGGGCACTATAATCCCACATCCCACCTGCTGCTGCTGCTGCTGCTAAGTCGCTTCAGTCGTGTCTGACTCTGTGCGACCCCATAGACAGCAGCCCACCAGGCTCCCCTGTCCCTGGGATTCTCCAGGCAAGAACACTGAAGCAGATTGCCATTTCCTTCTCCAAAGCATGAAAGTGAAAAGTGAAAGTGAAGTTGCTCAGTCTTGTCCCACCAAGTGAGGCAAAAATAACAACAAAAAAACCTATAGAGGATGATCCTGTTGCCATTTAAAAAAATTTTTTAAAGATTTTTCTTGGATGTGGGCTGGTTTTATAGAATTTGTTACAATTTTGTTTCTGTTTTGGGTTTGTTTGCATTTTTTATTTCTTATGTTTCTGGTTTTTTGGCCAGGAGGCACGTGGATCTTAGCTTCCTTACCAGGGATTGAACCTGCACCCCTGCATTGGAAGGCTAACTACTGCACCACCAGGGAAACTCCCCCTGTTGCTATTTAAAAAAAAAAAAAAAAAGGAAAAAACACACAGAACTGTTAAGCATGGTTCCCTCTGACAAGTAGACAGGAGCCAGGAAGTAGACTACTTTGTGAACACGTGGTCACCTCTGCTTCCCGGGGTGCACACAGCTCCCTGCTTGTGAAAGAAGGGGCCCCTCACCCTGCTGAGCTGGAGGGGGCCGCACTAAGGTTGTGAGCCGCAGAGGGTGGGCTGGGCCCCTGGCACTTCTCTGTGCATAAGCCCAGCACGTCCACGCGAGGAGTCCTGAGGCTCAGGCTGCAGTGGGTCAAAGTGGGGGCCGTGTCCCCACCAAGCTGCCTTCGCCCTCTCTGCAGACCACACCGAGCCCAGCACCCAGGACCGGCTCATGGAACGCCTGAGCCTCCTGTGTGCCAGGCAGTCCAGAACCGCCGCCTCTGCTTGGAGAGTGCCTGCTGATACAGCCCGGGAAGCCCGGCCACGGGAAAGCGGAAGCAGGTGGGCTTTGTTGGCCCCTGGCCCCATCCTCCCTAGTGGTAGCTTCTCTCGGCGTTTATGGTGCCTTGATTTAAAGGCGGGGCACCTGATGTGTATTTCTCTTCATCTCAAGAATGTGATCAGGTCAGTATTACTATCACCCCCCGTTTTACTGAGGGGGAGACAGGCTGCGAGGTTGACTTGCCCAGACATAAGTGGCAGGGCTGGGACTCAGGCCCCAAAGCACCTGCTCTTTCCCACCCCATGGGAATCCTCCCTAGGGGAGGACCCTCTCCCTCTGGCCACTGTTGATTGGGCTAGCCCCAAGCACCTGTCCCCAGCCAGGTCAGCTGGGGGATGGGGTGGGCAGAGGTAGGGACAGGGCCCTGAGGTCCCTTAAGGCCCAGCTGCATCCCAACTTCCGACACTCTGGTGGTCCCACCCTTTTTAGAAGTCTGAGAGCCAGGAATTCCCTTTCTTGCCTGAGCTAGCTGAAGCAGGCTTCTGTCCCTGACAACCCATGTGTCCGGTAGAAAGGACTTTGCACTGTCCAGTCAGTAGCCACTGGCTACACATGGCTAGTGCAGCTGAGGAATGGGATTTCTAACTTATATTAGCTTAAATGCAAGTTTAAATAGCTTTTGGTGAGTGTCTACCACACTGGAAAGTGCAGACACAGAACATCTAGGCGCCACTCAGAGTTCCACTGGACAGCGCTGGCCTGAATCTTGAGGGCTGTTCTCAGGGTCCTGCACAGGGGTGCTCAGCCCAGCACGGGCAGCTCACAGTGACCACCAGGAAGTGACTCAGCCACCCCCACCCCCAAGATGTGCTTCCAGGGAGCTGGGCTTCCAGGCGCTAGCCCAGGACATGCAGCTGAGGAACCCGGCAGAGCCTCCCACCATATTCACTGACCTGCGGCCAACGAAGACTTCGGACCAGGAGCCCTTGGAGAGGTACAGAAAACGCTGACAGCCCTGCGGCGGACCTGCTGCTTCAGGAGGAAGGGGACTTGGACAGCAGGTCCTGGGAGCTCTCCTCACTGGAGAAGGGCTTCCAGCCAGGAACTGAGCCTGGCCCACAGTCCCACAGGGCCACAGCCACAGGCCCTCCCTGCAGGGAGTGGGGAAGCTGGGGCACAGGGGGCTCACTCAGCCGAGGCTGGGGTACCCGGCCCTGGCCGCACCCCTCCACCACCTGCAGGAAGCTCACTGGCCCTGCGGCTTTGGCTGGCTGCCCATCTTCCTGCCTTGTGTCACACGGGAGCCCTGGGTGCTCCAAGTCCCTGGCGGGAGCCACGCCTGGCCAGAGTAGACTGTGCGATTCCAGAGGAACCCACCTTTCGTCTGCCCGCAGCTCCAGCTCCTACTCCAGCTCCTCTGACAGCGAGGAGGCGGAAGAGACAGCAGCTCAGAGAGACCCGCAGGGCCCAGCCAGGCTACGGTAACCGCATGGGCGCCCCTCACCGTCACAGGCGGGGATGCTCACCTGGTCCCAGCTCGAATTTCTAACGTTGTTGCTCTCAGCATCTTGCACACACAGAGCCTGCACAGGAGGGTGTGGGCTGCTCTGGGAGGCTGGCAGGGTAGCCCAGCCTGACCTGCTCCCCTCCAGACAACCCCCAGGATGCCTTAGCTTGGTTTCAAGAAGGGATTACATTTTCTTTCTGAAAAATAGCTCCACAAATTGACTTGCTCCCTGCCAGTGATGGCAACAGAGGTGAAGAGATATTGTAGGGATGGGACTACGTGATTGGTTAACGGCCAGAGAGGAAAGGCTCAGGTCAACTAAGTGAAACGTCAGATTCAGGGAAGGCTCAGGTCTCTGAGGAGCAGAGGCCACCCCAGGGCCGTGGGGTGAATTTGCACTACGCGCTCTGGCAGTCTCTGTCGCTTTTGGACTTCCAGACCTTGCAGATTCTGCCCTTTAGGAGTGTCAGAGTCCACTGCAGCTTTCTTCCCACGTGGTGTGTGGCTGGACATCCCAGGCACAAAAAGGGGAGACGAACTGGGGTTGAGAAGTGCCACACAGGTGTCCTCCCAGAGGCCTTTAATGTGCTGACGTGCTGTGTGACAGCGCGGGCTGGGAGGCCGCAGTCTTGATTTCTTTAGTGTCTTGAGAACCAGGCACACACTCCGGAAGCACCCTGGCTCCCCTCTGCTGGTGTCCTGTTTTGGGCACAGTACCCCAATATTGTGGCACAGCATTGGGAGGTTGGCTCCACTTAGCGCTGATGGCGGTCACGTCTCCCGTGTCACAGGGACTGCACGGGAAAGAGTCGGCTCCTCCAGCAGCTCAGGGCATCTCGGGAGGCGTCCGCTTGGCCTCAGCCGCCTGCCGGCAAGAGTCCTGTCAGTCAGAAGGCTCAGGCCCCTGGAGATCCGGCCGGGTCCAGCCCTGGGGTGAAGCAACACGTAACGCTCTGGGCCGAGAGGGGCACACAGGCCAGACCCGCAGGGGGACGTCCCAGCGACAGCCCGGGAGGCCTGGTGCCTCCTTGGGGTCAACTGCAGATGCCTCGGGTCTGAGGAGGTGAGCAGGTGATCTGACTTGCCTTCGACACCAGCACCAAGGCATTGGTGGTCCCCTCACTCTCCCGTCTCCATCTGCAGCACGGGGACCCCCAGCTGGGGCTCTGCTGCCAGCCCTCTGCTGGAAATCAATCAGAACATCTTCACGCACTCACGGCAAGGACACCAGTGCAGACCTGTACATACAGCAGACGTGTCACACGGCCCCACACCCTCCAAAAAGCAGCCGGAGGGAACACCACGGAGACAACGGATTTGTTCTGACGGTGGGACTAGGGTGCTTTTTCAGCTTTTTCCATTTCTGCATTTTTTTTCCTCTTTAATGTGCATTTATTGATTTCCATCATACAAGGTTTTTTTTTTGTTGTTTTTCTTGTAACTACAAAACTTAAGTAAAACTTCTTTAGAGAATTTCAGGGCTGAAAAGGTCTTGGAAAACTTAGCTTGATTTTCTGGGTCCTTGATGTTGGCTGTTTTGAACAAACCACAACACACACACACAGATGTCTGGATGGAAGGGTGGACTGAAATTTGCTTTTTTTTCTTTAACCAAGACACAAAGGCGGCACGTATATAATCATGTTCTAGGGTCCTTCCAAAGTAAAGGTGGGTTGACTTTTAAACACAGAACATGAATGTTCTAACGCTGGAAACTGTCACCCATGCCTACTCTCGTGGACGACCAGCAAGAGCTGAGGAGGCTCTGCCGTCTCCCTCACCAACCCTTTCCTAGCGTTATTCCCGACCGCCACCAATTTTCAGTCCTTTTGTCAGTTCTTGGCCTAGCTGCTCCCAACAGGCTGAAGCCCTACTCTGTGACAACTCTGTTCTGACTCCAACTTGTTTTCAAGGTCTCAGCGCCCCTCCGCCCTGTCTGCCCCATGGGAAGAGCAGAGTGGTCAGCTTGGACCCCCTGTGCCAAGGCTTCAGGCAGCCCAGCACAACCCTTGGCCTCTGGGCATGTGTTCCAGCGTTCAGCTGGGGTCACCACTGGCTGCCAGGCCCTGAGGGTGGGCAAGGGCCCCCTTCCCACCCAGCCCCCCATAAGATAGAGCAGGCCCTGCCCAGCCACAGGCAGCCAAGATTGGGGCCACAGACTCCACTTGATCTTGCCACGGGGGCCTCACCAGCAGCCCCCATTCTTGAAAACAAGGAGCATTTTTATTACAAGTCAGATGTGAGCTGGCTTCCGAGGCCACACGAGGCCTCGGTGAGCCTGTCCTGCAGGGACTGGAGCCAGCCTACTATCACCGGGGGCCCCCAGGCCCTCTCCTCGCTGCGGAGGCCCCCACCCTCCACTCCAAGGCGCACAGAGCACGGTCATAGCTCAGGCACTGGGCACACAGCCTCCACCAGTCACTAGTTCTCAAGAGCAAGAACTACTGGGGCGGGGGTGGGGGTGGAGGCAGAAGGCCAGACTGTGCAGCAAGCAGAATCTTGGTTCCCCAACCAGGGATCAAACCTGTGCCCCCTGCGGTGAAAGCATGCAGTCTTAACCACTAGACTTCCAGGGAAGTCCTGCAATGGCTGTTTTTAAAATTCCATTTCCCCTACTCTCTCTACCCTTTTCAATGGCAGTAAGTTCACTCAAGATGTTTCCATAACAGTGACAGAAAACAAAATCTTTGTCCCAGGTTCAACTCTGCTAACTGCTGAAGCAGCAGGCCAGGAGGGTGAGGGCCGAGAGTGGGCCCTGCCCCTTGGACAAGGTGCTTCAAGCTCCCAGGTCTGAGTCTCCATCTAGAACGTGAAGTCCTGTTACAGGACAGAGAACGTCAGGGAACAGGCACTGGACTGGCCCAGCTCTCAGGCCTGGCAGAGGGCAGCTACCTCCAGCAGCAGACGGGATGTGAGAAGTGAGTCTGTGAGGGGCAGGTGGGTGGGCCGTTGGCGACACTGACGTGGCTGGATCTGAGTGGACGCTACGTGCCCCACAAGCTGGCCCAGAAGGGAGAAGCCATCCCTCAACTGGGTGGCCCCAGTGAACATGCAGGACAGAGCCCAGGTGCCAGGACAACTGACAGACGCTGTTTATTAAGGGAACAGAGGAGAGCAGCTCACACCCCCGGGGTGTGTGGGGTGTGTGGAAAAATAACAGTATGTCTACTGATTGGATGGGACATCCTGAAACCCAGCGGTTTCAGAGCTGCCCCACCACTTCACTCATGACAACAGCAAATAAGGCCTCTTATTGAGCCACTCAGCCATGCGTGAGGCCACAGATGGGAACCGATCAGAGGCATGACCACATCAGAAAGACAAAGTGGCACAACCAAGGCCAGCCTGCATCCTGGGACATGGCCACCTGGGCCGGACAACAGCAGCCCTGGCACCTCTCCTGGGGAAACCCCCAGACTGCCCGGCAAGCAGGGGAGGTTAGAAGGAAGGGTCCTCAGGGAAGCATTCCCGCATCAGCCGCCCATCCAATAGAACAGCCGTGGATCCAACAGAACAGCCATGGATCTGTGAGGGGAACCCCCAACCACTGTGATGCTGGAGAACCCCCATGGGCTACACCTGGCAAGCGTGGCGAGGTTGGAAGGAAAGAGAAACCCTTGGAGGACGGGGACACGTAAAGCTGCAAGAGGCCACAGCCACCAAGGCTTCCTCCCAAGTGGGCTGAAGGGTGTCCCCCAAGTTAACAGTCAGAGCCTTAGCGGGGACCCCACTTGGAAACAGGTCCTTGTAGATGTAAAGAGCTAAGATCAGGTCGTTCTGGACTGAGTGTGCCCTAAATCCAATGACAGCGCCCTTATAAGACAGGAGCACATGTGGAGACACGCAGAAGGGGATAGGGAGGTGGTGGCAGAGCCCTGTGGCCATAAGCCCGGAGGAGAGCGCAGACGGACCCCACCCAAGCCTCCTGAAGGAGCAGCCCGCAGGCACCTTGAATTCAGACTCTGGCCCCTGACCTGAGAATTCCTGCTGCCGTTAGGTGCTCCCCCGTGTGTGTTCTTCATGGCAGCCCCGGACCCTGATCCACCTGCAGCGGCTTCCTGCTCACATTGGGGCCACGGGAACAGAGTCTGAAGACGCCCGGAGATGGACTCCGGGAATGAAACGACCCTGCAGCTCCCCGAATGATCAGGCCCAGGCCCCGGGCGTGTCCTGGAGCCCTGGGGGTCTGCGTGGCGGCTGCTCCCCACCATGTGTGCGCTGGTGCTTGCGGAGGTCAGTGCCCCGGCGGAAGCCCCTACCGCAGGCTGGGCAGGTGTGGGGCTTCTCGCCCGTGTGTGTCCTGCGGTGTGCGCTGAAGTGCGAGCTGTTGTTGAAGCGCTTCCCGCACAGCTGGCACTGGTAGGGCCGCTCGCCCGTGTGCGTCCTGCGGTGGATGACCAGGCTGGAGCTCTGGCTGAAGCGCTTGCCGCACTCGGCGCAGGCGTAGGGCTTCTCGCCCGTGTGCACCCGCTGGTGCGTGCTGCAGTTGGACCGGTCGCCGAAGCGCTTCCCACACACCTGGCACTGGTAGGGCCGCTCGCCTGTGTGCGTGCGCTGGTGCTTGGTCAGGTGCGACGTCTTGCGGAAGGCCTTGCCACACTCGGGGCACGTGTGTGGCTTCCGGACCCCGAGGAGCCCCACTCTGTCCTGAGGCCGCTGGGGTCTGGCCTGGCCGGGCCCCGGACCCAGATCTGGGAGTGCCTGGGCCCATGCTGTGCTCAGCGAGGCGTCCTCCCCAGAGTCCTCGCCATCCTCCAATCGCCTCCCACGCTCTGAGACAGAGAGAGCACAGTGGCTGAGGGCTCCATGGGGAGGGGAGGAGGGACAGGGACGCTTGGAGAAGGCGGGCAGGGGCGGGGCGGCCCATGTGAGGCAGATGATAGCAGTGCCTTCAAGTACCCTTCCACACCTTCCTCGGGCACACAACACTCAGAGCTTGATTCCAGGAACTAAAATCACGGGCAGACACTCAGAAGCACACAGTAACTCATCAAGGCCTGTGAGATGGGGCTGTGACGGTCCCATCCACACTTGAGGATGTGGAAGCCCATGACTCAATAGGGGAGGGATAGGCCCCCCGAGAAACATCCACCCCCCGAACCCCCACCTGGGCCCCTCCTGTTTCCACAATGGCTCATCGGGGAAGCCAAGCGTGGGCTGGAGCTCACGTTCACCTTGTCTGTACAACTGAGACATGACAGAGCCACAGCCCTGGCCTTTGGGGAGAGCTTTTACAGAGAACTGAGTCTGGCAGCTCCTCAGATGGTCACACCAAGTGACCATATGACTGCAATTCCACCCACAGTGTAGGCCCCGGAGAGTGAGCTCTGCTGGCCGGGCGACACTCGGCCCCTCATGTCTTCCCCGGGACCAGGCTCCCCGTCGCACCCGCGTGCAGCACACTGTCCCAGCTGAGCTGGTAGGACTCTCTCCTGCGACCCTGAGGGCGTGCCTCTCGAGCCCCTAAAGCCCCTGTCTCCCCTCGCCTTCCCTTCAGGCGGGGCTCAGTCAGTCTTTGCAAGGGAAGTTTCACACACATGCCCGTGTCTTTTTGTACCATCTGTGGCTGCTTTTGCACCAGGACGGTGGAGCTGAGGCATCGACTGCAAGGGAGACTGCATGGTCCCTAAAACCTGTTCACTCTGGCCCTTTTTGGAAAAAGCCTGCCAACTCTTGCTCTAAGCCCTTGAGCTTAAAGCCCACAGACACAGTCACCAAGGTCTCAGCCCAGGAGAAGGGAGATTTTCATCTGGGATCCCATCTCCTCGCAGATGCCTTACCTGAACTGGCTCCACCAGAGACCTCCCTTGGCCCCGAGGCTGCTTGAGCTGAGTCCCGCGGGTCTTCTCCTTGCCCCTGCAGGGCAGTCAGACAGGGCCCGGGCGTGGGGAGTCCTGCTCGTGGAGAAAGAGAAGAGAGGATGTGAGTGTGGCCGGGACGGAACATGGGACTGCAACAACCTCCTCCTCGTGAGGGCAAAGGGGTGTCAGGGGTGACCTGAGGACAAGCTCAATACCTTGAAAGACAGGGAGGCGCTCTGCTTCTGTGCAGACTAGCTGCTCGGAGAGGAGGAAGTGAGTGAGGAAACACGGCCAACGGCTCTCCCTGACTCTGGGAGGGAAACCAGGTGCCCTGAGGTGTCAGGGTGTCACCATAACCGAGGGGAAACGGCCAAGAGTTACAAAACACGCAGGAGGCAGACACCACAGAGGCAGAGAGAGGTGGGGCAGCAAGCTGCACACCCAGCAGGCCAGCGTTCTCGGCAATGGACAAGTTTCATCTCTACTCGTTGTGTACACAGTTAGTTTGGGAAAAGTGAGGATATAAATGAAAGTATTTGATCATTAACTTTCTGTGCCAACCCAGCCAGGCTATGGTGTCACCGTCTGGTTATATAGCAAGCTAGCAAGCTTTTTTTTTTCCTGGCCATGGGGCTTGCAGGATCTTAGTTCCCCAACCAGGGACTGTTGGCAGTGAAAGCACAGAGCCCTAACCACATTGGCCACCAGAGAATTCCCTAAATACCAGTCTAGATGTTGCTATGGAGATTATTTTGTAGACGTAATTAGTATCTATAATCAGATGACTACAAATAGAGCAGATTACCCTCCACACTGAGGGTGAGCCTCACCAAATCAGCTGAAGGCCTTAAGAGCAAAACCTGAGGTTTCCTGGAGAAGAAATTCTGCCTCCAGATGGCAGCCTAGAAGTCCTACCTGGGTTTCCAGCCAGCTGGCTTGCTGTACAAATTTCAGACTTGCCAGCCACCACAATCATGAGAGCCAATTCCTTAAAATAAATCTCTCCGTACACACACATCCTAATAGTTCTTTCTCTCTGGAGAACTCCAACTGATACAAAGCAGGGTCTCAACTCCTTTAGAAAACATCTCAGGAAGAAAACAAGTGTCAAGAGCAGCAGGGCAGCTGAGAAGGGACAGCATGGGGTGGGGAGGAAAGGCCGTGGACAGCCAGAGCCTGGTCAAGAGAAGCCCTGCCCACAGGGGCCAAGGGTGGCACAGAGGCTGAACTGACACTGGACAAGCCGTGTGGTGGAAGAGGAAAAGAAGGCACCCAGGGCGGCTCTGGGCATCTGCCTGAGACGGGGCAAGCGCCACGCTGCCCTCGATGCAGGCGGGGCACCAACAGGACACCTGGTGGCCCTGGCAGTGCAGGCTGCATGCAGCGGCTGCTTAGCAGACTCGCCAGGGAGCAGCCCTGACTCACACAGCCATCCCCTGGGCACAAGGCCCACGAGTCCCTACTGTTCACAGCCTCTCCAGGGATTCTTCAGGCCACTAAAGTTTGAGAACTGCCAGAGCAGCTCCTAAAGGTGGCGGGAGCCAGGGAAAGTGCTGAACAGGGAGGTGGCCAGGGGCCTCGGGTTCTGGAGACCAACACACACCCCCAATAAGCCCAAAGGAAGCGGCACCCTCCCAGAGACTTGCCCACTCTGGGACACAGCGTGGCGTCTGACAGCGTCTCCCCACGGCACCTGCATCCTCCAGCAGCACGTCGCAGCTGTGGTCCTGCTGAGCCAGGTCCAGGCAGCCCCACTCCTCCTGGGACAGGTACACCGCCACGTCCTCCAAGGTCACCGGCACCTGCGGGAACGCAGCTTGCTGAGTCAATGCCCCTGCTCCTGCAGGCGGGGCCAGCCTGGTGGGCTCGCCCGTCTCCTCCTCTCGTGTGATGATGGAAGGTCCTGCTTCCCCCGCCTTTTTCCCTTCCCACCCTTTCCCTTTCTGCATGCTGTTATCCACTCCCTCCTCCGAAGCTTAGCTCAGGCACGGCTGGACCCTGCTTTTCAGGACACTGTCACCACTAAGCTCCGTGCCAGTGCCGCACGGCCAGGGACCATGAACAGACATGCTGCGGGGAGCAGCTGCGTCTGCTGAGATCTCACCCACTGGAGCTGACACTATTCAGGTTCACAAGTTAGCCCGCCCTGCCTCAGCTCAAGCCAGCCCCAAGACCTGAATGGGGTGACCTGGGGACTTCAGGATGCCTCTAGGCCAGTGGTACCCAAGTCTAGCACCAGAGTTACCTGGAAGCACAATTAACACCCAAGCAAACAACATCCAGAAGAGGCAAATGCACAGAGAGACTGGGGGCTGCCAGGGGCTAAGGGAAAGGAAATGGAGAGTGACTGCTAATGGGTGGGGGGTATTTTGGGGAGGTGATTAAAATGTTCTAAAATGTGATTGTGTAAATATACTAAACACTGTATACTTTAAATGGGTAAATTGCATGGTATGTGAATTATATCTCAACAGAGCTGTTACTGAAACAAAGGAGATTAGGATGTCAGGCCAGGTCTGGGGGAAAATTCTCTAATTTTACCCTGATCCTAGGAGATTTTAACATACAGCTGGTTTGAAGCGGTTGCCCAAGCTTACCACTGGGACCGCAGAATCCTCCAGCACAAACCTGATATTCAGGTGGCATCTGAGAGCAGGTAAGACTTCCCAGGGGGTGAAAGTCTGCCTCAAAAACCCACAGACCTGACCACTTGAGAGAAGCGTGCCTGTAACAAGGGCGTGGGATGCACGGGGATGCTGCAGAGTGGGAAGCTGTTCACCTGGGACCAGGCTGAAAGGAAGGATGTGGCCAGGGCTGCTGTCTCCTGATGCTGTGAAGCTGCAGGGCCTGGGGAGAGAGTACAGAGTCACCCACCCGTGGCCACAGCAGCGAAGGCGGGACAGGTCCAGCCACCCCTCATGGACACTCACCTGCAGGGAGCCCGCCCAGCCCACAGGCACGCAGGTCTGACCAGCCACAGTCCTTCCCCTTTCCCTTCCTGGGTGCAAGGCTACACTTTCCTCGAGAGGGGCAGCTACTCACCCCTGTTTGGCCAGAGCGAGGGGCCTCCTCTTGGCCTGTGGCTCAGCTGGGCTAGGGGCGGCTGGCTGGAGTGCTGAGCCCCTTCCCCCAGGGACAGCTCCTCTGGCTGGGCTTCCACCTGGTGTTTTGAGAACCACTCCTCTGTCCCATGGGACAGCGCGTCATTAGGGAGTAACTCTGGATCCTACAACAGACAGAGATCTGCCCACCAGCTCCCAGGAGGCTGGGGGTGCCCACAGGTGCCCCACCCTTCATCGTGGGCACCCTGGTCCCAGGCTCTGCCTCATCACTGGGCCGCCTTGTTCAGTCTGACGGCCTCTGCAACCATCCATGTGCTGCCCTTCAGCCAGCCCCCAGGGAGAAGGCCAGTGACCCAGGAAGAGGTCAGGCTTCCAAGCTGGGGAAGGGGAGGCCTGCTCCACTCCTGAAACTCTGCATCTCGCTCCATCACACCGTAGCACACTCTCACCCTTCCTCCCTTCCGTGAGTGTTCCTGAAAGGACTGAGCCAGGAAGCCCCTAATCAGCTTTCGTCTTGGAAGTCTGAATTACTGCACTTGTTCCACTTCTTAAGGTCATCTCCAAGCCCTCTGGAACCATCTACCTCCTAATTCCAAGGAAGGTGAATCAGACGAACTTGGGTCTCAGAGTGCACTGACCTCCGTAACCGTACCAAGGACAAGAGATGTCCCTGGGGAACTGTGAAACAAGCACCAGGGACCCTATCCCAGGCTTAACATTCCACAGCTCTGTCACCCGGAGGTGACGGCGCACAGTGGCAGAGGAAAGCCCGTGCCAGGGACCCCAGGCGCCCAGGCTGCCAGGGGTCTGAGAAGGGCTCCTGGATTCCTGTTGGCCATCTCAAGGCAGGATTTGCTTATTGCATTCGACTCACCTTGTGGTCAGGGTTTGTTTTTTTTTTTTGGTGGTGGGGTGGGTGCTGCTCTCTTTTGACAGATGCAAAAGAACAGCAGTGTGCAGCCAATGGCACTGCCACGGGAAGAAGGTGACCTGCGGAGTCTGCCAAGTATCTAGTCAGAAGGAATCAATCTGACCCAAGCAGAAGAGATTTGTAAGAGACTCCCCACTACTCCCCAGATTTGCTGAGGAGGAGGAGAGTGCTCAAGAGTGGTGCTCTCTGGAGAATGTTCCATGATGATGGAAGTGCCCCATATCTGTGCTATCCTTGTCCAGCAAGTAGCACTTGGCCACATGTGACGACTGAGCCTCTGGAAGGCGGTAAAGTACAACCTACGAATTTATTTTCCATTTTATTTAACTATGAGAAAAACCACACATGGTGGCTACTGTATTGAATGGTACGGCTCTGGAGACACTGGGGCTCCAACCAGGGCACCCATCAGCACCTGGTCTTTCTTCCCAGGGCTCTTCCCTGTTTGGGAATCTTTTCAACTCTCAAGGTCCAGCCTTAAAAGGCCTCCAGCCTCCCTCCCATCAAAACCTGTGTATGTTGGGATGGTGTTAAGGAACCGAACCATATAGCTCAGAAAGGGCGACTGGGACAACAGTGGTGAAACAACAGATGCATGCACACTAGCCACGGCTGGGAAACTGCAGCTACCTTCTTCAGTGTCAGCCCAGAGCCCATGGAACCTACAAATGCAGACCTCAGGAGCAGGGCCCCAATTCCTCACCTCAGGGCCCAAATGCCCCCCACCTCACCCGCGGCCTCTGCTTCCTGGGCTCCCGCTGCAGCCCTTCCACGAGGACCACGGCCTCCTCACCACTCTCTGGCTGCTGCTCCCGCACCCGGGCCTGGATCTCCCCCGGCAGCACCGTCAGGAACTGCTCCAGAACCAGCAGCTCCAGGATCTGCTCCTTGGTGCGCAGCTCGGGCCTCAGCCAGCGGCAGCAGAGCTCCCAGAGGCGGCTCAGGGCCTCCCGAGGTCCCGCCACCTCCTGGTAGCAGAACAGCCGGAAGAGCTGGCGAAAGGTTTCAGGGCTAGGGTCTTCCGCCTCCAGGGAGGGCTCCTCTTCCCAGCAGCAGTCGTCCTCCACTTTGACAACGAGGATATCACCCTCATCCTGCTCCAGGGGAGCCAGAGGCTGGGGGCCGGGAGAGGTCGCCATTGCTCCTGGCAGCCCTTGCCCTTTCTCCGGCCTGGAGATAACGCCTGTCTCTCCCTGCACCTCTGGCCAGACACTGGGAAAGATGTTTTCAGGTCTCTGTGGAGAGACAGTTAAACTCATATGGGGTGCGGCACAGAGGTTGGATAAGCGTCTGCGCCCATAAGCCCCTGCCCTGGCCCCAAGGCCAACTCCCCCTTATTGGCAAAAGAAAAAGTTAAAGTAGATCAACCTGTCTTCACTACTAACCCCATAATTCCCAGGAGAATTTCTTAATCTCTGGGTCTCAGTTCTTCAAGTGAAAGAGGAGGTTGCTGAGAGGACTAAACAGGATGTTTTAAAAGGGTTTTCTTTAACAGAGTCTGCAACGTGGTCAGAATTCGAGAAACGCTGAGTTTTCATTTTCACAGTTTGCCATTTTTGGACGAGGTCCTTTGAAAATGTAATGAGAATCTGGGACCTCTCTGCCCAGGCGGGCTTAGATTGTATCCCAACCTGAACCCGGATTTCGGGCTCCACGAGCCCCACCACAGCCCCTCTCCCTCCAGTGTCTTGACAGGGTCAGGGCTCCCTGGCCGACCCGCTTTCCCGTCTCGCCCCTTCAGCAAGAGGGACAGCTAGGACAGAGGCCGAACACGAACCACGCTCCATCAAGCGCCGCGGACAGAGAAGCTCGAGCGGGGACCCTGCGTCCGCACTCACCGACAGCGCTGCGACTCGTGGGGAGCTCGCGGCGAGCCGGTGCTGCGGGGTGGAACCGGAGTGGAACAGTGGGTACGGAGGTCTAGGCGGTCCAGAAACTAGGACCAGCATCCGTGCATCACAGACCCGGACGCTCAGAAGCGACCATTGGCTGAGCCGCGCGTCGAGCTGGAGAGCAAGGCCGCGAGGGGCGGCCACGGGAAGCATTATGGGTAACGTAGTCCTCGCTCGTTCCAGCTCGCTGTTGAATGGGAATGGGTCTTGGAGGGCGGGCCAAAGGGAGGCATTTTCGGTAACGCAGCCCTTTCACTATTGGCTGAACCGACTTTCACGCAAAGAAACGAACTACGTAGCGACTCTGCTCCGCGAGGTGGGACCCGCTCAGTTCAGAGAAACCTGGCGGTCGGCGGTCCACGGGGGGTCGCAGAGTCGGAGACGACTGATCTGAACTGAGGCCCGGCGGGATGCACTGTGGGTAATGTAGTCCTCCCCCGGTTAAGCCACGCCCTGGGTTAGAATGGTCCTGCGAGGCGCTGTGGGCTTCCCTGGTAGCTCAGCTGGTCAAGAATCCGCCTGCAGTGCAGGGAACCCCGGTTCCTGGGTCCACTGGAGAAGGGATAGGCTATCCACTCCAGTAGGCATTGTAGGCGGTAACAGCCCTGCACCTTCAGTGCGCATGTGTGAGTGCTCCAGAGGCTACCCACCTACTTGGCCATCCTCCCAGCTTTCGTTCTACCACTGCCCCCGACCTGAGCAAGTCTCGAGGTGGAGGGGACCCTGGAAATTTACTGTTTTACTTACACAGTACAATGTATATGCCAGGCTCTGTTCTAAATGCTTTGTAATTATTAAATCGGTTCCTCTTTGAAACAAAGGTGGTTTTATTATCCCTGTTTTATAAGGTCAGTAAACAGAGGTGCAGGGCTTCCCTGGTGGCAAGAACGGTAAAGAACCTGCTGCAATGCAGGGGACCTGGGTTTGATCCCTGGGTGGGGAAGATCCCCTGGAGGAGAAAATGGGAACCCACTCCAATATTCTTGCCTGGGAAAACCCAGACAGAGGAGCCTGGAGGGCTACAGTCCATGGGGTCGCCAAAGAGTTGGACACAACTTAGCCAACTTAGCAACTAAACAGCAACAACACACACAGGTGCAGAGGGTCAGTGACCTGCCCAAAGACACAACCAGTAGGTGCAGAGCTGGGGTGAGGCTGGAATTCAGGTATCTTAGTTCAACCCCAATTTTAGAGGCTGGAAGATGAAGACTGACAAAATTACTTGTTTGGTGCATCTTGGTTATCAACTGCTTATTTCTTCATTTGTTAATTTGATCAACAAATATGTATTTATTGGGCTCTGCTCTGCAGGCACCATGAACAGGAGGTGAACTGGACAGTCACCTGTGTCCCTGTGGAGCTTGGAGGAGGGAAGTGTAGGCAGATAGGGAGCTCTGAGCAGGTAGAGGATCACGGTGAGGCTTGTGTGCCTGGCGGTGAGTAGTAAGAGCTCCATAAAATCATTGACTAACCACCAGACGACCCTGAGTCCTTCAGCACTGGCATCCCCAGGCCTAGCACCTTCCACTGGCTTCCTTCTTTCCATCCACTTCATTCTCGCATTTTCCATTTTCGCTCACGTTCCACTTCCCCCGCTACAACCAACATCCATTTTTTCTTGTGAGCACGCAGGCAGAACAAGATGCTGGGCTGCCCACCCCCTGGCTTCTGGGGACCACCCCTGCATAGTGGGACGCCTCTTTAAGGGAAGACACCAGATTCAGGGCAGCCTCGTGGTGGGGCTTCAAGCAAGGCAGGACCACATGTGCTGCATTTTCCCCTTACAATCTTGGACTGCTGGTCAGGAAAGCCAGGCTCTTGGAGGGAACCAAAACCAAGGTGTGGGGCGGTCCAGAGCACTGGCACTCAGGCTGAGCACAAGCAGCCTGCCATTCTGTCAGCCTCAGCGGGGAGTGGAAAGGGGAAATTTGAACAAGTCACAGAGGTATGTAGCAGGGGAGGAAGAGAGAACAGGGAAAAGGAACAGAACAGAAGAGACACGCTGGGCTCTGTCTAGAGGGGCAGACGGGTGGGGACACCACCATCCTCAACGTTGCCCCACACCTTCCAGTTTCTAATGGCCTCCTGCTTAGCTGCGGGGCCCTGGCCTTGTGTCTTGTATCATCTCCTCGGGGCCAGATACACACAAGTCAGCAAAGTCCATGTGGTGACCACGGCCTGACTGACATAGTCCTGGTCCTCTCTTCTCTGGGCAGTTTTCAGTGACTGCAGCCAACAGAGTTTTAAAGGATACATTTCTACTTTGCCCAGGATTTCTTTCTTAAATCTATTTTGAGGGGGATACACATTCACTCCATAACCAATGCACACCAGTACACCAGTATGAATTTGGACCTACACTGACATACACCCAAACCAGTGCTTCAGATCCTGGCTCTGCCACTTAGTAACTGGGTAAGCCTTACCTTTTACCTCATCTGTAAAATGGGGATTGTTATAGCTCCAGCTTCTGAGAGATGACAGATGGGAT
Source organism: Bos indicus (assembly GCF_029378745.1). NCBI lineage: Eukaryota > Metazoa > Chordata > Mammalia > Artiodactyla > Bovidae > Bos > Bos indicus. The sequence goes on from NC_091784.1 coordinate 4,897,255, forward strand.
TCGATGAGATTGAGCTTGTAAAGGCCCTCTGATGATGTCTAGCATGTAACAGATGCTCCATAAACACCAGCTCATGACCTGCAACCATACTGGGATGAAGCTTGCAGGCCTCCAGATTTGTGGATCTCAGATACCTGGGGCCGTGGTGTTCCTGTAAGAGGTTCACAATTCATTAAAGTGCCAAGCACCATGTAGAGTCTAAAGGAAAAGTATTTATTGCTGCACATGTATCTATAATCACATATAACTATTTACACTTATAAATGTAGCTTGTTTTCGTACCATTTATGGAGTTTACAAAATAGTTCGATTTAAAATGCGAGCCATAGGACTTCTCTTGTAGTCCAGTGGCTAAGACTCTGCCCTTCCAATGCAGGGGCCCTGGGTTCAGTTCCTGGTGAGGGAACTAGATCCCACATGCCACACCTAAGACCCAGCATAGCCGAATAAATAAATAGATATTAAAAATAAATAAATAAAATGGCAGCCTCACAGTCATGGAAGCAGGCCAACAACACGTGAGGTACACACACGTGAAAGGTACACACGCCCTTCTCTGAAGGCAGGGGGAGATCATCTTCCGACAGGTGGCACACAGTCCATTGTCACATACTGGGCACTGGTTCAGCTCACACTTACTCCTACGACTTAATTATGGCTGGGAAGAGATGGTCTGTGACCCATCTCTCTGTGGGTCTGAGTCATCTGTGCTAGCAATTTCCCAAAGCCCAAATAACTAAGGGCCAACAACTCAGTACAAGTCAAACAGTTTACCTAATCCTACTGAATTCTCTGAGTCGTCAGAGAACTACAGTTTTCAAAACTTGATACGTGATGGGCGTTTTTTTATGGGCTTCCCTGGTAGCTCAGATGGTAAAGAATCTGCATGCAATGCAGGAGACCCCAGTTTGATTCCTGGGTTGGGAAGATCCACTGGAGAAGGGATAGGATACCCACTGCAGTATTCCTGGGCTTCCCTGGTGGCTCAAACAGTAAAGAATTCACCTGCAATGCGGGAGACCTGGGGTCAATCCCTGGGCTGGAAGGATCCCCTGAAGAAGGGGATGGCTACCCACTCCAGTATTCTGACCTGGAGAATTCATGTACAAAGGAGCCTGGCAGGCTACAGTCCATAATTCAACTATATCAGATAGTCATCAGAGAACCACAGTTTTCCAAAACTGATATGTAATTGGTGTTTTGTTATACTTTTTCTAAGGCCTTTGCAAGCTAACAATAAAACCTAAGGTTTTTTAAGTACTTCCTAAGTCCATGGAGCTCATGTTTTTACTTACTTAAATCCTCACAATGACAATCATGTAAACATCATTGTGACCCACATTTTAGTTAAGTAAACTGAGGCTCAGAGAGGTGCAGACCCCTGCCTAAGGCCACACAGCTAGGAAAGTGTAAGAGCCAAGACAAACTCGGGCAAGTGTGCTTCAGACTCTGCTCCTTAGAACACTCTTGTAAAGGTAAACTTGAATGCCACCCAGGTAATTGAAGCTTTGACTCAGAGTACATATGCAAGCTATTTCTTGGAAGACTCTAGTCTTGTCCCAAGATTCTCCTTTGAGCTGCCCAAGCAGGGCCCCTCTAGTTTTCTCAACACACTAAGTAGATCTGCTTAGCATATACTAATGGTAGAGGCTCAGTAACTATTTGCTGAGAAATCAAATAAATAAGTGGGTGGAATCTGTTCTTTAGACACTGAACTCTGTTGCCCAGCCTCATCACCAACTTGATTCCAGGACTTCCCTGATGGTCCAGTGGTTAAGAATTTGCCTGCCAATGCAGGGGACACAGGTTCAAAACCTGGTCTGGTAAGGTTCCACATGCCGTGAGGCAACTAAGCCTGTGAGCTGCAACCACTAAACCCACGTGCCTGGAGCTGGTGCTTGGTACCAGAAACCACCGCGATGAGAATCCCTTGAGCTGCAATGAAGAGTAACCTTTGCTCGCCCCAACTAGAGAAAACCTGTGCCCAGCAACAAAGACCCAGCACAGCCAAAAATAAATAAAAATTAAAAAAAAAAAAAACACACCTTAATTCTGACAATAATATAAATGGGGGTTAATGGTACCTATTTCTTAGAGGATACTTACTATAATAGAATTAAATGACAGAATACATTAAAATATTTTGCCCTAGACTGAAACACAGGAGCACTCAGTGAACAGCAAATGTCTTGTTATTATCTTCATTAACAGGAAGGATGAAGAATAAGAGTGTGCTGTGCAATACTATGAAATCTCTCCTTGGAGTCTGGCTGTGTTTTGGTTCCATCGTGAAATTTTAGACACAAAAGAGGATTCATCAGTTAACAGGGAGGCTGCTGCTGCTGCTAAGTTGCTTCAGCTGTGTCTGACTCTTAGTGACCCCATGGACTGCAGCCCTCCAAGCTCCTCCATCCATGGGATTTTCCAGGCAAGAGTACTGGAATGGGGTGCCACTGCCTTCTCTGTAACAGGAAGGCAGGAGATACCATTTACACCTCGAACCACCGAGCATTTGAAAGTGTCTTTTCCCTGAAGTCAGCAAGTTAAATAAGAAGCAGATGAGTGACAACAGGTGTGCAAAGCATGAAGGATGCAAAGGATACAGATTCACGGAGAAAGGCTGGAGTCTGGAGGAAGGGACTCAAGGACTACCAGGCGTGCTTGGAAATCCTCACCCGTGGAGATGTAAAGTCAAGTCTGGAAAGTCTCCTGTTCAAGGTCGGCTCAGTTGTGGCTCAGGACAGGGTGATGATTCACATGCTTCTCTTGGGAAAAACACAGTGTTAGAATCTGCTGGGCTGCCATAACAGAATACCAGAGACAGGGGGCTTAATCAACAGACACTTATATCTCGCAGTTCTGGAGGCAGGAAGTCCAAGATTAAGGTGCCAGCAGATTCGGTTCCTGGTGAAGACTCTCCTCTTGGCTCATGGATGGTGCCTCCTCTGTGCCCTCACTTGGTAGGAAGAAAAGGTGCTCTCTCTCTTCTTTTCATATTAATTACCTCCTATAGACCCTGTCTAGTCAAGGCTATGGTTTTTCCTGTGGTCATGTATGGATGTGAGAGTTGGACTGTGAAGGCTGAGCGCCGAAGAATTGATGCTTTTGAACTGTGGTGTTGGAGAAGACTCTTGAGAGTCCCTTGGACTGCAAGGAGATCCAACCAGTCCATTCTAAAGGAGATCAGCCCTGGGATTTCTTTGGAGGGAATGATGCTAAAGCTGAAACTCCAGTACTTTGGCCACCTCATGCGAAGAGTTGACTCACTGGAAAAGACTCTGATGCTGGGAGGGATTGGGGGCAGGAGGAGAAGGGGACGACAGAGGATGGGATGGCTGGATGGCATCACTGACTCGATGGACGTGAGTCTGAGTGAACTCCGGGAGTTGGTGATGGACAGGGAGGCCTGGCGTGCTGTGATTCATGGGGTCGCAGAGTCGGACACGACTGAGCGACTGAACTGAACTGATAGACCCTGTCTCCAGATACAGTCATGTTAGGGCTGCAGTGTGAGTTGTGGGGGTCACAGTTCAGTCCATAACACACAGAACCCACAAACACCACCAGTCCCTGGAATGGCAAAAGTCCCCCTCAGACTATCACCCACTCTGGGCCTGGGGTCACCTGCTCAAATACCCACAAGGGTCAGAGAGGAAGGTAAAAACGGGTTTTTGACACAGATACTAAACATTCTGGAATATTCTTGCTTTCTACAAAGACAGGTGCTCTCTCCCATTTTTCTTTAAACACGTCCCTCTTGGGCTTTCTTCTGTATTACTGTGTGTGAGAGTGACTTGAGTGTGGAGAATTTCCCTCTACAAGAAACGTAACAGTGCCGGGTGACAGATGGAGCAGATACAAGGCCTCAGGAAGCAGTGGGAGACGCAGGCCCAACACTGCCTGCCAATTTGGTCACTTCCCAGAATCGAAATATTTGGATTTTTCGGTGAAAACTAACAAGTTTAAATGCAGACTCAAAATGGGATTAAATCCTGTGTGAGATAAACCAAACCCACTAACACATTTCTGGGCTGTTTCTGGCACAAAGATGTATAGGTAGACTTCATTTTATTGCATTTTATTGTGCTTTGCATACATTATGTTTTTTCCAAATTGAAGGTTTGTAAAAGGAAAGGAAGGAAAAGGGTTGTGAAGGAAACCCTGTATTGTCAGATGATGGTAGCATTTTTTAGCAATATTTTTCTAAATTAAGATATGTACATCTTTTAGACATACGCTATGGCATACTTATATGCAGAGTACATCACGAGAAACGCTGGGCTGGAAGAAGCACAAGCTGGAATCAAGATTGCTGGGAGAAATATCAATAACCTCAGATATGCAGATGACACCACCCTTACGGCAAAAGGTGAAGAAGAACTAAAGAGCCTCTTGATAAAAGTGAAAGAGGAGAGTGAAAAAGTTGGCCTAAAGCTCAACATTCAGAAAACGAAGATCATGGCATCTGGTCCCATCACTTCATGGCAAATAGATGGGGAAACAGTAGAAACAGTGTCAGACTTTATTTTTGGGGGCTCCAAAATCACTGCAGATGGTGATTGCAGCCACGAAATTAAAAGACGCTTACTCCTTGGAAGGAAAGTTATGACCAACCTAGATAGCATATTCAAAAGCAGAGATATTACTTTGCCAACAAAGGTCCATCTAGTCAAGGCTATGGTTTTTCCAGCAGTCATGTATGGATGTGAGTTGGACTATGAAAAAAGCTGAGCGCCGAAGAATTGATGCTTTTGAACTGTGGTGTTGGAGAAGACTCTTCAGAGTCCCCTGGACTGCAAGGAGATCCAACCAGTCAATCCTAAAGGAGATCAGTCCTGGGTGTTCATTGGAAGGACTGATGCTGAAGCTGAAACTCCAGTACTTTGGCCACCTCATGCAAAGAGGTGACTCATTGGAAGAGACCCTGATGCTTGGAGGGATTGGGGGCAGGAGGAGAAGGGGACAACAGAGGATGAGATGGCTGTGGATGGCAACACTAACTCGATGGACGTGAGTCTGAGTGAACTTTGGGAGTTGGTGATGGACAGGGAGGCCTGGCGTGCCACGATTCATGGTCACAAAGAGTCAGACACTACTGAACGACTGAACTGAACTGATTGCATACTTAATAGACTACAGTATAATATAAACCTGACTTTTATATGCACTGGAAAACCAAAAATTTATATGACTTACTTTATGGTGATAGCCTCTTTTTGCGGTGGTCTGGAACCAAACTGGCAGTATCTGCAAGGTATGCCTGTGTGTGTTAGTCGCTCAGTCATGTCCAACTCTGCAACCCCATGGACTGTAGGCCGCCAGGCTCCTCTGTTCATGGAATTCTCCAGGCAAGAATACTGGAGTGGGCAGCCACATTCCCTTCTCCAGGGGATCTTTTCAACCCAGGGACTGAACCTGTGTCTCCTGCATTGGAGGCAGATTCCTTGCCATCTGAGCCACCAGTAAGTCTATACACAGACAAAAAAATGATGCAGGTGATGATACTGCTTTGCAGAAAAACACACCAGGGGGAAGAGAAAGTCAATGCAGCTGCTCTTTTAGATAGAAAATATTCAGACAAAGGACCATTCATTCATCTGGCCTCCACTTCAGGAAGGGAAGCCAGCACCTCCTTGGCTTCAGTATTTTCTCCAAAGGCTTCCTTAAAAGGGCAAGAGGCCAGAGCTAGGGAAGAGAAATAGAGGTAAAATGTCTAGCTTCCCTCCAAGAATCTGCTGCGGGCTGAAGCCAACCACAAAGAGGAAAGCCAGTCTGTGAGAGAGACTAACACACAGAGAGCCACAGCTGAGGAATGGAGCTTCTTAAGCCACTTCTAAGAAAAGAAATTATTGATGCCACTTGTTAGGGATCACTGCTGTTACCGAGTCCAAGCTTGTACTGCTCACCACACAACTGGCCAATAAATTGAGGCGAATTGTTGGGGCAAGAACAGCAACTTGATTCGAAAAGCTGGCAGACTGAGAACATGGCAGACTTGTGTCCCGAATAACAACCTTGCCTTAGTTAGAATTGAGGCTTCATTTATACTAAAAAGGGGAGGGTGTAAAATCATACATTTCCTGGTTCTGGTCAGCCTCCTGAGCGGATGTGTTAATTTCTTGCAGTCATTCACACGTGGGTCTGGTAAGGATATTTCTAGTGAGCTAAACAAAGGTGCCTGTGTGCTTAGTCCTCAGTCATATCCAACTCTCTGTGACCCCATGGACTGTAGCCAGCCAGGCTCCTCTGTCCATGGGATTTTTCGGGCAAGAATACTACAGTGGGTTGCCATTTCCTCCTCCGGGGGAATCTTCTGGACCCAGGGATTGAACCAGCCTCTCTTGCATCTCCTGCATTGACATGGGGATTCTTTAACCACTGAGTTGCCTGGGAAGCCCTAAACAAAGCTATTTGAGCTTAATGCTCCTTACTTGGAAGGCAGCATTCCCAGAGATGGGTCATTATGGATAATTTAAGCTTATAGGCAACATCCCTAGATGCAGTCTAGCATCTCTAGACTGCAATAGACTACAAAGGTTCTTCCCTATTACGCTACAATGGAGAGAGAGATCAAGTCCAACTCCTAATACAAGGAAAGGTGGGAACTTACAGCCAAGGTGCAGGGCTGGGACTGAGGTTGGGGGGGTGGGTGGTAGTGGATGGAAAATTAGTAAAAGGAAACGTAAGGAGTAAGAAGGGTTTCTTGCTGAAGGAAAGTCATGATGACGAGACATCACCTGGAGGATGCTGAAGGATAAGGAACCCAATTTATTCGGGGGAGGCGGGTGGTTCTGGCTAAAGTGGCCACAAGCAAACAATGAAGAAATAAACACGGAAGCCCAGAAATCAGGGCCTAGCTGAGAAGAGAGTTCAGAGGAGCCCAAGTAGAGTCTGGTCAAGAAGAGACCCTTTGCCAACTGGTCCAGGGTAACCCGCCTCCCTATCCCTGACAGAGAAGACTGCTTTGGAGAAAAAAGTAACCTTTGGAGCAAAGTGGCCTCTGGAGACTCTCTTTTCCAAAGGCCGAAGTTGTTCAGGCTAAGCCTCTGAAAGAGATGTCAGTGCTTTTGCCTACCCTCTGCCAGGGAGACAACGGCCTCCGGAGTCAAGACCCACCCTCCTCAAGAGCCCAACAACTTCCAACCCCAATTCCTTGTCCTGCCTGCTTCTTCTCCCCGATACAAGAATAATAAAGGCCACCAATTTCTCAGCACGGGGCAATACCCATTTCCACTGTTTGTTCCTAACTTACTAACGCCAAAGGTGCTGTATCTCTATTTTACATGTTAAAAATAATAATAACCCTGAAGCTCCACGAGTTTTAGGTATAGAGCCCACGGAGGATAATATGGTTGTGAAGTGATAGCAATGAGACTGGAACACAAATTTTTCATTCCAGAACTCCAGTTCATAAGTAAGTAAGTGAGTGAAGTCGCTCAGTCGTGTCCGACTCTTTGCGACCCCATGGACTGTAGCCTACCAGGCTCCTCTGTCCATGGGATTTTCCAGGCAATAGTACTGGAGTGGGTAGCCATTTCCTTCTCCAGAGGATCCTCCCGACCCAGGGATCGAACCCGGGTCTCCCGCATTGTGGACAGACGTTTTACCGTCTGAGCCACCAGGGAAGTCATAAGTCCCGGGCTAATCCACTGTAGCCCGAAATAACAACGCTGACAACCTGAGGCCTGACTCAGTTTACCACCCTTGACTCTGAACTCGCTCTGAGGCGCGGCCTGGACCTCACCGGCAAGAGAGGCCAGCAAGAGGAGGCACTCCAGGTTCGACTCCCGCCTCTGCCCTAACGGCTGCGACCGCACGGAACTCACCTCTGCCCTAACGGCTGCGCCCGGGAAGGAGCCGCAGCGCACAACTAAAGGAGACAGTACCTCGCTACACAGCGAAGACCAGCGCGCCCGGTGCGGCAACTCAGACCCAAGGCTGGTGCCCGCGGGAAGCGGAAGTCGCGGACCCCGGAATCGGGGAGACAACTAGACTACATTTCCCAGAGTGCGCCGCGCGGCGCCGTTCAGGCAGATGCCGAGAGGGCTACCTGCGGCCGGGCGCGGGGTCGTGTTGCTTTAAGGGTCTTTCCTGGAGGTGACCCGGTGAGGGGCGGGCGAAAAGGGGCATCAGCCTCTGGGCGCCACATTGTCGTTGCCGGTCCCTTGCGTGCTCCTATTCTCCGTTTCCACATCTGTGAATGGGGGACATTAATTCGTTCAAAATCCTTTCATCCATTCATACATATATTTTTTAAAAGCCGCCAATTGAGCGATCCTATCCGCCAGCTCTGCTAGGCGCTGGGGTTTCGGCGGTGATGCTCAAGTGCTTTCTTTCATAAAACTTATATTCTATCAAGAAAAAGGTATACACTGGACAAATAATTGCCCAAATAATTGTTTAGTCACCTTTGGTAAATGCTGCCAAAGCAGTAGAGGAGAGGGGACCTGATCCTCTTAGGGTGAATGTGTCAGAGGGAAGGTAACTTAGAGTTAGCCTGGGGATTTGTGGGGAAAGGGCCCACACAGAAGGAACCGCAAGTGTGAAGATCCTGAGGACCGAGAGATCGGGGTGCATTTGCAAGACAGAAAGGAGACCAGTGTGGTCCCGGTGCAGGGCGCCAACCTTGGGAGACAAGGCTGAAGAGGTGGGACCAATCAGGGGTCTCTGGAAGGCTCCCAGGAGGATTGAATGTTATATCCCAAGAGCCAGGAGAAAGGAGTAGTTTGGGCTTTTAAGCAGGATAGTGTCCTGGTAGGAGAGGAAGCTTGGTGGAATACAGATGTCGGGGAGACCAGAGGGGATCAGTGAAACCAGCTGGAAGCTCCTGGGTCTGAAAGTGAAAGTGTTAGTCACTCCATCTGTCCAGCTCTTTTGAACCCCCATGGACTGTAGCCCACCAGGCTCCTCTGTCCACGGGATTCTCCAGGCAAGAATTCTGAGTGGGTAGCCATTCCCTTCTCCAGGGATCTTCCCGACCCAGGGATCGAACCCAGGTCTCCAATATTGGAGACAGATTCTTTACCATCTGAACTATGAGGGAAGCCCTGAGGTCTGAAGTTGAAGTAATACTGATGATGGTGGTAGTCACTCAGGGAGGGATCTGATCCAGATTCCTGAAGCAGAGTCCACAGGCCCCTGGAAGTGATTGGGTTGGGGTGAAGGAGGGAGAAGACAAGAATAACACATTAGTAAAATTAGGATAGTAACACCCGGGGTAGGTAAACTTGTGGTTTAAATATGCAATAGTCGGACACGACTGAGCAACTTCCCTTTCACTTTTCACTTTCATGCATTGGAGAAGGAAATGGCAACCCACTCCGGTGTTCTTGCCTGGAGAATCCCAGGGATGGTGAAGCCTGGTGGGCTGCCGTCTGTGGGGTCGCACAGAGTCGGATACGACTGAAGTGACTTAGCAGCAAAATGCCTAATACATAATAAAGGCTTGTGCTAAAGCACTTCAGTCGTGTCCGATTCTGTGCCACCCTGTGGACTGTAGCCCACCAGGCTCCTCTGTTCATGGGATTCTCCAGGCATGAGTACTGGAGTGGGTTGCCATGCCTTCCTCCAGGGGATCGTCCCAACCCAAGGATTGAAACCATATCTCTTATGTCTCCTGCACTGTAAGTGGAGCCTTTAGTGCTGAACCACTGGGGAAGCCCAATAAAGGCTTAATATATAGCTTAATACATTCTCGTTTTTAAAATAATAAAGATTGCTTCTGTGTTTAGAGCAATGTTTGTAATGATAAAAACCTGAAAACAGTCTCAGTGTCGATCAATAGAATGATGGATGGATAAATCTCACAGAGATTATGTTGAGCTAAAAAGCAAGTGACAGAATGAAATCATTTCCATGAATTATAAGAACACACAGAACGATGCTGTGTATGATTTAGGAATATATACACGTGTGGTATCCCTAAATGTATATTGGCCATGACTTAGTAATTAAACAACAACATAGGTGGTAGAGGGTAAAGAAAGGTGGAATTCAGGTAAACACCTAATTCAAGATGATGTTTATCCCTGGTGATGGGGCAGGGTCTGGAGAGAGATGTGGTAGGGAAAGAGTGCAGGTGGCATAAAATGCAAGTTTTTGTTTGCCTGTTTTTTTTAATTTTTTTTATTTTAGCTCTGCTGAGCAAGCGGCTTGTGGAATCTCAGTTCCCCGACCAGGAATTGAACCCGGGCCGTGAAAGTGCTGAATCCTAACCACTAGGCCACCAGGGAAGCCGATATTGGAGAATCCCAGGGACCGGGGAGCCTGGTGGGCTGCCGTCTACGGGGTCGCACAGAGTCGGACACGACGGAAGCGACGCAGCAGCAGCGACCGTACACTTGGTCTCTACCTCTCCGTCTCTTTCTGCTTTGCAACTAACTTCATCTGTGATTCCCTGTTTTTAAAAAGGCCCACTATTGTTAGTTATTGGGCTTCCCTGGTGGCTCAGTGGTTAAAAACAAAAAAATGTGCCTGTCACTGCAGGAGACCAGGGTTTGATCCCTGGGTTGGGAAGATCCCCTGGAGAAGGAAATGGCAACCAGCTCCAGTATTCTTGCCTGGGAAATCCCATGGATGAAGAGCCTGGTGGGCTACAGTCTGTGAGGTTGCAAATGAGTCAGACGTGACTTAGGGACTAAACAACAACATTGTTAGTTGATACGATGACTTTATCATTATGACAAGGACCTGATTAGCATGCAGCACAACGGGAACCCCCCATGCCTATAAAATGGAACAAAGTATTCAGATAAATGGCCCTTATGGGACCTAGGCATCTGTGAGCAGGCTTGTCTTCATACACCCTGGGAGAGTAGGTTGGGGGTACTGTCCGTGTTTTCTGCAGGAGGAAGTGGAATCTAGGTTGTCAGGTGACTTGCTAAAGTCCCAAAGTCCTTCAGTTAAAAAGGGGCAGAAAAAAAAAAAAAAATAAAAAGGGGCAGAGCTGGACATGTCATTCACACTTGCTGGACCTGGGGAATCCCGAGATGTGTCAGCTGAGGCCCCACTCCCACTCCGCCCTCACCCAGCTGATACAGGTCAGGAAATGCAGAAGAAATCTGTGTACAGTCATTACTGTTACTGGGCCCACAACTGAGTCTATGCCAGGCATGCACTGCAGCATCTCTGTGGGCATGGCAAGAGCTTCCAGAACTGGAGGGAAAGTTGTCAGCAGAGAACAAGACCACTGTCCCTGTGAAACGGAGCTGGATCCTGTGGTCCTTACCCTCCATGTCCTCTGCCCGCCTCTGTCCGTGGAAAACTTTAGTCAAAAAACAAGTTTAATCAGAGAAATGAGAAATGCAGAAACAAAGGAAAATGGTCAAAGGAGACCAAATAATAATGATGTAGTCATTAAGAATAGTCAAGGACCGTTCGTTCTTTCTCAAGAGCTATAGATAATATTCTGAGCCACATCCTGAGAGCTGTCTTGAAAAGTGAAGTCACTCAGTCAGGTCCAACTCTTTGCGACCCTGTGGGCTGTAGCCTACCAGGCATCTCCGTCCATGGGATTTTCCAGGCAAGAGTACTGGAGTGGATTGCCAAGCTGTCTTAGAGATACTGAAACACCAGGTGGAGAAGTTAACTACATGATGACCAGACTGCACCCACCACAGAAGCTGCCACAATTCTGAAAATTGGCCTCAAAGAAATGGGAACAAATGGACCCTGAAACTGAAGACTAACTTACCTAAAACAACCAAGATGACGCTGGTCAGACCACCAGTGACCAATCTGAAGATGACTGTCAGAGCTGGCTGCTGGTTCTGCATGTAGCCCCGTCCATCTGTCTAGAAAAGCTCATGTCCCACTGGAGGCCAGTGGTGGGGGTGGGGCGGGGAGAGTCAGCCTTTGGACAGACATCCTCCCTCCCCCAGCCCCAGTTACTGGCATCTGAAATACAGCACACTTTCCTTTCCATCCACCTGGCTGGTATTGGCTTTTGAGCGGTGAGCTGCTGGACACACCTCTTCTTTCAGTAACACTTGGAATACCTACCCCCCACCCCAAGAAAGATTGCCCCGGTGATGAGGAGTGCTTCGACCAGGAGCTGGGACACCACTGATGCTCCCCAGGGTCACTTTCTGGTGCTCACCCCTGCCCGGGCCCTGGGGGAGCTCAGGTGTACCGTGAGGACTTTGGTGAAGTCCATTTCCTTTGCAGGGATCCATTTCCTTTGCAGGGATCCCGAGAGCCCTGGCAAGTGCTCACACATCCTATGGGGCACAGCCTCTTCCCTGGACTGGTGGTATGTGCTATCCCGTCGCCTCTGAGAACTGTGTCTCCTAGGTGGTAGCCACATTCCCTGAGTCACTTCGTTTTATCTGCACAGCAGCACTGTAGTGTGGGGATAGTCTCATCCCCATTTCGTAGATGAGGAAACTGAGGCCCACCAGAGGAAGCAGCTTGCTCCAGGTCACATCTTATGATGCCTGTGTGGGAGGGAGGCATTGTGACCGAGGGCTGCGCCTGATCTGGACCTTGACCCCGGTTCTGGGCAGAAGAGGGGGCCAGTTGTCCAAGACAAGCCCTCGCAGGTCTTCAAGACTCCCGAGGGCCTGGGGTCTCACACTATTACTTTAGAAAGAACCATACTTTTATTGGAGGATAGCTCAAAGAAGTCATTTACAAAATGCCTCATGTTTTCAAAGCACAGCTTTTCATAAAAAGCAATGTCCACCTTTAATACATGCTCAAGTACACAGCTGCGTGTTGGCGGGGCCACCCAGCACTCATTTAGAAATCCTCGTCTGAGTTGTCCTCGGCCCACCGGCACATCTTCGCAGGCCCTGGACTGGCCCGGGTGCCTGTGGGGGCGGGGGGTGGGGCGGGGGCCAGGTTCACCCAGCCAGGCCCTTGGGGCAGTGCGTGGCTTTCTTTCAGTCTGATGATGCGGTAGTTCTCATAGTGGACATTGTGGGTGATGTCCTTCAGGTCTTGGAGGTGGGAGCTGGGAGATGGGCAGCAGATCAGTGGGGCGGGCTGTGGGCATCCCCCGGGGCCCCCACAGCCTCCCGGGTCCCCCACTGGCTCACCGGATGAGCAGGTCTCTCAGGAGGGGGAACTCACAGTGGGCCATGTTCTCCACTGCAAGACACGGCACCAAACCCTGAGTGTGGGCTGTATGCTGCACCCCCCACCCCCGGCCGCTGCTTGCCCCTCCCCACATTTCTCCCTGTGTTAACCCCCCTCCCATTCATTCATTCATTCATTGCTGTGTCCCCAGCCCTTGGTACAGGTGGCTCCTATAGACGGCTGTTGAGTCACAGGACTTCCCTCTGCTCCTTCAGGTGCCCCCCGACCCCACACGTTTCCTTCTCTGTGCACCCCCACCTGTCCTTGTCTGGCCACCTCTGTGGGCACAAGGACCTTGTCGGTCCCACTTTCACTGTATCCCTTCAGGAACTGCACGTAGTGCGCCCGGCACATAGTAGGCCCACAATAAATTCTGGTGAATGAATAGGGTGCCTCCTGGGTGCCAGGTTTCAATGCAAAGTGGTGGTTCTTCCCCCTCCACCCACCCTGTGAGACTGAGGATTTCATGATACCCATTTGATTGTGAGGAAACAGGGAGTTGGGTATCTTGCCCGGGGCCACCCAGAAGCACAAAGGAAATTGATCCCAGGTCTGCCTGTTTTCCAGCTCTGGGCTTAAACCCCTACCCGGCTCTCTGGTGGGTGTAAGGATGGCAAGGGCAAGAGGCTGAGCCTCACTTTTCAATCTGTTCTCCCTTGAGCCCTCCCTAGGGTCCCTGAACTGACCTTCAATGATGCCCCACTTCGTCTTCCGGCCCAGGACACACCTCCCGTTCACCATGTGCTCTCGGTCAGCCCCAACCACAGCGAAGGGGATCCTCTCCTGCAGGGAGGAGACAAGATGGGAGGGTTGGCCCCACTGGGGACGTGGAGAGAGAGGTATGAACCTTTAGGATTCTGCCCTTTGTGGGGACAGAAAGTGGCAAGAGGAGCAAGATGTCTGAAGTCGGAGGGCACAGACTCTGATCGGTGCTTCGGTTTCCTCATCTGTAAAATGGGAGACTCGATAGCACTGATGCAGGGCTCTGAATATTTGGGAAGGGCTTAGCATGATGAAAGGCTTAGCAGGACAAGTCTTGGAAACCAAGCGTTACTCAGAGTACATTAGTGATGTCAATTCCATTCATGTCCTATCTCTTACCTGTGAAACAGGAAAAGCAATCACCTTTAACCATTTTTATAAGGCTAAAAGAGACAATTTTGCACTATAATTTGAGGATGCATACACCCCTATGTTCATGACAGCACTGTTTACAATAGCCAAGACATGGAACCAGCATAACACCCTTTGACAGATGAATGGATAAAGACGATGTGGGGTGTGTACACACACACACACACACACACACGCACAATGGAATATCACTCAGGCATAAAAAGAATGAAGCAATGCCATATCATACTAAATGAAGTAAGTCGGAAAGAGAAAGACAAATACCATGTGATATTACTTATATGTGGAATCCAAAATATGACACAAATGAATCTACCTAGGAAACAGACTCACAGACGTGGAGCACAGAGCTGTGGTTACCAAGGGGAAGGAGGGTCGGGGAGGGGGGGTTGGGAGTTTGGATTAGCAGATGCAAACTATTATATATAGAATGGATAAAAACAAGGTCCTACTGTATACCACAGGGAACTGTATTCAATATCCTGTAACCATAATGGAAAATTATATATGTAACTGAATCATTTTACTGTAAGCCAGAAATTAACACAACACTGTAAATAAACGATACTTCAATAAAAGAAATTTGAAAGAGAGAACACTGTAAGCCAGGGGCTAGCAACCTATGGCTCCTGGACCAAAGCAGTCAAATTCATGGGCATACAGCCCTGGCCATTCATTTACTCTTGTCTATTTTGCTTTCATACTACTTTGGGAGAGCTGAGTAATTGCAGCAAAGTCTAAAATACCATTGTCTGGCCCTTCACCAAAAAAAAAAAAAAAAAGATTTGCTAAGCCCTTTTGTAAATTCCAGTTTCTTGCTTGTTCATGGCTAGAAAGTGAAAGTCGCTCAGTCATGTCCGACTCTTTGCAATCCCATGGACTATACAGTCCATGGAATTCTCCAGGCCAGAATACTGGAGTGGGTAGCCTTTCCCTTCTCCAGGGGATCTTCCCAACCCAGGGATCAAACTCAGGTCTCCTATATTGTGGGCGGATTCTTAACCAGCTGAGCCACAAGGGAAGCCCAAGAATACTGGAGTGGGTAGCCTATCCCTTCTCCAGTGGATCTTTCCAATCCAGGAATCGAACCAGGGTCTCCTGCATTGCAGGTAGATTCTTTACCAACTGAGCTACTAGGGAAGCCCATTCGTGGCTACAAGTGGAGATTAGGCTTTCAAGTGCAGCATGGGGGTTTGTTTTTATTTTTAAGAATTAGGCTGTGATGGGGAATAAATTGATGCTAATAATAACTGCCAGGAGCCAGCACGGGAGTTCCTACCCGTGACAAGGTCATGCAGGAGAGCCCTGATGGGCAAGGCGAGTCAGGGCTCGAGAGGCTCCCTGGACCTGCCCGAGCATCTACCCCAAAACCAGAATCTGTCTGTTTTACTATTTTATGACTTTTACCAACTCCTCTGACATTAACTGGGGGTTATCCCCAACCACCTTTCTCTGTAAGAAAATCAACTTAAAACTCTAGTTAATAAGTCTCCTGGGCATAATAGGAGTGTTTCAATTCAAACCCCTCTGAAGACTTTCTAGCTTGCCTGACAGGTTTGTTCGGACTCCTGCAGCTACGCATGTGATTGCTCACAGCCTCCCAACCACGAGAGGCACGGGAAGCTTAAGATATTCTAACAATGCAGAGCTTCTCAGAGAGTTAAAATTGTTAGAACTAGTAGAGGATTTCTTTGTTGAGCTAATGCTTGCTGCCAAGTGTCCATACCCCTTACCTACTGTGTCCCTGGGAGTGTATTGATTAATATAGTTGGTATAGAAATGTAAGTAGTAGCTTTAATGTTTGTAACCTTGGACCCTTGAGTTAATTCTTTTCTTGTTATAGCCCACCACGATTTTGCCCTATAGGAATGCAGCTTTATCTAATGCTTTCAGAGGGTGGTGCCTGACTTTAGAATAATCACCTTTAGAGAAAAGTAAGTTTTCTGAAGAAAGGGTCATAAAATGTTAACAGTCCTCCTGGCCAGAAGTTGATGTAAATCACCTAAAGCTTTTGCATATGATATGTTTGCAGAAAGAAAGCCTGGCTTCAATAAGGATCAAGGACTGCTGACCTTGCATGACTCTACCTGCCCCCCAACCCAACCACCCCATTATCCTCTATGCACAACTTAAGGTATAAAAACTACTTTGGAAAATAAAGTGTGGGCCATGCTCATCAAGCTTGGTCTCCCCATGTTGTTCTTTCTCTTTCCTTTTCCTTTTCAGGCTGATTTCCTGGAGCGCAGGGGCCCTCTGCGTTCACTTTCCTGCCTGGGCTTCTAAGACCCACTCGAGAAGGTGCCTAAGGCTGGGCACCTTCAGCTATTCAAGAGGGCACCTGCGGCCTCCGTGAACAGAGCAAGTCCTGTGCTGGGGCTTTATTGGCTTTCTGCGTAAACCAAGGAATATCAGCCTCTTTCCTCTCCTCTATCTTCTTAACTGCAAAATTCTTTCCTATCTCTTTCTCTATTTCTCTCAGTTGCTGATGCCGTCCTCCCGAGGGAATCCCTGGATCCAACTGGGGCTGGACCCTGGCAAATAGCTATGTGTTGGGCACTTCCCTGGTGGTCCAGGGGCTGAGATTCCGAGCTCTCAATGCAGGGGACCGGATTTGATGCCTGGCTGGGGAATTAGATCCCACATGCCCCAATTAGGAGTTCCTGTGAGGCATCTAAGACCCAGTGTTATTAAATAAATATTAAAAAAATAGCTATCTGTTGCACACTTATTAGGCACCAGCCAGTATTCGACCCTCAACAGATGTTATATGTCTGGATGATTTATTGAGAGGTTAATTTGAAAAACTTTTCTTTATTCCCCCAGCTCTAATCCAGTTGTGACCAGGCTGCTGTCTTTGCTGGCCTTGGGACAGAAAGCAGAAGGTCAAAGCTCTTTGGATCTTTCACAGGAAATACTGTTCACTGCTCCAGTGGGGAGCGGAAAGAGAGACTGTGTGGAGGAACTGGGGGCCAGACAGGAAGCAAGGCTTCCATGTACAGATGTGCATTTTGTGCACTGCACAAAGGCAACCCTCCACGAGGCTGTATAGGGCTGAATCCCATGCACGTTCCTGTCTGTGGAGGCTGCTACTGCTTTTTTCTAATCTGAGCAAAAGTGCTGTGTACGTTAGCGGGGTCCCTAGGGAAGGCAGTGGAGGCCAGGTGTCTATGGACGAAGAATCCCAGGCCTCACCCAGGTGCTTTTTAGGAACAAGACAGACTGACTTTGAATGTACCACAAGGACAGGGAGACTGGGGCTTGGACGTGGAATTCAGTTGCTTCAGGGAAAATGAAGATATGAGTTATTTCCTTCCTTCCATCCTTTTCTCTCTCTCTCTCTTTCTTTCTATAACTTTATTGAGATATAATTTACACACTATAACATTCTTCCCTTTAGAGGTTCAGTTCAGTATACTCACAAGATTGTGCAACCGTCACCACAATCTAACTCCAGGGCGCTTTCTTCACCCCAAATGAAAGCCGGAACCCTTTAGCAGTCACTCCCCATCTCACTGTAAACCTCCCAGCCCCTGGAAACCACAAATCTATTTTCTTTCTTTTTTTTTTTTTTTTTAGAAATTATTGCTTTATTTGAGAAACTTACTTCCAGATTACTTTTATGTATTTTAAAAAGTCATAAAGAGCATCCAAGAAAAAAACATATACAGTTTCCATAGGAATAAGGACCAAAAAATGGGGTTGACGACTGCCCCAAATGATATTTCCTAAAGGAAAAAAATGTAATATTTAACTTCTTTTTTTTTTTGAGGCTGGGTAAGTGAACTACACACATCATAAATAAAATTTTCTTACTTTACAAGGAGGAAGGACTCTGATCTTGTTTTTGATGCATATTAAATACAAAAATCCATTGTTCTGATCAAGATGAGGGAAAAAACATCATTCTTCAACATTTCAGCTCATGCAATGAAATCCAAAGGTCTGCTGAATCCACCTTTTCGGTTCATGTACTGCCTATACTTTCTCTTCTGAGATACATTTATGGCATAGGCATTTACAGAGCCATCCACCTTTTTCCCTTTTGTGGAGTCAAAGGAGGCAAATCCCATTAACTTCATCATTTCTATTTCTTCCTCTGTTTTGCCCTCTAAGTCTTCCTCAGTTATCTGACGTTCTTTGCTTTTTGTTGCTTTTTGTTTCTTTCTTTTCCTCATCTCTTCTTTCTTTCAGTCGAGAAGGGGAAGGAGATGTGGATCTATGTCGTCTTGGGGACCTGGAACAACTTCTGTGTGGGGACCAGGAACGGCTTCTCCGATCTTGCTCCTGGGACCGGGACCTTTCTTGGCGCCTGCATTCTCTTTCCCGGGATGTGGACCGGGACCGCCTACGCTCCCTCCGTGGGGAGCGGCTGCGACTGTGACCCATTTGGAATCCTTCGCCAGTACAAGTCCCACAAATCTATTTTCTATCTCTGTAGATTTGCCCATCCTGGACATTTCATGTAACAGAATCATATAACACATAGCATCTGTGTCTGACTTTAACATCACGTTTTCAAGGTTTATCCACATGGTAGAATCTGTCAGAACTTTATTCCGTTTGATGGCTGAGGAATAGTCCCTTGTATGGATAGACCACATTTGTCTGTCCATTCACAGGTTAATGGACATTTAGATTGTCTCCACTTTTTGTTACAGATCATTCTAAATGTTCTGTTATGTGAACATTTGTGTATGAGTTTTTATACCAAAATAGGTTTTCATTTACTTATTTTTTTTCTTTTTGGTCTTAAAATGCCATGAGATTTCCATTTCTTTTGAGAGTGGAATTGTTGGGCCATATCATAACAGTGTTTAATCTTTGAAGAACTGCCAGACCATTTTCCGAAGTGGCTGCACCGTCTGACATTCCCACAAGCAGTGTGTGAAAGTTCTGGTCTCTCCACACCCTCACTAGCACTTGTCATTATCTTTTTCTTTTGCCATGCCTTGTGGGATCTTAGTTCCCTGACCAGGGGTTGAACCCACGCCCCCTGCACCGGAAGCATGAGTCTTAACCAATGGATGGTGGGGGAGGTCTCTGTCCATTTTGACTTCTCTTGTGGCACACAGGCTCTAGGGTCAGCAGGCTTCGGTAATTGTGGTACTTGGGCTCTGTAGTTGCGGCTCCCGGGCTCTAAGTGAAGACTCGGTAGTTGTGGCACATGGGCTTGCTCCGTGGTATGTGGGATCTTCCCAGACCAGGGATTGAACCCGAGTCTCCTGCACTGGTAGGCAGATTCTTTACCCCTGAGCCACCAGGGAAGCTCCTTGTCCATTTTTAAATTGAGCTATTTGTCTTTTATTGTTGGCTTGTCAGAGTTCTTTTTTTGGGTAACTTATTTTTGCCCTGGGTCTTTGTTGCCTGGGTCTTTGTTGCTTGGTGCCAGCTTTCTCTAGTTGGGACGAGCAGGGGCTACTCTCTTGTTGTGGTGCACGGGCTTCTGATTGCTGTGGCTTCTCTTGTTGCAGAGCACAGGCTCTGGGACATGCAGGCTTCAGTGGTTGTGGCTCATGGGCTCAACGTCTGTGACTCATGGGCTCTAGAGCATGGGCCCAGTACTTGTGGTGCATGGGCTTAGTCGCCCCAGGGGTGGGGTGGGGCATGTGGAATCTTCCCAGACCAGGGATCGAACCCATG
Organism: Bos indicus; assembly: GCF_029378745.1. Classification (NCBI taxonomy): domain Eukaryota; kingdom Metazoa; phylum Chordata; class Mammalia; order Artiodactyla; family Bovidae; genus Bos; species Bos indicus. The sequence continues at coordinate 4,917,106 of NC_091784.1, forward strand.
TCCCCTGCATTGCAAGGCAGATTCTCAACCACTGAACCACCAGGGAAGTCCCACCTGTCTTTTAGTGTTGATCTGTAACAGTTCTTTTTATATTCAAGATACACGTCCCTTATCAAATATATCATTTGAGCACATTTTCTTCCATTCTGGGTGTTGCTGATATGACCAATTTCTTGCTCACCTTGTTTGCGAGTGGAGATTTGTGTCTGCCAGAAATCTATGACCTTTCCCCAAGTTGCAGAGAGACAAATCTTCAGATGGAAAGAATGAATGGGGAGAGGGAGAGGGTGGGATGATTTGGGAGAATGGCATTGAAATACGTATAATATCATATAGGGAACGAGTCGCTAGTCCAGGTTCAATGCATGATACTGGATGCTTGGGGCTGGTGCACTGGGACGACCCAGACAGATGGTATGGGGAGGGAGGAGGGAGGAGGGTTCAGGATGGGAAACACATGTATACCTGTGGTGGATTCATTTTGATATTTGTCAAAACCAATACAATATTGTAAAGTACAAAAAAAAAAAAAAAAAGAATGAATGGACAGTGCATCACCCAGACACAGTCCCACCAGCCTCCCCACCTCAGATGGCCTCCTACCCGGATCTTGTTGTTGAGGATCTTGTCATTGACGTCCTCGTCAAAGGACTTCTGAGGGTACACCTCGATGCTGTGAGTCTTCAGGTCATCCTGGATCTGCGGACCACACACAGGTGACCTCAGCCCACTCTAAGGTGAACTCTGCCCCCTCCACACCCCCACCGACCCCAAACTCATTCCCAGGTGCCCAGATCACCCTGTGCCTGAAGGCCTCTCGCTCCTCAATGGTCAGGCTGTCAGCCCGGGCTATCACGGGCACCACGTTCACAGCCCGGCAGAGCCGCTGCAGGAACTCAAGATCCAGGGGCCTCAGGCTGCTCAGGTGGGGCAGCGATGGTGGTGAGGGCACGATGAGCGGGTGCCAGCCCACAGCCCATGCCAGGGTCCCTTCCTCCTCCGCCCGCCGGCTCAGCCACCTCACCAGTGCCCAGTGGGTGGCACAAAGTATATGCAGCAGTGCACTCGCGTGTCAGGGATGTGTCGCTGGCGGGTGATGAGGATCTCCTCTTGCAGGTACCGCTCGTACTGCTCATTGATGTAGCCCAGGATGGGGTCCCAGCTGGGGCGGGAGATGGCCCAGCCTCAGAAACTTGCCGGGAGTGCCCACCACCACCCCCCAGGTCCTCTGGGTGTTCTGCCCTTGCAGGGCTTCCCTGTACAGATGTGCAGTTTGCGCACTGCACAAAGGCAACCCGCCATGAGGCTATGTAGGGATGAATCCCATGCAGGCTCCTGTCTGTGAAGGATGCTACTGCCTTTTTCTAATTCAAGCAAAAGAGCTGTGTAGGTTAGCGGGGTCCCTTGGGGAAGGGGTGGAGGCCAGGTGTCTATGGATGAAGAATCCCAGGCCTCACCCAGGTGCTTCTTTGAGTGTGTTTCATCTCCTTGAGAGCCTAAAACAACTCTGGACAGGGGATGTCGTCATCCCCAAGTTACAAAAAAGGAAGCCGAGGCTCAGAGAGCATCTGCAGCCTGGCCCAGGTTGTACACCCGGCAAGTAGTTTAACCCAGGGGTCCTGATTCTGGAGTGTGGGCTTCTATTGCCTTGCCATACTCATCAGCGATGCCTTCATCAGCAAGCTAAGAGCAAGCTAAGACCTTTACATACTTGACTCCCTATGATCCTGGGAGGAGGGCTGCACACACCCATTGTACAGGTGAATAAACTGAGCCTCAAAGTTGCCACATCCAGGTGGCTCCAGGCCTGATGTTTCCTGGAGACTGGAGGGGCAGGGGCAGGGGCAGCCAGGGCTTGGCCCTCCCTTCCTCCCCTGAGGACTTACCACTTGTCATTGTTGATTTGGTCCCCAAAGCCAGGTGTGTCGGTCACGGTCAGCTTAAGCTTCACACCATTCTCCTCGATGACTGTGGGGAAGAGTGGAGAGGAAGAGTGGGCCTGGGTGGGTAGGGTGGGGGTGGGGTGACGGGGGCTCACTCACCATGAGTCACAGAGTGCAGCTGCAGCGTCTGGGGCATGGGCACCCTCAGACCCGGCATCGTGGACTTCCATATCTTGGACTTGAAGAGCGTGTTCACCATGGTGGACTTTCCCAGCCCGCTCTGTCCTGCGAGTAACCACAGGGCAGCAACAATGGCAGAAGAGCTAGGCATGTTTCTGAAACTCTCAAATAAACTCTTTCAGAAAGTCAACCATTTTTTAAGTATAACATAAACACAGAAAAGCATGTATTATCCAGTCTCCAGCTCAATGCCTTCCCCATTTTTTATTGAGGCAGAAATAAATTAAAACATTATTTTTAAATAAAATATAAGATTATATAAAATATGAATGTGTAAAAATTATTTTACACATATAATAAGAATTAACATTAACCACTGAAAGTGTACAGTTCAGGGGCATTGAGTGCATTCACAGTGCTGTTCAAACGCCATCTCTCTCTAGCACCAAAACATTTTCATCAACCCAACAAAAACTCTACATTCATTAGCCACACGCTCCCCAATCACTAATCTGCTTTCCATTCATGGATTTGCCTATTGTGTACATACTTCTTTTTTTCCCTTTTTCTTGTGGACATGCTGTGCAGCTTGTGGGATATTATTTCCCTAACAAGGGCTCGAACCCAGGCCCTCGTCACTGAAACCGCAGAGTCCTAACCACAGGCCCTGCAGGGAATTCCCTGGATGCTTCATAGAAGTGGGATCATGCAATACTTGTCCTTTTGTATCTGGTTGCTCCCACTCAGCATCATCCACACTGTAGCATGCACCATGACCTCATACTTTTTCATGGCTGAGTAATACTCCACCTGATGGGTAGACCACACTGTGTTTATCCATTCCTCTGCGGATGCGCAGGTCAGTGCCTTTTTACAAATGAAACAACTGACAGATGCAGCACCAGGTGAAGAGACAGAACACGTGGTTCTACCCAAGACCACTCCAGTCACATCTTTGTTAACAGCCACTCTCCTGACTTGCACCATCAAGGAGCAGCTCTGCCCACCCACCCTCTACTTGGGAATCACACAGCACGTGCTCTTTCGTCTCTGGCTTCTCTTGGTGAGATTCCCTCATGCTGAATATTCCCTGACTATTCATTGGAAGGACTGATGCTGAAGCTCCAATACTTTGGCCACCTGATGCAAAGAGCCAGCTTGTTGGAAAAGACCCTGATGCTGGGAAAGATTGAGGGCGGGAGGAGAAGGGAATGACAGAGGATGACATGGTTGGATGGCAGCACCGACTCAATGGACACGAGTGTGAGCAAACTCTGGGAGGTAGTGAAGGACAGGGAAGCGAGGCGTCCTGCAGTCCGTAGGGTCGCAAAGAGTCCAACATGACTGAGTGACTGAAAAACGACAATCTCCGTGCTGTCTGTACTTGTAGATGGTCCATTCTCCCTGCTGTGCTGGCTTCTCAATTCCACAGACCTTGTCCTGCAGTAGGAAACATCCTACATCACAGGGCAGGATGCACGTTTGTATCTACAGCTGAAATTGCCCTTTGGGCTTCGATATTCAGAGTGGGAGCCACCCTTGGCTATTGTTACCGGCAATACGGTCACGCGCCAATCTGTACCAAGATGCACTGTCAGTGTACAGGAATAAACCATATTTTGCAAACTTGATATGATAACAAGAATGCAAACAATCTCGTGGATAATGTTTTCTATGTATTATATGTCAAGATGATAGTATTTTTGGAACGTATTGGGTTAAGTAAAAAAGATGATTAAAATCAATCTCTCTCGTTTCTCTTTTTTTAAAGGAAGCTACTAGGAAATTTAAAATTATGGATGTGACTCTCATGACATTTCTATTGGGTGCCCCCTCCTTAGAATAATACGCTTAGTTGGTGCTATATATCTGACATTTCGTGTTCCATTGCATCCAGTTTATTTTGTGAGAAGTGTAGTTTTCTTTTTTTAACTGATGTCTTTTTTTAAAAAAAATATTGATTTACTTTTTTGGCTGCACTGTGTGGCAATTGGGATCTTAGTTCCCCAACCAGGAATGGAACGTGGGCCCCTTGCATTGGGAGCTTGGAGTCTTAACCACTGGGCCACCAGGGAAGTCAGAGAAGTGTAGCTTTTGACCGACCAAATTTTGCATGTATAAAAATGCAATTCCAGGTCAGCTGACCCATGGGGAGCCTCCTAGATGGCAGGCACTATGCTAAACCCCATGAGGAAACTGAGGCAGCGAGGGGTCAGGGGCCCAGGTCACACACTGGTGGGCATTAAAATCCTGGGACCAGCATCTAAGTCTGGGTGCCCCCACTTCCTGCCACACACAGCCTCCTCTTTGCATGTTCTGATTGGCTTTAGTCAGGGCTTCTTGGGTGATTTTTGTCTTTTCATGACTCAGCATTTCCTACTTCTCTACCTACCACATCCCTTTGAGGTACACCTGTCAGGACCACTTTACAGATGGGGAGACTGAGGCTCCGAGAGATGACACGCCCAGGCCCACAGGGTGGTGTCCGTGGCTCAGTCCTCCTGTGAGCCCCGACCCCTCACTCACCCACCACCATGATGTTGAACTCAAACCCCATCTTCATGGCCTTGATCTTGAGTTGGTCTAGCACAGCCTCGATGCCCACATAACCAAGCCTCTCGCAGGAGAGGGTCCTTGGGCTGGAGGCCCGTGACGAACTGGGTGAGGGGGACTGCCTCAAGGGGTCCATGGGGCCAAGGAACAACGATGCCTGTCATCTGGGTCAGGGTGGGAAGAAGGGGGTCGCTGGGGCTCCAGAGGGGGACCATCTGAATTCTCATCTCTGAACCCTGACTCCTGAGACCTGCTCCCAGACATTCCCATGCTTCACATCCCCTGACTTATGTATCCCGCTAAGTCCCCATGGCCCATGGAGCTTGGCACGGGGTGCCTGGGGGCATTGCCTCTCAAGGGAGACTGAACCCCTTTTCTGAGATGCACCAGCCCCAGGAATCTGTCCCTCCCCCACCCTCGGCCCAAGCAGGCTCCCGCAGCTGTGTGGCCCGTCTGGCAAAAGCCAGGGGCTGGACCCATGGTGGGGACACAGATGGAGAGAGGCAGCCTCGTGTGGCACCTGGTGGCCTTGGGTCCCTGTGGAAGCCTTGGGGGACTGCCCTGTCCTGGCAGACCCTGGTGTGTGTGGTGAGGGGGAGGGGACAGGTGACAGTTAACTGAAGAATCTGAGCTCCACCTGCTTCCCCTGAACCCCGCCCCACCCCCCCACCCAGGGCTCCGCTGCAGCAGGGGGCCGGGGACAGGGACAGGTAAGTCATGCCTCCAGGCCCTTTCAGGCCAGTACCCTGTAACCCTCACAATGACACCAGCCTGGTTCTATAGACAGGAAGCCAGGGCCCCGGGGCAACTCCCTTGCTCAAGGTCACTGGTAAGAGGCACAGCGGGACTGCCCAGGGTTCCTCTGGCTTCCATGCCCTTAAACCACTCTGTCAGGGAAGGAAACCCGTGACCAGAAAAGACAGCGGAAAGCACACCTGGGTGTGTGTTTTCTTTGGCTCGTCCATTGCTGGTGTCATTCTGTCAACACGCTCTGTGTTGTGTCTGTGTTAACAACTGTTCTAGGAGCCTTAGGATGTTAACCTGTCAATGGTCTTCATGGGAGTAAGTGTTGTTACTAGACCTGAGTGTGTTAAGTCGCTTCAGTTGTGTCTGACTTGGTGACCCTAAGGACTGTAGCCCATCGCTCCTCTGTCCATGGGATTCTCCAGGCAAGAACACTGGAGTGGGTTGCCCTGTCCTCCTCCGGGGCTGGGGGGGGTGGTCTTGCCGAACCAGGGACTGAACGCGCTCATCTCTTCTGTCTCCTGCGTTGGCAGGCAGGCAGTTCTTTACCAGTAGTGCCACCTGGGAAGCCCCAGCTTACATAAGGGTCCAGAGAGCGGTTCAAGGTCACACAGTGAGGAAGTGGCAGAACTGGGAGCTGTGTCCACATGCTCACCTCTACAGTCTCTTTTCTTGTTCACATCGATGTCTAGATTTCTGGTATATCTCACCGACCGACAGACTGACACATCACCAACTCAATAGACATGAGTTTGAGCAAGCTCCAGGGGATGAAGGACAGGGAAGCCTGGTGTGCTGCAGTCCATGGGGTCACAAAGATTCGGATATGACTTAGCGACTGAACAGCAAAGAGATTTATAATCCCTGGCAACTCTGGGTCCAGCCCACAGCTGACTCAAGCTGCCCTCTTTATTATTTTATTTACTTATTTGTTTTTTGGCCATGCTGCATGGCTTGCAGGATCTTAGTTCCATGACCGGGGATTGAATCCAGGTCCTGGCAATGAAAGTGCTGAGTCCTAACCACCGGACCTCCAGGGAAGTCCCTCGCCACCCTCTTTAGATGGGCTACATGCTCTCCAGTTTGCCAGAGTCCTCACCTCTCCCTAACGCCTCCCCAATAAGATCCTTCTCATAATAAGTCTGCTTCACTAAGTTCTTTCTTGCCTGTTTCCTGGCACCTGAGTTTCTAAGCCACAAGCAATCTTCTGTCTCAGATGTATGCAAATGTTTTCTGTAAAAAGCCAGATAGTATAGATTTTAAGTTCTGCCCATCATAAGATCTCTGTTGCAACTGCTCTTTGACTCCACTGTCGCGGTGCAACAGCAGCCACAGCAGAGGGTCAGGCGTGGATGCATGCCAGTCAGACCATTTCCAGGAGCATGTGGTGGCTTGTCGTGCCCATTCTTCTCACTGAGACTCAGCCCCTCTGCCTGACCCACTCGCCTCCTCTGTCCTGAGCCCCAGCAACCTCTGTCCCTGCCTGCCTGCCTTGTCTTCTGCTCCCCTACCATCCACACATCTGAAGACAGAGGCTTAAATGTCACCTTCAGGGCCTGGAGGACAGGAGTGGGGCTTGTTGGAGCCTGGGACAGAGCCTGCCCAGAACACGATGCTGCTCCCGTTGGAGAACTCCCTCAAGCTACGACGGACGCCACAGCTAGAGGGACTCGGCGAGCCTGGCCTCCTCCTCCACGCAGAGGAGGATGATCTGTGAGGACGACCCAACAGCACCACTGACATGGGGACCCACCTGGCACAGGAGAAGGATCTGCCTCTGGGAATAAGCAAATCAGCGCCTCTGCCCAGAAAACACTTTCTGTGGCAGTGTCACATGTGAGTGATGTGGGATTCTGGTGGGAAGACGCCCACAGGGACCATTCAAGGCACTGGGCCTTGTGGACTGGGGAAAAAATGTTAGTCGTTCAGTCGTGTCTGTCTCTCTGCGACCCCGTGGACTGCAGCCCGCCAGGTGCCTCTATCCATGGGATTCTCCAGGTAAGAATACTGGAATGGGTAGACATTCCCTTCTCCAAGGGGTCTTCCCCACTCAGGGATCGAACATTGCATTGCAGGCAGATTCTTTACCATCTGGGCCACCAGGGAAGCCCCACAGGGACTGGGAAAAGCTGAGGGCAAAGTGATCAGAGCAGACGGCAGAGGGCAGGTGAGCCCAGCGTATCCAAAGAACCAAGACTGGAGAGGATCGCACGCACAGGTGGGGTGAGTGACACGTGGCCATTTAGTGCGCGTTTTCTACTGCGGTCATTGTGCCAAGGGAACATTTGTATCGATTACTGCATTCAACCCTCACAGAGGCCCGAGGGGGGAGATCTCCACTCACCCATTTAAGATGAGGAAACTGAGGCAGAGAGGGGTTGGGGCTGGGCCTCCGGTCACACACAGGTGGGTGTTAGGGCTGGGAACAGGACCCCAGTCCGGGGTCTGACCGGTTAGAAACGTGTCCTGCTGTGGCCTGTCCCCCATCATCGCTCTGCTTGGATCTTGCTGGGGGGTGGGGGTTGTACCGGTAATTTTTTGTCTTTTGATGACTCAAGAGTACCTCAGATTTTCTTTAATGAAAATAAACAAATGAAGCACCTGGAGGTCTAGACAGGAAGACTGAGAGTCAGCAGGGAGAGGAGAAGACAGTGGCCCCTGCCTAACTGGTCAGGCCGAGGGGTGGGCAGGGACCAGTTGTTAACCTCCCCTCCTTGCTTTTTTTTTTCAATTGAGGTAAAATCCACAGAACATAAAATTAACCGCTAGCCATTTTAACATGCACAGATCTGTGCTTTGCCACATTCACAATGCTGCAGAGCTACCACCCCTATCCAACTCCATGACATGTTCACCACCCCAAAAGGGAATTCCATCACCACTAAGCAACCCCTTCCCAACCCCTGCCCTAGACCTTGGCAAACAGTACTTTCTGTCTCTATGGATTCCCTTCCTCTGGACATTTCCTATAAACGTAATCATGGCCTTTTCTGTCTGGCTTCTTTCACCCGTCTTTCCAATGTTCCTCCACTTTGTAGTGTGTGTTGGTTGATGCCTCATTCCTTTGCAGGGCCGAATAATATTAAATTACATGGAGAGACCCTGGCTGCATGTTCAGTCGCTTCAGTCGTGTCCGACTCTTTGCGACCCTATGGACTGCAGCCCGCCAGGCTCCTCTGTCCATGGGATTCTCCGGGTAATAATACTGGAGTGAGTTGCAATGCCCTCCTCCAGGGGATTTTCCTGACCCAGGGATCAAACTCGAGTCTGCCTGCATTTCCTGCATTGCAGGCGGATTCTTTACCCAATGAGCCACCTTCCCACTCCATGGGAAGCCCGTGGAGTGACCACGTTGTGTTTATTCATTCATCAGTTAACAGATATTTTGGGGGTGTTTCCACTTTTGGGCTACTGTGAAAAATGATGCTGTGAATATTTGCATACAAGTTCCTGTGTGGACATGGAGTGGAGTGGAACTGTCAGGTCCTGACAACTCCATGCGTAACTTTTCAAGGAACTGCCAGAAACTGGTTTCTACAGTGGCTGCATCCCTTCCGTTTTGCACTAGAATAGTCATTTCAAAGCTACCGCTCCTGGGCAACACCAATCTGAGATTTCAGAATGGGATGGGCGGGGCTGGGGGCGGGGTATGGAGGGTTTAAAACAAGGATCCCAGCACAGGAGACTTTGTTACAGTGGTCAAGGGCTCCGGGGTTTGAGGTTTGAATCCCTGGGTCTGGGTTCTGAGTTCCCTGCTCGCTGGGTGTGATCAGAAGAATCATGGTGCCCAAAGACATTCTCATCTGAACTCCTGAATATGTTACCTTACGTGGCAAAAGGGACTTTGCAGATGTGACTAAGGATTTTGATGGGGAGATGATCCTATGAACCAATCACAGGGATGCTTATGAGAGGGAGGCAGGAAGGGCAGAGCCAGAGGTGTGAGGATGGGGATGGGGTATGAACCAAGGAACAGGGGTGCGAGGCCTCTAGAAAAGCCGAGGAATGGATTCTCCCCTGGGGGATCTACAGGAGGAAAGCCGTCCTACTCGGTCATTTTAGACCTTGACCTCCAGAACTGTAAGATGATACACTTGCAATATGTCACTAAGTTGGTATACAGTAGTATGTCACAGCAACAACAGGAAATGAACACATTACATGTATGACCTGAACTAGCTGGTGAACTCCTCAAGACCTCAGTGTACACATCTGTAAAATGGGACTAGCAAATATACCTGCTTGAGGACTGCCGTGAGGAATCAACTGGGTAATGTACGTACAGCCATTCTTCTCAGTTCAAGACCACTACGATAAAGCAAGTGTTAGTCTCTCAGTCATGTCCGACTTTTTGCAGCCCCATGGATTGTAGCCTGCCAGACTCCTCTGTCCATGGGATTCTCCAGGCAAGAATTCTGGAGCGGGAATCTCACAATAAAGCAAATACTACAATAAAATGATTCTCATGGATTTTTTGGTTTCCCAGGGCACATAAAAGCTGTTTGCACTATACTGTAGTCTATTAAGTGTGCAACAGCATTGTGTCTAAATGTACAAATTTTAACTAAAAAATACTTTGCTGAAAAATGCCAAAACAACATCAAAGACCACTAATCACAGAGTGCCCTAACAAATATAGTAATGATGAGAAAGTTTCCAAATGCTGCTGGAAAAATGCTACCAACAAGACTCACTCAACTCAAGCTGGCACAAACCTTCAATCTGTCAAAAACACACACCATCTGTGAAAGTGCAGTAAACAAAGGTGAACCCATGTAGGGTCAGGCAGAGCCTAATGCTAGCCAACATGTTTTCCCAGCAAGACTGTAAGCTCAAGGGACACGCAGATGTGTCCACCTGGTTTACAGCCAGTCCCAAGTGCTGACATGGCCTGGCCCCTGCTATGGGGACAGGGGGCCGGTGAGAGCTGCCTCCAGCTGCTATGTCAGGGGCCCCCAGGCCCCAGTTTCTGGGGAGAGAGCTCATGCAAGTGACCTTAACTATCATCTTGCGGGGTCATTGTGAGGGTCAGAACAGCGAGAACCCTGGAGGCTACAGCTGTGCCACCAGGCACAAGACGGCTGCCCAGGCACGGGTGGTGGACAGGTTAACTGCTTCTCCCTCCCCTCACCTCCTTGTCTCCAATTTTACCTCCCTCTATCCCTCTAACCGGAAAAGGCAATGGCACCCCACTCCAGTACTCTTGCCTGGAAAATCCCATGGATGGAGGAGCCTGGTAGGCTGCAGTCCATGGGGTCGCTAAGAGTCAGACACGACTGAAGTGACTTAGCAGCAGCAGCATCCCTCTAACCCATGAAATTAAAAGACGCTTACTCCTTAGAAGGAAAGTTATGACCAACCTAGACAGCATGTTAAAAAGCAGAGACATTACTTTGCCAACAAAGGTCCATCTAGTCAAGGCTATGGTTTTTCCAGTAGTCATGAATGGATGTGAGTTGGACTGTAAAGAAAGCTGAGCGCCGAAGAATTGATGCTTTTGAACTGTGGTGTTGGAGAAGACTCTTGAGAGTCCCTGGGACTTGCAGAGAGATCCAGAGTCCACCCTAAAGATCAGTCCTGGGTGTTCACTGGAAGGACTGATGTTGAAGGTGAAACTCCAATACTTTGGCCACCTGATGCAAAGAACTGACTCATTGAAAAAGACCCTGATGCTGGCAAAGATTGAGGGCAGGAGGAGAAGGGGATGCCAGAGGATGAGATGGTTGGATGGTATCACCGACGCAATGGACATGAGTTTGGATAAACTCCGGGAGTTGGTGATGGACAGGGAGGCCTGATGTGCTGCAGTCCGTGGGGTCGCCGAGTTGGACACAACTGAGCTACTGACCTGAACTGATCCCTCCAACCCACCACCGTCTTTTTCTGTCTTTTTTTCACCTGTGAAGCCAACAGAGGCTGAGGGCCAGGCTGTCCCAGGTTGCTACTCTGGTCTTTTGAGAAAAAGTGACCCAGAGTAAAAAGGCCACCAGGCCTGTGGCCTCTTGCCTGCTCCCGCAGCACTTGCGGAGGTTCAGAGGCAGAAAGCACAGCTGTGGGGCACAGGGCCCGCCCTCTCTTGAGCTCCTGGGGGGTGGGGTTGTGCTGGGGGAGTGGTGGGAGGCGGGGCAGGTTGCTAAGGCCTCAGGTCCTGTGGACCTGGAAGCTGGAGGCAATCTGTGCTCCCTGGACCTAGGAGCCGCCTGGGGCAGTTCCAAGGTAGGTGGGGGTCCGGGGATGGGGCTGCTTTGGGGGGCGGGTGGGAAGGGGGTTGCCTAGGCCAGGGTCAGGGGAGGTGCAGGAGAGAAGCAGGGTAGGGGTCAGACTCCAGGGGGTGGTGTGGGAGGACAGTGCAAGGGCTGGCCTGCAGCAGCCCCAGTGAAGCCAAGATTCTGAGGGGCCCTCTGTTGGGGGTGGCTGGAGCAGGTGGCAGCCAGGACCTCCCAGCTGAGATGGAGTGGACGATCCTGCTCTTCCACTCCAAGTGGACCATCGCCTTTGTCTTCGGCCTCGGTGAGTGCCGCTCAGCCCCGGCCCCCATCAGCCTCCCAGGCCCAGGGCCTTATCTGGACCCCCGTCCTGCCCACAGTGGTCGTGTTGCTCCTGCTGCTGTTTGTCATCAACTCCAGCTGTGGCGGCTGTATTCCCGGCTGTGGCGGCTGTATTCCCGGCTGTGGCGGCTGTATTCCCGGCTGTGGCAGCTGTATTCCCTGCTGTGGCAGTTGTATTCCCTGCTGTGGCAGTTGTATTCCCGGCTGTGGCAGCTGTATTCCCTGCACACCCTGCTGACAAAGCTGCTCCTTCGGGTCCCAGAAGGTGAGTTCCGAGCACCAGGGCCGGGCGGGCACTGGGACAGCGAGGAGCTGCAGTAGGTTGGGCAGGGGGCCAAGGAGTGAAGTCACTGGCCCGACTGTGCCTCTCTTGCAGGAATCCACCCCTACCCCAGGGATTTGATAACTTCGCCTGGACCCTTAATGCGGACAGTCCCTGCCTCCCTGTCTTTGCCCTGCTGGAGAGTAATAACAAAACCTTGTTCAGCCAAAGCCTGAGTCTAGAGCTCGTCCCATCAGGGTGGGCAGTGCGGGTCCTTACGGCTTCACCGAGAGCCTACTGGGTTCCCCAGCCTTCAGCTGGCATGGCTGTTACCAGGAGACCTTAGGTGACATGCTGTAGCCACCCAGCCACTGTCTGTTCACCAGCCCACTCAGCCCCTCAGTACCTGGGAGGCCAAGTCTCTGGGTACTCGGCCTGGCTCACTATCAGGGGCCCTTGGCCAGGTCCCCACCCAGACAGACAGACAGAAGGGCTCCAGGCAAAGTCGGACAATCTTTATTTCTTGGACACCCGACCAGGGCTGCTGAGTGAATGCAGTCAAGGACACTATAGCTTGTGGTGGGGGGCTTCTGTCCTTATTCTCTCCCAGCCCACCCCTCAGGCTCAAGCGTGAGGGGGTGTGTGGCTGCCCCTCGCCCTCCTAGGGGTGGGGCCAGGCAGAAGGTAAAGGGGGAAGGAAGGAGAGCCTGGCTCCAGCCCAAGTCCAGAGGCTTTTGCCCTGTTGGGAGGCCAGGGTGTGGACTGGAGGCCACTTTGTGCCTCCTCACCTCCCCCATCCAAAACAAAAAGCCCATCGGCGTCCCTTCCTCCCAGCGGATCGTGTTCCATCCTGTCTGTGCAGGGGTGACAGGCAGGGTCGTGTGAAGGGGGAAATAAATAGCCTGCAGTACCCGGCCCTGGCCGGCGCTCGGGTGGGGGTGTGTGTAGGGAGGATGGACGTCCTGGGCTCAACTCCCAGGGGACAGGCTCTTGGGCGCTCTGTTCAGAAAGGCCTGCAGCTCCAGTAGCTGGAGAACACAGAGATCTGGGGAGGAGGGAGACGGAGGACGTGATGAGGGGTCGGGCCGGGGATCTGCCCTGCTGCAGCCTGTCACCCAAGGGCCAAGCAGCCGGAAGACAGTGCTACTGAGTGACATCATGGCCCACCCCTGACTGATGTGCACAGAGAGTGTAACAGATCTTAAGATCAGGGGGTGCTTTGGAGACACACAAGGAGCCCTTGGCATCCCTGCCCCCACCCCAAAAGGGGCTGAATGGCCCGTGGACTGGCTGGCCTCCTCGGGGTGAGGTCCAGCCCGGCCCTGACCCCGTGTCCCCACCTTATCCTTGAGCTGCTGGCAGAGCTGCAGGGAGACAGTGAAGAAGACCAGGGCGTCGTTGAGCCAGGGGATCACTGACTCCACCTTGTGCACGTGGCTCACCTCCAGGCGCTGCGTGCCCCACTCGCTGAGGGGAGACGAGAGGGGCCCTGAGGGCGGCCCAGAGGGCCAGGGCCCCACCCTAGGAGGGGCGGGGGCGCTCCTGAGACCCCTCTCAGGTAGCATACTTACAACATGGCCCCGGGGCTGTGCAGTACGGCGCCTCCGGCTGGGCGGAAGTTCTAAACAAGAAAGCATCAGGTGGGGTCAGGCCTGGGACCACAGGGTGGGCGAGGGCAGGCTGGGTGGGGGCTCACCTTGGTGGAATTGGGCTGCAGGGTGTGCAGCTGGTACACGGTGAGGCAGAGCTTGTTGAGGTTGATGTAGACGTTGACCAGGAGGTCAGAAGGCAGGGTGGGGGCGAACATCCGCTGTTGGGGGAGGGCCGGGCATCCAGGGGGGATGAGGGCCAGCAGGCATGTCCCACCCCCGCCCCTCCAACCATTATGGGGGGAATCCCAGTCCCCAGCCCGTGGACTGGGGCCTTCTGATTCTTGCCAGGTGCTCCGGGTAACTTACTGCACCACTGGGCTTGGACACCAGTGACCCGTCTGAGGGGTGGGGGGAGATATATTTTGGGGATTCAGAATGGAAGCCAAAGACCCAATCCAAGAAAACCGCACAGAGAACTCTGTCAACAATCTGGGGCCTGCAGGACGCCCTGGCACCCCTGTGTCCCTCCCGCCTCTCCTGGAGCAGGGGTGGGCCTGAGGCACTGACCGTGAGGCCGCTGGCAGCAATCTCCGGCAGAGTGAGGGTGGCGGGAGTGGTGAGCCGGTTGCGGGCTCTGGTCAGCTGCAGCATCACGGCGTCCATCAGCTGGGGGAGGAGAGCTGGTCACAGTGGCTGCCAGGGCAGCCCCATCAGGAGGAACCAAGTTACGGGAGCTCCCAATTCCTTCCCTGGGGCTCACAGACTCAGGCCCTGAACCTCTGCAGCAGGGGGCTTGCTAAAGATGCGGTTGATCGGACTCCAGCTGGGGGTGGGGGCAGGACATCTGTGCTGCTGACCACCCATCCGGAAGGTTCTATTGTCTGGGACCCGGGGTCCTGGTCCAGTTGGGGTGGAGGAGCCCGGAAGTCAGTCCCAGGGGGCCAAGGGCTTTGAGGATGAGGGTTCAGGCAGTGAAGGAGCTTACAAGGAGGGACCCTAACTCAGTTTGGGTGTAAGGAGTCAGGGAGGGCTTCCTTGAGGAGGCACTGGGATGGGTGAGTTGAGGCCTTAAGGTGGACAGGAGCCCTGTTTTCACAGGTGAAGAAGGAAACTGAAGCTCCATAGGTCCAAGGCCGCACGGCTGGGGAATGGTGGAACCTCTGGAGACTCATCCCCTCCCTCTGTGTGGGAGCAAAGCTCTCAGAGACCCAGTGCCCACTGCTTCCAGCTCTTCACCCAGCTGCTGCTGGGGTCACCTGGCTCCTGGGAAAGGCAGAATTACTGGGCTGCACATTACACCCCAAAGGACACTCACAGTTCTGAAAGGGACTTTGGTCCATCTGGTTTCGAGTTTTCATATCAGGCCCAGAGATGGCATGCAAACAACCCGAGGACACACAGCAAGTTGGAGGCAGGGCTAAAGCGTGAACTCAGGGAACCTGAGCTCATCTTGTCCCTTCACACCACGTGGACTCACTTTGTTAATTACAGAAGCTTTTCTGTTCCTGACAGTAATACCTGCAGCTCCCATCTACTGGGTGCTTACTAGAGGCAACATCACCCGCGTTGTCATGATGGCAGGCATGACAGCTTGTCCCCTCCTTTTATCAGGTGAGGGTACTGAGGCACAGAATGGCTAAGTAAGGGATTTGAGGTGGCCTGGCTCATAGTGCAGGCCCTGGGATCAGAACCCACATCTGTTTCTGGGGCCTGGGCCGTGAGCCATTCAACTGGCTGGAAGGACATGGTGTACACCGAGAGGTGAAGGGTTGACACTCAGCTTCACCTGAGGGTGGGGGCAGAGCTTCCCAGGGGACCAATCGGTGGTCAGGGAACCGGGCTCTCCCACTCCTGAGGTGGCTCACCTTGAGGACCTCTGCTCCCGTCCTGAACTGGTAGCTCTCATCTCGGTTGGCGAGGAGGTAAATGGCTTGGCTCACGTGGTTCCTGGCATCTTGGATCTAAAAGCAGGGCCCACTGAGCGGTCAGTGGGCTTGGCCTCGGCAGGGAAAGGTGCCAGCCTCAGAACACCCATGGTCTCTGGGGGCCCAACCTAGGATCCCTACCCTGAGGGGGCCTATCTTCCTAGAAGGGCTGGGGTGGGTGCCGCCTGCCGGGCCTGGCTGGTGCAGTGAGGTGGCCTCAGTCCCCGGTCCCTTGCAGCTCACTTTCCAAAGGAGGACAGAGGGTAACAGAGGAAAGGCACAAGATAATAGACTGCTCAGCTTTCACAAGGAAACAAGGTGATTGGGGGGCGGGCGGCGGCGAGGGAAGGCAACTCTTTAGCTGAAGCCTGTGCAGTGGCAAAAGTTGGGGGAGTGGACTCCAGGCAGAGGGACAAGCCCAAGCAAAGGCCGTGAAGTGGAGACAGCTGGTGGCCAGTGAGAGGGGAGAGGGAGGTGGCAGAAGCCAGACCCAATTACAGGACAGGCTAGGAGACCAGGCACTGCCCACCCCAGCTGCACTGCTAGGAAACATCTTTGTAAGCCTGCTGCAGCCACAAGGCCCCGCAGCGGCCAGCCCTGGAGGCCTCAGCGCTGCAAGGGCCTATTCCTACCTGCCCTTGTGCCTTGGGCCCCAGCCAGGGAAGGGCCCAGTTACCTGCTGCAGTTTCCACTGCTTGTCCTCCCGGAAGGCAAAGTGCAGCAGCTGGTTGTTCCTGGGCATCTTCAGGTTCACGTCCTGCCAGGCAAGGGTGGGCTAAGCCGGGCAGAAGGATGTCCTCCTGCCGCTGGCCACTCTGAGCCCTTGAGCCAGGGGGCAGAAACTGTGTGTGTGTTGGCTCGGGCCCGAGCCACTCCATGTGGGAGAGGGGGAAGAACATGGCCATTTGGGCTGGGGCAAACAGGGAACAGGAAACAGGAACTCAGGCCAAGAGGAACCACAAAGAAATGAAAGGGAAAGGTGGCTTCTGCTGGGAGGGAGGAGGTGAGTGGTTGTGGGCAGATGGAGAACATTTGCAGGTGCCAAGGGACGTAATGCCCACCCGAGGAGGAGGAGGAGGACCTTCCCCCAGGCCTTGGCACCGGCTACAGGATCAAGTGCAGAGAGAGTTAAGATGTTGGTCTGGGGCCAGCCTAACCCCGGGGCCAGGCTATAGGTAGTGCCGTGTGCAAAGCACCACCCACCACCCACCTCTCAATGGAGTAACACATCAATCTCAGAAGCAGGTTACGGGGGTTGTTGTCATTTTCAAACAAGGAAACCGAGGCCCAGAGAGGTCAAGGATCCTGCCCAGAGTCACACAGCTAGTGGGTGGCAGAGCTGAGCTAAAGCAGGAGGCCTCCCCCCACCCCCCGACTCTTGCCCGCTGGCTGCTCTGGTGGCATGGGAAGGGGCCAGGGGCCGGGGGACTCACCGCCTGGCTCAGCGCATCTCCCTGCAGAGTCAGCACGCCCTTCACCTGGTCTGTGCTACAACACGTGGGGGTCAGAGCAGCACCTGCAGCTGCCCCACCACCCCAGCCTCTCAGTGGGCTCTCACAGGATAGTCCAGCCTGTCCCACTGCACACCCTCTGGACGCTGGAGCTGGATCAGTCTGCAGGGCTGGGCCGTGGCCACACCACCAGTCCTAGAAGGTATCCCTAAGGGTCCCTCCTCCCAGAAGTCCACCCCTCAACCCCACCCCGGTTTCCACCCAGCCCAGGCTCACCCACAGCTGCCCAAGATGAAGTTCTCCTGCTTCGTGGGCCCCTCGGTGCCTGAGCCTGGCAGAGTGAAGCGGAGCGAGGCCTCCTGGGGGGCAAAGGGGAGTGGGGTAAATAAAGTTCACCGGCTCCAGCCCAGCCTTTGCTCCATAAGCTCCGCTCCCAGGGCCCCTCCCCCACGGCCAGTTTCAGTTCCTACCTGAACCCATACCTGCTCCTTCTACATTCTCTGGGGGTCTACCGTGTGTCCCATACAGGATAGAGGACCCAGAGACACCCTCCCCGTTTGGTTGACGAGCTTGGAAGTGGGGAGCAAAGTCTGGCAAGACAGTAGTCATGGCAACCGGTAATTCTGGCCTTATCAGGCACCGCCTGGACATTTTTTTGTATTTCCATTGGCTATTTTTTTTAATCTTCACAACAGCCCTGAGGGCGGTACTGCTATCTCCCTTTTGCAAAGGGGAGGCCCAAAGAGATCGAGGACTTGGCTGAGGTCAAAATGCTGGGTCCTTCAGATAGGAAGTTAAACGTCAATTTCAAAGAGTAGCTTCCCCGACTCCGGGGCTCAATCCAGGTCCGCAGCCCTGGCAGGACGGCTTGTGGAACTGGGTAATTATCTGCTGGCGCCCCGGGGTAGACGCTTTTTAAGTCCTAGGACTGAGTCCGGGGCCTGAGGGCAGGGCCTGGTCTGAACACCGCGCGTCGGGTACGCAGCAGCCTCAGGAGGCCGAGGAGGTAGCCGCGCTGGGGGAGGGTGGGCGCCCGCACAGGTCTTCGAGGTTACCTTGAGGATGTCCTGCAGTTGCCTCAGCACGGCATGCACCTCGTCGTGTAACAGCCAGCGAAACTCCTCCTCCTGAGGGGATAGGCCCGCTGTCAGCCGCCGCGGCCCACGACCGCCTCCCTCCCGGCCCGGCCCGGCCCGGCCCGCGCGCCTCACCAGCACCGCCCGCTCCGCCGCCGTCGCTGCCATCACGGTCGCCATCGCCGCCGCTCGCTGCCCAGCGACCGTCGCGGGTGCGCGGTCAGCTGGTGGCGCCCGGGCCCACCCTCGCCGCCGATTGGCTGCGCGGGCACCCGCCACGCCTCCAGCTCGCAACGCCGCGAGCGCCGCGGACCTGCCCCCGCCGGCTCGCCCCGAACACCGCGGCGCCGCGAGCTCTGGCTGCAGCATCCGCAGCCGTTCACCAGCCTGGGCGCGGCGCTCGCTCGTCCCGCCCCTCCTCGGCTCTGATAGGACGCCCTGTACTGGGCACGCTCGGCGATTGGCCGACGGTATGGCTAGCTCTCGCCGCACCCGGCGACTGGCCGCCTGGGTAGCCTGTTCTACCCCGGTCTTGTCTCCTAGCTCCGTTGGTCCCGGAGGGACAACCCCCTCCTCTCCCGCGTGGTGCTCGGTGTCAGGGCGCAGACCACCCCACCAAGGTCACAGTTGTGTTACCAAGAAACGTTTTTATTTTGCTTGCAGTAGCTTTTTGTTAATTGCACAAAATCATGTTTTTGCCATTTAAACATTATCACACAATCCTATTCTGAAAGACAAATGTTCATTAAAAACAAAGCAAAAATAAAAATTCACAACCTTAATTACCTAGATTTGTCATTTAAAGGTTTAAACGAAAAAAAAAAAGGGGAGTGGTGGAGGAGGGGCTTTCTTACAAGCTTTTCACAAGTGTCACATTTTCTCCTTTTAAGAGAGAAGGATCTCAAAACAAAGGTGAAATAGCTTAAACAGAAATATTCATAAAAAGGAACTTTACAGAATTGTCAACAATATTAAGACAACATTGACTAACCAGTTTCATTACAGCATCTTCCCCCACCCCCACCCCCGTGTCCCGCTAGGATTAGAACAGGCTTTGTGTTCATACAGAATTCAAAATCCCAGTGAAATTAACAACTGTGTCAAAAACCACAGGCATCTCCCCTGCCCTCCCCACCCCCATGTTTTCTGAGATCCCCTATCCTGGGTTCTGATCAGTGGAAAAGGGCCAAAGCTGCGAGGGGGAGGGGCACACACCAGCGTGGCCACCTCAAATTGTGTTTATCACTATATATTCACTACAAATGCTGAACTTCCGCACAGCCTGACTTTGGAGAATCCAACCCATGCAGGGGGAGAGAACACTGACATCCTTTGGGTGACTTCTCCTTGTTCTCATGCCACGTTCCAAGCCCCTCTGGTCCCCTATCCAAGGAGAAATGCTCAGATTCACTTCTGAGGGTCAGTGAGCTCTGGTAATGTCAAGCCTAGACCTCCTCTTCTCTCCTGACAGACCCCAGGGCCCTGAAAGCACCGAAGACCAAGCTGCTGGCTTAAGTGAAGACACTCATTTCTGTTTCAAGAGCAGAGCCTAAGAAATGGTCGTCATTGGTCAGGCTGGGTATGGACCAACGGAGGAACAGACAGAATGAAATACTGTCTCCATGGGAGGAAAGGGGGAAGGGAGGCAAATGGAGAGAGGTGGGCACACAGAGGACTTGTGCAGGGACAGGCTGGAAAAGGGGGGACTGCTGTGAGGGGACCTGGGTCAGAGTGGCTCTTCAGAACCAGGTGGAGGGTCTGTGGCATAATGGAAACAGGAAGGAAGCCCCTTCCCCCATTCACTCCTCAGTGGTTGCCCTCAGGACCCCTTCCCAAGGGCTGGAATGCAAATCCAAATACTACAACAGCCTGGTGAGGAAGTCAGATCCCAGCCCAGGCTCCACAGTGACAGTGACATCTGGGACAGGTGCGCAAAAGCAGTGAGGAGAGCAGGCTTCCAGGAGGTTTGCCTAGGGTGGGCTGTTTGCCGCTTTCCCTGGAAAGCCAGAGGCCTGTCTTTGCTTGACTGTGTCCATCTCTTTTCAGCTCACAAAGGCATTTATGGAGAGTTGGTTGCACACTGGTAGCTTAAACGTGACAATCCTCATCAGCGGGTCACCTGAGGTTGGAGGGGCCATGCGACCCTCTGCTTAAGAGTCTTGCTGGCTCATCGTAGCCTAGAGCTCCTCTCCGCGTGGAATCCAGTGGGGGACAGTGGACAGAACCACAGCCTCTTCACTCTGAGGGAAGCAGTGGGAAAGCTTCCAGTTCTCACTGCTGACTTGAGTTCCTCAACTGGAAGGGTCGGAGATAAGACAGCTCGGAAGAAGGGAAAACAAAAAAGCCAGGCAGCAGTTTCTGGGCAGCTTCTATCCTGGGGCAAGAGCCAGTGTGGTGTGTGTGTTTGTGTGTGGGGTGTGTGTGTGTGAGAACACACAGCCACCTAGTCCATGGCCAGTGCCCAGCTCAAGAGCCTCCCCACAGGCCACTCCTGCTGACACCCCTCCTCTCTCCAGGACCTCCAGGGGAGGAGCGATGCTGTGTGCTGTGCTCATGGCAAGTCTCAAAGTCTGTATAAAAGGAGATGGAGACAGGTGGACTGGTCCAGAGTTAAGTCCCAGGACCCCAACTCCATGTGAGGAAGAGGGGGTCATAGGGAAGACAGGGGTGGGTTGGGGTCAAGGACTTAGTGTATATAGGCTCGGTACACGGCAGACATGTCATTGTCAGACTGGTCCAGTGCCTTGGCTCTTTTGTACACCTGGAAAAAAACAACACAGGTTTAGTCTGGCCACAGAGCTGACTTACAGAAGACCTGCTTCCTAGAGGGGTTCTAGGTGTGGTTAGGTGGGTAGGTTCTGGACCCCAGGCTGTCTGGGTGTGACTCCTGGATCTCCCAGATCTGGCCTGACCTTGGACTAAGTACCTCAGTTTCTCTGTGCCTCCAGCACTGCTTCTTGATTTCATGGGGAGGCTAACAGGGTTACAGTGAAGGTTAAATGGACTGAGGGATGTAAAGTGCTCAGGGCTCAACACTGGTTAGTAGTTACAATCACATCCCTTCATCTGAAGACGCTCCGAGGCCTTCCCCATTCTCTCTGGGCTGCTGCCCCTGTCCTGCCCCGTCAGCTCCAGGGCCTTCCCCGTCATCCATCTGAAGTACCAGCTGCGCCACTTTACTCGACCACCTCCATCCCTTTACTCTGTTCCATTTTATTCACAATTCTAACCTTCTGGAATTCTTCCTTGTTGAAACATTTATGTGCTTACCTTGTGCCTCCTTCCATTAGAATGTAACCTCTACAAGGAAGAGAAGGGGCTGTACTATGTCCCCAGAGCCTAGAATGGTCCTTGGCAATTAACAAACAGCCACTCCAAAGGTACCAGGTGAATATGAAACAGTGTGAGAAAACTTAAAAAAGCCATCGTTCAATCAGGGCAGGCCCATGTCCAGTCATGTTGAAAAAATGCAGCTGGACACAAGTGTATTTTTTTTCTATTTTTAAACATAGTTCAGTTGGAGCCATCATGATTGATGTCCATTACAGCTCACGTATAGCTGTGAACTCAGAACAAAGGCTAAATAAAGACCTTTTTCAGATAAAAGAGAACTAATTGTTGCCAGCAGACCTGTGTTCAGGAAATGCTAAAGCAAGTTCTTCCAGCTGAACGAAAAACAATACCGAGAGAAATTCAATTCTTCAGAAAGGAAAGGAAAGAACTGGAAATGGTAGAGAAACAGAAACATCTTTTCTCTGAATATCTTTAGAATTCATATGGTTACTAAAGCGAGACACTCCAACAATGGTGGGCTTAAAATAAAAGCAAACATAAAATATAGGACACTTGTACACTAAAGCAAGGGTTCTCAACCTGGGGTCCTTTTGCTCCCCACCTGGAGCGACATCTGGTAATGTCTGGAGACATCTCCTATCAGCCAAGGGGGTGCAGTCACATCCAGTGGGTAGAGGACAGGGATGCTACAATGCACTGGACAGCTCCCACAGCAAGTGTCAGCAGTGTCCAGGCTGAGGAGCCACTTCCAAGGATGAGAGGGAGGAAGTGGTAAATGGATACACATTTTCCGTAGAGGGCCAATCTAGGACGTGAAGTTAAGATGCATACAGTAATCCCAAGAGGAAAGACAAAATAAAGATGATGCACTTGTTAAAAAAAAAAGCCATAAAAAAAGCCAATAGATAAAAAATGGGATGCTAAAAAACATTCAAATGTTCCAAAAGAAAGGAGAAAGAGACAGACAAAAGCCAGGGGGACAAATGGCAATCAAATGATAAAACACCAGCTCCAAATTCGACCACACACCAACAGACTTCAAGACAAAGTCTCTGTGGTAGTGGACTACTTAGCCTTAAGATCCTGAACTCCAAAACAGTGGAAAACCCAAACTCACAACATCTAAATGGCCAGAAACCACCATGCTCCACTGAGAAATGAACCAAAATGTCTGTTTCCAAGTCCATGAATCCTGTAGAGTCAGGGAGGGGCAAGTGGAGACCACCTGGCAGAGAAGTGCTCCCAACACAAGATACCACAGAACCCTTCAGAAGTAACCAGTTACAGACAAACTCATCAACGAAAAACTATACAACAGCCAGGAACTTCACTGCCAAGAGAGAACCTGAAGGTAAGACAAGAGGAACCAGAAATTGTACTGCAGCCTGGAAGAGTGAAGTAAGTACTCAGATGTTCAGACAGACAAGGAAGAGAGAGACACAGAATTCAAGGACTGAAGATTAGTCAACTATGAAAAGGCAGGTTTGAAGAATGGTGCTGTGTATTTTTTACTGATTTTTGGTTGCACTGCTCAGCTTGCTTGTGGGACCTTAGTCCCCCAACCAGGGATCAAACCGAGGCCCCTACCAGTGGGAGCACAGAGTCCTGACCACTGGACCCTCAGGGAGCTCCCCAGTACTGTGTATCTGTATTTCTTTGCCTCTACAGGAAAAGCCACTAGAGACCTCTATTTAACTTGGATAAAAATGTATACAGCTTATAGCACTTGGAAGAGAGAACTTCTAAAATGAATCCACATGATTTATATATGTATGTGTCTCACAAAATGTGGTTCTTACTGCAATTCAAAGATAAATATTGCTCAGCTGTTGTTCTGAAAGGTTATACTTCTATCAGATTGAAATAAAAGATATAACACACGGAAACTGTAAACCTGAGAAGGCTATAGTGGCCATATGAAAGTCTGACAACAGACTTCAAGACAAAGATCAAGATGGACACTTCTTAATAACAAAAGGGCAAATTCATCAGGAAGGCAGTACAATCATAAACGGCTAAGAGCCCAATAACAAAAACTTCCAAAGATACTAAGTGAAATGGACAAAATTAAAGGGGAAACAAATAATCCCACAATGATAGTTGGAGATTTTAACATCCCTGTCTTGGCAATTAAAAGAACTGGAGAAAAAGGTCAGTAATGATGATCTGAAAAAATACTACCAGCTATCTCGACCTAACTGATATATGCAAAACAGTCTTCTTAAGTGAATATGGCACACCCACCAAGACAGACCATCTGCTAGGCCACAAAACAAGTCTGAATCGATGCAGAGTTAAAAGCCATATGGAGTGTATTTTTTGACCACAAAGATACATTAGAAATCAATAACCACTCGATATCTAGGAAATTCTTTAGGATTTTTACTCATATTTGACACACTTTTAAGTAACCCACAGGTCAAAGAATTCCCAGAGAAGTCAGCATGGACTGGAGGAGACACACAAGCCTAAAACCAACAACCTAAGACTCCCCCTTGGAGAGGTCAGACACAGCCAAGCCAAGGCAAAGTCGCAGAGGGGCAGTGCAAGGGAGACAAGGGAATTCTGCAGGCCCCACCCACAGCCTCCTGCAGTTACCTCATTGGCTGCAGCAGCCATGGGGGTCGGATGGTTGACGGCATCACCTAGCGCAATGGCTAAACGGAGATCCTTCTGAATGTATTTCAGGTAGAAATCGGGCTTAAAGTTTCCTTGCAGGATATCTGAGGAGGGAAAGGCATCCACCAGAAGAATTAAAAGGATCCTAAATAAGAAAACATCTGGAGCACTGTCAGGGCTCAACACCTAGCATTTCCTCCTCCTCAGACACCCAAGAGACAAGTTCCCAGCCTGCACCCCCAAATCCTACGGGGCTTCCCTTAGAGCTCAGCTGGTAAAGAATCTGCCTGCAATGCAGGAGACCCCAGTTCATTTTTGGGGTCAGGAAGATCCGCTGGAGAAAGGATAGGCTACCCACTCCAGTATTCTTGGGCTTCCCTTGTGGCTCAACTGGTAAAGAATTCGCCTGCGGTGAGGGAGACCTGGGTTTGATCCCTGGGTTGGGAAGATCCCCTGGAGAAAGGAAAGGCAACCCACCCCAGTATTCTGGCCTGGAGAATTCCATGGACTGTATAGTCCATGAGGTCGCAAAGAGTCAGACGCGACTGAGCGACTTTCACTTCACTTTGACTGGGGGCCAGACTGACTGGAGAGGATGTGTCATTCACACAGAAGGAGCTCCCCAAGAAGACACTGCTCTGTGATGGCTGCTTGACCCAGCTCCCCAGCTAGAACCAAAACTAAAACGCAGCAAGAGCGGTCAAAGGCAACTTACTTTGGCACTTCTGGTCCAGGAAGATGCTGGCCAACTGTCCCTGATTGAGGATGTCCAAGAGTGTCTGCTGGGACTGGCCTGTCACTTGGGCCAGGGTGAGCCCCTCTGCAATGGTGGCCATGAAGCTCCCCTGGACCATGTTCACAATCAGCATCATCTTAGCTGCGTTGCCAACCTCACCTGCCCAGGGCAAAGAACTGCGGTCACACCCAGGAATCCCACGGGGAGGGACTTTCTGCCCACCCTCACCCCTGCTCGGACCCACCTCTACACCCAGGGGAGGCCCCATTCACCTGCCCCTGACAGAACTGGCTCTGACCCTTCTGGCTCTTCCTCCTTGCAGGCACTGACTGTGCAAGTCAAAGAAACCTTCCCACGGGGGCCCCAGGCAGAGAGGCCGTGCGGGACTGACGCTGTCCTCAGGGTGGTCTAGAGGGGATGTGGCCCACCCAGCCTCCAGGCCTGCAGTGGCCTGACGGGTGGGCAGGCGTGTTACCTAGAAAGAAGGAGGTCTTCCCCATTGCCTGGAAGCAGCTGCTGCAGTCCTCATACAAGCCCCTGTCTCCGGCCGCTAAGATCACCAACATCCCATCATTAGACAGCTGCTGATTCCCTGAGACCGGGGCTTCCAGAAAGCGGCCCCCCCTGGACACAATCACCTGGAAAGAAAAGTCACAGCTTCTGGAGGCTGTGCCTCTCACGAAGGTCTTGGGCAGGAAGCAAGGAGCACACAGGGGCTGGAGCATCAGGCCCTCCACGCTGAGCCCCATAGCGGACATGTGTACCAAGGTGCTGGGCTGATGCTGGGGGAGGACCAGCAGACTGTCCTCCACCAGATGCCCGAATCCCATGCAGGAGACAGCGAGGAGCTGGGGGTCCTCAGAGGCTCCCATTACAAAGATATCAGCAACACGACCACACTCTGGTTTGGCCGACCACACTTTCTAGGACAGACACTGCCCTTCTTTGATTTCAGCCACTCTTTGAACACACATGGGCCACAAGTCACCACCACCTCCTCACCTTGGCCCAGAGGCTCAGGGTGGGGGAATATCCTGCTAGTATCAACTGCAGAAAGCTATTTAAACCACAAAGACCCTGCTGGCAGATTGGACTGCTTCCAACTGAGAGGCTAGCAGCTACGGGACCTGACGCCTCTCCCAGCTAAGAAGCACTTCTCCTGTCTCAGCCATGCAGACTAGCTGTAGACTTGAAGGCAGAGAGTGAAAACAGGCTAGAATCCCATAGTCTCTGCTGTGGCTCTGGAGTAACTATGTGGCCCACACTGGGGTGCGGTGAGCCTGGGCCTTGGGCTCCAACTGAAAGGACGCTGGAGGGCCAGCCTGAACGAGGCTGCTACCTGGGCCAGCTCGGTGACTGTGTCAGCGTCCACCGTCGACATGTCCACGTAGCACTTCCCGGGGCGGATCCCCTGAAGCACGCCACTGGGGCCCAGCACCAGCTGTGGGGACACAAGGGAGAAGCAATAGCCCAGGCTCCCAGCCAGAACCCAGGTGACCCTCAGATCTAAGGTCAATGTCCTGCTGATTTTTTTTTGGCTCATTTCTCAAACAGAAGCTATTAAAGCTCAAAAGAGAAGAGCATGTAAATAAGCAAGGGAAAGAGAAGAATTTATGTTATGTTCCCATTTACCTTCAAAAAGAATATGTGTGTATTTCTTTTTAATAAAAGCCTCCCACTGAAAAGATGAAAGGTCAGTATTTATTTTTTGGCTTCTTTGGATTTACCTGGATTAGTTTAGTCACGAGTTCAACAAGATAACTACTGCACTTGAACTTTTAAAGCATACAAATACAGTGACAGCTAAATATAGGAACTTGGCACATGGACCAAGGCACACTCAGCCTCAAAGCTTCCAGCTCACCAGGAACACGTGAGCTTGTCAGGAACCATTTCAGCACAGACCTCAGGGACCCCAGTCAGTGTCGTTCTTTGTTCTGAATTAAAGGAAGTCTTGTGTTCAGTCTACGCAAACATCCTTCACAATGGGAGATGGCCCCCAAATGGGACACCCAACCCCCCACATGCAGACACTCACTCGGTGTGCAGGGGACAAGGGGAGGAGGCCAGCCAGCGTTCCTGGCCACAACCTGAGACGCTGAGGGGAGGGAGGGATCCTTACGTCCTTGGCTGCCTTTGGGTCCGACACGCAGGCAAAGGTGATGTCACAAGTTGAAACGACTTCAGCGGGGGTTCTTCCTAGGCGGGCCCCCTCCTGGATGAACAAATCACACTGCAAAAGTCACAGATCCTAATGTGAGCTGCAGGCAGTGCACAACACACACACTAGCCAGGCCAGAGACACAGCGCCCAGTGCTCCTGTGTGGCCTCCCAAGGCAGGCGGTCTGACTGCTCGAGGGGAAGTGGATGGGAGCCCCTTAAGGACAGTCTTGTGTGTCTGCAAACTTGGTGCCGAGGATGCACGTTCCACATTCTGCTCCACAGGAAGCACAAAACAAGTGTCTGCTGGAGGCTTCCTGAACCAAGAATGGGACGTGAAAAGTAATTGTCCACAGCTCTCTGTGGCTGTCTCAGCTGTGGTGAAATCTGCCCAGTGCTGTGTGAGCCGGGGAAGCAGGGCTAGGGCCAACAGGCTGCCACTTCCTATTGAATTGCTTCGGGTCGGGGTGGGGGTCGGGGTGCGGCACAAAAAGCACTAACTCTTCTTTTTAAAAAAATAAAATCACCTGAACTATCTCATAACAGAATATATCATTAACATCTTGGTCTATTTCCTTGTTCTATGGGCACTAAAAAAAGTATTTAGAATAATTTGGACCTATGATTTTGTATCTTATTTGCCCCACTGAGAGACATATCTGAATTTACCTAATGGCTCTCCTGGCCCAATTATAAAAGACCCCAACAAATACATGTAAGGGACTTCCCAGGTGGTTCAGTGGTAAAGAATCCACCTGCTAATGCAGGAGATGCAGGTTCAATCCCTGGGTCTGGAAGATCCCCTGAAGAAGGAAGTGGCAATCCACTCCAGAACTCTTGCCTGGAAAATTCCATGGATGGAGGAGCCTGGTGGGCTCTAGTTCATAGTTTTGCAAAAGAGTGGGGCATGACTTAATGACTAAAACAACAAGAAGGGTAAAACTTCTTCTTGCAGGTCAAGAAGCAACAGTTAGAACCAGATATGGAACAACAGACTGGTTCCAAATTGGGAAAGGAGTATGTCAAGGCTGTATATTGTCAACTAGCTTATTTAACTTCCATGCAGAGTACATCATGAGAAATGCCGGGCAGGATGAAGCACAATCTGGAATCAAGATTGCTGGGAGAAATATCAATAACCTCAGATATGCAAATGACACCACCCTTATGGCAGAAAGCAAAGAGGAACTGAAGAGCCTCTTGATGAAAGTGAAAGAGGAGAGTGAAAAAGCTGGCTTGAAAGTTAACATTAAAAAAACTAAGATCATGGCATCTGGTCCCATCACTTCATGGCAAATAGATGGGGAAACAATGGAAACAGTGACAGACTTTATTTTCTTGGGCTCCAAAATCACTGCAGATGGTGATTGCAGGCATGACATTAAAAGATGCTTGCTCCTTGAAAGAAAAGCTATGACCAACCTAGACAGCATATTGAAAAGCAGAGATATTACTTTGCCAACAAGGTCCATCTAGTCAAGGCTATGGTTTTTCCAGTGGTCATGTATGGATGTGAGAGTTGGACTGTGAAGAAAGCTGAGTGCTGAAGAATTGATGCTTTTGAATGGTGGTGTTGGAGAAGACTCTTGAGAGTCCCTTGGACTGTAAGATTAAACCAGTCAATCCTAAAGGAAATCAGTCCTGAATATTCTTTGGAAGGACTGATGCTGAAGCTCCAATACTCTGACCACCTGAGGTGAAGAAAGGAATCATTGGAAAAGACCCTGATGCTGGGAAAGATTGAAGGCAGGAGGAGAAGAGTATGCCAGAGGATGAGATGGTTGGATGGCATCACCAACTCAATGGACATGAGCTTGAGCAAACTCCGGAAGTTGGTGATGGACAGGGAAACCTGGTGTGCTGCAGTCCACAGGATTGCAAAGAGTTGGACACAATCAAGCAACTGAACTGAACTGAGGGTAAAAAACAGGCTCTGAAAATGGTTTTATAAGATCAGCAGCATGGAATACATTATTTAAAAACAACACAGTACCCATAAATATATTAACGTTTTGTCCTACTTGTGATTTAACAAGCCAAAAATAGCAACTTCTTTGTGTGATACATTTTGATTATTTCTAAGTACAAAATATCTAATACCTTTGTTGATTGTCTCGTGACCTATTTAAAAATCTTTATATCATTATTAAACTATTTGTTTAATAAGAAATTCCACTCCTGGTTTTATATCTAAAGAAAATAAAAACACTAATTTGCATGCACCCCACATGTTCAAAGCAGCACTACAAAAGCCAAAATATGGAAGCAACCTCAGTGCCCATCAACAGATGAATGGATGAACATGCATTCACACTATGTGTGAATAAAAAAAGGAAGTTCTGCCATGCGCAACAACGTGGATGGACCTAGAGAATACTATTATGCTTAGTGAAATAAGTCAGACAGAGACAGACAAATACTCTACACCTGCACTTATGTGTGTGTTAGTCGCTCAGTCGTGTCTGACTTTTTGAGACCCCATGGATGTAGCCCACCAGGCTCCTTAGTCCATAGAATTCTCCAGGCAAGAATACTGGAGTGGGTTGCCATTTCCTTCTCCAGGACTTACATATGGAACCTAAAAAGTAAAACAAATGAATGAATATAACAAAAAAGAAACAGATTTAGAACAAACTACCAGTGCGGAAAGGGAATCAGGGAGAGGCAAGACAGGAGTAGGGGACAGTACAAGCTGTTACGTATGAAATAAATAAGCTACGAAGATACATTTTGCAGCACAGAAAAACAGTCATTATTTCATAATAACTTTCAATGCAGCATAACTTGTACAAACACTGAATCACTGTGCTGTACACCTGAAACTAACGTACTATTGTAAATCAACTGTACTTCAATAAAAACACACACACACAGAAAAACTAGGGAAAAACACAAAAATTGTTAGGATAGTGGGAAAATTTAAGAATACAAAACCTTGTTTTCAAGTTTTCTTTTTTGTTGTTGTGGGAAGTAGTATCAACACCCATTCATCTTTTCCTTTGGTAACTCTTTTAGACTTCTAAAAAGATCTATATTAATATTAAATTTTGTTTTCTTCTGGTTTTTTCTTTTGAAGAAAGAGGGTAACAGCTGATTCCAAACTCACATTCATAACTGCTTTGCTGTACTGCCTTCTCATAAATTAATCTGAAAGGCATAGCCATGTTTATTAACAGGCTTTCCAATCAAGGAAACAAGCTGACCAGAGGCACTTCTATCAAATGGGAACATACACCTGGAGTTTCCCAATGTCCTTCAACTGTGTGTGTCTAGATTTCCTGGTTGCCTTGGCCTTGAATCACAAAGTATCTGCCAACAGTCTCCAGGATTTCACTCCTGACCCAGGTCCTGCAACGCCTACCTCATGCCCAGCACTTGAAGCCCACATCTCTTAGAACAGCCTTCAGTGCCCTTTCTCCCAGGCTCCACCTACTCTCCAACCAGTTCCTTGTTATTCTTGAAAAGGGGCTGTTTCAACCAAGTGAACTGCTTACCTCGCCTGGAACATTTTTGTTAATCTAAATCCATCAGCTCTACCATCTCCCTTCACTCCAGCTCTCCCTTTGCTGCATACATGGGATGCTCACCCATCACTTCACAAACACACGCTCAGCCACACCTTGTTCCTCAAGAGGCTGGTTCCTTCTTTGTCTCTCTGTCCCTGGCAAGCACAGTGAATTATTTTTCTGGTACTTAGATTATGGTTCTTCACCTTTTCCTGGATGAGAACTTGAGGGGAGCCATGACCTCTCTCCATTACACAAGACTTGGAATTCCATTTCAGGGTATGCACAGGCCCCGTGAAGCCACGGACCACCTTAGATGAAGAATTCCTGAACCTGTCCTGTCCAACGTGGTAGCCACTAGGACTGCTTAATTTTAAGTGAAATAATCTTAAAATTCGATTCTTCAGTCCATGAGCCACGAATCCAAGTATTTCAGAGCCACATGAGGTCACTGGCTCTCATAGAGGCCAGTGCAGATACAGCACAGCTCCTTCACCGCAGAATGTTCTGTGGCACAGGGTTGTTAACACAATCCAAACACAACAGAGCATGGCCATTAACTCAGATGAAGCAGATCTGCTGATGCACTCTCCATATCAATGAATTCATCACACACACACACACTCACACACACACACACACACGGAAAAACCTGACAGGTTTTTTTCTCTTTTACCTCCTGTTACCTATTTCAGGTAATGGCACAGACGGATAAATTTCTGTTTCATGTTATACCCCTGGGTATTTTCAATATTTAGTTTTTATGATCGCATCCTATGCTGGCTTATCTGCATCCTCCCCTGCCTGGACTTGGAGCTTGGCTTCTACTCCATGCACACAGAACGTGGAGCAGAGACAGCAGGGCGACTCCTATCCTTAGTTGCCCCAACTCCAAGGCCCAGGCCCCACCACACCCAAGAAGTGCCACCATGAATGCTTACTTTCTCTGCAGTCCGGTTCCAGACAGTCACCGTGTGGCCCATTTTTAGCAAGTTGGAGACAATGCCACTTCCCATGAGGCCAAGGCCCAAAAATCCTATCCTAGAAAGACAGACTGGTCAGTTCAGAGTGGGGAACAGGGTGGAGGGGAGAACAGGGTGGGATTATGACTACTACCCTGGCTCTGTTCCTCTTAAACCTGGGGAACCTCACCTCAGTCCACCACGCACACTGCTCTGCAGTGTGCTGATACCATGACCGCAGAGCCAGTGGGAGGGCTGGCAGAGTGCGCCTTTTCTCACTCTGGCCCTGTTCAGAAGTGCTCAGAAGTTTACACAAGCATTTCTAAACCCTCAACTGCCACTGCAAGAAGTATGACTCATACAGGTTATGGCAAGTCTTCCCAACCATTTCCTTGTTGCTTTGATGGAGGGGCTGAGCTTACAACTCCACTGCAGTGAGAAGCCAGACATTTATCTTCAGCGCATGCAACAGTTCCTCGCCAGCCACCTCAGGTGCAAGGCCTTGAGGTGCCAACTTCGAGCACCCTGGGATCCATGACACGTAACAGGCGCCACACGTGCGGAGCCCCCACCGTCCTTGCCTGCACAAGCTGACGTCCTGGTGCTCACCTCCCCTTCCTGGCTTCAGGCTCTGCACCACCTTTGCTCTCTTCATGCAGTCAGCAGGGATGGGCTTCGCCACGCCTCTTCAAAGCCTCACCTGCTCTTTGGAGTCAGTCTTCCCCGGTACGTGGAGTCTTCTCCTGAACCTCTTTCCCATTGCTCAACCTGGGCCCGTCCTCTACTCTCCCCACACTTTCTAACTGCAAGCCCGTTATGCTCCTTCTGTGACTAAAACTCAGGTGGTCAGTACGTGCTGCTTACCTGCACTTGCTACAGCTCGCCTGCTCTTTCCTGCAGCCCCAGAACTTGGGGCTCATAGCTGCCACATGGTTCAATGGATGATTTTATCTTGCTCAAATGTCTCTTCTTGGTTCCTACAATTCTTTCTCTCTCCTTGCATAAGACATGGTTAAGCAACGCCTCTTTCTTCATTTACTACCTCATGGTCTTGTTTCCAGCTTGTCTCTCTCTCAGCTCTAATGTTGTCTGCAGCTTCTCCACTCTGACCGATGTTATCCTTCAGTATTTTCAGTCTCCTGGGAGCCATATCTGCAGCCACCTCTGCTAACGGGCTCAAAGGTTCCCCAATCCTTGTGGGAATACAACACTCTCATGTTTCTCGTGTTCTCTGTCTAGCCTGCTCTAAGTCACCTGAATTAAATGCTGAAAATGGAACCCACCACTCTCCTCACCAAAGGTATAATCTGTTATTCACAGCTATCTGGGTGGGTGGCAACCAGTTTTCTCTAGGATTGTAAATCATGACAGACTAATTCTCTTTCCTTTGTTCAGTGTTCCAGGACACCCGGAAGACCTGGGGATATGCATTTGTACACTGACAGTTGCTCGCGGTGTCCTTGAGGCAAGGAAAATGTGGACCAGGCGCACTGGGTGCAACGCAGCTAATCTGCTCAGCAGCTGGCTTTACACTTGTAATAAAAAAGGATTTGAGTGATGGCAGAAAACACTGGACTCTGTCCTCAGCCTGGAGTTGGATTTTTTAAAAAAATAAGCCAACACATTCCTCGTTGATTTAATGGGCAACACCCATTCCTCCTTTAATTAGCACATGCCTCCAGCTCCTTCACACCACAATGGAAGTTCACCAAATATATCTGGTTGAACAAGAGACTTCAACAGCACAAAAAAAGTGTTTTAGTCTGAGAAAGAACCGCACAGAAGACTCAGATGGGAGATTCAGACGTTCTTTAGGAGAATGCTCCTTCCTTAAGAGCCCTCATCATCACGACTCAGAAGCACAAGGGGGCATCAGAATACAGGCAAAGGCGAGGGTGGATGCCAGCTAAGGCCTGGGGATCGCAGTCAAGGCTCCCCACTTGTCTGGGTGGGGCGGAGGGCAGCCGGCAGGTACATTGGGAGGACTGGGGAAGGCAGGACAACAGGCTGCCTTCATCTTTTGCTCCCACCTGCCCCCACCAGGGCCAAGGTGAGGAGTTCTTCAAGTGTGGTCTCCTGATGAGCAGCCACTTATCTGGGAACTGGTCCACCTGAGACTGACTGATCCAGAAACTCTAGGGGTGCAGCCCAGCAACTGGTGCTTTACGAAGGGTCTTCCAGGTGGTTCAGGAAGGTCTGAGAACCACTGACCCAAGTGTTCCCTGCTTAGGAGACTCACTAGTGAGCAAATTCATGGTACGAATGTACAGGGCAATTTCTGTCTTCCGCAAGTCAAGTTACTCCCAGGCAAATCGTTAAGAATTACAATTTTCCCTTTCTCTTTCCACTTAGTCCCAGCAACGGCTGGGACACAACCCTTAAGAAGCTGCCTTGAAGTCACCCCCAGACCCACAGAACCAGAGACCAAGGAAGCCCTCCCCCGAAGGCCCTACTTTTTGTCTGTGGGTGTGACGCTGCCATTCACCGCCGTGCTGTCTGCGGCCTGGATGGAGGTGGACCCCGTCTCCTGGGGGAGGAAACACAGGTCGTCAGGCCGGCCTGCCCATGCCAGGCCCTGGTGAGAATACAAGTGAGGAGGCGTAGAACTTACGTACCTCTTCACATATTTTCAACTTCTTTGTGATTGCCTGGTAACAGACAGCTGGCTAATAAAGAGGGAGTGAAAAAAAATTACTTATTAAACTGAACATTTAACTGGTCTTAGTTACTATTTCCCTACTGAGGTGAGACCCAAAACAGAAAGTTAAGATCAAAACTTATTTGGTGTCCAACTTTGCTGAACTCCAACACATGAAAACTTAACTTGCATTACTCCACTCAGTTCTCATGCAGCTCTACAAGCTGCTTTTTGCTGGTGATGACGCTGAAAATCAGAGGTTTATATGTCCAAAATTATAGGCATGGTCAGTGTACCCAGCCTTGGAATCCTGATGTGTCAACTCCAAGGTCACACACCATCAGCAGATCCTATCAGGGCTCAGCCTAACCGACAGCCCTGGGGAGACACCTGGGGAAACCGCCCCCGACCCCCAGGGCTCATGGAAGACTGCCTTCATCCAGCAGCACTGGCCACCCATGGGTGGATGCCGGCTCCTGAGGCTGGCTTTCTGTCCTAGACTCTGAGGGCGACCACATATGTCTCAAGCACACAGCCACGAAGTTTTAAAAGCTTCTTTGGGTTCCTTTTAAATCTTAACAATGCCTGATTCATGAGTGGTCCTCTACGTGATTTAAATTTAACTAGTTGCTCTGGACAGAGTACAGGCAGCGGACTAGGGTGAGGCTCCAGCGAAGCAGCACTCTCCCCTCAGGCTAGCTCCTAAGGGAGGATCGGGAACCTCAAGGAACAAGCTTACCTTCTCAGTTTGGCTGAGCAGGAAGTGATGGAAATGAGGGTCTGCATCTTTAACAGGCTGAAATCAGAAAATGATTGAATAAAACAAATTATCTTCTACCAGAGGTCACCTCCTACTGATAACCAGTCTCTCCCCTGGCTGACACACCTTTGGGAGCTGAGCTTACAACTACCTGGGAGCTCGTTTCCCACTCTGGTTCTAAGCCTTTCATAAACAATGCCCATTCCAACTGGAGGAAAACTGGCTTCAAGTGGAAAAGAATGGATGTTTCGGCCAGGCTGGTGTATAAATTACTCCCAAACACTGTGGAAAAATAATTAAAAAGTGTACCAGTGATTTTCAAATCCAGCATTCACCAGTCACTTCAGATGACCCAGCAGACCAAGCCAAATTCTCAGGCTCCTCCAAGTCATAGGATTTTGGACCCCTCGTACCTGGCGCCAAATGCTCACAGAGGGTTAATATTAACAGGAAGGAGGAAGCAACGACTGCAAGGCTTTCAAGGGCTTTTCACACACAGGCCCAGCAACAGGGGAGCAGCGGGCGCACCCACGCCAAGGGTAAGGCAGCGTGCAGGTGACCAAACATCACAGCCGCGCACGTGACCAAGGTATGTCTATAAAGTACCAAGTGGGAAAAAACTGCAGAATGATCCCACTTTTGTAAAAATCAACACTACTCCCCAAAGCGAAAACCTGTAACATGGATACGTGATTATATACCTGATGGTTAAGTGGGTATGCCAAACGGTCTGGAGCGAGTTAAATAAACTTGACAGCAAGCCTGCGCCAGGGTGGACTCGCACACTTCTGTATTCATTGGCAATTAAAAAGTGTCGGGAAAAGCACACCACAGTGTCAGGCTGGGAAACCAGCTCTGAGGCTGGGCTTGTCATGGCCCAAGGGAGGGGTCATTACCTCACTCACGTTCGGCTGCCATTTAAACGTGGCCATGGGTCCAGCCATCATCCCCTTCACAGTACTAGACTCAGGGATGCTGAGGTCCTACAGAGGGAAAGACAGGTGGTCACAACACTGTGGCACCTCAGGAGCACTTGTCTTCCTCCCTCAATTGGGGGCCCCTCTTCACTGCTTTGCTTCCTTCAGTCACACTCCGTCCCAAACTATCCTAGCCAGCTCCATGGTCTCCCCAGGCACAGCTCTGATGACTGTCTTATTGGGAGAAACAGGGCAAGTCTTTGTCAACACAGAGGGAAGTTCTCTTTTCTCTGGTCCAGAATGACAAATGTGCTCCTGGGCCAAAATTCCTCAAGGATGGAGGTAACCTGAAAGACCAACTGTGGTCTGCAGTGTGATCAGCAGGTCACAGGGAAAACTCCTTATTGCAAATAACGAGCATTAGGAAAACAGTACTGGCTTCAAAAGGAATCCATCGTATCTGAAAAGAAACTAAGGAAGCCACGTGGTGCAGTGAGGAGATCGGCCCAACATTTTAGAGCCAGTAAGTGATGAAGCCAGAATTAGATCCTGGGGCAGTCAGGATCCAGGAGTTCATTCTCCCCCCAGACAGAAGGCAGGCGCCGTGGGGGCAGGGAGTCAAGAGCTCAGTGCAGCAGGTCAAGCTCTCCACTAGATAGCTGAGATGAAGTGTCAGGAGGACCACTGAGGCTGGGAGACAGCAAATGGGGACAGGGACACGAGGTAAGCCGGGCAGAGGGGCAGGAGCAGACGAGCTGTACAGCTTTATCCCTAGATCTCCAGACCGGCGTGGAGATGTGCAAGACGAAACAAAGCAGCCCAGAGCAGTGCTGCCCCAGAGAAGCTGCAGTCACGATGGACGTGTTCTGTATCCGCTCGGTCTAGGCACGTGTTACTATGGAGCACCTATCACGTGGCCAGTGTGACTTGAGTAACTGGATTTTAATTTGTGTTGAATGTAAATTAATTTAAATGTAAATAGTCACTAGCCTAGTGACCACAACAACAGAACAAGGGTAAAGCAGGAACACAGCTGTCCACCCAGCACTGAGCAAAGGCCTCCACCCCGGACTCCCTGCCTGAGTCTGGATTTTTAGGAGAGCCACAGGATAGTTCTGTTTTGCCCTGTGGTCCGTGCCCAGAGTCCCAGTTCTCCGCTCAGGACTCGAGCCCCAGAGAGAGGGTGAGTGTGCACCCCCCGAGCATGGCTCCCCCGTGCAGCTGGACACAAACCCAGCCTTTGCCTTCCCACACGTAATCAACACCCCTGTCGTCAAGCTCAGCCTTTTCCGTTAATCCTCACGGGACAGAGGATTATAGCTCAGAACAGCACTCATCTGGGGCTCTGCCTAGCTAGACTACTCACTCTGCTTCAGTGAGGAGCTCGCAGCCAAATGACAATCACTATAGCAACACACACGCTTGTGTGAGAAGAGTCCTCCACGTAAGACTGGCAGTAGCCCCCAGGAGTGCACTACAACCACCACACTCTCACCGCACAAAGGCTACTGCTGAAAAATAATAAATGTGCAATGTTTGTCAAATGTATAGTGTTGCAGGCACTGTCTTATCTGCTTGGCTTGTGTTACTCATTTAATTCTTAAACCTAAGACGCACTGTTATCTTCAATGACCAGACAAGGAAACTGAGGTGAAGGGAGCTGGCCACGGTCGCACAGCTGTAGCAGGTCATGGAGACCCCAGGGCCTCTTCCTTACCTCTCCTTCATACTTCCCTTTACCCCCAAAGAAACTGTTTCTCTTCAGGGTGAGCACAGGAGGTGGTGAGATCCATGGTGTGAGATGCCAGACACTATGCATTTGGAGAACAGATAAAACCCGACAGCCCAGATTTCTGTGGGTCCCCAGGAAATCAACTCAACCGGATCAATCCAGATCACATCTCCTGGAAGTCCTTCATGCCCCACACCCGGCAGTTTCTAAGCTCCCCTCACTCTGGCCGGAGGTCCCCACCACTCAGCTGCTCTCATCTATCGTGTCTTAGGTCACTGAGCAGCCAGAAGGGCCTGCTCTAACACAGAGGTTGTACTGCGGCAGCCGACAGGCTGAATGTAGTCCAGAGTGATGCTCCTTCGTACTTAGAAGCGTTGTAAAAATTTGAATGAGCTTCTAATACTTAAAATAGGAACATTTCACTTAAAATCTGTATTTCCAGCTTCTCTTGAGAAAAACCAAAGGATCTGGCAAAAGTTGGCTGGGAGCCCGAGGGTGGGGCACGGCCTCGCCAGACGGCAGCTGCTGCCACCCTAACACCTTCGGCTCAGTCTCCTGCTTAAGCACCCTCTTCCCGTCCCTGCCTGGTCTCGCTGGTGTCTCAACCTGTGCGCCTCCATCTGACATCCAGCATTCATCACAGCCCCATCATCCCAGGTCTGTGCCGGCCATGTGGCTTTCAGTCTCCGATCCTGCTCTAACAATCTTCCCCTGGGTGCTGACAGATTACCTGCTCCACCTCAAATCTTCCTCCTTTGGCTCCCAAGACCCACACAGATCTTTCTGGAAAGGTGAGAGGTATGTTACTTCTGCCTCACTTCCCTTCGTTGGCTCCACCCACTTCTTCCAGCCTTGAGTTGTGGGCATGCTCTCTGCAAAGCCAACTTCTTCCCTCCCCTCTCCTCTCTCCTGGCTTTCCCTCAAGACAACCACAATCAGGGCTCTGGGATCTAATGTCCTCTCTAGATATTCGCTCCCCCACACCAACATTTCCATCCTACGTTCCTGGATGCCTCCCTGGTAGTCTAGACATCCCTCAATGTCATTACACACAGAACCGGTCCTCTCACCCCAAAAGCCAGCTCCTCTGCTCAGAAGAAAGGCAAGTTTCTCCAGGTACAGACTTGAAATCATCTCCTTTCCCCTTTTCTCATCATCCCCTAGATGTAACCAGTTACCAAATCTTACCAACTCCTCCTCTGAAGTGCTTTTCACATAGTTCCTTTCAGTATTTGCTAACGTCCCCCTCCCCTTGCCCAAGGAAATCCTACTATGAATGCACACCTGACGTTACCCTTCTCATCAGCTTTGAGCCTTCCTTCACTGCCAGCTGTGACCCGTAACACACAGCCTGGCGAACACCGCCACCTCCACGTCCAGCTCTAACACCTTCATGCCACCCTACTGACTCCGTGGCAGTACAACACTGCTTAAGCAGACCTGGAGGCTCTCCACGACCTAGTGACAAGCTGCCTTTACCCGTCTGTCCTCCTCCTCGTCCTGTACTAGGACTGAGACTATGCCCGCCAACATCAAGCCCATGTGGGCTGTGCCCTTCGTCCGTGGAAGCCCTTCCCTTCTTTCCTGCTCAGCCCTTGCACGCTGGCTCAGTGGCCCTTCTACTCCTGACCATGTGTCTGGTCGAATGCCTGAGTTGTGTTCCTATTTCACGCCTGTGCGTCCAGGCAGTACCCTTTCCCTGTCTGCAGAATTCTTTAGGGCAGCACAGAGCAGGGGGCCCTACGTCCGTTCAGGGAGCTGAAGCACACAGGAGAGCTCGACTCTGCCCTGTACGAAGGACAGTCACCAGTCCCAGAAGCTAGAGACAGAACCAACCTTCTCGTCCTTGGGGGGCCGACCCCGCTTCCGGGGACTCTGCTCCTGGGCTCTCTTCAGAGGGGACTTGGAGCCTCGCTCTGAGGAGCCTGAAGGCACCCTCTTCTTTCCTTCTCCCATGTTCTTCTTCACCTTCCCTTCAGACAGGCTAAGCTTGCGCTTCTCATCACCTGAGATTGGCCTACTTCTCTCCTCACTGGAATTACGCCGATTCTTGTCATCAGCAGAACTGTGGGATGATGTCTGTAAGTTTAATAATAATAGTGATAACCACCACAATGGCTGCTACCATCGAGACCCCTATTTACACGGGCCACTCCCGGTGGTGAGCACTTTCTATACATGCGTTATCCACATGAAAATCCTATGAAGTAGGCGCTGCTGTCATCTCTGCTTACATTTGGGCAAGTAGAGTAAAATAAAATTCAAGTCATTTGCCCACAGTCCCCAAACTGGATTTACATTCAGGCAGTGGACAGATCCCAGAGGCATGCTCCTAACCTCCATAAAAGGGAGAAGGCCTGTGCTGTACTCAAAAGCTGAGGGACTTCTGCTGGGTCCAAACGACTTTCCTGAGGCCAACAATCTATTCCAGAAAGGTCAACCAGATGCATGGAGTTTCAATCTGACCAGCAAAATGCTGACGCCTTAGACCTGAAGTAGCTCTCTCCCCACTGGCATTTCATGAGAATAGAGTTTCAGGTTCGGGTGATATTTAATCTGTTAGTTACTATGCAAAAAATAACCAGTCCAGAGTCGGCACAAAGTGAGAATCATGAGGCCTCTCACCTGGTCCTTCCCTTTGGCTCTCCTGAGGAACTCCTCCACGGCGTCCACAGCTTGCTGGAATCGCTTCCCCTTGTTGATCTTTATCATTTCCTCCTTATGTGCATGATAGGGCTTGAGCTGTTCCACTTTGATCCAGGCACTGGCAGAAAACATACAGAGCACGGACATGATCCACACTGCTTGTGCCACAAGTATCCAAGTCCTCATCCCAGCAGACTGCAAGTATCCACTCAGTTTAACTGGTCTTTGAAACAGGCCTGCCATGTTTTCAAAACATAGTACTGCCCACCCCCTAGACTCTTGAGCCTCAAAGTATGTTTTCTGGAAACAAGTCAAACCACCACCACCACCAAAATCAGCATCCTCCAAATAAAGTCACTGTTGCGGGTCATTTCCACTATCATTCACCAGCCTTCCACGCTGAAACACACACACACTGCCACTAGCTCAGGACAAAGGAGACCTGGAGATGCACCCCCACCCTCACTAACACAGCACACATGGCTCCATGTGGATCCCAGGAAATCAGGGCTCTTGGCTCTATCAACCACAGCAGCATCACTGCCAGTCAAAAACCTCAGTCAGACCGATGACCTGTCAATCCCGACTCAGGAATGCTCCGAGAGCTAAAGAAAGGCAACAACTTCAAAAACCTGCTGCTCCTGCAGACGTCTGCAGTCTCGGAGCTTGTGTTTGTTCATGAATGATTGTACCCACGGCTACTGAACCACACAAAACAGGTGACACACAGTTCAGAACAAGAGCAGCAGTCACAAAAGGAGGCTTTCAGAAATACAACTCTGCCTGTGATTAAAGGGAGAGGAACATAATCTTCAGATTTTGATTCCCACCACCAGTGCATAACATGTGAGAATGAAAAGAGCCATCAACCCTGGAATAACTGGCCTGCCACACTAACCTGCATGAATCTGCCCCCATTGGCTTTTGTGGTTTCCTTGAATGACGGTCAGTTTCCAAAACACCGTACAATGGAGAGAATTATAGGCTTGGCAAGGTTAAGAGTTTATTTACATAGTTTACCCTGTAAAACTCAAGAGGTTTCATAGCATAACCTTCAGAAAAAGTGGGTCAGGTCAAGGATATAGAAATGGGGCTATTACATGAACTTAGGCTTCTTTTCTTTAGAGAAAGCTAGAGAACACTCACTAATAATAGTCAAGTGCTAGCCTCTGCACATAAAAACAGTGCTACCACCCAGCAGCAGCCACCTGCGCGTCAAGTGTTGTGCTAGTGGTCGTAATAATGGGTCTGTATAAACACAACCTCTGGAACCATCAGTCTGCAAACCAAGACTAGGCATATTATCTGTGGGTAAACAAGACAAGTGAGAACAAAACAGTGAATGGGGACCTGGACGTT
Organism: Bos indicus; assembly: GCF_029378745.1. Lineage (NCBI taxonomy): Eukaryota > Metazoa > Chordata > Mammalia > Artiodactyla > Bovidae > Bos > Bos indicus. Next base: position 4,958,649 of record NC_091784.1, read on the forward strand.
GGTCTCACTGCAGATTTCCAAAAAGATGAGGTAAGCAGGTACCTTCCAAGTGACCATCTCATCCTGAAGTCTGAAACTGGACACAATAGACCCATGGGTCCAATCTATAAGGAGGAAAAATGGAATTAAATTGACCCCATATTATTCAGCAAGTGTGTTTACACCGTTAAGGCCAAACCACCAGCACAATCAGATGAAAAGCAAGTCAAACTTTCAGATTAACTGGGAGCTCTGAGGTGACAAATACTCAGTATCAGTGATCTTAGAGACCTACAGTCCTCAAAGAGACCTCCTCCCTCTCCCAGCTTCAGGTCAGATGCTGAGACCTGCACGCATTCCTAGCATAAGATGGACAGGGTGGTTTTAATCAAGCCTCCCTGAGAAAGGACTGTAAGAATCCTAAGAGGGATTCCTAAATCCCTCTTCTCCAATCTCGTCATACTAATGCAGGACTCAGAGTAAGTGGAAAGGTGAGGATATTTGTGGAGGAAGCCCCAATGAACCCAGGCCTATCTTCTGTGGAAGCATCTTAAGTGGATTACTGAGTTCTGCCAAGAGAACAGTAACAGTCAAAGTTCATTCATCCTAAATAAAGACCAGCATTTGAGATACTAAAATGACATTTTCCTCTCTTATGACCATATTTGAAAAGTGAAAATAAGTTTGCTGCAAGAAGCGACAGTGTAAGTATGACTTCAAGAGAAATGTTAATCTAAGAAATCACCTCCTGCTGGAGAAACATCCTATCATCTCGGAAAAACAGTAAATAAAACACGAGCCCAGCAGAGCCCTAGTAGGATTACCTCCTGAAAGCACGATGTACTGAAATTCACTTTGGCCATTTCACTAATTTTTTCTCCAAAGGCTATATTCCAAAACTCTATCTCCTTAAAAAGGGTGTGCTTTTCAGCTGGAGCTTCAGTAAGGCCCTACTGAGGCCAGCCAGGCAGGGACTGGCATGCAACTGGTGCTCAATAATTCCTCAGTAAATGAAATCTTCCAGGCACGTCAGGGAGGCTGGACTGCTGGCCTCTGGGCTATACAGGCTTTTTGTGGTTGTTGCTGTTGTTTATGTGTTTTTAAAGTGAGCATTCTGTTTCTTTGCTTCATTTAAGCTGTAAGTTTTGATTTCCCTCAGTGTGCTCCTAATGCCTAGATGGAGCTGCACTTTTTCCAACCAATTTGCTGCAGGCTGAGAAGTCCAAAAAAAAAAAAAAAATCACGCTTAGTCAAGTTGTGTTTAATGAACTGGCTTTGCTTCTGTATTCAAGGAAGTTAATTACACATTGTTTGTAGAAGTAAATGCCCGAAAACAAGCTAACTGGCAATCAGTGAGGTCACTATAAAGAATGAAATGGAAGGTCCTTTAAGATACTCGGCTAAGTGGAAAATGGCAAGATACAGAGCAGTGTATTGGTACGCGAGCACTTGCACTAAGACAAGGAAAAAGGGACATGCAACTTCCTGATGAGGCGCCCAGTGTCTCGAGGCCCTCTCGTAAGAAACTAGCATAACTAGATGCCTGTGGGCCAGAGACTTGAGGGGAAGAGGAGGAATGGAACTGTCTCAACAGTTTAAAGCTTGATTTGGGGAGAAACCGTAAGTATCTATTAATCTTAAAAAAACAACAAATCATGGACTTCCCTGGTAGTCCGGTGGCTAAGACTCTGCACACTTAGTGCAGGCGGCCTGGGTTTGATTCCTGGTGGGGGAACTAAGATCCCACAACAAAGATCTGGCACAGCCAAATGAAAAAATAAATATTAAAAATCTGCATAAATGAAATAAAATATCCCTCAACAGATCAACAACAAGGGCCCATGCTGTAGCACATGAGCTATTTCTACTGAGAAGGGGGCTCTCCCCATGACTTCCTTGTGTAGGTCTGCTCAGGTGGGTGACTACTGCCTGGCTGCCGGTGTAACTATACCTGTAACACAGCCAAGAGCAAACTTACCCTGGTAATCCGATACACCTCCTACAAATACTTTTCATTTGAGAACAGAAAACTTCCCCTAAGCCACCCTCTGATTATACATTCAAAATGAATGTAAAAATCTCACATTTTCAGGCTTCTCTGGTGGCTCAGTGGTAAAGAATCCTCCTGCCAATGCAGGAGACATGGGTTCAATCCCTGGCCACATGCTGTGGAGCAACTAAGCCCGTGGGTCACAACTACTTTAGTCCTGGCAACAAGAGAAGCCACCACAGTGAGAAGCCCTCGCACCACAACCAGAGAAAAGCCTGCACAGCAACAAAGGCCCAAAAGCCAAAAATAAACATTAAAAAAAAACCCTCACATTTTCAAACACTTTCATAATTCTGACCCACCTTCCTCTTAATTAAAACTAGACTGTACAGATACCATAGGGAAGAAGCCAGTCTATGAATGATCTCAAACACCCACATATATGTCTCAGACTCCCGGAAACAGTGACCTGAGGGGGGAGAGAGCATACAGGCAGAGGCCACAGGTGAGAACAAGTACACGGTCAGACAGGTATGTTTGCCCTCCATCTGGATTTGGTGAGAAGTACTTAGTAAATAATTCTCGGCCCCCCTCCCGCCAGCTTAAACCAGTCACAGAGGCTGAGGATTACTGAGTTGTTACAAGTCCAAGTCTAAACTATTCAGAAACCAAGACACCTCCCCTCAAATGCAAATCAAAAGACCAAAAAAGTCACAAAACAGGTAACAATTTCAGTTAATTACAAGCAATGACTATCATACAGATGTCAACAAAGACTTGCCTGTAAGATAAAGAAAATTTTTGTTTCCAAAACTGGACAACATTCCCCAGTGCTGGATAAGGCTCTCAAGCTGCACCACCGACATGGCCAGCCACTGCTTTCCATGCCCGTCTCCACGAGGGGCCTGCCCCCTGCCCCCGGGCGCCCTGCTGGAGCCATGGAGGGCGTCTCACCTGAAGGGCCGGAGCCGCTGCCAGCGCTCTCGAGGATCGCGGCTGTCCAGCTCTGGCAGAAGGACACTGCTGGCTCAGTTCAAACACTGGGGCAGCGGCTCTTACTCCCTGCCTGGCTCAATCCTTCAACCATTATATGGTGTTGGAGGCAGGGAAAGTGGGTCAGTCAGGCGACAAGTGAAAGGGGGATGCTCAGATGGGTCCAACCTGCCGTGCCCCTAATTACGAGGCACAGATTTTTCTACAATTTACTGATATTTCAGCACTCACTTAGACACCTCACAACCGGCCTCCCACCTTATATCTCGCTTGATGTAAAAAGAACTTCAGGCTGGGACCTCGGACATATTATCACTTAAGTCCTTAAGTTTCCTGCCTCTCAGTTTCTATATCTGTTGAAAAATAAGAACCGGAACAACTACCTTGTTTCCTGAAAGGGCTGTTGTGAGGAGCAGATGTGAAGGCTGCTATACAAAGAGCTGTTACGGACTTACACAGTTTGCCCACAGTATTCTTTGAACTGGTTTGTTTTCCGTGGGTTTTGCACACCTGCAAGCTGAATGAACTCCCTCCATTCTGCCATCCATGGCCACTGAAGAAACTTTGAAACCCTGAGCTCAGTTTCTGCTCTGACGGGCAACCACCTGTTCAAGGTGGGCCCTCATGCACCAGAGATTTAATCCTGGGCTGTGGTCACATGGTGGAGTTATCTTCCCCTCTGCATTTTCATGAAACAGAAAAGGGCTGTGGGCAGTTCCCATGTAGCGACCCAGGCTCAGAGAGTGCAATCGGGCCATCTTGTTAAGTCCTTCCTGTCACAGGGGAGGCTGGCTGGGAAGGTCTAATCCTCTCTTCCTTTTTGTGAGGGGGGAGCAAAGTCAGGAACGAACTCTGTTGGCATCCTGGTGACATCACTCTCAGGTCCTCTCTTCTTGGTTCTCTCTTTCAGTGGGAGAGAAACACAATTTTCTAGGTTTTGGAAGGAAGAATAGAAAAAAAATCAGGTTTCTAAAAGATAGGAACATGTCCACCGAGGTCAGGACACGGTGCCCAACAGAGCCTCCAGGATGTGCAGGAGCAGGCCTTAAGGGGAGGTAGAGTCTGGCTTCTGCCATAGCCACTCACAGCTCTGTCCGTCACAAAGCAGTTCTCACCCCTGAAGTCCACTTGCACTTCCTGTCTGAACTGTATCTCACACAGCCCTCCTTACACACAGTCCTAAACACAGCCCTCCTAAACAGTCACACAATGTTTATTCTACTCACGGTGCCCTTTGTCAAAACACCTGAGGATTTATGGTCAAGTCAGTGTTTCTCTCCTTAAGGTCAATTATTTCATCAATTCTGCTCAGGTTCTTTCCTCAGTTTTTGCTTTTTCACATTAAAGAGTTCTCTCTCTCACCGGACTTAGTCCCCTTTCCGGATGTTAACTCCATCAGATTCCATCAGGAGCACAGACTAGACAGCACACAGTACCCCTGGCTGGGAACAATGTAGTTTTTCCATAAAGGTGAAACAGTGTAAAAATAAGAAACAAAGAGTAACAAAAACAAAACATCAGCCAAACAAAAAAGGGGGCACAACGTATCATTTTGTGTTCAAAGCCTTTAAGGTCCCAGACCGCCCTTCCCAAACAGACCCTCCACATCCTACCCTACCATGGTCAGGGTCCTGTTCTTTCTCTCTCATATTTTCTTTACTTAAAGCCACCTGCTTCTCATCAACTTTTTTTTTGTAACAGATCTAACCCTAACCCAATGTTTGTTGAACACCTGCTCTATGCCAACCAATACAATGAGTAAGTGATGCTACTTTCTCATAACTGTCGAGTAGATTGTTGTCCCCACATGTGGACAAGGACCCAGAGGCTTAAAAGTCAAACAGCCCAAATCACAGAGCAGGTGAAACTGGTATCTGAATATACATCAGGCCGGTAACAATCCAGAGCTCTGTCACCAAAGTAATCTGCTACTAAGAAACAATCTGGAGATTTCGCCTTCAGAAGATACAAAGATTCTAAACTCTGCCTCAATGCTGACCACTAGTTAACTCTTCTCTGTTTAGAGAAGTGCTGGAGATCCTTCCTTTGTTTCCTTTCACTAAGGCAACTGCTTAGCCACAAAAAGTCAACATATTAGTCCCCTCTTAACTTAATGGCTTTTTATAAAGAACAGTATCAAGGCAGTTTAGAAGGCTAAAGATACTATATCTAGCCACTGCTGTGTATGGTGTATCCGCCTGCTTATGAGTCTCCTCAAAGAACTTCTTAACATCATCACCATCACTAACACGCTATTTTCGTGTCCAGAAAGCACATCCTTTTCACTGGCTTCACTGGTCTGCCTGGCTGAGTGCTTGAGTGCTGAGATACACTCAGCTCCCATTTTCTGTGTCCTATTTATACACAAGGACAGTTTATTTTTCTAGACTTTCAGCATGTTAAAAATTATCATAAAAACACAACGGCTTTCAGGTCCCCTGTAAGCTGTTTAACTCTCCACTTTCTATGAGTTTCCATTTGTGTTCCAGACTGGTGACTTCTTCATTTAGCTAATCAAGGTAGGCCAACAATATTGCCCTGCTCTCCTCAAGCACAGGTTCTTTACCTCTGGGAGGAAGTCTTTCTCTGTTCACACGTTCAACTTATCTCCCCTGGTTTATGGTATCCTCACTGCCTGGAACACCCCTACTGTTCCTTTCCAAATTCTACCCATCCTCCAGAGTTTGATCCAAATCATGTCTCTTCAAGAAGACTCCTTTGACCCCTGTCCAAATTTCTCCCTGCTGTTCTTGATTTCTCCTTGTTCTAGAATCCTTTATTAATTCCACTCCTTCTACACTTCGTCCCATCTGAAGTGTTTATGTCTTGTTACCTCAGTTCCCAGAAGACAGGGACCATGGTGTTTGCTTTCCCAGAAGTTCTCTTTGGTGTCTGGCTGCGCATTCAGTACTTGTTTTATGCATCCAGATGATCTTTCTCATGACGCGCACGGCACTAGCAGAGCATTCCCTCTTCCAGACTGTCTCTGGCTCTCACAGCTCTGGGCCAGTGACTCCCTTGAAATATTGCCACCAAAAGGCTGCTAAGTTGGTTTGAGACAAGCACTGGGGCTGGGTATGTCGGTACATGTGTGTATGGTGAATGCAGACATGCCATGCAAACTCTAAACCAGGATGAGCACTCTGACACAAAAACTTGCTAGTGAAGAATACCATTTATAAGAGATTTTCTTATGGAATATCATATATCACTTTCTACAAGCATATATTTTTCTTCAAACCCAAAGCTACATTTTCCTTTAAGAACCACATATACAAACACAATTACTTAGAGAAATTAAACCATCTAGCTAGAACCAGGCAATCAACTTGATGGAGTGATGAAAAAGCTAAACAAGTCACTGGAAACATGAAAACACATTCCTCCCTTTGCTGCAATTTATTATATGGCCTATCAAAGAATCTCAAATTAACAGTCCTGATTTCAACTCTAGAACACATCTGGTTAAAAAGCTTTACTGTTACAATGCTAGATCAAATCATCTAGTTTTACAAGAACAAGGCTAAACAACTACTTTTATTAAGACAAAAGAAATTTTAGCTTTCACTGTATAACTCATGCCCGAACCACAATGATAAACAGCCATTAAAAGAGAACCAAACAAAAACAAAAGGATCTGCCTGGAGGGGAGAGGCGTTGAGTAAAGAGATGGGAGAACCTATCTCAAAGAGGTGATCACATCTAGAAGGCATCGCCCTATTTTTCAACTGACGTGTGGGAGATAAGAATAACACTTTTTATTTAGGCAGAAACCAGAAGGATATGCCATTTTCATAGACCATGATAAGACTGAATTAGGAGTCCGAATTAGAATATTCACAAAGCAGCTTCAACCCAGGGAAACTCCCAAACATAGGGAAAGTGAAACTCTTCGTGAGTACTACTCACTGATCTTCTGTTCCAAAAAACTTTACAAAGAAGCATTTCTTCCCGCGTGGTTTCTTTAAGTCCTTGGGTGGGTTAACAATCTAGAGGATGAAAGAGGAAAACAAAAAGTTTTCTTCCACAGTGATAAGTTGGTAAGAAAAAACATGAAATAAAAGAAATATGTCTTAAAAAACAAAACCAAACACAGGGCCTAGTTTATGTCCAAACCTGGTGCTTTTCTACTGAGATACGTGGAAATGTGCAAATATTCCAGGAGTTCCCAACATCTACTATTTTCTATAGTGTTCAGTAGATACAATATCTCTTTAACTAAAATGATCCTGTTTTAAAAGTATTACTCCCTGCAACATGACCCTGTCATCACTGAAGAAATATACGAGACACTCCTGAAAATTCTTTTGTACAAAGAGTTGAGACAGGTGACAACAACAGTGATGAATAAATCAGGCACTGCAAATGCCATATTGCAAAGACAAAGTCTAAAGACATTTCCTGGGCTCCAATCAGGAATATAAAAACAGAACATTTGGAAAGCTATGAAGGATCGCCTCATGCAAAATGTGGAATGCCAACTTCTGCAGAGATGCACTGGAGCAGCACATATGGTAAAATGGAAGAAGATTTAAACTTAGTTGGGACAAAAATACTTTGACTTTTCACTAACCTACATTTAGATTTTTTTTCTTCCCGGAAAGTTTATTTTCTTCTCCTTTTGTTCGATTTATGCAAAGCTAAATTCAAGTCATAATGGATTTTCAGGATTAAAAGACTTTATCAAAAACCACTTCTGAGTCAAGAAATAATAATTCACTGCAGATTAAAAGATCTGGTTTATGTATACTACCTTTTCTAAATAAACTGATACTAAAGAAAAAAAAGAAAAACAAAAACCCGTGTGTTATTTAAATAAGCCCAGTTTAACTCAATGCTAGAGTCTGTGGGGAATTCCATCTTACATGCTCCCCCTTCTCAAAGTCAACTTAAGACGTTCTTCATTCAGTAGCAAGACACTCACCTTTCCCGGCCAAGGAGGATACCGGCCGAGTTTCCCCCTAGAGAAAACACAGAGAGTCAGCATTTGCCCTGGAAAAGCAACTCCAGCTCCTTCAACACACTCAACATGCAATTTATTTTTCCTAAACCTCCACCTTCACCCTCCACTGCCAGACTAAAAGCTGGCAACAAGGAATTCTTAAACGTGGCTTCCACAGCTGGGCCCAAGATGCCCAAATTCCTCAGAAACGCAATGCAAAAAAAAAAAAAAAAATCGAAGACTTCGGTGCGCCAGGTATGTGCATCCTTCTGAAACCACCGAGAGCCATTTGTCTAGAGCCTGCCCGTGACGTGACGGGCGTGGGGGGCAGCTCGCTCTGTAAACACAAGACTTCCCCTTCACAAAGTCTGGTTTAATTCACCAGCCTGGCTTTGACAAAACGCTAAGAGAAGCCCTTCCTCCGGGTCGAAGAGACGAGCTGCGCAGCTCGAGGGAGGCGGCTCCCGTCTCGGTCCGGGCGGTTGTCCGGGACACAGAAGCTGACAACGAGAGGCACCGGTCACTGCCAAGCCTTCGGTTGTAATGGAGAAGTGTTCCCTTCATTTCTTCAAAGCGCAGCGCCGGCAGTCAGCTTTCGACACCCCCGGGCCGAGCCGCCCGCACAGGTGGGTTCCGTCGCGCAACGCGGGTGTCGAAGCGCTTTACCCAGACGAGACGGCCCCGCGGGCTCCCAGGCTCTCCTGCTCTTCCTGGGAGCCCCCCAGCCCAGACCCCGGGGCGAGGAATCGGACGTCCGTGGAAGCCGCGCGGCGCCGGGTACTCTCCTCACAGTGGGCCGCCACGCGTCGGGGTCCGGAGCACTGCTCTCCCCAGGCGGCCTCGGTGCTCGGAGCTGGGCCCACCGCGGCCACCCTCGGCCTCAGTCCCCCGGGGCCAGGCTGCCCCTTCCGCCCGGCTTCACTCCCAGCGCCGGCACCTCATCTCGACCTTTCTCCACGACCTGGAGCGCGTAGAAAGGCCGCCTCGGGGCAGGCCACACACCCCACGCCCGGGGAAGCAGCTCCCCAGCGCACCGCTGTTGGCCCCGGCCGCCCGGACTCACCACACCAAATCGCCGAGCCGCAGACTCACAGCCGCCATCTTACCACCCAACCACCGCCGACGCACGGGCGGTTGGGAACATCAGGTCGCTCCGGCGCCGCCCATTGGAGTGAGGCGGACCACGTGATAGGGGCCGGCCGTCCCCCCCGGCCACGCCGCTGCTCTGACGTCACCGCGCCCGTCGGGGCTTATTGGCCGGCCGAGCGGCACGTGACCTGGGCGCCGCGGTCTCCGCGCGCCGGATCTCCGAGACTCCCGGCTCCTTTCCCCCTCCCTCCGGCTCGTGACAACGAAGCGCCGCGGTCTGAGGCGGCGGCGGCGGCGGCGGCGGCGACGGCGACGGTGCGGCCGGCGGAACGAGCGAGGGAGCCGGCCGTGCGGCCCGCCCCGCCCCCGGGCCCTGGCCTCCGGCGCCCGCCCCGACAGCGCTTCCGTTACGGCCGTTAGTCCGGCGCGGGCCCCGGGGCCGGCCGCGTCGGCGCGCCGGTAGCTGCCTTGACGGACTTTGGCGCGGCCTGGAAGCCAGCGCTCCGCCCGCGCCCGGGGCCCCGCGCCCGGCGGGCTCTGCGTGGTCGCTCCTGCGGGACGGACTGGTCCTTCGGGGCGCGCTCTCTAACGGCCGGCGTCTTGCGGGAGCCGCTCCGAGCCTGCTTCCGCGCCGCAAGTTCTCCCCGGGGCGCAGCGCTGCCCGCCGCGAGGTTCCGAGTTGCCCGGCCGACGTGGAGCCGGCGTCTGTCCGCTTCCTCCTGGGCCGGCATAGCCGGCGATCCGCCCCCTCCTCGCTCCGCTCACTACCCCGGGCGCGCGGGGGGACCCGGCCATGGGCCGCGGCGCGGGCCGACCGCCCGCCGGGAGGCATGGCTCGGGGGCCGGCCGCTAGCGGAGCCGCCGCCCGGGCTCTCGGGCCGGCATGAAGACGGCAGCGGGGGGCACGAAAGCGACCCGCGGGGCCGTAGGCTGCATTGCTCCGGGGACAAAGGTGCGTGTCTTTGTCGGGTTCGGGCTCTCATGTCAGTCTTGTTGTAGTTTGACACTTTTGGGGGAAGTTGGGAGCAGGCTGTTTTTTGACAGCAGGAAGGCAGCAGATGCTAAGGCGTAGTTTATCAGTGAGTTAAGACTAAGCCGTTCAATGGGGAAGTGGGGACAGCAGTTGAGCACAGCTATGCCTACACGTCAACAGCCCAGGTAGAAAATAAAAAAATTTTAAGATCCCCAGTTCTAGTTGTAGAGCCCAAAGAACTCAAGGTCGATGTTGACTTAATTTAGAACCGGACTTTTATTGAGCCATCCTATGCTCAAAAAAAAGGTGGCAGGTCTACACTCTGTCTCCCAAAGGTATACTGGTTGTAAGAATGGGGTTTTAGCGAACTCGCGGCCCGGTTTCTCTTTACAGTCAGCTTCCTCTAAGTACTAGTTTCAGGACAGCTAGTTTCAGGAGCTGTCATTCACTGGTAACTATTTCATGTTGTTTTAGAGACTAGACCGATCTTTTTGAAAGCATATTTAAGTTTCCAGGAAATAAGAAAATTAAACACATCTTCCTAGTTTAAGAACTCTTAATTTTTGAGAAATTTTGAGAAATTTGAGAAATAATGACTTAGTAAAATTCACGAATTGTATATCATATCAGACTGGACCCTAAGGACATTTGTGATAGAGCCGGGAACATGGTAATGAGTAAATATATTGTCTAATATTATCTTGGTAGTTCTAGCCAATGCAATAAGACATGAAACAAAAATAGAACATTATTTTTCGGAAAGGAGGAGACAAAATTATTATTTCTGTGATAGGATAGGATAGCCTATTTTGAAAAACAGAATTAAGGGAAAACCATTAAAATAGGAATTCATTGAAGAGACTATTTACAAAATTAGCATTCAATATTCGGTGGATTTTTCTAAATTTCACCAATAATCAGTTTGAAAATATGATTGAGAGGGTATATAGAAACAACAAAAAGTACCATTCCTTGGAATAATCTGAGATACAAAAGGAGGCCTGAATTTCTTGGATAACCTGGGTTGAGGTTTTTTAAGAGGGGTGCTTTCATTTGTAGAATACTGTGCTTTTATTTAGAATTAAGAGTCAACTCTTACAATTGAGTATTTAAATACTTAAGCCTCTTAAGCTTTTTAAACAAATCTTGTTTATAAATCTTAAGAATGTATACATAAAAATAAACATTTTAGGTTTTTTCAACTATTTGAAAAAAAATTTGATTTTTGACAGTTTCAATTAAAGCACTAGTTTAATAGATTCAATTCAGTTCAGTTGCTCAGTCGTGTCCGACTCTCTGCGACCCCATGAACCGCAGCATGCCAGGCCTCCCTGTCTGTCACCAACTCCCGGAGTTTACCCAAACTCATGTCCATTGAGTCAATGATGCCATCTAACTGTCTCATCCTCTGTTGTCCCCTTCTCCTCCTGCCTTCAATCTTTCCCAACATCAAGGTGTTTTCAAATGAATCAGCTCTTCGCATCAGGTGGCCAAAATATTGGCATTTCAGCTTCAACATCAGTCCTTCCAGTGAACACCCAGGACTGATTTCCTTTAGGATGGAGTGGTTGGATCTCCTTGCAGTCCAAGGGATTCTCAAGAGTCTTCTCCAACACCACAGTTCAAGTTTAATACATTAAATTCTCATAAACAATGAACTTTTTAAAAAATAAAATTTCTTTGAGTGTTTTAAACTGCATTTAAAGTTCTATATGGTTGTTCTCCCAAGTACCTAAAACTTCTACAACAGTGAACTCGTAAACCTAAAGTTAAATCTTTCCAAGGCTTAACTCTTGTAAGTCTAATAAACTTACAGGTGTAAGTCAGGTCTTTTAAAAACACACTTTCAATTTTATATTTTTCTAAGGATTTCAAATTAATAACCACGAGATGTATTTTTTACTATTAGGTAGACTGAGGTCATACTATCTAAAATTTGGGCCAAGATAAAGTTACATTTTTAAATTACCTACTGGTCAGGCAGGGACCTAGTTAGCACTTCAATTTGACCTTTCTACATCCTCCATTGGTTAATGTGCAGATTCTCTTCATATGGTGGGACTTTGCCTGCTTTTATGAGTGCGTACTTTTAAGTCTTCACCTTGAGTTTGTTTCTATAATCCAATGCATCACAGATGTGGGGGCCTTGAAGTTTCTTTTAGGGGAATTTTTTTGACATCTTAGTGCATGGTGGTTTTTTCCTGCCAAAAACCAACCTGTTTTGCTGCCAGTTGCTTTTCTCCCTAATTAGAATTTTAACTCTTCATTTTTAGATATTTTATTCCCTTAGCTGGTTTTATAGGTCACAATTTTATGGTCACAAAGTGAATATTGCACGTATACACATACCCATAATGTATGCGGATACTGTGCGCATGCTCAGTCGTTCTGACTCTTTGTGACCCCATGGACTGTGGCCTGCCAGGTTCCTCTGTCCATGGGATTTTCCACCCAAGGCTACTGGAGTGGGTTGCCATTTCCTTCTCCAAGGGATCTTCCCCACTCAGGGACCAAACCGCATCTCTTGCGTCTCCTGCATTAGCAGGAGGATTCTTTACCAGTAGTGCCACTGGGGAAGCCCCTGGAACCTCTTTGGCCTGTGATATTTTGTCACTTTGCTGAGGCCCAAATTTGGGTAGTGACAGACTGGTATGAGGAAGTGAGTCCAGCCACACTGCTCTTTAGACAGTGGTCTTAAACTTATCCTGGGGCGGGCAGAGCTTCTATGAACTGATGAAAACTTTGTCGTTGTGAAGAATGGCCCTACATGAAAGTAAACTGCTGAAAATAAAGAGGTTTTAAGAAGGAGATTATTCTCAGTCCGAAGTTTTAAAAAAAGTATATTGGATAAATTAAATGAAAACCAGTTTTCTCTACGTTCCTTTGCAATTCTGAGGATTCTTTAAGGCTGTATCAGCATGCGTTCTCTAGTGTCAAGGATCTAGTGAATATGCATTGGACAAAATGACTGGAAATATGCTAAACACTGATTATCTCTGAGTATAGGATTTGGGATGCTTTTCATATCTATGTGAAGTTTTTTATATTTAAAGTAAATAGTATTTAGGCAGAAAAAAGCAGTAAACGGTAATTAAGATAAATTAACGATGATTCTTGACAGTGAATTTTTTTTTTTTAATTTAAATCTGTAAAACTGAACAGGAAAAATATCACCATTTTTATCATCTTGGTTTGACCTGGCTCTTGTTTTCAATGTTAACAGAAGCCATGCAGTGACACCCGCTAAGACTTGTTGGTAGCCATGTCGGAGCCCCACAGGGTCCAGTTCACCTCTCTCCCAGGTTCTTTGAATCCTGCGTTTTTGAAGAAATCCCGGAAAGAGGAAGTTGGGGGAGCAGAGCAGCATCAGGACTCGGAGCCGGCCGCGGCCGCTGTTCGGATCACACTCACCCTCTTTGAGCCGGATCACAAACGTTGCCCAGAGTTCTTCTACCCAGAGCTGGTGAAGAACTTACGAGGGAAGGTGAAAGGACTTCAGCCCGCAGACAAGGTACACCGTGGCCCCAGCTCGCTCTGCGGGTCTGATGCTCAGGGTAGTGTGCCAGAAGGGCTCTGGAGGGCGGAAGCAGCATACAAAGGCTTGGCCTCCCCCACAAAGCAAGCTCACGGTCTGCCAGTTTTGCCTCTGGAGGGAAGGGTTAGAATTCTTTCTATAACCATTTTCCTTTTTTAGGCTAGAGAAAATGTATGGCACATCCAAGGCTAATTTGTATTATGGCTAATTAATACGAATAAACACCAGATTTTTTCATGCCAAGGCTATAAATGTTGCATCTTAGTGTGACTAGCCCCTGCCTTTTCCAGAGCTGGAATTTCATGCTGGGCATTAGTTTTTTCCGAGGGAATCTCATTGTGCCTAATACAAGGGCAGACAAAAAAAGATACAGACTGCTCCTCTCTTCTAAGCACAGTAATATTCTGGACAGTTTCTTTACTTGGATGGATAGAAACCTATTTTTGTGGGGTTTGTTTTTGTTGGGAGTTTTGAAGTTTTTTTTCCCCTGCCAGAAATGGGCAGCCTTTATGGCTTTTGATAATCAGCTTGATTTCTTAAAATGTTTTGTAAATGATCTGTTTATTTTCCTGGCAGACTTGTTTTACGTTTTTAGTATGCAGCGTTGCAAATGTGTACAGTCTGGAGAGAATAATATGATAAGCCCCCATGTACCCATTACCCAGCTTCAGTTATTACTGATGTTTTGGCAATTCATTAACATTGCACAATTTTTTATAAACTTTTTAACTGAATTATGTGCATAATGAAAGTGCAAATGTGATAAACACACAACTTGATGGACTTTCCACGAATACCCCTGTAACTTGCACCTAGATTACAAAATACGACATTTTTGGGGCTAATAGAAACCCTCCTTCTTCCCTCCCAAAATATTACCTCAGCCCTCAAGGGTGACAACTGTCATGATTTCTAATAGCTGAGATCAGTTTTGCATGTTTCTGTATTTCATGTCAATGGAACCATGCAGTTTGAGTAGGAGCTGGGTCATGAGCATTTATTTTAAGCACCTGCTATAAGCCTGTGTGCTCTGCCAGCCTCTGTGGGAAAGGTGAGCAGGGTCCTGTGCTGGCAGCGTTCCAGTCTCTAGACTGGCTCCAGGGACATGGGGGTTGGGCTGGCATGGCTCACAGTGTCTGTCTGGGGTTGAAGAAATCATGCAGGTGCCTGACTCCTATGGGCCATGTTCCTTCAGTCTGATCTGTGGTTGTGCTCTTTGGGCTGCCTTTGGTCCGAAGGACTACCCACTTTTTTTAGATAAAAATGTGTTTCCTTAATAAAGATCTGATTGATTGAATGAAAGCCATTTCAGTCTGTGCCAGGTTGTATGAGGGCCAGTAGGTAGGCTGAGAAAAAGTAATTTCACATCCATTCATCAACTCTTCTCCAAAGTAGGAACAGTATCCTCTTCCTTGAGAGGAAGAGAAAGTAGCAGGAATTGGTGATTTATTTATGGGCTCAAACTAAATCAGTAGGTCAACTGAGATTAGAACTCCAGTGCTCTGATTTCACCTTTTGTGGGGTTCAGATGCCCTCCTCAACTGCAGAAAAATGCGTGGGACTTACACAGAGAACTTCAGATCCAATTTCAGGGGATTCACTTCTGGCATCAGGTTTAGAACTCCTAAATTACCCTGTCTACTCTGCAGCGTTCCAAGCACAATGTAATCTGACACATTTATATATTAACTCACTTAGCACGTGTGTCTTAGAATGTTAAGGCCCTGTGCTAGAATGCTGAGGACGAGTAAAGGTGGGGAGGCTGCTGTCCTCAAAGGAACCTCAAAGGAACTTTGCACTCTTGTAGATGTTTTAGGAGAATTATACCTACACAAGTAACAGGAATCACAGTGTGGTAATTGTTAAGTCTGGTACGAATACAGGCCCTGGAGGGCTTGGACAGAAAGGAGCTTACATTCCAGATGCTGTGTTTAGACAGAGGCAGACCTTCATGCATTCAGGAAATAGTGGATGACTGCTGCTTGCTGCTTGCAGGGCGTTAAGGAGCAAACATGAAATCCAGTGCTGCTCCAGACGAGTGGGGTTTCTTAAAATTATTTGAACCACTTAGGTTATATGTGATCATTGTAGAAGAAGTAAAAGTCCAGTCTTAGTGTTTTTGGACTCCAAAGTCTTAAGTGTATTTGATACAGAAGTCTTTTATTAAAATTAAGATTTCCTTGCCATGGAAGCTTAAGGTCCAACTCTGTAAAATTTGAGAAAAAATAGAAAGGTTTATGGAGTATAAACTTTGGAAAACTACTTGAAAATATCTGGAGGTAGTATTGAGATTGGGAGGGAAGGGAGATTATTGATCCTTCAAGATAGGCTTCCAAGGAAAAGTAATGGCACGAACTTGGGTTTGACTATCGGTAACACTGAGAGAAGAATAGGTTCATACCACTCTTCTAACCACTAAGGTTGAATAGCTGTCAGGAGCTTGTGCTCAATGGGTTCTTAACCTTTCTGAGCCAGTGGCTGCTTTGCAAGTCTGGTTGAAGCCTTTGGACCTTTTCTTAGAATAATGTTTTTAAATGCATAAAATGATTTTTAGTATTACAAAGGAAACCAGTTATATTCGAACGCAGTTTTACACTGGGTGAGCATCCCCCGACTAAACTCCCTTTGCCATATTTGGAGCACTATAGGACCTAGTACTGGGAGAAGGCAATGGCACCCCACTCCAGTACTCTTGCCTGGAAAATCCCATGGACAGAGGAGCCTGGTAGGCTGCAGTCCATGGGGTCACTAATAGTCGGACACAACTGAGCAACTTCACTTTCACTTTTCACTTTCATGCATTGGGGAAGGAAATGGCAACCCACTCCAGTGTTCTTGCCTGGAGAATCCCAGGGACGAGGGAGCCTGGTGGGCTGCCGTCTATGGGGTCACACAGAGTCGGACACGACTGAAGCGACTTAGCAGCAGTAGCAGCAGCAGCAGGACCTAGTACTGCAGTGGGTGACTGTAGGTATTTAATCAAGTTCTGTTGAGTCTCATGAATGGGAATTTTACTTTCAAACAAGTAAGGTAAACACGGATGAGGAGGTAATATGTATTTTACCTTGTCTTTTCTGAAAAAGTTGTTTTTATTATACAGTTTATCAGTGTGGAATCAATGAAGGTACAATGAATAGCTTTGTGGGAACTTTTTTGTGAATCTTATTTTTGTGGAATGGTCTCTTTACAGAAGAAAGATCTCTTGGATCCTTTCAATGATGAAGAAAAGGAAAGGCATAAAGTGGAGGCCCTTGCTAGGAAATTTGAAGAAAAATATGTAAGATTTCTCTCTTGGGCAACAGAACAACCTTGTCGGGTGGGAGAGGTTTTCAGACATTTTCATATTCCTTTAGTGGTTTATCTAATCAACACTAATGTGAAACAAGTATAGAGCTTGGAGAGAACAGAATGAAGTTATTAAACAAATGCATTAAGGTACAGAAAGTGCATATGGCAGGAACTCATGTGGCGCTAAATGGATAAATAAACATAAAGAGGCTTTTACCCTTAGAATTTATCCTGAGAATAAGTATTTTGATGCAAGGCATATGAGGCCATTTAGTTCTTTCTTCAGTCTTAGGCCACTTTATGCATTTACAAATCTGTCCTATTTTGAAAGGTCTTCAGGGAACAAGGTTTTGGGGGATGTGTAAGAGACTGGTCCTGTGTTTTATAACCTTTAGTCATTAGCTGTTGGAGTTCAAGGCAACAAATAATTCTGTGTATTAAAAAAGTCCTGTGACCCTGGGCCTAAAAATTTGTTTAAAGTTTAGATTTTGTGTTGTCTGTTCCTATCACAAGTATAAAAACAAGCATGTGATCTGTTTTAAATTTTAGGGTGGAAAGAAACGTAGAAAAGACCGAATACAGGACTTGATTGATATGGGTTATGGTTATGATGAATCCGATTCCTTCATTGATAACTCTGAAGCGGTGAGTACTTAGTGAGACCACTGAAACCACCGCAAGTGGGGCACCCAGGCCCCTCCTGACAGTGCTGGAGCTGGGCTGGGTCAGTGGGGGTGCCCGTGCAGTGGAGAGAGCTGCTCTGAAGGGACAGGAAGTGACACCTTGATCTGGGCCTCTGGTGATCAGATCTGTGCAACACACCTCCTAACTTGGATGTTGGTGACTGACCGGAAGCATACCTTCGTATGCTGTCTGAAAAGTGACAGAGGAGCAGTCACATCTGTTCTGTCAAGATGCACTCTGCACCTGTGGCCGTAGCACAGGCCTTGGAGCTGACCCAGGTTTGTTTCTCCTTCAGTACGATGAGCTTGTTCCTGCTTCTTTGACTACCAAGTATGGAGGATTTTACATCAACTCGGGGACCCTGCAGTTTAGACAAGCGTCAGAATCTGAGGATGACTTCATTAAGGAAAAGAAGAAAAAATCTCCCAAGGTTAGAACATTGCTCGGTTTTGGACTTCAGAAGTGCTTTTTGACATGCCTTTATGAGATCAGTAGGTGACTTGCCCGAATCTGTGCGGTTTAGGATGGCTCAGGAGAGTGGCGGAGAGGCACCAGCTGTGCCGAGGTTGGCGGTTCCCTTCTCACACGTGTGCCGTGACCCTGGAGGCTCAGTCATGGTGTCCGTGCCTGTGTCCCAGCAGGCTCAGCGGGGACTTGCTCCTCGAGGTGGCCCCAGGGCGGGGACGAGGGCAGTGACGGGTGTGGAGTGAGGGACGTGTGCACCAGCTCACTGTATCTCACCTGTGGACATTAGAGGACTTCACCCCAACGAAAATGAGTCAGCCCTAAGATAAGCTTATTTTGAAAGCTATCTGTGACTGCCTGGGTGTTTAAAATGTGAGGTAGGCCCCCACACAGCTCATTTTAAAACAGAAATGGTTCAGGCTGCAGAAGGGCCTCTGTTGCCTCTGGCCTGGGTTTCCTAGGAGCCGCTGTCAGTGGGAATGCTGTCCTGACCTGCAGGTCTGTGGTCCAAGGACTGAGCTGAAATCGTGTGTTCGTGGAGGAAGTAAGACAGCTCTCAGGATGTTCCCCGGGCGGAGAAGGCCAGTGCTGCGTAGTGCACTTGCTCCCGGAGCTCGGGAGCTGTGTAACTGTGCCTTGTCTTTAATTCTCAGAAGCGGAAGTTGAAGGAAGGTGGTGAGAAGATAAAGAAGAAGAAAAAAGATGACACTTATGACAAGGAGAAGAAATCGAAAAAGTCCAAGTTTTCCAAAGCCGGGTGAGAGGCAGCAGCTTCTTTGCTAGGAGGACTCTGCACCGTCAGGGCCGCCCGGCCACGCGCCCACCTCCTCACAGCCTCGCGGGGCCGCGGGTCACGGTGCCACGCGGCCTTGTCAGGGCCCTCACGTGTGTGTGTCGGGCATCAGAGTGCGCTCTGTCCCGCGTCAGTGTTGGCGGGTCTCTCTGTCACTGTGTGGCTGCTGACGTTCCTGTTCTGAGCACCCTCCTCTGCCCCCGGTCTCCTCTGTCTCTGTCCCCTTTGTCTTCTCCGGTCCTGCTTCCTCAGCCTCCGTCTCACCCCAGCCGCCCTCCAAGTTGCTGCTGTTCCTGCTTTCTCCCTTTAAATGTCTTTCTTGCCCCTCCTGTTTTTCCAACCTTTTGTTTCAGCCTGGCAGTGGTTTTAAAAAACCCATCGGATGTTTAGCATTTTGTGTTACTTTTTGCTAACCTGTATTCAGTCTCAAGCTTTGGTCCCAGCAAGGAGGAGCTCCGTGTGCCAAGAGGAGGGTGAGGAGTGACGGGGTGGACTTGTGGCTGAGGTTCCCGGAGACCTTTGTGCTGGGAGCGGGGCTGAAGCCCCTCTGGAAATTTCCCTTGCGAGGGGTCCTGCAGTCTTAGTAACCGACTTCTCCCTTTTACTTGCAGTTTTACAGCCCTCAATGCCAGTAAGGAGAAGAAGAAAAAGAAGTATTCTGGGGCTTTGAGTGTTAAAGAGATGCTGAAGAAATTCCAAAAGGAGAAAGAGGCTCAGAGAAAGAGGGACGAAGAGCATAAGCCCATAGCAGTGTCATCAGCGGAAGCGCAGGGCTTGCGGGAATTGGAAGGTGCCTCCGACCCTTTGCTCTCGCTCTTCGGCTCTGCCTCTGACAATGACTTGCTGCAGGCGGCCACTGCCATGGACTCGCTGACGGATTTGGACTTGGAGCAACTGCTCAGTGAGTCTCCAGAAGGAAGCCCCTTCCGCGATATGGATGATGAAAGCGATTCCCTTGGGGTGGGACTGGACCAGGAATTCAGGCAGCCCTCTTCCCTTCCTGAAGGCCTGCCTGCACCCCTGGAGAAGCGCGTTAAGGAGCTGGCTCAGGTATGGTGACATGGAGTGGCTGGGCTCTCCTGGAAGCGATCGGGCGGATCGTTGCTGGTCCGGAACCACTTGCAGCTCACGGCCCAGAGCAGCCCTTAGTCAGTGGATGCTCCCATTGTCTGCTTTTCTGGGCGGGCTTCCCATCCCAAGCAAGGGCACAGGGTCAGCTCTGCCTGTCCTTTTGTGATTCCTTCACGTTGGAAAATTTACTTTCTTCTGGAGAGATTTTTCTCTCCTCCTTCGTGCCTATCAGACTATCCTTCCTTTTGTGTGACAGATACTCATGTTGGCAGCAGGCAGCTGAGGCAGAGATACGTCTCTTTAGTAATCTTCTGAAGGTTTTGAACATTCATAGACGTTTGCAGACATGTTGGGCGTGGGGCATATGCTTAGTTGCCTCTGGGTTTAGTGTTAGGTAGTGATTATAGGCGGAGAAGGGAATGGCACCCCACTCCAGTACTCTTGCCTGGAAAATCCCATGGACGGAGGAGCCTGGTAGGCTGCAGTCCATGGGGTCACACAGAGTCAGACACGACTGAGCGACTTCACTTTCACTTTTCCCTTTCATGCATTGGAGAAGGAAATGGCAACCCACTCCAGTGTTCTTGCCTGGAGAATCCCAGGGACAGGGGAGCCTGATGGGCTGCAGTCTGTGGGGTCGCACAGAGTCAGACATGACTGAAGCGACTTAGCAGCAGCAGTAGCAGCAGCAGTGATTATAGGAATCTGGAATTGTGATAAGTAAGAAGGGCTGAACCGTAAGTACTGTCCAACAGCCCCACGTTAAAAACAATAACGGTCTTTGGAAAATAGCGGACATTCCGCGTGTTTCCCCCCTGGGGATGGGGAGTTGATCTAGTACTAGAGCACTAAGGACTGTAGATTCCGTGATCCATGAATACTGATGATAAGCCAAGCACGGGTCATTAGTTATAGTGTGTTTTAGTTAAAATACCATTTCACCTTGGACATCATGACTTGTGACAACCCTGGGGACACTTACACTCTAGAGCTTCGGTTTTAAACCAGTGACTCTCAGTGTTTCAGAATCTCTGTTGTGTATACTAGTCCTCATATACACTAGGACCAGGGCAGGATAAAATGTTAACAACTTCTGCAAATGATTTTCTCATTTGCAAAAAATACTTGAACATGGCATGTGAAATAATTCAGACGTCTTATTCGGAGCTCTGTTCATCCTTATGGAATGAGCACAGTGTTGTTTGAATGTACCCATTTAAATAAATTATGCCCTGTCAGGATTCAGGATTTGTCTTAACAGGATGTTAAGGGAGAAGTAGTTAAATGGGAACTTGGTGTGTATGAGTTTACTGTCCTATGGTTGCACTCAGAATATATGTTAAAAAAAAAATTATCTCTTCTTTTCAATCTTGTGGTTTGTAATCAGATTATCCTGTAGATTCTGAAAGCCTTGAGTCAAGTCAGATGTGTGTGGCAGAGGCCAGTCATTCCTTAGAGGAAAGTTAAAGTGGCTCTGTATGCGTCTCTGCTTCTACCACAGGGGGTGTCCTAGTCTAATAACTGAGAATCATTATTGCATTTTCTTGGGAAGGATGGACAAGTCTGGTGGAAACAAAGCGGCGTCATGTGGAACAGCGTTGGGTCGTGATGTGAGAAAACCTTACTTTGTGGAGTCTGTCAGGTGGACACCGAGCAGGCTCTCCTTCCTCAGGAATTGCCGAGTCTCGGTCGTCTTTCAGGCGTGATGGAGACAGGTCAGGAGCCCATAGGTAAGGTAGGCTCAGGTCCTGGTGAGGAGGTGGTGACGAGACGTCACTGTACTGGCTTGAACATATATTCACGTGTGAAACTGTTACTTAAGTCATCACCTGGCCCTTCAGTGCCAGCATTAAGAAACGGGAAATTGGGAAAATCCTGCCACTCTGAAAACTATTTTCAACTCACTCTCTTTTCTAGCCTCTGTGTATATGTTTTTATGCAGTTGTAATTGTAGTTGTGAATAATTGTTTTCTGCTCTTTTCACTTAATAAATATTATTATAAAGCCCTCATTATTTTTAATGATTGCATGACAAAGAAGGCTTATTTTAGAAAGTGACTTAATGCCGCTGTGTAGGCTCCCGGCGCTGGGGGCACTTGGCGCCGCCTGCATGTGTGCACAGGCACTCTATCCCCAGGCCCTGCTGTGAGAGTCGCTGGCAGAGGTTCCTCCCAGGGAAAGACGCCTGTGTACACAGAAATTACACATGATTTTCAAAAGTCACGTGTGGATCTTTGGATCATTAATAAGAAGCCCTGTCCTAGATTTTGAAGTGGACATTATTTTTTTTTAATTTAAATTAAACTTGGTGTGTATAACTAACATGGGCAGTGTTTATGTTTCTCACTTTATTTTTCACTCCCTTCTTTTTCTTTTTTCTCTCCTTGCTTTGTTTTTGTGATACTTTGTTGAGATTTTAAATCTTGGCCTAGGGGGTACATGTATCAGTTTCTACTGTGTCTAAATCCACCCTACCCCACCCCATAAATGTGGTGGCTTTCAGGCCGCCTTCAGCTGGTAAGATAGCTGGGCGTTGGGACAGCCGGGACAACAGGGCCTCTCCCGTCTCTCGTTCTGGGCAGGACAGTCTCGCGGTAGTATCTCCAGAGGGTGAAGGTGAAAGCCAGCAGACCCTCAGGCCCTAGCCTTGGAGGTGGTGTGCACCTCTGCTGCCCTGTGCTGGGAAAGTAAGTCACCAGCCACCGGCCCCTCCCCTGGGGACCCCCGTCCTGGGACGGGAGAGTCCGTGGGCCTGTGTGCGGTCCCCCATGGTGCTGAAGCAGATTCCAGTGTGATGTGCGTCAGTCTCCCAGGGAAAAATATTTTACAGTTGGAAGCAGAAATAAGATTTGTCTTCTAACTAGATGTTATTCTTAAAACTTCAAAAAATATATTTGAAAATGTACATGTGTGAAAGAGCTATTCTGAGAGGGAGCACTCCAGCACTGTTAGCCCACTTTCCACTTCCTACTCCCCTGTGCTGTGCCTGTTTATGGGCCCCAGGGAGCCCAGTGGTTTGACCTGATGGCCTTGCCCCTGTCTGTCTGCTCCTAATATGTGTTGGTTGTGTCTTTTGTCTTGGTTGTTGGAAAGCTCAGATAACATTGCCCCTTGATAGGTAACTGTCTTGATAGAGTTTGGCAGCTACTCACCCTCCTCTGTGCAGATGACCCATGTCTGTTTCCTCTTCATTCAAGCATAAAATGGAAAGGATAGTGATACTAAAAATAGAAAAGAAACAGAGACACATGTTGCCCACCCTTCTACCTGCTCACTGCTTACCCTCCTGTACAGTTAGAACCCTTGCATTGCAAAACTAGAGAGACACGGATTCACGGAGAATAAGATAGAAAAAAAAAAAACTTTGTTTGAGACCTCCAGTGGTTAAGACTGCACTTCCAGTACAGGGGGCACAGGTTTGATCCCTGGTTGGGGAACTAAAATCCTGCATGCCTCACGGTGCAACCTAAAAACAAACAAACCGGTTTGGTCTTTGTAAAGAAAATCATATCAGATTTCACTCTATTCAGTAAAAGCAGGTACAGTATATAAAGTTGTGATCTAGGTGCTGAAAGGCTAGAAGTGGCTCTTCTTAATAATGAATAAAGAGCTCATTAAAAGGCTATTGGAACTATTGTAAATCAGCACAGTCTGGCTGTCTGGTTTTATTTCATTTCCTAGCTAATCTCGGAGTGATTTAACTGATTCATACAACACCTCCGGCAAGGGTGTTTCTCATTAGGGTTGAGGGATCTCAGTTCTTCCTGGCACACTAGCAACTACATAGTCAGTGGCTTTTTTATTTAGATTTATTTAAAAATGCAGCCCTTGACTACTTTAGCATAAAGCCAGATCCTCAGAGATACTGTTCTGCATGATTCAGAAGGCATCAGGAAAAAAAAAAATTATATAGCCAGAAAGCTTCTGAAATGGCTGATATCTAAAAACTTGATTGGAGAGAATTCCCTTGTGGCTCAGTGGTTAGGATGCCTTGCTTTCACTGTCAGGGCCTGGGTTCAGTCCCCGGTCAGGGAACTAGGATCCCACCAGCCGCACAGTGCAGCCAAAAACAAATAAAACTTGGAAGCCTGAGGAGGTGTTGGGTCTGACAAACAGGCATTTGAAGTGCATGTTAATTAGGTTGAATTAATCTAGAGGCGCTTCTGCATCTTATAACTAGCAGGGTGCTAAGTCCCGTCAGTCGTGTCTGACTCTTCGACCCTGTGCACAGCACACAGGGGCTGCAGCCTGCCAGGCTTCTCTGTCCACAGGATTCTCCAGGCAGGAATACTGAAGTGGGTTGCTGTGCCCTCTTCCAGGGGATCTTCCTGACCCAGGGATCGAACCCATGTCTTTTACATCTCCTGCAGGTGGGTTCTTTACCCCTAGCGCCACCTGAGAAGCCCTGTAACCAGCAGTCTCTAAGTTGAAAGAATGACTCCATTTTGTTTTCTTGCAAACTGAACTCACAATCCCAGTACATTAAATGTGCCACAGGGGAATTGCAAACTCCCTGACAGCATAAGGCGTAACGGGAGACGTTAGTGTCGCCCTCTCTTCCTTCCCTCTCTGCCAGCCATCTCCGGCCTCTGCCCCTCCCCTAGCCGAGCTAAATTTTCACATCCTCTTCAAGTTTTGTCTGGTACTGAGCTTTCCTTCCTCTTAGTTTTCATCCTTGCAGCGATAATCTGTTCATTTGTGTGTTCATTCATCACCCACTCAGCTGACTTTTCCTCAGTAGCTGTTAGGTGATGGGCTGCTGTGGGAAACATGTTGATGAGTAAGATTCAGTTCACGTTTCTCCATGAGCTTGTTGTACAAACAGACCAATAGCCATGTAAACAGCGGGCTGTGGGACAGAGCAGGGTGAAATAAGCTGTCATGATTGGACGGCCAACAGGATGGTCCAGTGGACCGCCAAACTTGAGGAAGGGAAAGAGCGGCTCTTGGGGGTCCATAGGGATAGGACTGGAAGCAGCAGGCTTGGCCAGCCTCTCGGGTGACGTGGCCTTCTGGTAAGCCAGGGCACAGGGCTGAGAACAGGCAACGTGTTGGATAACAGGGACTCCTGGTATGTGGTGGGAGGTGGGGGCTGGAGCGGATGGTGAGGCCATGTCCTGGAGAACCCTGACTGCCAGGTGGAGGAGTTTGGGTTTGATTCTAGGCTCAGGAAGGCCTCCCGAAGCGTTGTAAAGAAAACTGAGAGGATTTAAGAAGGGTGAGGTGCTGTTGTAGGAACTTGGGAGGAAGAGCAGAAAGGAGTGGTTTAGATTTTGGACAAGTTGATTTGTATACTCCAGGGTCTTTCATTCAGGGAGATAATTGACAGTTCTGGTCCAGAGCTGAGGATAGAGGTTTAGGTTGTGTTTGTTATTTTGTGCATATGTATTATTTTGAAGCTGAGGGGGAGACATTGTTGGGTGAAGAGGTCTCTCGATGGAACTTGGGAGCGTGCCTGCAGCTAAGAGCTAGTGGAGGAGACAGGGCAGAGCTAGGAGGTCAGGACAGGACCCAGAGGATGTGGTGAGGGGACGGCCTAAGGGGCTAGAGAAAGGTAGGTGTTCCCAGGGGTTGATCAGGATTGATCATTTCACTGTAGACAGTCACCTTACTGTCTCTGTTTACCATCAGTATTATATGTCAAGCCTGACGTTTTATTTTGCCTAAAGCCTTTGGACCAGTGAGCTTCTTGGTGGCTCAGACAGTAAAGAATCTGCCTATGATGCAGGAGACCCAGGTTCGATCCCTGGGTTGGGAAGGTCCCCTGGAGAAGGGAATGGCAGCCCACTCCAGTATTCTTGCCTGGAGAATCCCATGGACAGAGGAGCCGGGTGAGCTGCAGTCCATGGGGTCACAAAGAGTCGGACACAACTGAGCAACTGACTTTGAACCAGGAACCTCTTGGGTGTAGGTCAGTGGTTCTCGATCCTCTACATGCTCGTCGCCAGAGTTCTTTTGGTGGGTCCTAATCCTGGGGCCTTTTTTAAGGAACACAGGCCTTCCCGGGAGATTCCGATGGGATGCATCTAGAGTGCGGAAGGCCGCTCGGTGCACGTGGCCAAATAGAGAACCCCTGGTCCAGACCTTTGCATGCTGCTTTCCTCTCTTATGCTTTTGGTGGCTTGGCTGCCTCCTGTGATTGCTTCAGGGGTCTCCAGGGTGGCCAGCCAGGGTCTTGTTAACTGTGCACTCATGGGAAGCATAGCACCATAGCAGCCTGCTGTATCTGTGTTAGTGGGTAGTCAGGTTAGTCATTCCAGTGGTCTGTTTGTGATAACATACCCTAAATAGATTATGAATTTTCAAAGAATTGTGGTTTTTAAATGCTGAAGCAGCACATTATTATTGTTACTAATATTATTTTGGTGAATAAAGGCCTTCAAATATGGCAGGTTTGTTAAAGTTCTTGATTGTTTTGTGCTGTAGATGGTATGGAAAACACAACTCACCGTTTAGATGATAGAGTGCTGGGCAGAGGAGCTCGCTCGCTGACTGAATCAGATTCACGAGTCCCTTGACTCTAATTTTCTTCGCATAAGACTCAACCCTCTTACATGACTGTTGTGTCAAGTCCTGGGAAGAATGGACTGTGTGTCCGTAGATGCTGTGGCAGCCTGTGAAGAGAGCTGGCTGCGCCGCTTTGGGAGCGTGCAGTGGTCATAGGTGAACCTAGTCCGGGTTAGGGCGGGGCGGGGCGGGGCTCGGGGAGGGTTTGGTCATCCGGAGTTCTCTAGGCCTGTGGGTGAGTGGCGGGCGCTATGGGGCCAGGGCACTAATGGCTGTTCTGTCTGCCGTGAACCAGGCTGCCAGAGCTGCGGAGGGAGAGAGCAGGCAGAAGTTCTTCACCCACGATGTTAACGGCATCCTCCTAGAGTGAGTATCTTTCGTTTCTTTGCATCTGCTGTTACCATGCAGGGGTTTAGCAGACCCGGGGAAGTGGGAGTACAACTGAGGGAAAAGAAAGCCCTGATGAGATTTTTAAAAATTGGTTTCTATTGCTTTATTGTGGTTTTTTAAAATAGAGGTCAGGGGCGGGGACATCAGATGTTTGTATCTAGGAACTGCTAGACCACCCTCACCTGAGGCAGCAGATGTTGCTGGGACTCTGTGTCTTCATCACGGCATGCTGGGGAGGGTGTTGTGCCACCTGTGAGGTGAGAGCAGAGAGCAGGCGCTGCCTGCCCGTCTCTGAGGAGAGGGAGAGACGGCTCGGTGCAGGCCCGGGCCCTGCCCTCGGGGGCACTCCTCGGCGAGCCTGGTCCTTCTCCTCCTAGTCGCACCTGTGCTCTGAGGCCAGTGCTCACCCTCCCACTCCCCATCTCACACACGCCAGCCTCTGGGACACCCTACCGTCTGAATTGGATTAAAAAGAAAAAAAAAGCCAAAACACACGTAAAAATCCGAGCCAGATTCTTTGTATCTGGCCCTCCAGCTTTGCCAGTTTCTTTCCTGGTTGTATCGTGTACCAGACGAAGCTGATTACGCAACTGCTGAGGGTTTTGCATGTGTGAAACCAGTGGTCAAGACCAGGGGATATTCTAGCGAAGGACCTTGCCTGGCCAGGACAGAGGGAGATTGGCCATTTGGGTCAAGGAGCACCTGAGGGTCTGCACAGGTGAGGGGTTTGTGCCCTGGAGCGTGCCAGATCCAGAGAGCTCAAGGGATGGAAGACAGACCGCATTCTGCTCGTCTCTGGGGATGCTGCAGGTGTGAGGATTTCCTTGACCACGTAGTCAGGGACAGAACTTGGAACTGTAGGGGAAAAAAGGGGAAGCTCTGCTGTAACCCCAAGCAACTCGATTACTTCCCAGCTTGAAAGCACTTATGCTTTCTTTGTTTATGAAACTTAGAACTTCAGAGCTTGTACTCTTCGAGACTCGGTTTTCTTGACACCTTGACTCGGTCTTGTCTTTGACCTGAGAACCTTGGTGCACTCTGCCTAGCTAAGTTCATCGGGTTTGTTGTGCTGGCCACTCTGTGATGCTGTGTGAATGGTGAGATAAGGCTTCGCCCACTCTTGGCTCCTGCAGACAAGGGGTGCTGCGGTGGGTGACTCTGCTCTGTTCTTCAGCATAGAGGCGCAGACCCGGGAGCTGAGCAGCCAGACCCGTTCTGGAGTGTATGCCTACCTTGCTTCCTTCCTGCCCTGCAGCAAAGACACCTTGGTCAAGCGCGCGCGAAAACTGCACCTCTGTGAGCAGGTGGGTGACCTTGCAGTGGAGCCCTGTGGCTTCGGGCCCAGCGGAGAGGGTGGCACACGCTCACAGGTGCCACAGCTGTTGCTGCACGGCCTCCGTGCAGTTGGTTATGCTTAGAGTGTGTCCTCAGCCTAAAAAGTGACATGTAAACCAGACTCATGACTGGTCTTGCTCTTAGCAGGGTGGGCGTCTGAAGGAGCCGCTCCAGAAACTTAAGGAAGCCATCGGCAGGGCCATGCCCGAGCAGATGGCCAAGTACCAGGACGAGTGCCAGGCCCACACGCAAGCCAAGGTCGCCAAGTAAGTGCGTCCCCTTGCTGCCTTCGGCATCCTCACTCTTCTGAGAAGTCACGGGGGGTGGGGGCGGGGGCGGTGGGCAGGAGGAAGCGGGTCTGTGGTGACCTTAGGGTCCCGCCTAATTCTTCCCACTCTCTAGGATGCTGGAAGAGGAGAAAGACAAGGAGCAGAGAGAACGGGTCTGTTCTGATGAGGAGGAAGATGAAGAGAAAGGGGGCCGGAGGATAATGGGACCCCGGAAGAAGTTCCAGTGGAGTGATGAAATCAGGTGTGCCCAAACTGGGACCTTGCCTCAGTGGAGGGTTTGTGGGGCCAGTGTCTGAGCATGTTCCTGTGTTTCTAATGAAGGTTAGAATCTTTTTCTTTAATTAGGGCTGCTGAAAGCACATGATTGAAACCTTGAAGAAGCGTTTGGGTGGTTTAAAGGTTGTGACTTCTGCCTACTCTGCAGGGAGCTGCTCTGTCAAGTGGTGAAGATAAAACTGGAGAGCTTTGACCTGGAGAAGAACAAGGCCCAGTCCTGGGAGGACTACGTGAAGGCATTTCTGGATGCTGAGGTCAAACCTCTCTGGCCCAAAGGCTGGATGCAGGCCAGGTGAGGCCCGTGGGCAGCCATTGTAGTCAGTGTGACCTTAGGGTGGAGCATTTTTGCAGACCATGGAATGAATTCTCCAGGCCAGGATACTGGAATGGGTAGCCTTTCCTTTTTCCAGGGAATCTTCCCAACCCAGGGATCGAACCCAGGTCTCCCGAACTGCAGGTGGATTCTCGACCAGCTGAGCTACAAGGGAAGCCTATTCTTGTGGTAAAGAGATGTTGTGAGTGATTCTTCTGTGCCAGGCCACCAGAGCCCCACCCTCAGAGTCACAGGCTGGTGGATTGGACTCTGATCTCACCTGAGAAACTAGGGGCTTCTCTGTCTCCCCGGGAAGAGGGAGTTATTTGTGGGATTTTGTCTTTGTCATTCTTTATCCCACTTAGTTCTGTAGCTGTATGCCCTTTTCTGCTGTGACATGATGGCACCTACTGGAAGTTGAGAGACAGGTGCATGTCAGGAACATTTTAATTTTCTGAACAGAATTCTTATTTGAAACTGGCAGGAGTGACTACTACTTAGAGCCAAGTGCCAGACTCTTCTAACAGGCTACTTTGTGTTCCTTAGCTTTCTATGAGTGGATTGTATCTGCAATACACAGAGAAAGTTTCCTGTAACTGCTGCTGCTGTTGCTGCTAAGTTGCTTCAGTCGTTTCCGACTCTATGCGACCCCATTGAAGGCAGTCCACCAGGCTCCTATAACTAGTGTTCTTTAAAAAAAAATTTGGAGGGGGAGGAATGGTAAAATATACCTAATGTAAACTTTAGCATCTTTCAGGGCACAGTTCAGTGGTGTTAGATACACTCACATGTTTGTACAGCAGCGCCAACTCCGCATCCCCCCCACAGACCTGGAGGCCACCATTCTGCTCTCTGTGGCTTTGCCTACTTTAAGTACCTCGAATCAGTGGACTCATACAAAGTGTTTGTCTTTGTGTCTGGCTTACTCCACTCAGCATAATGTCCTCAAGGTTCATCAGTTATAGCATGGATCAGAACTTCCTTCATTTTTAAAGCTGAAATATAACGTCCTGTATATATACATTTGTTTATCCATTCATCTATCCATGTTACTTGGTGTTGCTTGCACATTTACGCTATTGTGAATAATGCTGCTGTGAACGTGGACATACAAACATCTCTGTGAGACCCTGCTTTCAGTTCTTTTTCATGTACACCTAGAACTGGAATTTGGAGAAGGCAATGGTACCCCACTCCAGTACTCTTGCCTGGAAAATCCCATGGACGGAGGAGCCTGGTAGGCTGCAGTCCATGGGGTTGCTAAGAGTCAGACACGACTGAGCGACTTCACTTTCACTTTTCCCTTTCATGCATTGGGGAAGGAAATGGCAACCCACTCCAGTGTTCTTGCCTGGAGAATCCCAGGGATGGGGGAGCCTGGTGGGCTGCCGTCTATGGGGTCGCACAGAGTCCGACACGAATGAAGCGACTTAGCAGCAGAACTGGAATTGCTGGATCGTATGATGATGTGTTTAACTTTTGAGGCACCACCATAATGTTTTTCATGGTAGCTGTTATCTTTTTACATTTCCACCAGCAGTGCACAAGGTTCCAGTTTCTCCACATCCCCACCAACAGTTGTTGGTTTTTTTTTTTTTTTTTTTGGTAGTAATCATCCTGATGGATATGAGGTGGTGCCCCATAGTTCACTTTGCTAGTGATTAGTGATATCGAGCATCTTTTCACGTACTAACTGTACATTTGTATATCCTCTTTGGAGATGTGTTTATTCAAGTCTTTTGCCCATTTTTAAATTGGTGTGCTTTTTTTGTGTTAAGTTTTAAGAGTTCACTATGTATTCTGGATATTAATCCCTTATCAGATACATAATTTCCCAATATTTCTTTGTTCTTTGGGTTGCCTTTTTACTCTATGGATAGTGTCTTTCAACATAGATGAAATGGACACGTTTCTAAAAACACAAAACTTACCAAGACTAAATCAGAAAAAAATAGGAAGTCTAAATAGGCCTGTTATTGTTTATTGTTTATTCTCTGTTTTCCTTATTTCTTCTTTAATCTTTATTATTAATATATCCTTCATTCTGCTGGCTTTAAGTTTAGTTTTTCTTTTTTCTGTTCCTTATAAAATTGGGTTGTTGATTCAAGACCTTCCTTGTTTCTTAATGTAAACAGTTATACCTAAAAATTTCCTCTCTTAGCACCACTTTTCACTTTGTCCTATAGATTTTGGTATGTTGTGTTTTCATTTTCATTTTTTTTTTTTTAAGTATTTTCTAATTGTCTTTGTGATTTCTGCTTTGATCCATTGATCGTTTAAAAGTATGTTGTTAAAAGTTGTTTTGTCTAATGTATCTGCCTTTTTTTTCTTAAAATTTTGTTTTCCAGTTTTCCTTTTGTTACTGATTTCTAACTTCATTCCGATGTGATCAGAGAAGATACTTTGTATGGTATCTGTCTTTTAAAATCTACCGAGAGTTCATTTGTGGCCTAACATATGGTCTATCCTAGAAAATGTCCCATGTGCACTTGAGAAAGTGTATTCTGTTGTTGGGTACAGTGTCTTGAGTCTCTCTGTTACATCTAATTGGTTTATTGTGTGAAGTCCTCTGTTGGTTTATCATCTGATTATTCTCTCTTGTGAGGGGTACTGAAATCTCCAGCTTTTATTGGGAAGCTGTTTACTCGTCTCTTCCGTTCCGTCAGTTTTGTTTCGTATGTTTGAAAGGTTTTTCAGGTGCATGAGTGTTTACAATCGCTGTATCTTCTGCGGTATTGAGCCTTTTATTAATATGTAACAGCTTTCTGTATCTTTTGTAACCTTTCTCGAGTTAAAGTCTGTTTTGTCTAATGTTAATATAGCTGCCTCTGCTCTCTTGGTTATTTTTGCATGGAGTACCTTTTTCAGTCCTTTTATTTCCAGTCTGTTCTTGTCTTTGGCTCTTGTAGCTTGCCTGGAAATCCCACGTCCCAGGCAGCCTGGTGGGCTACAGTCCATGGGGTCACACGAAGTTGGACACGATTGAGCATAGCACCGCAGCAGCAACAGATAGCATATAGTTAGATCAGATCATGTATTTTATTTATTCTGCCAGTCTCTGTCTTTTGATTAGAGTGTTGAATTGTTATTTTTTAAAGTAGTTACTAATACTTCTGTAAGTTGATTAACATCTTAAAACTGCCCCCATACAGCTCTGCTGCTGTCACAGAAGTATTTTTATACATTGTGTGCCCCAAAACATCAACTAGTAGTTTTAGAAATGCCTCTTAAATTATGTAGAAGACAGGATTTAGAGTTACCAACCAAAGTCGTCATAATATTTACCAGCTTTTAAATTAGTATTAGTCTCTTAAATCATACTTTAAAAAGTACGATTACAAACCATTGTTATAATGACACTGGCTTCTATAGTGGTCTTCGTATATTCACCTTTCTGAGATCTTTATTTGTGCATGTAACTTTGAGGTGCTGTCTTTTCATTTCACCCTCAGGACCCATGAGAATTTTTTACAGGATAGGTTTTTTGATCATGAACAGCTTCAAATTTTATCTTATCTGGGGATATCCTCCACTCTTCGATTGAAGTATAGTTGATTTACATCTCCCCCACTCTTGAGGGTCAGTTTCGTCAGATACAGGGTTCTTGGTTGACACTGTTTTTACTTTAGACTTTGAATGTATCAGCCCACCGTCTTTTGGCCTCCAAAGTTTCTGATGAGAAATCTGCTGATAATTTTATTGAGGATCCCTCGTGTGTGATGATTCAATAGTCTCTGGATGCTTTCAGTATTCTGTCTTTGTCTCTGGCTTTTGAGAGTTTGATTATCATGTATTTGGTGTGGGTCTCTCGATTTCATCTTATGTGGAGTTCTTTGCACTTCTTGGATATTTATATTCATATATTTACGCTTACGTGGTCTGTTTTCACATTTGGAAAGTTTCAGCCATTATTTCTTCACTCTTCTGGGCCCCTTTCTCTGTCCTCTGGGGACGTCCATGTTGTGAGGGTGTGCGCGCGCTTGGTGGTCCCATGGGTCCTTCAGACTCTGATTACTTTTCTTCAGTCTTTTCTTTCTGCTCCTCAGTCTCGATCATCTTCATTGTCCTATTTCAGGTTCTTTGTTTTTTTTCTGCCTGCTCAAATCTGCCTTTGAATCTCTCTACTGAATTTTTCATTTGTTATTGTCCTTTTCGGTTCTAGAATTTCTTTCTGGTTTCTTTTCAGGTTTCTTATCTCTTTATTGATATTATTTCACATTATTTTCTTTCTCCACGTCTTCCTTTAGTTCTTTGTCCACCTTTAGGACAGTTGATCTTGTCTGGTGTGTCTGCCATTTGGACTTCTCTCAGACAGTTTCTGTGATCTGTGTCTTCCTTTGAACGGGCCGTATTTCCTGTTCTTCATGTCCCTTGTGTTTGTTGTTGCTGTTGAACAGCAGACATTTGAATCTAATAATGTGGTAACTCCGAAAATCAGATTCTCCCCTTTTCCTGGAGTTTGCTTGTTTTGAGTTTTGTTTTTAGCATAGGCTGTCTCTATGTCAAGGATCAGCCTGAGGTGTGAACTTAACGTGTTATTCTTACGTCTTTTCCAAGCGTTTCCCTAGCCACATGCAGTCACTGTCTGATTTCTCCCACATATGTAGTTTTTTTTTTTTTTAATGCTCTAGTCTTTAACGTCTAACTTCCAAAGGGGGCGGAAATGATAAAAAGGAAGAGGTTAAAGGGGGTCCTCGGAGAAGGCAGTAGCACCCAACTCCAGCACTCTTGCCTGGAAAAGCCCATGGATGGAGGAGCCTGGTAGGCTGCAGTCCATGGGGTCACTAAGAGTCAGACACGACTGAGCGACTTCACTTTCACTTTTCACTTTCATGCACTGGAGAAGGAAATGGCAACCCACTCCAGTGTTCTTGCCTGGAGAATCCCAGGGACAGCAGAGCCTGGTGGGCTGCCGTCTATGGGGTCGCAAAGAGTCGGACTCGACTGAAACGACTTAGCAGCAGCGGCAGCAAAGGGGGTGCTGGCCCTTTAAGTCCCCTGGCAGTTGCTTCAGCCAGTAGTGCGACAGCAGTGGGCTGCTGCCCTGTGTGCACCTCCCACCCCCATGATCAGAAGCAGCGATTGGCCATCAGAGCACAGGTCCCTGGTCTTTGGAGACAAGGTCCTTTTTCCCACGCTGGTTCCAAGCTGTGTGCAAGCTGCTCCAGGAACACTTGCAGCTGCGGGCCACCAGGTGGGGGGTGGGTGGCTGCTCCTGTGCTGAGAGCCAGGATGAACCACAGTTTACTTGTCTAAGTCCTCCCCTGGAAGCTGCAAGCTTGACCAGCCTCTGAAATTATAGAGTGGTTCCATCAGATGGGTTCGGCTAGTGTAGTGTAGTTGTCCAGGTGGGAGATCACACCTGGTGCTTCCTGCTCGGCGTCTTCCTAGGACCCTCCCCGTGGAGATAGGGAGTGTTCTTGGTCAAGTAGGCCTTCTCTTAGAGTCCCTTCAAGTGGAATTGCTCTTCTCACTGTAGATTGAACTCCCGACGGTACGTAGGGAAGGGCATAAAGAAAATTCTGTTGAGCTTCTCTGGGAAAAGTTGGGCATTTGAAGGGGGATGAGAACAGGTAGTAAGGAGAGTGCTCCTGCCCTTAGGGGAAGAATCACTCTGAGAGGTCTGGGGGCAGAGTCCTCGCTTTTTTGGGGGAATCCTAGCTCTGTGGCTTTCGGGTGGCCAGGCAGCTACATAAGGCCCCCTCAGCAGCCCCCTGACATTAATGGGTGACAGTCCCTGCATACCGGGGAGGTGGGGAGGCTCGGGGAGCAGACTGCTTTCAGGGGCTCGTGAGGACTTCCCCGTGTCTCTTTGTTCCAGGACTCTGTTTAAGGAGAGCAGACGAGGCCACGGGCACCTGACGTCAATTCTGTGAGTGTCTCAGTGTTTTCACTTGTTAGGACTACTGGCATTTTTATCTCTGAGGATCTCCTCTGAATCTTTCCTGTGTTCCTTCCTTTGCACAGGGCCAAGAAGAAAGTAATGGCCTCTTGCAAAATGAAGGTGAAGGTGAGTCAGCCTGCCCAGTCATGTGCCACCTGTTCTTAGCTCTCTGCGGCCATGCTCCTGGCAGCTCATGGAGCTTTGCTGGTCTGGGGACAGCTCTTCGGGATGAGGTTGTACCAGGAGGCAGCCTGGCCCACAGGGAGGGGCCTGGGGTCTGCAGGACAGAGACCTGACCTGGGCCACCAGTGCCCTCCAGCCCCAGGTCTAGGAAGCATCACCTACCTGGCCAGTTCCTGGGGTTGTTGTGAAGTTAAATGAGGTCTTCTTGGTGAATTGTCCTTACCTTTTACAGAAGAGCGCCCCTGAGCCAAGTGCAGGTGAGCCTGGATTGGCATCGGGCAGGCAGGAGGCTTTGTCCAGCTGACTGACAGACGCAGAGGGGAGTGCGATGGCTGGAGACTGAAAACTGCAAAATGACTTCGATGTTGCAGAGCTCTCTCGATGTAGTAAAATTGCCGTTTCACCAAAATTTTTGCCAATTCCTGAGGCTCTGTAGCGCCCCTCACCGTCCCTGAACAGCCCGAGGGAAGGAGCGTGCAGATCAGTTACTCCCAAGTGTCTGTTGATCTCCTCTGATGTCCCTAAGACTCACTGCACCAGGTGCTGGGGAGGCAGGAGTAACAGGACTGTGAGCCCAGAGGGGAGTTAGGTGCTGGCGAAACCAAGGAGGGAGAGAGCGAAAGCAGTCCCCTTTCATCCTGACCATGGCTGGGAGCTGAGGTGGGTTGAGGGCCGGAACGGAGCACATCTTGTTGTTCAAGTCGTACAGTTTTTCAGAAACAACGGTTTCCTTGTGTGTGTTGCGGTGGCAGAATGCCTGGGTCAGCCCAGCCCGCCCAGCTGTGGCCAGAGGGTGGTGGGGTTGCAGCATTTCCGAATCCACGCAGGCCTCCTGTTCCTTTCCTCCCTGGCTTCGCGATCACGCTGGAAGGCCCGCTGCCTGTATGTTTTCTCACGCTCGAGTCCCTTCAGCAGGGCCAGGGTTGGCATCTTTGGACATTTGTAAACACGAGCCTTTCTGCTTGCCTCTAGGAATCATCTGCTAAGCCAGATAAGAAGGTGTCCGTCTCATCAGGCCAGACGGGCAGCCCCCTGGCTTTGCCTTCAGAGCACCTGGGAGGAGGCCTGGGCGTGGGGGCCGCAAGCAGGGAGCCCTCGTCCCAGGCATCTGGCAGCCTCGCTCACCCTGCTCCTATCAACCTGGAGGACTCGTTGGATGGAGACTTGGTCCATAATTCTGCCTCCTCGTTGGAGGCAGTGTCCAAGGAACTGGCTGTATTGCACAGCAGGGCTGGTGGGAGCTCAGAGTTCCCGCTGCCCACACCTGTGAAAGTGCCTGCAGAGAAGCTCGCG
The DNA here is from genome assembly GCF_029378745.1 of Bos indicus. Classification (NCBI taxonomy): domain Eukaryota; kingdom Metazoa; phylum Chordata; class Mammalia; order Artiodactyla; family Bovidae; genus Bos; species Bos indicus. The sequence goes on from NC_091784.1 coordinate 4,994,922, forward strand.
GGTGTTCTATGTCCAGAAGAAAAAAGGAACTTTCCAAAGCCCAGCCCTTCTTCTGCCCCTCCACCCTCTAGCTCTCTGCAGTCACCCCTCAATTTTCTGGCTGAACAGGCTCTGGCTCTGGGGCAGTCCTCTCAGGAGAAAAAAACAGAGAGTTCTGGCTACAAAGAGCTGTCCTGTCAGGCTGCTCTTGGCAAGGGCCCGCCGGAAGGGCAGCAGCCGAAAGCCAAGCACCACGGCTTGCCGCGGACGTCTCACGTGCCCCCGGCAGGCACCGCTGTGCCCGGCCCCCAGGTCAAGGTCTTTCATGCTGGCACACAGCCGCAGAAGAGCTTCACCCCTCCGGCTCCATTCGTCAATAAGCTTCAGGGCCCGAAGCCTGGCTCCCCTCAGTGTCACCGATCCCTCCTGCAGCTTGTCAAGACAGCAACCAAAAGCCAGAGCTTCCATGCTTCCATGCCAGCCTCCTCGGGCACGCCAGCCTCCAGCAGCAGCTCTCATAAGACCCCAGCTTCATGCTCTGCTGCCGTGAGCCATCCAGCAAAACCACACTCAGCCAGCTCTTCAGGACCACCCTACAAGACCAGTCCCTTCCTGGGCTCTGCCTCCAAACATGGGGTGTCGTCCGGCAGCCCCTCGTCTGGAGGAACGCCAGTTCAGAGCCCTGCTTCTGGGAACCTGCTCCCCACGACGCAGCCTCCCTCCACAGGACAGTCCACCAGCCGACCCGTCCCTGGCCCTGCAGTGAAGAAGCCACCTGTACCCCAGAAGTTGACCCTGGTGGCCCCTCCCGGTGGTCCCAATGGAGATTCTAGTGGGGGGACCCAGGGTGTGGCCAAGTTATTGACCTCCTCCCTGAAGCCCAGCGCGGTGAGCAGCGTGACATCGTCTACCTCCCTGCCAGTGAGTGTCCTGCTGCAGCCCGCCGCCCTTGTGGGCCTTGTGGGCGGGGCCACTGGCCTCGCCCTGGTCTGAGAGTGAGAGCTGATGCTCACGGTCAGGTAGGAACAGCGAGCCCGCCAGTTGGAAGGAGGACCGGGCTCCCTGTTTTCAGGCCTTTACTTTTCTGGTGGCCAGACTCCCAGGAAAGCCTGAAAAGTCTCCCGGGGAGGACGAACAGGGCAGGACTGGGCAGCACTGCACGTGCAGGGAGGCTGTGGATCTGGATGGCCAGAGGGAGTCAGGAAACTCGCCCTGCACAGCCTCCTGCCTGTCCTCTCTCCAAATGAGCATGTGAAGCGAGTCCTGCCCTCAGGTGTCAGTTATAGAGATGTCATGACCAGAAGACTGTCCTCAGGGTGATTCTGTTGGGTCTGGGGAGACTCCACATGTGAGACAAAGGTGCCGTGACCCAGCCCCTGGTTACTGAGGCTCGCCTCAGGTGATTGATTACAGGAGGTTTGCATGAAGGTTGGGGAATGAGAGCTTCTTTTCTCCTCCGTTTTTCCCATATATAAGATCGTGTGGTTGTAAAGAGCAAACATGTAGAAAGGTGTGTTTAGCAAAGCTTCACTCGTCTCTGTCTGCCTTCCCCAGCCCTTGTAACTGCCTTCCTTAGTTTCTAGGTTTTTTCTGTTTCTTTGTAAAAACCAAAGGTAAATGCCTGTGTGTGTGTGTGATGGAGAGAAGTATACAGCCATTGCTATATCCCTGTATTGGTGGGTATCCACGTAGGATACTCTCTCATTCCTTTCTTGCACAAAGGAGGCATAATTAATACCTGCTTTGTAAAGTGAACGCTGCTCAGGGAGCCCTTCTGTGCTGGTTCTCTGCAATGGTCCTTCCTCGGGGCCGCAGTGGAGGGGCAGCTGACATGCACGTAACCCTCCCCAACCCACCCCTGGTGCGGTGCCAGCTTTGGTTTGTGAGTGGGCTCGGACGGGGCTGGACTCCTGACCCCCCTCTGTGCTTCTTCCCCAGAAAGGAGCGAGTGGGGCTGTGCTGTTGACTGGCTCCTCATCCTTGAACCTGCTGTCTTCATCCTACAAGGCTGGCAGTCCCAAGCTCCCTGGGGCCTTGAACTCGAGCCCCTTGGGGATTATCTCCCAGCTTCCCCTCCACGTGATCTCCTTCAGTGCTGACTCCTCTGCTAAAGCGGGGGTCTCCAAGGATGCCATCGTCACCGGCCCTGCCCCCGGGACGTTCCACCACGGCCTCGGCCACAGTAAGTGTCTCCCTTCTCCCTCGTACTGGAGCACAGGAGGGACCCCTGGGCCTCTGTGCTGGCGGGTTCTGCTCTCCCATGCTGGGTTCCTGTGTGTGTCTGGTGTGTGAGTGTGGGCAGCCTCCCCGGCACTGTGCTGAGCCCTCCCACCCTGGGGTTTGCACCCGGGCCCAGGCTGCTCCTCCGTCTCAGCGTGTGTTTTGTTCCCTCTCCCTCTTGTCTCCTCTCAGGTCTCCTGGCCGGCGTGCACTCCAGCCCGCCTCGTGCCGCGCCTCTCCCGCACACTGCCGTGTCTACCCACCTCCCGCAGAGCCTGCCAGGTAATTTCCAGGTGCACTGCGGGCCATTCCCCTCCATCAGAGGCCTTCTCTGCTGCCAAGGACAATGTCTCCCCCTGTCATCACTGTGTCATCTGGGTTCGTCATCGGAGGCTCGAGCGTCTTTGTGGTACTTGGCACGAGGGATGCAGTCTCTCCCACGCTGACACCTGCCTTGCCCTATGTGATCACGGAGGCGCAGTGGCCTGAGTACTCGGCTCAGGACTTCCTTGCCCTCAGCTCAGTGTTTCCTCTTCAACGTAACCAAGACTGGAGGGGTGATGGTGTTGATTTCCCAGGGGCTAGCTGGGGCACTGCAGGCCTTTCGGTTCACACTGCCACCCCTTCCAGGTGGGACCAGCTAACAGGACTCGACCTTAGTGTGAGTGAAAGGGGAAGTCCGGTCGCAGTGGCAGGTGACAGTGGCAGGGCTTCAGGCGGGACCCTGACCCCTCACGGAGCGTGTGTCCAGGAGAGGAGCAGCGTGCGCTTCAGTCCGGGGTGATGCGGGGGCTTGGGAGCACGGCAGGACTGAGCAGCGTCCTTCCCTGCGTCTGCCCTGCACACAGCAGTGGCTGCAGAAGGGGCCAGCCTGCAAGCCCTGGCTCACAGCGCAAGGAGAGGGCACATGCGCCCCGAGCCAGCGCGTGCCCAGTGGGCGGTCTGCCTGGCCCCGTCCCGGGACCGTGGCTCTCCGTGCAGGTGGTGCAGGGCCGGCTGCTCCCTGCTGCTCCGCACCTGCTCCAGGCACGGCCTGGGGGCTGCGCTGCTCGGCGTCCTGAGGCTGATGCCTAACAGTGAATGCCAGAGGCCATCTGTGTGCAGGCGTGGACTGCAGGTCTCTCAGACAGAACCATGCTTTCTTCAGAGAAAGAAAGCGGGGCTAAGCCTTACCAGCAGTTACTCCCTGCTCCTATGGAGAAAGCAGGGACTTGGTCCACAAACTGGTGGTCTCTGAGCCATCCAGGCGAAAGCGGGTGACATTTGAAAGACTGCACCGCCTGTTTGCTTTTGGTAACACTCTCAAACAGAGAATAATTGGAGTACTATTGGAAACGTGACTGCTGATGTGTGGAATTTTCAGGAAAAAAGGGAAAAGTGTTTTCTTATACCATTTCTTTCCTGTTTTTCCTCTGGGAGTTAAAAGGCTGTCTGAAAAGCATCTGGGCTGTAAGAGACCACTTGAATGTCTCTCTTATGACACTCGTCGTGTTGTAGGATTACACTGAGTGGTCATCGGTGAGAAGCCTTCTGCTGTCTCAGCTCTGACTCATGTCTGCTTTGCTTTCTTCCCCGTGTGGGCTCAGAACATGAGCACCTGTGAGCTTGCCCTTCAGGCCCCAGGTGTGCAGTGGAGAGGTGCTCACTGCATCTGACAGGCCTCACGAGGAGCCGGGCTCTGCCCCAGGATGGCAGCTGTGGCTGGGAACAGGAGCAGCCCTTGCGGCACAGGCAATGCTCAGCCAGCGGCCGCCCTCCCAGCGCCAGCATACTGCCCATGCCGCAGATAACCTGCCAGCGCTTCCAGCTCCTTTGAGCCCCAGAACACTCGGTGTTCGGGGACTTTTGCTATTTCAGAAGTGGTCCCCTTGAGGTTTGGTTACTGCTGCCTTCAAGGAGGTCCTGAGAGTCTTGTGTTCTGTTTTTGCTTACTGTTTTTCAGATGCTTCTCAGCTTCATGGGAAAGGGCCCAGTGTACCAAGGAAATTGTGATTTTCAGGGCAAAGGCTGGAAGCTGCACAAGGAGGTCTCAGAAGTTGGATGATAACTACGCTCTGCCATTGGTTTTCTTCTGGAGAAGGCGTGAGTGCTAAGTGGAGCGTCTCTTGGCACGTGTGATGTGCCTTCAGTTCAGGGAGCAGCCCTGTGCTTCTCTGGGGGCCCTAGCCAGCCTGGTGCTCGGCGCCTCGCGGCTCTGTTGCAGACAATCGTTGGAGGGGCAGCGCTAGGCCAAGGAGCATGCCAGCTCGTGCTGGGCGCTCTGGTGGCGGGGCAGAGGAGGTGGCCCAGCTCCTCGCGTTTGGCCAGAGTACCTCAGCGCAGCGTACTGGTCGGGGGCTCCTTCTGGCCACAGTGGGCTCCCTGGTTGGTTAGAGTGTCCGTCCATCCTCCGGGCTCACACCCCAGCTGGGAGAGGTACCTTGTTCTCTGAAAAATACTCAGAACACCCAATGTGTGCTCATCGTGGGGGCCAGTCTCTCCACTGAACATGACAATGAAGCTCTTTTAGAGAAAAGACCTTTGTAGATTCAACAATTATGGTAGGATTTTTAAAGACACTTATTTTTGGCTCAGTTTTGATCCTTACCATTAAACGCATTGGATAGAATCGGACTGTTCTCCGCACTTCATGTTGTTCCTAGAAAGACATAATTCCAGTGCCTTTATGGTGGAGCAGGACTGGACACGTCCACTCGGCCCTCTGAGTGGGTCTCAGATGAAGACCTTTTTAAAGACATGTCTGTATTTAAGACAGAGCCAGCTTATTTGAGTTTTCTATGGTTGCACATCACAACCTGGGCCATCCTGACTGGAAGGTCACCTGGGCCCTGCCTCCCAGGTCCCAGCTCAGCCAGGGCCCCCCACTTTGTTTCTCCCAAGTTCATGCAGGTGGGCTGCAGAGCCCCGAATTCCTTCTTCGTCTCTTTGAGGGCTGAGGATGTGAGGAGTTCCAGGCTGCAGGTAGACATTCCAGTTTATCGTAAAACCATGCTCAGGCAGAGCTCCGGGAACAGGCCCCTGGGAAGTGTGTGCTGTGCAGAAGCAGGCCTTGAGGTCCGCGCTCTCCAGACAGCAGGCTCTGCCTTCACTGGGAGGTGGACGAGGCCGCGCCCCACTCAGCCAGCGGCTGCTTCTCAAGGATTTTCGGGCGCTTGCCTGTCCTGTGAAGTCTGAACCGACTGTTCCAGCTAAGTCATTTCCCTTATGTTGAGAGTAAATAGCCTCCTCAGAATGTGCGCCTGCCTACGTGGAGACATGGGCAGTTCTTTTGGGTCCTGACTCCCAGGATATGACTCTTGGTGTCTCGCGATTTCTCAGAGGCTGTCCGGCTGCCCAGGGAGCAAGACTGCGGTTGGCCAGCCAGCCGGCCAGGCCTCTGCTTGACTTTTTTTTTTTAACAGAAAAACCAACATGTGTGTCACATGGGGCCAAGTGGAATCCTTGTCCCTTTACTATATCTATTTTTTGCAACTTGGGTTTCCAGTTTACAGACTAGTCTTAGGTAGTAGCAAAAGAGCCAAAGAAGAGATTGGTATTGCTGAGCTCAGAGCGGCGCAGAGGCCGTCCGTCCAAGAGCGCTGAGCGGCGGGAGGACACGAGGTGCCCCTCCCCACCGCGCCCCCACCTCCCGGCACCACCCAGCTTTCGCCGGAGCAGGATGCCCTCCTCCTAGGAATCTAGCGATGCCTCTTGCCTCAGGGAAACGTTTCTTTGATGGGGAGTTGATGAGGTTTCTTTTCCTTGTTGATGCTTTATTTGTGGTAACGGAAGAGTGAGTGACTTGAGCCACGGCAAGGAGGGCTGCAGGCGGAGGCGTCCCGGCCACCATGCTGCGGGCTCCCCTTGCTGGCGATTCTTGGGTGTGAAAGGGCTGTGGCTTTTGTGCAGCGACTATGTTGGTGTTGGGGGTGGTGTGGAAATTGTTAATCTTGTATAAAGCAACACAATAAATTGTTTCAAGGTTTCCAGAACATCGTTTCTTTCGCGTTTCTTTTTACCATATTTGCAAGTAATTCTCTCTCCCTTAGGAGCTGGTAGTTGGGGAACATTCATTCTGGCTGAAAGCCAAGCAGGCCCTGGGGAATCAGCCTCACTCGAAAGAGAGGAAGAAACACACTTTCCATGAAATTAGAATCAAGCCAGCAGGTGTTTATTTTCACGCTATAAATAGAGTTCCCTCTTACTTCCCATTTTCTTACATAATACGTGAGATACAGAGAACCCAAATTTCATTTGATAAAAAATCAACTGTGGAGTCTTAAGTGGCAGTGAAAGAATAAGCAGGACCAGGCACCGAATCCAAGGCCGACAGCGACAGTCCACTAGGAAGGTACTTCAGTTACAGAACCACAACACGTCCTCTGACGGTGCGTTCTCTTGGGACAGTCTGGCTCGACAGTTCGGCTTCACCCAAGCACCAGGGTCAGACGCTGTTCTGGTTTCTTTGCGCCTCCTTTGGCGTAGCGCCGAGATCGGTTTCCCCAGGAGGCCTCGATGGCGAGTCAGCTGGAATCCGGAGGGCTGTGAATGCAGGTGGCGGCCCCCAGGGGCCGGGGCTTTGCTGAATGGAGCCCTCCCTGCCTTGAGTTTCCCCGGCTGGGGTGTGGAGGCCAGTGCGGTGCGGAGCAGGCTGGCCCATGGGGCTGCTGCCTGTCTTGTGCTTTAGTGGTAGACGTCAGTGCTTCCAGGTGACCCGGGGAGTCTGTTGATAGAGGAGTGTAGGAGAGGCGGGGAGGAAGACGGGCACTGCAGGCGAGAACGATTGGGGGACAAGTGGGTTGCTTTCCAGGCTGAGGGACATAGCTCAGCGGGGGCCAGTCCCGCCTGTGCTTGGGCCCAGCAGCTGGGGTGGCAGCACACGGGGCTCTGAGCGGACTGGAGCTGTGCGGGGGGCCAGGGAGAGACGACCCGGGGGAGGGTTCCGAGCAGGGGCGAGCCAGTGGCGGCTTCCCCGAGAGCGGGGGCGGGCCTACTTCTGCCCTGACACCAGGACGGCCAGCTCCTGGATGGACATGCTCTTGTTGACGTAGCGGTCGTACTGCGCGGGGGTCAGCCGCCCGCTCTGCAGGGCCTCTTCAATGGAGAACTTCCTGCCGGACTTCCTGTCATGGATCACGGAGGACTCGCCTCCGGGGCCCTTGACGGAGATCTCCTCCCAGTCGCACTCCTGGCTCCTGAGCTTGACAAACATGTTCCAGTCGATGAGGCCGGCGCGGTGGGCCTCCTCGGGGGACAGCTCACGGCCCGAGTCAGGGTCGATGACCACAATGGAGCGCCGCAGGTGGTTCTCCCTCTGCTCCCGCTTGACGGCCACGGACCCCAGGCGACGCTGCAGCTCTTCGATCTCCTGGTCTTTGTCCCTGGAGAGCCTCCTGAGGTCGTCCAGCTCCCGCTCCAGGGACCGCAGGCGTGAGTCGAGCTGCGCCCCGGGGTCGGCTCCAGTCGTTGTGGGCAGGCTTCTTAGGCTCTGCGCCTCGGCCGCGGCCATCTCGATCTCCGACTGCAGCCTGCGGGCCTCGAGCTGCAGGCTCTGCCGCTCCAGCTGCAGCTTGTGGTTCTCCTCCCTCAGGAAGTCCAGCTCCTTGGATGACTTGGAGTTGCAGAACTCCAGCTCCGACAGCTTGGCCTCCAGCCGGCTCACCTCGGCGTCCAGCTCCCTCTTGCCTTGGCTCTCGGCCTCCAGACTGCCCCTGAGCCTCTGAATCTCCTGCTCGGTGTCGCCTTTCTCCACCTGGACGCTCTCGGAGAAGACCACCTTCTCCTTGACCTCCATCTTCTCCAGGTGCTCCAGCTGCTGCTTTAGGGTCTCGAGCTCGCGCTCCAGGCCCTGCCGGCGGTGCCGCTCTTCCTCCAGCTGCAGGGCCAGGAGGGCATGCTCCCGGGCCTGCTGGGGGTCCTGCTGCAGCACCACCTTCTGTGTGAGGGTCACCTTCTCGTGGGCCTTGCCCTCCTGCGCCTCCAGCTGGGCCAGCTGTTGCTTGAGGTGCTGCACCTCCAGCTCAGCCTCGCGGCGCGCCTGCCGCTCGCGCTCCAGCTCCTCCAGCTGGTGCTCCAGCTCGGCTCGCCGGCGCTGCAGCCGCCGCAGCTCGCCGCGGAGGCCGTCGATCTGCCGCAGTTCTGCATCGATGCTCTCGGTGAAGGCGCTCACTTCCGCCCGGAGGCCCGGCTCCTCCTCGTACCTGACCACCTCCTGCTGCACCACCACCTCCTTCCCGCGGGCCAGCTCCTCCTCCTTCTCCTGGATCTTCTCCTCCTGTGACACGCATTCCCGTTCCAGGTCTACCTGCTTCTTGTGCTCCTCAGCCAGCCGGGCCCTCAGAGCCGCCACTTCCTCTTTGGTCTGGGGGTCTTCCTGGAACTGCAAGATCTCCTGGACCACCTCCTTGGTCTGCACCTGGGGCTTGGCCTCTTTGAGGGACTGGATCTCCTGCTTCAGCTGGTAGATCTCCAGGTCACACCTCTCGATGAGGCGGGTCTTGTCCACGATCTCCTCCCTGAGCCTCTGGAGCTCCTTCTCCGTCTCAGGGTCCGTCGTGTACTTGATGACCTCCTTGGTCACCTCCTTGACCTCTACCTGGGGGCCTCGCCTCCGAAGCGCCTCCAGCTCGCTCTGGTAGCTCTTGAGCTGCTCCTCAGCCCCCCGGTACTTGCGCTCCTGCTCTACCAGCTCCAGGCGGAGGTTGGCCACCTCACTCTCAGCCTTGGGGTCAGGCCGGACAATCTCACGCACCTTCTCTTGCACAACCACCTTAGCGTTCTCCTCCTCCAGGGCCCAGATCTTCCGGAGCAGCTCGGTCTTCTCCCTCTGGCTGGCACGGGCCCTGGCGGCCTCATCCTCATACCGGCGCTGGAGGGCGCCCACCTCCCGCTCGGCCGCCACGTCCTTCTCCACCTTGAGCACCTCCTTGACTGTGATCTTGCCCTCGGCCATGGCCCGTTCCTTCTCCAGCCTCTTGAGCTTGTCCTGCAGGAAGCCCAGCTCCTCCTCCTGCTTCTCCCGGAGCCCCTGCTCCCGCTGCTGGTCCTCCTGCAGCTGCCGGAACTCGGCCTCCAGCTGGGGGTCATTGTGCACCTTGACCACCTCCTTCTCTGTGACCACCTCCCGCGCCCGCCGCTTCTCCTCGGCCAGGGCGGCCACGCGCTGCTGCAGGAGAAGCGCCTCCGCCTCGCGGGCGCCCTTCTGCCGCCGCAGCGCCTCCAGCTCCCCCCGCAGCCTCAGGACCTCGTCAGCCTGGGCCCGATCCGGCTCAATGCGCAGTACCTCCTTGACCACGTACTCCTGGCCCCCGGCCCGGGCCGCCTCCTCCAGGGCACGCAGCCGCAGCCGCAGCGCCTCCACCTCCCCCTGCAGCAGCCGGTTCTTGTGCTGCTCTTCGGCCAGGGTCTGCTGCGCCTGCTGGAAGCTCTCCTCCAGTGCTGGGTCCGGCACCTTCCTGAGCACCTCCCTGGTCACCACCGCCTCCTGCGGGCTCTGGCTCCGCAGGGCCCGGATCTCCTCCTGGGCGCTCCGGACCTCGTGCTCCAGCTGCTGCCGCCGCTCCATCTCCTCATCCAGCTCCTTCTGAATCTTCCACGTCTCCTCTGCTCCAGGGCCTGGCTTGCTCCCGGGCAGGGCCTCCTGGCTTGCACCTGCCTCCAGCTGCTGGGAAGGGGGAGACCATGCAGGGTTAGGGCTGGACTCCGTGCAGTTGGTCCCCGTCTCCCCACCCTCCAAGGCTCACAATGCTTGTCTTGTGGTCCTCAAGGGACATCCCCACCCCCACCCCCTGCTCAGTGTCGGGGCCGGTAGAGCCCTAGGCTTCCTTTTGAAATTAAAAACACTAGTTTAAACACATCTGGGGAAACATCTTAAAGCCACAGAAGGGTATGACGTGAAGGCCACCTGTCCCTTCTGGTCCTGTTCCTATAGGATGTGCTGTGCTGTGCTTAGTCGCTCAGTTGTGTCCGACTCTTTGCGACCCCATGGACTGCAGCCCCCCAGGCTCCTCTGTCCATGGGGATTCTCCAGGCAAGAAAACTGGAGTGGGTAGCCATGCCCTCCTCCAGGGGATCTTCCCAACCCAGGGATCGAACCCAGGTCTCCCTCATTGCAGGCGGATTCTTTACCGTCTGAGCCACCAAGGCAGCTCAGCATCCTACAGGATACAGTCACCTTTGTCACACATATATTTTTGTGTGCAATGTGTATTTATCTTTTCCACGCTAATGGTGGTCCCCAATCTGCATGTACCCTGTTGATTGCGCTTATGAGAGAATCTGCAGCAGCCAGAGAAGACCACATTGTCGTGCGACAGTTCGATCGTTTTCCATCGTGTGGACAGACCCTGGCTCAGTCACCCACCCACTGCCCTGCCCTGCCAGCGAGGGCACACGCCCTCTGGCCACCTCTGTTTCTCTGAGGCAGAGCGAGCCTAGTGTCTTAGCTGTTGGGATAGTTTTCAGTAGGATGCCTTCCTAAGACCCATTACCTGTCTCAGGAGGGTCAGTGCAAACTCCAGGTTCTGCAGTCTCTGTCTGTTGATGGCATTAACCTCCGTAAACTTGGCAGCAAGAGCTGCTTCCTACAGGAGAGCAGACAGACAGGAATCAACAAGCTGAGTAAGGTGTTTGAGTAAAACCTGGCATTGGGGCAGAGATGCCAAAGAGAGTTGCCACTTCCTACCTGGAGTTCTGCTAGTCTTAACTGTGAGAGAGAAAACTGGATTTAGAGTCAGAAGCCTGAACCCCCAGGGACCTTGAGCAGGTCCGTCTCTGAGCCTTAAGGCGCTCGTGTTCGGAAGGAACAGGTTAACGTCAGCCCTCTGTGTGCGGATCCACTCGGCGTGGAGCAAGGGGAACTGCCCCAGCCACGACTCCCAGCAGGCTGTCTTTCCAGGTGTGGCACTGTTGCTGGCCCAGAGTAAGTTCATCGTCTTCTCCCACTGAGACTGTTGGCACCCAGGAGGGCCCCCAGCCCCGTTTACCACTGTGCGTGCCCTTCTGAGGCCTGCATGCCATGCTCCCTGGAGGAATGGAGCCCCAGGAGGCTGGGCCCACGAAGCTCACCTCTTCCCTCACTTTGGTGGCAGGGGACTGGAGCCTGGCCCGCTTGCTCACGTGGCTGCTCCTTCCATTCTCCAAGTCAAGGAGGGACCTGAGTTTCTCTGCTTCCAACTCGTAGTCCTGGGTAAGAGACACGAGGCAAAGGGCAGACCAGAGCAGGTGAGACCAAAGTGTTCCTGTGCCCCTTCTAGCTGACCGCGGAGGTCTTCCGCTCAGCCACACCTTGCTCTGACTGCCAGGAGGTTTGGAGAACTGTCGCTCCATCAACGGCACACAACCACATCCCTGGACGACCCACGAGACAAAAGAAAACGGGCCCACAAACCCCTTTGTCCCCAAAGCGCACTCCCTCCCTCCAGGCCACCCCTGGCCCAGAGAAGGTGGCTTCCTGCTGTCTTCATCTCACTCTGTACCGTAAGCTTTTTTTCATGCTGCCCTAATCCTTCTGTGGGTCAATTTGATGACTTAAACATCCATCAAGTAGCTGGATGATAACTTCCTAGCTGTCTCTACTGCTAATACTGGACATTTAGATTACTTCTAGTTTGTCTCTTTGGCTATTGTAAATAATTTTTTATTTCATACTGATTTTGTTAATCCCACATTATCATTTTTTCACATCTTTTCCTTTATGATAAATTCCCCCCAGTTACTGCTTTAAACAGTAGAAAACCCTTCTGATATTTGATGCCTGGTACCATCTTGTTTCCCAAAGGGTGGTGCCGGTTTGCACAGCCACCAGCAGTGCCTGAGGACACCCCCAGGGCCAGCCCGGGGGTTGGGGGTGGGGATGGTGGGGAAGAGGCCCTGCTGCTGGGGTGTCGCATCTCACCTTGACAGCCTGCTGGTACTGCTGGGAGTGCGTGTGGACTTTCTGCACTTCCTCTTCCCTTCTTGCTATTTCATCTAGTAGGTTCTGTACAACAACAGAGACTTTAAAAATAAAAACTTGGAAAAAAAAAAAATCCTAAACCTAGATAGAGTAGCTGAATTCCTTAGAGTCTGGAATTCTTCTGTAGCATAGGGTATAACGAGCAGCTTCCTTGTTTACGTTTGTTGGTTCCAAAAGGTGGTTCTAAGGGCCTGTGAAGAAGGGCCAAGCTAACGAACCTTGCCAGGAAGGCAGTGTTTACTGAGTGCATGGAGGTGTCAGGCACGGTGCTAAGGCTAAGCACGTGTGTTTCTGAGATTATCTCCCTGACTCTCCCCACATTCTTTGAGACGAGCACCGTCCTCACTTCCAGTTTAGGAGGTCCAGCGGTGCAGTGCCTGGCCTGCGGGTGCGTGGCTCCGGGGAGCCCAGGCTGTTGGCTTTTCCGTTCCTCGTCCTTCATCCCAAGGCCCTGCTGTCTTCTGGGGAGCCAGGGCTCTGGGCTGTGGAAATGGGTTTCCCCCCACGAGGGCTCACTGGTGACCCTGCAGTGATCCGCTTATTTAGCAGACCTGCGCGGGGTTGTGGGGGGGAGGGGGGTCTGCTCCAGGCCAGGCCTTGTGCAGGGGACCGGGGAGGGACTGGTGAGGGGGGCCCTGTCCTCAAGCTCAGAGACGTGGGCGCTGGGAACCCACTGGTCCAGGACCGTGACCAGGCGCCCATCCACAAAGGGGCTTGCTGACCCCCAGCCTGCTCACCTTCTGGTTGTTCAGCTTGGTCTCCACTTGGCTGAGGCCGTCCGTCTCCTGGGGCTCGTAGCTGGGGATGTGGGACAGGAACTGAAGCAGGCGGTCACGGCCGCTGCAGAAGGCGTCGTGCTCAGCCCGGGCGCTCTGCAGGCTCTGGACCCTGCGGGGCAAAGCCAGCCAGGCCTTTGAGCGCTCGGGTTGCACCGAGAGCTGCCTGCTGTCCCTTTCTAGAGGTTACCAAAGGGAACTGAACTGGGAGTCAGCGCAACGTTTACCAGGAAGGGGAGTAGTCAGGTAAATTATGGAGTATTGGGTGGGAATACTGCACGGCCTCCATTAAAGGCAGGCAGGCCCGAGTGTGCGGACCTGAGGTGATGCCCACTGTGAATCTCAGGACCTAAATAACTCCCAGATCCAAGGAGAAATCACAAGGGAGGTGTGGAAATCTTTTGAAGTCACTGAAAATAAAAACATCGTTTGTGGGACAAAGCGAATGCAGTACTTAGCGAGATGTACTTAAATGCTTAGATGAGGGAGAAAAAAAAAACAAAGCAGACTCTCAGATCAACAGTCCAAGCTTCTAACTTCAGGAAGAAAAAGAAGAGCCAACTGAACCTAATGTGAGCAGCTATAGTAGGAAATAATGATGAGCAGAATTCAGTGAATCAGGAAACAGGAAAACGGAAAGATCACTGCAACCAAAGCTGTTTCATTGAAACAGTCAGTGAAGTGATCAACCCCAGACAGAATCATCGGGGGAGAAAACAGAATAAACAAACACGACAAAAGAAGATACGATGTCAGGAATGAAAGCGAGGACGTTCCCTCAGATCTCGCAGACGTTCAAGTATAAGAGAATATTATGAACCATCTCATGCCAAAAACTCAACAGCTTGACGAGGTGTACAGTGTGTCCTTGAAAGACACAAACTTGTGAAGCTGCTCAAGCATCAGATGACCCAGATCGTCCAATATCTAATAAAAGAGGTTGCATTTGTAGTTAAAAACCTTCTTACCAAAAAAAAAAAAAAAAAATTGCAGGCCCAGATGGCTTCCGGGGTGAATTCTACCACGCATTTAAGGAAGTAATACCCAGTCTTCACAGACCCTTTTTCAGAAAACACAAGAGGAGGAGGGAGCACTTCCTGACTGTTCAGGCCAGGAAAATACACGATGGGGAAATAGTAGGACACGCTGGGTGTTCCTACATTTCCTACCAACCCTGGCTCATACAGAGTGGCTCTGGAAGGACTCACGAGAAACTCACAGCAGGGCTGATCTTCGGGGGAACGGTTTGGTCATTACAACCCCTTTGGGTTTTTTAATTTTGTATGTGTATTGCTTTTTCCCAAAAGCGGCAATTATTTGGAAAACAAACAGCCTTCAGCGCTGTCCACAGAAATCCCCCCTGGGTACCTCAGGCAGACTAGCTCAGCCAAGGCCTCCGAGACCACCCTCCCCACCCCCAGCCCCGCCCCGTGGCCCCTGACCTGAGCTCCGCCTGCTGGCAGAGGCCGTCGAAGCGCTGGCACAGCTTGTGCACCTCGGCCTCCTGGCGCTCCAGGTCCGGGCAGTGCTCCTGGAAGCGGCTGGCCAGCGAGCCCGAGCACTGCTTGGCGGCCTGCAGGTTCCGCTGCACCTCGCCGAGGAGGGCCTTCCGGGCCTGCAGCTCGGAGGCCATGGCCTGCAGGGTGGAGAGGCAGGTGGCGGGCGCCGTGGCCAAGGGCTCCAGGGCCCAGAGTGCTTGGGGCCGCCCGCTTAGAAGGGGTGGTAGGCCTGGCCCGGTCAGTGACCAGGGCTTTGCCTCTGAGTTGGTCCTCAAACCTGAGGTCACTTCTACAATTTCCGTCCCGTGACAATGAACACCACCTGGGAAAAACAGCTTCTAAAACCCTGTGGCGCACAGCGCAGGCCGGTGACGCCGCGCACGGACCGGAAGGGCCCCCGGCGGAGGGGCTGCCCTCCGAGCATGCTTCCTGGACTCCCAGTGAGGCTGTCGCTACAAGGCAAGGGGTCTGTGAGGTGGTTCGTGAATGAGGGGCCTCCCACGGGCTCACAGACTGGCGCTTAGAGTGGCCCAGTGGCACCATGAAGATGGCAGGTGCCGGGCGAGGGGCAGAGCTGCCTCTGCTCGGCTGACCTGCCCGGCGGGCGTCTGAGCACAGGTGGCCAGGTCTGCTCCTTCAGAGAAACAGGGAGAGGGGGTGGCTACGCTGATACCTGATTTGAAGATACCAGCACCTGATTTCCGCAGGCCGCACAAACCCCTTGTGTGGCTGGGATTCCAAACCTGGAGAGACCTGCTGTCCTGGGCCTTGGGTCCCTCGATTGTCCAGAGGTGGAGAGCAAACGGGGGCCCTTAGAGCCCACGCCCAGCTCAGCAAGGGGCTCCCGGGGCCCGGAGTCCGCACACTCACCGCCAGCTCCTGCCTCCTGCTGTCCAGGGCCTGGCCACTCTCGGGCACCGTGTCCTCCTGGGCCAGCTGGGTCTCATACGTGGCCAGTATCTCCCGGCCCTGCTGCAGGCTCTTCTCCAGGCGGTTGGCGATGTCGAGCCTGAGGACACGAGTCAGGAGTTAGCTGAGGGGTGGAGGGTGGCCCGGCCCCTGACCACCCGGCCTGGCCTCCCCGCTGCCCGCCTGCACCCACTTCTCCTGGGCGGCTTCCAGCAGCTGCACCAGGCGCTCGTATCTGCGCTGGGTGTCCTCCACCCGCGTCCTCAGCAGGGCGGTGCTGCCGCTGTCCGGGAGGGCCCGCACGAACGCCTCGCCCTCGGCCGTGCTGCGCGCCTTCTCGGGCTCGATCCGCAGCAGCTCGTTGGTGATGTTCTGTGGGGACCAGAGCCCTCGTGTTGGCCGCAACCAGCGGCCCCTCTCCCCTGGGACACCCTCCCTGGGGTGGAGGCTGCCTGGGCGTCTGGGGCACTGGCCTAGGAGTCGGGGTCTAGAATGAGCATCCCTGGGGGTTCTGATGCACCCGACGGGGACTCAGGACTGATGAAAACCAACAGGTGACACCAAGCACTTCCAGTTCCCACTACTCCACGGGGATGGTGCTACTCATCTTTAGGGGGAACCCTGACGAGATGCGTACGACTCCATGTGGCTTAGGAGTTTGCAGCCACGCCCCCACCCCCGTACCAGGCCTTGGCTCAGCCCCTCCCAGCCCTGGCACGAGCCCCATCAAGGGCCACGGCGCTGCTCTGAGTTCCAAGCCTCCTCTGTTGACCGGGGAAGGTTGCACCCACAACGGAGGGGGCCAAGGACCCCAGAAACTGTGTGTGTGTGTGTGTGTGTGTGTGTGTGTGTGTGTGTAGGACGGTGTGTGTGTATGTGTGTAGGAGGGTGTGTGTGTGTGTGTGTGTGTGAAGGAGTTCCTGTGCTCCATCCTCCCGAGGCCCCCTGAGTGGGCAGCCAGCCCATTTTACTGAAGAAACTGAGGTCTGCAGTCAGGGCAAGGGGGCCGGCTCTGTCGGCCCAGAGCCCCTGGGCCACCGGGCGCCCCGCCTCTCTCCCAGCTGGGTGCTGACCTGCTTGGGCTGTAGTGCTGCCGTCATCAGCTCTATCAAGAGCCCTTTCTCCTGGAGACATGTCTGGGGGTACCAGGCCTCTGGTACCTCTTCAGTTCTCAGCCTAGGAACAGCACCTCTCCCTGCGACTCACGGCTTCCCGTTACACATGGCAAGTAGACCCGTGGAGCATCCAGAGCTCCCACGGGCATGAGACCGTGGGCAGGGCCCCTGGGAAGCCCACGGGGCCAGCCTGTGCCCCCAGCCCTGGGTACCTTGAGGTCCTTGGCCCGCTCGGCGCTGTCCTGCACAGCCCGGCCCTGCTCCAGCGGCGGCCGCAGGATGGCCGTGATGGCCTTCTCCTGCCGGTCCAGGTCGCTGGCCACCTTGTCCAAGCCGGCCAGCAGCTGGCGGCCCTGCAGGTCCGAGGCATCTGCTGGAGGGAGGTCAGAGTCAGGGGAACGTGGGGGCCCTGGGGGTGTTTAGGGGTCAGCTCAGCGTGTCCCCCCCCACCTACCGTGCTGTTCCGTCTGCTGCACAGACCCTGGATCCAGGCCCCTTCCCCGTCCCCCCAGAGCCTCAGGCAGTGGCCCTGGTACCCACCTCCAGAGCTCTCTGCCTTCAGCACCTCATGCTGCTCCTGGAGCGCCTTTCTGCTCCCAGCTGCCTTCTGCCGCAGGCTCTGGTACTGGCTGCCCAGGCTGTGACAGCAAAAAATGGGCTGGAGACCCTGAGGCAGTCCATGCCCCCACCACCCACATTAGCGGGACCCTGGGCTCTGGCTCAACAGGCAGCCCTGAGGAGTCAGGCAGCTCCTCAAAATGCTTTGAAAAGTCAACACAACACATGCACACAGAGGATCTGCTGAAACACCGGTTTCTCTCTGCTCCCAGGTTCAGTGGGCCCCTTCCGCCTCTCCTTTCTTCCTCTCTTTTTCCTTTGTAGCAAGTCTTACGACCTACAATGGTCTTGTTTGCTCATAACTTTTCCCCGCCACGATGCTTTCTCCGAGGGAGCAATGCATAGCAGATGTTCAATACATATCCGCTGAACGAATAAATGAAGGAGTTCCTGAATCGCTCATTCAACACAGATTTCTTTGGTGCCTGCTTTGCACCAGGTATGGAACAAGACCCTGAAAGTATACCACATCTCAAGGAACCTCTGCCCGGTGGGATGGACACACAGACACAGAGCAGCCTCATGAGAGCAGCACACGAGGTGGGAGAAGGTGCTTGGGAGCCAAGAGGCGGCAGCCTTTTGTCCTGGAGCCAGAGTGGAGGACAAGGGGAGGGGGCAATCAGGGATGGCTTCACAGAAGACGTGGCCCCCGGGGCTGGGGTCTTCAAGCCAAAAGGTCTGAGTCAACAAAGCGATGGGTTGACGTGCAGGTGGAGGGAGTTACGCGTGCCCAGGCCCAGGGGCACCTGCAGAGAGGCCCCTCCCTGCAATGTGCCCAGAGCCAGACACTCACACACAAGTTGGCCAGGCCAATGGGATCTGCTGCTGTCCCACCTGAGCCTCCAAAGGGGGTGCACGTGTAGGACATAAGTGGCACCCTGAGGCTCAGCTGTGGTGCCCAGGGCTGTGAATGGGGCCTGGGAGCCAAGGGGGTGCGGCCACACACCACACCAGCTCCTCCTCCTTTACCCCATACCTTTCAGCCAGAGCCAGGGCCTCGGGGTCAGTGGGCGGGATCATGAAGCAGACGGCCGGGGCGGTCAGCTTGTTCCCCGCACTGTCGGTGAGGTCCCAGCTCTCCCCATTGTTCCTCTGCAGGGTGTAGCTATAGCCCCGAGAGATCAGGCCCTGGTGGGGAACAGGCCAGTCAGGACACATGGAGAGACCTATCACAGCTGGTGGCCGGAAGCCCAGTCACTGCCGAACTCTGGGACCTGGGGAGCCTTAGCCTGTCTCTCAGAAACTCCTCAAGACGTTTCATCATAAAGAGAGGCTCTGCCAGCCTAACACCCACCTGGACTTCCCTCTGGGGACCCGCTTCCGCCCATGCAGTCCCAGCCCAGGGAGTCTCCTCCCTTCATCCTCTGACTGCTCAGGGTGAACGTGTGACTCAGGTCTGGCCAATGAGAGAATGGCACTCGCAGTGATTGGTTCAGGCTGCACACATGACTCAAGAGTGGGCCAATGAGAACCTTCCCTGAGACATCTGCTGGAATAACTGGCGCCTCTAAGCTGGTGGGACAGAAGGCCAGGGCAGCAGGTGGGACCATGCGGGGGACGGGGCGCTGGCAGAGAGTGACCCCAATGATGGAGATGAACACAGGCTCCTGAAAACATCTGAGGTCATGTCTCCTCCCTGTCATCCCTTAGACCTTTCAGTGAGTGGAGCAGAGGCCAATCTGGGCCCAGTCTGCCTGGGGCACCTGGAACACCTGGGCAGGGGCTCACCTGGTCACCCTCGAAGTCACAGAGCGCCTCCACGGGGATGGGCTTGAGGGGCGTCTCCCGGCGGTACTTGAGGGGCACCACCTGCTGCCCTCGCTTCTGCAGCCCCCGCACCACATGCTCGTACTTGTCCAGAGCCTTCTCCTGGTCCTGGATGTGGAGGGGAGTGCCCAGGTGAGACCACGCAGCCCTCTCCAGGCAGCAGGCAGGGAGTCGGGGAAGGGCCTACTCGGCGGGCAGCACTCACATCCAGCTCCCGCAGCAGCAGCTCAATCTGGTATCGGTCCTTGAAGTCAGGGCTGTATTTCTGGTTCAGGTCTGAGTCCACCTTGCGAAGCAGCTCCTGGGCATCCTTCATGTCTTTGTGGAACTAGGGGAGACCAGAGGGCCCCATCATGGGTGGGAGTCCACCAGGATGCCTGAGGCTCATCCTGGCTGTGACTTGAAGCCCACTCCCAGGTGGGGCTGGGCCTCCCACTCACCCTGAATCACAGGGATGCCCCCAGCCCTCCCCAGCCCACCTTCCTGGGGGGCTTCACAGGGAGAGACTGGGTCCCTTCTCAGGAATCCATGCAATGCCACCTCTATGACAAGCTGGTTTCATGTCCATACACCAGAAACCTTAGGGTTCTCCTCTATTCCACTCCTGTCTTTGTGCTGGGAACACCCTGACTTATTCTAAGCCTCAGTACATGGAAGGCAAGCCTCCCCACTTGGTTCTGGGAAACTCTTGCCCGTTTTTCAGCCTATCAGCTCTGGAATCATTCACTGACAGCTGTCCCCTGGGCTGCAGCTGAACATGATTTTGGGATCCCTGGGAAGTCCACAGCCCGGCAGGACTGAGACACTATGACGCCGAGTTAGTTATGTCAGTGCCATCTGAGTTCCAATGTCCCCAAACTGCCTGCTCACAAGAATCACGTGCAGCTGTCTTATTAAAAACACATTCCAGTGGAAATACTGTAGTATCCATCAACATTGTGAATGGAGAAACACAACATGGTCCACGCATACAATGGAATCGATGGAATATTATTCAGCCGTGAAAAGGAATGAAGTTCTGGTTCATGATGAACCTTGAAAACGTTTTGTTCAGTGAAAGAACCAAACACAAAAGGCCACAGATCATGTGAGTCCACTTCTATGAAATATCTAAAATGGGCAAATCCAAAGAGACAGAAAGTAGAGGGGTGGTTATCAGGGGTTGGAACGGGGGAGGTGACTGCTTATTAGGTACAGAAGTTCTACTTGGGGTGGTGAACACGTTTTGGAAAGACAGTGGTGACGGTTGCACAACATTGTGAATATAATCACTGCATTGGGTTGTGCACTTAAGAATGCCTAAAATGGCAAACTTCATACAATACATATCCCAAAACGAAAACCCCACACACCTATTCCTGCACCTGTGCCATCTTGGTGAGTTAAGACTCTCCAGTCCCAGCCCCCAGGGGAGGCAGACAAGGGCCTGGAAATCTTAGGGCACATGCATGTCTACCATGAGAACCACAGACATCGGGAGGCGTGGGAAGGCAGCTCTGAAAGGCTCCCAAGGAAGCGGTGCTGAGCCCACAAGGGAGCCAAGTGGGCGCTGGGTGCTCCCCCCATGGGGCCCGGCTGGCAGGCACCTGGTGGTAGTCTTCCATGTACTTCAGGTGGCTCTCCTCGCAGATGAGCAGGTTCAGGTATTCCTTCCAATCTGCGTGGACAGCCTCCATGTGAGCCTGCCAGGAGAAAGGGGGCACATTGCTGCTGGCCAGGTATCTGGGGCAGGGCTTCCCAGGTGGCACTAGCGATAAAGAACCTGCCTGCCATTGTAGCAGATGTAAGAGATGTGGGTTCGATCCCTGGGTCGGGAAGAGCCCCTTGAGGAGAGCAAGGAAATCCATTCCAGTATTCCTGCCTGGAGAATCCCACAGACAGAGGAGCCTGGCAGGCTACAGTCCACAGGGCAGCAAACAGTCGAACATGACCGAAGCGATTTAGCACACACACACACACAGGTATCTGGGACACCAGGGGCGGGATGGCAGGATTCCAGACCAGAAAAGGGTAGAGGAGAGGGGCATCTGGCTTCTGCATGGGTGTGACTCCCAGCCAGTTCCTGCCCAGGAGTGGGAGGAGGAGAGAGGAGGATGTATTGAGGAGTCAAGCAGGGCTGCCATGTTCGGGCACACAGGTTGTGCACTGCACAAGGGACAAGTAGGGGCTATGTCTGCCCAGACCACGTGGTGCTTTTAAAAAAATCTTACAGGGTACTCCCCAAATTCATGTCCACCAGAACTCAAAATGTGGCTTTATTTGGAATAGGACTTTTGCAGATATAATCAGTTAAGAATATCAAGATGAAATCCTAGATTCAGGGTGTCCTTATAGGAAGAGAAGAGGACACACAGGTGAGAAGGCCATGTGGACACAGAGGTGGAGATAGGAGGTGTCCGTCTAGTCAAGGCTATGGTGTTTCCAGTGGTCATGTATGGATGTGAGAGTTGGACTGTGAAGAAAGCTGAGCGCTGAAGAATTGATGCTTTTGAACTGTGGTGTTGGAGAAGACTCTTGAGAGTCCCTTGGACTGCACGGAGATCCAACCAGTCTGTTCTAAAGGAGATCAGCCCTGGGATTTCTTTGGAAGGAATGATGCTAAAGCTGAAACTCCAGTACTTTGGCCACCTCATGCAGAGAGTTAACTCATTGGAAAAGACTCTGATGCTGGGAGGGATTGGGGGCAGGAGGAGAAGGGGATGACAGAGGATGAGATGGCTGGATGGCATCACCAACTTGATGGACGTGAGTCTGAGTGAACTCCGGGAATTGGTGATGGACAAGGAGGCCTGGCGTGCTGCGATTCTTGGGGTTGCAAAGAGTCGGACACGACTGAGCAACTGAACTGAACTGAACTGCAGGAAAGCCAAGGATTGCCAGCAGTCACCAGACTCAAGAAAAGAGACAAGGAAGGATTCTCCCCTAGAGCCCTCAGAAGAAACAAGCCTGCCAACACCTTGATTCTGAATTTCTGGCCTCCAGAACTATGAGAGAATAACTTTCCATTGTTTAAAGCCTCCAAATTGGTGGTCATTTGTTACAACAACAACAGGAAACTAATACAGGCACCACGTGGGCTTCAGAAGTCTAGAGACCGAGGGCCAGGGCATCGAGAGAGGAGGCAGGGCCAGACAGAGGAAAGGGAGACGGCAAAGTGGAGAGACAGACAGACACTGGACACAGGACCCTGGGGCCTGCCTGAGTGCAGGGAGCCCAGAGCAGAGGTCACCTGGAGGCCAGCCTGAAGCAAGTGTCCCTCCCTGGGGCTCACGCACTTCAATGGAGTTCCTCCCGGGGTGCTCGGCGGCGAGCAGCTGGTCACCCTCGCTGTGCAGCTTGTTAATTCTCTCCTCTTTGGCCTCCAGGTTCCGGTGGATGAAATTCTGCAGCGAGGGCAGTGGAGGGGCTCAGCGCCCAGCTGGGCAGCCCCGAGCTCCTTCCGGGGCCCCCTGCCCCACACCCCCAGAGCCCAGCACCCACCTCGTACTGGCGCCGGCGGCTGGGGTAGTTGAGGTTGCGGTCACTCCAGTCATACTGTATGCGGCCCTGGGCCTGCTGGTCCAGCCAGTACAGCTCGTTCGTGCACCGCTGCATGTAGTCCTGCAGTGAGCTCAGGTGCCGCTGCCGTGCCTGTGACGCCGCCTGCAGGCAGGCAAGAACAGGGCTGCAGCCTCGCCGGCAAGGGACTCCCTCCACACCTCCTGCCCCGCTGGACTCCCTTGGATAAGTCATCTGACCCTCCCAAACCCCTTCATTCATTCAGCAAACGTTTATTGTGCATCTACTGAGTGCTGGGCTAATGCACAAAGAGACTTGGGTTCTATCCCTGGGTCGGGAAGATCCCCTGGAGGAGGGCATGAACCCACTCCAGTGTTCTTGCCTGGAGAATCCCATGGACAAAGGAACCTGGCGGGCTACAGTCCATAGGGTCACAAAAGTCAGATATGACTGAAGCAACTTGGCATGTATGCAAGTGCTGGGCATGGCTCCAGGCCCTGCGATATAGCAGTGAGCGAGACAAAACCCTCACAGAATAGACATGCTTGTGGAGCCTCGGTTTACTCATCTGCAAAATGGGAATAACAGCACAGATCTCATAGGGCACCAAGCCTGGCATACAGTTGGTGCTCCATAAACGTCAGCAGCTACGCTTCTGCTTTTGTCTTTAACATGTCATGGTGCAAACTACCACAGGGCAGTGGGGAGGGGGTGTCTGAATTCCACTATGCAAATGAGAACAGTGGTGAACACGTACGGGGGAGCCCACCATGTCCCATGACTGTGCAAAGACTTATCCAACATCAACTCATGCAACCCTGAAAGCTTCCTGTAAGCCAAGGAGTGGAAGTGACTCCATTTTACAGATGAGGAGACTGAGGTCCCCAGAGACTCAGCAGCTCATGCTTGAGGTCTCCCCACCTAAAGGGGGTGGAGGCGGCCCAGCTCCAGAGCCTCCTACTATGAGCTACACTGTTACCGTCCCTACATTCTCTTGTCTGAGGTGTCTGTAACATTCACAACAAGAAAGCATTTACGCATCACGTGCAGTTATAAAAAAGAAGGTTTTGAAAAGAGAAATAGAGAACTTTTGCTTATTAAGCACCTGGCATTGTACTTGGCACATAGTAGGTGCTCAATGAAAAATTAAGCAGCAAACAGTAGGATAAACTATATCACAGGGTCTCTTGGGATTTCCTATGAGCAAAGGGCAATCAGGGTTGCCTCGCAGATAGGGGCTCGGGATACTGCTTCTCCCCACTTCATCCCCCTCCATCCTGCTTGAAGTGTTAACCGCACACACTTCTTTGCCCACAGCCCGGCTTCCCATCCCCTCCCATCCCGGTCCTGGGGGCGTCTCACCAGCAGTTTCTGGTACTTGGCCTGGAGTTCACCGTTCTGCTCCTGAGGATGAGGCCGAGGACACGGGTTAGGGTGGGGGGCTGCAGGCAGCAGCCCCTCCTCCCCAGGGTCCCTTCTACCCCTCCCCCGAGGCACACACCTTGGCCAGGTGGGGCCCGATGGCCTTGACCTCGTTGTGAAAGACGTTGTGTTGCTCCACCTGCTGGCCTACCAGCGGGAGTTCCGTCCCGAAGCCCTGGCTGCTCAGCTCGTCCTGGCCAGGGAGGCGGGGGCACGACACACATGGGCATGGGCCGGGGGCCCAGGACTCGCAGGCCACCCAGGACCCATGCCCCGGGAACCTTAGCCCTCCTCCTCACAGCGCCATCCGAGGAGGCAGTTAAGTAGCCCCGGAGGGAGGAGGGAAGAGGTTGTCACCCTGATCACATTTAATCTCACTGCAACCTCAGAGGCCCTTGTGGTTTCCATTTCACAGATGGGAAAACAGAGGCTCGGCTGGGGGAGTCACTTGCTCAGGATCACACCAGTGGCCGGGCTTCTCCGAGGTGGAGATGGGCTGGTGAGGGCACAGGAAGACCAGCGGCCAGCCAGAAACCTGGCTGCTGCCCCCAGCTGACCAGCACCCCAAAGATCCTGGGAGGGTTCCAACCTCCAGCACATCTGCTGTGTGACCCTGGGCTAGGCACTGCACCTCTCTGAGCCTTGCTCATCTCATCAACAAAGACATCAGGAAATAACCAGGAACAGCAGGACACCAGTGCCCATGCAATGGAGGGAGGGCTCCTGGCCCTTACACGGCCCCACCCCAGCCGAAGCCCGGGCCGTACCAGCTTTTCCTCCACCAGCGCCTCCCAGTTGACCTGCGGGTCCACCTCTTTCACCACCAGGTTGTAGATCTGCTTGTGTTTCCCGCGGAGGTTGGTCACACGCTCCTTCAGCTGACGGATGCTGAGTGGGAAGGGGAGAGACCACCTTGGTTAGCAGGGCTGGTGGGCAGGTGTAGTGTTTCTGCCTCAAGGTGGGTCTCCCACCCAGGCCCCAGTCTCAGGTTTCTGCTCAGTGGCCTGGAAGGTCAGGGTCACAGTGGCCTTGGGTCCAGGCAGTCACTCCCTGCCCTGCTCCTGCCCACTTTCTTTTATCCTGCATTCCCCCACCAATATTTCCCCAGGGCCTACTATGTGCCATAGAGGTTTCCAGAACAAACAGGCCAGTCTGCTGCTCTCTGGAGCCCACTATCCACCCGGCAGGGCCCAGGGCTGGGCTGGGACAGGGACAGTGCTCTGTCCATGTCTGAGCTGAGGCAAGAGCCAGGAGCTCAGAAAGCCAGCCAGGCATCAGGCAGGGGACAGTGCACTCACAAGCTTGGAGGTCGGGGACTGCGATCACACTGTGACCAGGACAGGGGACCGGGTACTCCAAGCCTCAATTTCCCTAGCTGTGAAATAGGTTGTTGGAAGGATCACGTGAAGTGTTCAGCTAGGGCTGGCCCCACCGTCAGCCCTCCACAAACCCTGACTCAGGTGTCTGCACACTGAGCGGCTACAGCCCCGCTGCTCTGACTCCGAGTGGCTCCCTCAGGACCAGAAGCGGAGGGGACCTACTCCTCGGCGATCATGTCCCCCTGGGGGTGCTTCATGTGCTTGGCGATGGCCGCGTCCGCCTCCAGCACGTAGAGCAGCTTCTCAGAGTCTGACACCTTCTGCAGGGCCACATCCCGGTGCTCGGGCTGCTGGCCCTCCTGCAGCCGGGCCAGGTCCTGCGAGAGGCACGAGAAAGGGGTGGGGAAGACAGAGGGCAGGGACTCAGGGGGCACAGCCAGGATCGGGGGGCTCCCCTGGCCCTGCCCAGCCCCTGCTCTGAGATAGCAGGCTCGGGACACGGCTGTGCACAGAGAGACATGGCCCATCCAGCCCAGGGAGGAGGGCAGTGTGTGCGCGAGCTCAGTTGTCTGACTCTTTGCAGCTCCGTGGACTGTAGCCTGCCAGGCTCCTCTGTCCATGCGATTTTCCAGGCCAGAATACTGGAGTGGGTTGCCATTTCCTCCTCCAGGGGATCTTCCCAACCCAGGCATAGAACCTGCGGCTCTTGCATCTCTTGCATTGGCAGGCAGATTCTTTACCACTGTGCCACCAAGGGAGGAGGGAGACCCCAGGAAAGGCCTGTCAATAAATAAACCTCAGGAACCCCCTAGCAGTCCAGTGGTTAGGACTCCACATTTCCACTGCAGGGGGAGATGGGTTCGCTCCCTGGTCAGGGAACAAAGATGACAAAGTTTGCACCGGTCGGAGTTTACCAAGGAAGCACAGCAGAGGTGGAACGTGGGGACCTGCTTGAGCTCGGGCTCTAGGATTCAGTGAGGCCTCCCCCGAGGCAGTGACACAGGCTAAGAATGAAGGAAGAAGGGGAAGAGTATTGGAGGCAGAGGGAGTGGCCTGTGTGAAGGTCCTGTGGCAGGAAATGATGACTGGAAGGACGGTCAGGGGAGGAAGCTGGGGGTGGGACAGGGCATGGTGCCACCCATCCTTAAAGGCGACTCCTCCAGGGGGTCCTCAGGGGAGCGGGTCCAAGCTAGGGGCACAGTCGGGTGTTGCGACAAGGCCCAGGCGAGAGCTGAGGGTGGCCCGTGCTGGGGTGTTGCCAGTGAAATGGCGAGAATGAACAGAGTGGGTGGACGTCTGGGAGGTACAGTTGCTCAGTCGATGATGAGTCCCAGTTGTTGCTGTTCAGCCACTAAGTCATGTCTGACTCTTTGCAATCCCATGGATCTGCAGCACACCAGGCTTCCCTGTCCTTGACTATCTTCTGGAGTCTGCTCATGTCCATTGAGTCAGTGATGTTATTTAACCATCTCATCCTCAGCCATCCCCTTCTCCTTTTGCCCTCAATCTTTCCCAGCATCAGGGTCTCTTCCAAAGAGCTGGCTCTTTTCGTCAGATGGCCAAAGGATTGGAGCTTCAGCATCAACCTTTCCACGAATATTCAGGGTTTATGAGTCCAGGGTCTCTGATAATTTAGGGAAGAATGATGAACTGGCAGTGGGAACAGCAGGTTAAACACAGCCTGTTAATCCACTTAGTGGACTTTCATGGAGTGCAGATGGGCTCTGAGCCAGGCCCGGGGGTGGGCGGGGGGACGAGTCAGAGACTGGACTGAGCACAGGTGGGGCGGGGGGGATCACACAAGGGACCTCGGAGGCCAGTTCTCTACCCCCAGCTGGGGGTCAGTGTCCCCATCTCTGCAATGGCAGTAAGAGAAACCCATGTTTCAGCAGAGGCAGCCAAGGGACCAGGGGATTATCCCTCAGCTGCCAGAAGATGGGAGTACAGATGGGGACGAGCTCAAAACCACCAAGTGAGAGGAGCCGGGCACTGAAGGCCACGCCCCTCAGGACTGGTTTATGGGAACTGCCCCAAGTAGGTGGATCCATAAAAGAGGCTAGATGGGAGCAGGAATCCGCAGTCAATACACAGGGGAGCTTACAAAGGGATTACAGTTTTGGAAACCGACCTGTGAGGATGGCTGCACCCCTTGGTGATGTTACTAAAAAAATCACTGCACTGTGTGCTCGAAGGGGGTGCATTTTCTGATCTGTAAAACCCGCCTCAATAAAGCTGTTAAAAAAAAGAAAAAGCACAAAAGGCAGAAACAGCAAAAGGCAAAAGAAGTGAACGGAGGTGGTGGTGTGCCTGGTACAGTGTAAAATGACTCAGCTCCCTCTTGGAGGAAGAGATGGTATCCAGCCCACATTCCAGGTCTTTCCTGGGCCAACTCTGGGAGGGCTGGGCAGCCAGGGGTGGGGCTTTGGAGGTGAGACCCATGTGGCAGAAGGTCAAAGTCGCTGGACCATCGCCCCACTGCGGGTAGGTCTGGCTGGTTAAAAAGTTTCAACATCATGGTTCTTGGCTTGGGTGGAATTTTATCGGCTCCATCTTCGCCAGTTGATCTGAAGCTCTGCTGGGCAATGACCGTGTCAAAGATTAATTTTGCAAAAGGAGGAAGTAAATTAATCATCTCCTAATTCCCAGAGGTGCAGGGCCTCGTGGGAATGCAAAACCTGTCCAGCCAAAACGAGAGAGAATATCCAGCCAAAAGATGCCACACAGGCGTTCAAGAGTCCACAGTCGGGCAAGACTGATCAATGAGGACAGGTCAGCGCTGTGGTTACCTTGGGGGTGGGGGGGTGACATTGATTGCAAAGGTCCCCCAGGACCTTTCGGGAAATGTCCTTTGACTTGACCTGAGTAAAGGTTCCATGGGTACCGACTGACGCGAAAACTCACAAGCGTGAACTCTTAAAAGTTGGACACTTACCACAGGCAAGTGTTTTTAAGTACAAAAAAAAAGTCATAGGGACCGACGTATCCTGTAAATTTTGCCCACACTGACGGACAGATAATCAATAAAGCAAATCCAGGAGACGGTTACTGGTAGGATCTGTGTGGTGAGGTTACAGGTGTTCCCCAAGCCTTCCGGCTTTTCTGGCATTTAAAAATTGGGATAGGTACAAAAAGAATCCTGGAGTGGGTTGTCATATCCTTCTCCAGGGGATCTTCCCAGTCCAGGGGTCAAACCAGGGTTTCCCGTATTGCAGGCAGATTCTTTACCATGTGAACTACCAGGGAAGCCCCAGGAATAATAGACGGGGTTGGCATTCTCATCTCCAGGGGATCTTCCAGACCCAGGGATTGAACAGGGGTTTCCTGCATTGTGGGCAGATTGTTTACCATCTGAGCCACCAGGGAAAGCAGAGCAGTGCACAAGGCCACACACTGTGTGATTCTGTTTCTATGAAATACCCAGAATATGTATATTCAAAGAGACAGAAGGCAGAGTCGCGGGCAGATGGGCACAGGGGTTCCCTTTGGGAGGATGAAAGCACCTTGGGACCAGAAAGACGTGGTCATTGCATATCATAAACGTATGAAATGCCATGAAATTCTACACTTTAAATGCTTCACTTTATCTCATGTGAACCTCACTTCCATTTTAGAAAATAGGAAAATTAAAGAGAACTTTTGGGTTCTCTTTTAATAAAATTAATTTTAACTTATAAATGAATAGATATATTTATTTATGAATAGTTTTAAATTATTATTTATAAAACATTAAATAAAATAAAATTAATAATGATGTTTTCTTCTGAAAGAAGGAAGAGAAAAGACAAAAAGATTAGCCCGTGCCATCTCCAAAATCTGGTTTAAGTTTGTTCATTTGAATTAAAACAAAGAACAAATTCAAAATGATCTTCCAAACACATCCTTGCTACTTTGAGTCATGACTCTAAGCAAATACCATGAGACGAGGGCTGGGGTCTATTCCCTCACACTCTCACAGGCCAGAAAAAGTCAGAGAGACACCGGATGTGAGGGGATGGTCTTCCCCTCTGCTGGTGGAATCATATGCCATCTTAATTTGCTTCTTTATACTTGTTTATTGGCCCCAAAATGTTTGTCACGAACACATATTACTTTTATTAGGAGGAAAAAATGACACACCCCAAAAAGCTGTTTTCATTTAGGAAAGCGCACACACCACCATAGCAATCATGAGAGTGGGGACAAAAAAAAAATGCCAGAGGGACTGGGCATCAGGGCTAGGGCACGGCCAGAGGGAGGGATGCTGGAGGGTCAGCTGAGGCCGGAAAGAAAGAGGAGGGGTGGAAGCGGGGAGGGGGAAGGGAGGTCCTGGGGGAGGGAGACCCTAGGGGCGCAGAGCACCCTCTCGTCCACCCTGCCCCTGTCCCGAGCTCTCCCCACCCCCTACTTCTCACCCGAAGGGTGTCATTCCCCCCACCCACCCCTGTTCCTCAGGGGAGTGGACACCTGGGCGGTCAGCCGAGAGGCAGCCATGTCTGGGCCTGGGGCCAGCCATGGGGCCAGCCAGCCTCATGACCTGTCCACCCTCAACGCCCCTGCGCTCCTCTGGACCTGCGTCTTAGTCATGCCTGGAATGTGGATGAAATACAGACACCCGTTTAAATTCAAATTTCAGGTAAACAATGGATAATTCATAATATAAGTATATCCCAAGTAGTGCATGGGAGACATACCCACAAAAATTTGCATCCTAAACTTCAAATGGAACTGGATATCCTGTATTTTCATTTGCTAAATCTGGCAACACCCCCTCTAGGGGTGGGGGAATGGCTCTGAGGTCAGCTCTGTCACTGACACAGTCCATCCTGGCCCTCTCTAGCTACAAAGAAGGTATGAACTCAACCACTCTGGGCTGGTGGGGAGGGGTTCGAAGAGGAGGCAGCCAGCTTAGCAGCTCACAGGTGTGAGCATGGCTGCACGGCTGCCCGTGGAGCAGGATCCCTGGGAGAACCTTTGGGCTCGGGCCGGTTGTTACTGAGGCATAGAGTGGGGAGATGATTTGGCCCGCCTGCGTCTGAGTAGTGGCAGTGGTAGGGAAGCGAGGATGATGATGCTGTTAATCAAAGGAAGCCCTGCATGGCACCCGCATACGTGCCTTGTGCTCAGTCACTCAGTCGTGCCCGACTCTGTGCGGCCCCGTGGACTGCAGCCCGCCAGGCCCCTCTGTCCATGGGATCCTCCAAGCAAGAATACTGGAGTGGGTTGCCATTTCCTTCTCCAGGGCATCTTCTCGACCCAGGGATTGAACCTGGGTCTTTAAGGTCTTCCTGGGTCTTTAAGAGCTTCCCTGGTGGCTCAGATGGTAAAGCGTCTGCCTGCAATGTGGGAGACCCGGGTTCGATCCCTGGGTTGGGAAGATCTCCTGGAAAAGGAAATGGCAACTCACTCCAATGTTCTTGCCTGGAGAATCCCACGGACGGAGGAGCCTGGGGGCTACAGTCCACGGGGTCGCAAAGAGTCGGACACGGCTGAGCGACTTCACTTTAAGGTCTATCTGCATTGGCAGGAGGGTTCTTTAACCACTGGCGCCACCTGCATAATCTCATCAAATCTCTCCAGCAGCCCAGGAGACCGGGTGATGGTTTCCCCTTTCGGGTGCACAGGGAGGTAAGGCGACTTCCTCAAGGTCACACAGTAAGTGGCAAAACCAAGGTCCTAGCCAAGGCCTGGCTCCTGAGACTGTGGTTCTGCTCCAGACAGGGCCCAGGCTGCAGGAACTCGGTATCCGGGGTGGAGGAGCTGGTATTAACAGCACTAAGAAGGCTCCTCTTCAATGTGTCTCCACCTGGGCACTGGACATTTGAGGCTGAATCATTCTGTGCTCTGTAGGCTACATAGCAGCCTCTCTGGCCTCCATCGCTAGATACCTGACCCCGCACTCCCCAGGGTGCCGTGGCTAAAAATGTCTCCAGACATGACCACATGTCCCCTGGAGCAGAATCACGCCCAGGTGAGAACCTCGGGGTCATCTGAGCCCCGGGTCCCCAGGGGGCTGGCATCTCGGGGGCACCAAGTGGGAGGCGGGCACTCACTCTCTGCATCTTGGCTTCCGTGTCCACGATGTTCCTCTCCACCTGGTCGGCATTCTTCTGCAACTGCTCGATGAGCTCCGACAGCTCCTTGTTAGAGACGCTGCAGGCAGAGAGCCAGGAGGTGAGCCATGGGGCCGGAGGGCAGGGGCGGGGTCCCGCCAGCGCCCCGGCCTCCCAGGCCATCCCCAGCCCTGGGCTCAGAGGGAAGCTGCCCAGTGAGCCTGGAATGGAGCTTGGCTGTACCCCCAGGGCAATGTCACTAAAGGCACAGAGTGAGGCGGCGCCGTCCGGGAATCAGCCTCTGCTCTGGCCGTCACCCCAGTGCTTCTATTTGCCATGCTGGCAGAGCAAGTGTACTGTGCTCTCCCACTTTTTTTATTGAGATATAACTCACATGTCATAAAATTCACCCCTTAAAAGTGTGCTAATTCTGGGAATCCCCTGGCGGTCCAGTGGTTAAGACCACACGCTCCCAGTGCTGGGGGCCCAGCTTCGATCCCTGGCCAGGGAACGAGATGCCACTTGCTGCAACTAAGAGTTCACATCCCGCATGTCATGACTAAGACCCGGTGCAGCCAAATAAACCAATAAAAGTAAATTTGAAAAATAAAGTGCATAATTCAGGGGTTTCAGTATATTCACAAGGTTGTATAACCATCGTTGCTATGTAATCTCAGAATATTTTCACCACCCCCAAATAGAAACCCCACCCCCTTCAGCAACTCACTCCTCACCATTCCACCCCATGGCCCCTAGCGACCACAAATCCACTTTCTGTCTCTATGGATTTGCCTACTCTGTACAACATGGGGCCTTCCGTGTCTAACTTCTTTCACTTAACAATATCTTGAGGGTCATCCGTGTTGTAGCTAGTGTGTGACCGTGCTCCATTCCTGTTTATGGCTGCATAATATTCCACAGCT
Organism: Bos indicus; assembly: GCF_029378745.1. Classification (NCBI taxonomy): domain Eukaryota; kingdom Metazoa; phylum Chordata; class Mammalia; order Artiodactyla; family Bovidae; genus Bos; species Bos indicus. Next base: position 5,026,930 of record NC_091784.1, read on the forward strand.
TGGCTATGTCACATTTTATTTATCTGGTTATCCACTGATGGGACATTTGGGCTGTTTCCACCTTTTGGCCATGATGGCTCAGACTGCTCTGAACACTTGGGTACAAGTTTTTGTGTCAGCAGTCTTATTATTAAATACCTGATACTTTTCTTTCAATCTACTCATTCTTTATATTTAAATAAACTTCCTAAGAAAGAGGACTTGCTTCCCCATTGTAAACAGAAAACCAGAAGCCCTTGCCATAAAGAGGTAATAGCCAAAATAAATTCCATAGAAATAAAAGGATGGCATTAAGTTCTAGCTGGACACTTGGCTGCCTGCACACGTTGAAACTGAGCCCTGCCCTCTCCTGCTTAAAGGCAGAGCTTGGCATGCACGCCCTGCAGCCAAGCTAGAGCTCTGCTGGCACCGAGCTGAGACCTCCTGAGAGTTCTCAGAGTGTCTGGGAGAGATTTGAAATCGGAAAGGCTTTCTCATTTGGCGTTTCTGTGTTCCCTCTGGCTGTATCTGTCTGCCCTGCAAAATCACACTTCAGCCCACCCTGGCAAACACCATGTGGGAGTGGAGGAGACCTTGGTTTTGGACTCAGATGTGCGCTGGGGCTGTGTGACTTGGCCAAGCTGCTGTCCCTCTCTGTGCCTCTGCTTCCCGCTATCAGATGGACCTTTCCCAGTTGGGTGTTAGGAATGGGAGTGAGGTTATGCAGGCAAAGAGCTGGGTGCCCCATAAGCCTCATGAAGGTTCATGATTATACTTAAGGAGCCTTAATGATGATTGTCCAGCTCCTTGTTTTCTTTAAACAAAGGAAGAAACGAAGGCCAGAAAGGGAAGCAGCTTGGTCCCCGCCACACGGCTACCCAGCAGTGGCTGAGATCGGTACTTAGTCCTCCAGTCTCCATCAAAGACCTCACACACTGACTCCAAAGACTGAGGGCAGGAGGAGAAGGGGACAGCAAAGGATGAGATGGTTGGATGGCATCACCAACTCCGTGGACACGAATTTATGCAAACTCTGGGAGATAGTGAAGGACAGGGAAGTCTGGCATGCTGCAGTCCACTGGGCTGCAAAGACACGACTTTGCAGACACGACTGAGCGACTGAACAACAGCAGGGTCTGAGGCTCAACACTGCAGATACTACTGATGCTGCGGGAGAAGCCGGAGTGGTGGCAGAAACAGGCACACGAACAGAAGCTGCAAGACTGTCCAGCTCAGGCCCAAACCTTGCCTGGGGGTCTGCTCTGTACCAGGTCTGGATACACAGGCGCTAGGAGGCGAGAGGGTTAGGGTCTTGGCGAACAACACCCAGGCCACACCCTTTGTGAAGAAAACCAAGGAGGCAGCCTTTCCCAAAGTGGGGCCCCAGGAACCCTGGTCTTGTAAATTGCTCCTGGAATGAAAGCTTTGTCACTCAGGTGGTTAGGAAAACCCGACCCCTCAATAAGTCAGTAAAGGCTCTGAGAAGTCCTGTGGTGGAGAAAGCTGATATTCAGTGGAGCACCCAGGAAGGCTCAGAAGAGGGGACTGTGCATGGAGGCTCTGGGTAAGGTGGGGTGAGGCTGCCAGGCCATGGGCCAACTCCCATCACCCCCCACCTTGGCTTGGGCAGACCACATGGCGAATGTTGAACACTTCTGCCCTCAACCCAACCCCAGCCGCTGACCCACACTGTGGCCTCAGCAGTCAGACATGGTGAGTCTCAACCCAAATATTTAACCGTGACAGCCAGGGCCACCGCTGCGATCCTGCAGTGTGGGTTAGGTGGGGGCCTCTATCCCTCTCGGGTCCAGCCCAGCCGCACCCCAGGGCACGGGGCCAGCTCCCAAACCAGGCCCCTCACTGGAGGGGACAGGTTCAAGGAAAGCGCCTCCTGGACTGCACCCTGGGCAGCCCTTTACTCCAGCTGAAACCCAGCACCAGAAGGGGACACAGGGCGGTGGGGTGGGGACAGCCAGCTCCATGGACCTGGTGCTCCTGGTGGGGAATAAAGGACAGCTCGGTGGGAGCGTGTGGTCAGACAGGCGTGGCTTCCAAGGCCTGCTGGACCACTTATTGCTTGGACCGTCCCAGGCAAGCACCTCAGCCTCTCCATTTGTCTTCTGGGGATGACCACAGAGTCACTGTGGTAACTTGAAACCTAGTGCACACGCCTCACCAGACATCAGACACGTCCACAGACACGGCCCCGATAGCATCCTCACCCCAGGTCTCTGGGGGAGGTGTGTGTGCCCCTTTACAAGCAAGGAAGCCAGCAATTCTACCCGATAGATATCAAGAGAAATGAAAACACAGGCCCACGTAAAAGCCTGTACACAAATGTTCACAGCAGCAGTATTTACAATAGTCAGGAAGCGGAAACAACACGAAAGTTCAACTAATGAACAGATGAACGAAATGCAGAACGTCCATACAATGGAAAATAGAAATGAAACGCTAACACAGGCTACATCATGCAGAAACCTTGAAACCACGAGGCTAAGTCACAGAAGCCAGACACAAAATGTCCACTTACACGAATTATCTAGAGTAGGTAGATTCATAGAAAGAGAAAGTAGGTTAATAGTCAGGAGGGGCTGGGATGGGGAGACAGAAGGGGAGTGAGTGCTAAAGGGTGTGAGTTTCTTTTTAAGGTGACGAAATGCTCTAAAATTGATTATGGTGTGCATGCGTACTAAGTTGCTTTAGTCGCATCCGATTCTCTGCGACCCCAGGGACTGTAGCCCGCCAGGCTCCTCTGTCCAGGCAAGAATACTGGAGTGGGTTGCCATGCTCTCCTCCAGCGGATCTTCCCAACTCAGGGATCAAACCCACGTCTCTCACATCTCTTGTGTTGGCAGGTAGGTTCTTTACCACTAGTGCCACCTGGGAAGCCCCTGATTATGGTGGTGGTCATATAATTCTGTGAATATCTCAAAACAACTGAATTGTACACTGTTAATGAGCAAACTGGGCTTCCCGGGTGGCTCAGATGGTAAAGAATCTGCCTGCAACGTGGGAGACCTGGGTTTGATCCCTATGTTGGGAATATCCCTGGAGGAAAGCGTGGCAACCCAGGCCAGTATTCTTGCCTAGAGAATTCCCATGGACAGAAGAGCCTGGAGGGCTACACCCCATGGGGTCGCAAAGAGTCAGACACGACTGCCCACCTAGGCACAAGCACAATGAGTGAACTATATGGTATGTGAGTTATATCTCAATAAAACTGTTATAAAAACATTGGCAAGTGCCATTTACAAGTGGCAGGGATGTGTTTCTTCTTCCCTCACCCTCTTGAATGGTCCCCAGCTTTTATCCTGTTTTCCATGGAGGCTGGGCCAGTTCTGGGTTACACCCAGCTGCCTGGAAGGTGGTAGTTAAAACCTCACAGAGGGTTGACCATGTGCCTGGCCGGTGCTAAGCAAATCACATCCAAGTGAGCTCATTAATCCTACCACCCCCTGAAGTAGCACTGTTCTCCCATTTTACAGATGGGGAAACTGAGGCACAGAGCCATTAGCTAGCTTGGCCACAGTCTCACTGGCTAAAGCAAGGCAGAGCTGGGATTCCAACCCACGCCTCTGGAGCAGTCTCAGCACTTCTGCCTTTTGGGTTTGGAGTCCCAAATGAGAGGCCCCAAAGGGTCCTGCCTTCCTCCCGCCATCCAGCTGGCCATAGGAGCAGATATGTGTTCCCTTGAGAGCCGCAGAGCCCCACACCAGGAGTACAGGAATGTGGGCGAGTCAGGAACCTGCAGGGGCACCGGGTGTGAGTGTGTGTGTGTGGGTGGTGTGTGTGTGTGTGTGTGTGTGTATATGTGCAAATCCCAAGAGGGTTGAGAACTGGCTGGGCCGGTCCAGCTTTTCATCCAGCTAATGGGCCACACTGAGGCAGCCAGACACGGCCCCTGGGGGCTGTCAGCCCAACTGATGGAGGCCCAGATACAGCTCTTCCCTACCAGCCTCTTCCGAGTCCGGTCCCACTCATGGAGATGGGGATCTCTGGGCTGAGCCAGGAAAGCTGAGGTGCCCATCCCGACCCCACCAGAGAAGGGAAGGGACCAGGGAAGTAGATCTGAGTGACAGGCTGGGAGAGGGACATACCCAGCCTCCCTCCACTCACTCAGAAGTTTAACATGGACAGAGATGCTGAGGGCAGTGGCCGTTGGCACTGGTAGGTGCCTCAGAAGTCATCAAGCCCCACCTGCTCATTACACAGGTGAGCAAATTGAGGCCCTCAGAAGTGCAGGCACCCGCCCAAGGTCACACAGGGAGCAGCCAGTGTCCATAGCCAGACAGGGTTCAAATCCTGACTGTGCTAACCATCCGTGTAACCTCGTAATGCAGTGCCAGGAAAGGCAAAGGACAGATCAACAAGAGGAGGCTGTGGGAGAGGTGGCGTTCCACCGGCGTGGTCAGTATCCCCACCATAGAGGTGGCGCGGTGGTGAAGAACCCGCCTGCCAACGCAAGAGACGCAAGAGATGGGGGTTCGATCCCTGGGTCGGGAAGATGCCCTGGAGAAGGAAATGGCAACCCACTGTAGTATTCTTGCCTGGAGCATTCCATGGACAGAGGAGCCTGGTGGGCTACAGTCCATGGGGTCACAAAGAAACATGACTGAGCTAACTAACACTCACTTTTTCACGTCTAGGTTTCCAGGTTACCCTATAGGAGCAGATCTTTCTGGGCAATGGTGTGTCTAGGATGCCCACCTTGACAGGTTGGGCAGTGGGTGCCATGGCCCGAGACCCCACCTGGTACTAATAAAGGGCAATGGGACCCAGGTCTTGGCTGTCTCCAGAAACGGTCCTCTCAGCCCAGCCCAGACTTTGATCAGACAAGGTGAATGGGTTTCACAAGCCAGGTGGAGTCACACCCTGCAGACAGGGGTTGTTTTTCCAGAGAATCCGCCCTTGTTTTCTTTTCCAAGGCTGAGGACACTAGAGTCTGGCGAGGGTCCAGGAGGGCCCAGGTCCCATCTGAGGCATGACAAGGGACCCCGTTTCCTTGGCCCAGTCTGCGTATGAGACTCCTGGTGCGAGGAGGGCACGGCCAGGGGGATGTCTGGGGCTGCCTCAGAGTCCCATGACTGGGTTTGAGGACACTCGGGGACAAACAATCGCTGTCTGGGTCTGAGCCCGCATGCACCAGCCTGGAACAGGCGTCTCTTTGTCCCTCAGGATGTGCTCTCGGAGTTAGAGCTGCGGGGAGATGGCCTGGGAGCCTCACGGGGCATCGGGCACCCTCACTCTGTCACCGGAGTTAGAAACTCTAGAAGCACAGCCTGGCCTGCTCTGCGGGTGGCTGCTCACAGCCCAGGAGGTCAGCTGCAGACTTGGGAGCCGGGGCTGGAACCCCGTGCTGTGAAGCCCAGCGGGGTGGGGTCTGGTCAGTGGGCCGGCAGGAAAGCCGATCAGAGAAGTGGGGACAGAGGTGGCACTCCGGGTCACCCAGACTCTGCGGATGCTCCACGTGGAGAAAGACAGAGCACCCAGGGCTCTTGCAGGACCCTCAGCCCCACCTACCGCCAATCACTCCTTCATGCTTTACTTTGGGTGGGGAGCCCCTGGCCCTTTTCCATGATAAGCCGTACTGCAGTATAACCTGGTGGTTAAGCATCTGGACCAAGGCCGGCGACCTAGATCCGGATCCTGACTCAGTCCTTATTAAGCTGTCAGTCACCTAACCTTCTGAGCCTCAAGTTACCCGTCTGTCACTGGGGGTCACGGTAGTCCACACCCCTCAGGGCTAGGGCATGGTTGAGAGAACAGATACAAAGTGGTGCCTTGCAGGCAGCCCAGGTTCTTTGCTTCCACCCAGAGTCACCACCCAGGGATTTGGGCTCCTTTTAAGGAGTTGATAAAAGCTGACAGCCAAGGCCCCATGTCAGAACCCAGAGGCATGGGGGAGCTGAAAAAAAAAGTCCCTGGGCCACCCGGGCCATCCACACTGATCTTCATGCAAGCCCAGACACACTCTGCTTCCGCCTTGTGGATGTCACCTCGCCCGGGCATGGAGAATTCACAAGTCACCTCGACATTTGGGAATGTCTCCTCCAGCTCCTGAGGGGAGGGGCCATGCACATATATGGGCAATGAGAGGGCGTAGCTCCCAGCCCCAGTCTGGAGGAACCCTCCTGGGTTTGGAGTAAGCATTAGGTCACTAGGTCTGGGATTTGAGGGGTTTAGGGTGTTTCCACCATGAGATTTGCCGTCCCTGGTCTGCAGCAGGGACACTGCAGACGTGCAGGGTGGAGAGGCTTTGCTACCCAGTTGTTCAAGCAGAACCCCAAGACCACCCCAGACCCCTGCCTCTGCCGCCCCTGACTCCACCTGGAAGAGAGCCCTGTGCCTGGGAAGAGAGCCCTGTGCCTCCATCCTCTCTCTGGCCCTAAGGCCCTCACCTTGATCAAGAGCATCACCTCTCGCCTGGACCAATGTAACGGCCACGCCCAGCCATCTCCTTGCACTCTGACCCTTGCTGCCTCCAGCCAACTTCTGCACATTTGTAGGAGAGATCTTTCAAAGACTCAACCAGATCTTGCCATTGTCCAGCCTCAGGCTCGTCGATGCTCTAAACACACTCAGAAGAGAGCTCGCTCTCCTGTCCGGGACCCGGCCCAGCCCTTCCTGCTGTCAGCTCTCCCTGCACCCACTGGTCCATTCCTCTCCATCCTGCCTGCAGGGAAGGAAACTGAGTCAGCCTGGCCCAGGGAAAGAACAGAGACTGAGAGAGCTCGGGCAGGTTCCTTAGCCTCTCTGTGCCTTAGTTTTCTCATCTGCAAAATGGGAATAAGAATCAGCCCCATCCAGAGGATGGAGACAGTTCAAAGAGAGGAGCCTCATAAAACACTTTGGACCTTGGACGTGCATGTCACACCAGGAAGGCTCAGGATTGTTGGAATTTTGGTCTGTTTGGCTCACTGCTGTGTCCATGGTGCCCGGCACAGAGCTCGTCCCAGCAGTAATCTAATGAACAGCTGCTGGCATTTGGAATAACAACATGTGCTGTTTCACCTGCCTACCTTTAATTTCCTTGTCTGCACAATGAGGTTATTGGATCCACTGACTGGGTAGCAAACAGAAAGACATATCTGATAGGTGGAAAATGTTCCCAAGGCAGATAGGGTGGGGGCTAGGTTGATTTGCTTTCAAGGCCTCCGCTGTCCAATAAAAACAGAATGTGAGCACATTTGTAGTTTAAATCTTCCTAGTAGCCATTTGAAAAACATAAAAAGAAACAGGTGAACTCAACTTTTATACACCATTTGATTTAACCTAATACAGCTAATGCTGTATTAGGCAATGGCACCCCACTCCAATACTCTTGCCTGGAAAATCCCATGGACGGAGGAGCCTGGTAGGCTGCAGTCCATGGGGTCACTAGGAGTCCGACACAACTGAATGACTTCACTTTCACTTTTCACTTTCATGTGTTGGAGAAGGAATGGCAACCCACTCCAGTGTTCTTGCCTGGAGAATCCCAGGGACGGGGGAGCCTGGTGGACTGCCATCTATGGGGTCGCACAGGGTCGGACACGACTGAAGTGACTTAGCAGAAGCAGCAGCAGCAGCTAATGCAAGAGACATAAGGTATGCAGGTTCAATCCCTGGGTTAGGAAGATCCCCTGGAGGAGGGCATGGCAACCCAGTCCAGTATTCTTGCCTGGGAAATCCATGGACAGAGGAGCCTGGCAGGCTACAGTCCACGGGATTGCAAAGAGTCAGACACGACTGAAGTGACTTAACACTCACACACAGTAGAGCTAAACCATTATTCTGATAGTCAATAGAACATTATTAAAGAGATGGTTTACATTCTCTTTTCCTCAACACTTGGCATGTGGTTTACACTTGCAGGGCATCTCAGGTTGTTCTACGCACATCTCACATGGCAAGTGGTTAACAAATACGACGGCATAGTTCTGGGTGATTCTGCAGCCCCTGGACCGCTCTGCAATAAGCCCACAATGACTGCAGCCCATCAGTTCTGCCATAATGAAGCTGGAGGAGGCTTGGAACATTAGCGCCTGGCACCTGCGTACATCATAAGGTAGTTATCAGCATCCATGCGTACATGCTAAGTCATTTCAGTCACGTCTGACTCTTCATGATCCAATAGACTGTAGCCCACCAGGCTCCTCTGTCCATGGGATTCTCCAGGCAAGAATACTGGAGTGGGTTGCCATGCCCTTCTCCAGGGGATCTTCCCGACCCAGAGATTGAACCCACATCTCTTACATCTCCTGAATTGGTAGGTGGGTTCTTAACCACTAGTGCCCTAGAGCCACTTAATAAAAGGTCATTTCCTGGGACTTCCCTGGTGGTCCAGTGGTTAAGGATCCACCTTGCAATATAGGGGATATGGCTTCGATCCCTGGTGGGGGAACTATGATCCCACATGCCGTGCGGCCACTGAGCCTCAACTAGAAGCCTCAACAATGAAAGATGCCCTGTGACACAGCGGAGATCCTGTGCACTGCAACGAAGAACTGACACAGCAAGTAAATTAATTAATTGGGGGAAAAAAAGGTCATTTCCTTTGCTTTGCCAGTGTCCAGACTGGCCAGACACCTGCCCAAGGGCAGGTCTCGTCTATGGGTCTCTGGCTGCCTGACTTCAAAACAATCCAGGGCTCCCAGCTGTGCTCAGCAGAGCTCGGTGCCTGGGTGCGCAGCGCCAGAGCACACAGACCACAGCCCCACACCCTTTCCCGGGCCCCCAGAGCTCCAGTGTCTCTGCCCACGGCCACAGGCCAGAGTCTGCCATGTAGCCTGCTCCAGCCACGCCATCCTCCTTCCTGGGAGAATGGCCTCTTTCCTGACCCACCTCCAGGGGGTCATACCACTACAGAGGGGCCACAGCCCTACCATAAGCCCCCACCCCAGCAGTCGCTGCCTGCCTAGAACTGTTCTGTCACCTGTTGGTCACGCCCAACTTGCTTTTTCTTTCTGGGCATCAAGATGGGAACCAGCAGGGACCAGGTGTGGCTGATGGTGATGGCCCTTCCTCCCTGGCCAGCACCACCTCACCTTCCAGGCCTGAGTCAGTCCCCACGTTCTGGTCCTTGACGATGTCCACAGTCCCTCCCTTTTGGGGTTAATTCTGTCTCAGTGGGTGCGAGCGGAGCCGGATGATCAGTCTCGGAATGTCTGGCATGCACAGGAGCCCACACCTCTCCTGGGAACCAGCCTGTCCCAGCCTCGCCCCTCCTAGAGTCCAGAGAAGGGGCCTGGCCTCCTGTTCCCCATGGTCAACCCCTTCTGGGTCCTGCCTGCCTCCAGGGCCTAGGCAGCCCTCAGAGGAACCTCCAAGTTCATCTTGGGTGCTAGGTGGCCCCCAGACCCCACCTTCTTTAAACACTGCCAGGCTAGAGAGAGCAAAGGCTTTCACTCCAGGACACCTGCCCTGTCTCTACTGCAAAGGCACACACAGGAGGTGCAGGAAATGACTGAAGAAACGCACAGCCAGACACTGAGAGGACTCACTAGGTGCCCGTCACCTGCTCGGCCTATTCCTGAAGCACCTCCTGACACCTGGCAATCTTGGGAGAAACATGCCCTCATGGTAATTGGGGGTACTTTTCTTAATTCTATTAGGTGATAAACTTTTGGACAGTAAGGATTTACTCATCTTTTGGGAGGACCCTTCTGTAGCCTTTAATTCCAGGCTTTGCACAGGCCTGGGGCTCAATAAATACATGTTGAATTGAGCAGACACTTTATAGCATGTGAATAATTCTTCTCTCCTCATTTTTCAGATGAAGATAACTGAGGCTAAGAAACCTGCTCAAAGTCACACTGTTAGGAAGTGAGGGTGTCACGATCCGAACAGGTGTCGGAGCCACCTCCTCAGAACAAAAGGGATGTCAATATTGTTGTTCAGTCGCTAAGTCGTGTCCGACTCTTTGTGACCCCATGGACTGGAGCACACGGCTTCCTTGTCCTTCACCATCTCCCTGAGCTTGTTCAAACCATGTCCATTGAGTTGGAGACGCCATCCAACCATCTCATTCTCTGTCGACCTCTTCTCCTCCTGCCCTCAATCTATCCCAGCATCAGGGTCTGTCAATACTATTCCACAAACTGATGCGGAGAGATCAAGGACATGAGACAAAGCAGAAAGGCGTTCACCACCCAGGGGAGGCACAGTGACTTACATCTCGTTGGCATCTTCAGCAGTATAATTATCCCAGTGGTTGAGTAACCATCAGTGGTGGTAGGTGAGGCTGAGTCATTCATTCTCTTAAGATGCCACCATGAGGGGCTCCCAGCCTGTCCCTCTGAACAGGCCATTCAGGGGGAAGGAACTGGTATGACGGAACCCCTCCCTGGGCCACGCCCTCCCCCAGTGTCTGACATGCGTTCCTGCTTTGATCCTAACAACCCATCATTAAGCTTGGTACTATTACTGCTTCCAGTGCAGATACATAAACTGAGCCTGGGCAGGAAGGGAGACCTGCCTGGGGCCAGAAGGTTAGTGTCCATGCTGGTGACTGTTGCCACCCCCTGTCAGCTTTCCAGATCGCCAAGATTTCCAGATATTCAGTAATTGCTGAATAAATTTTCACCACACCCCCAACTCCTTGTCATCTCTCTGCCCCTCTTACAGGCCCTGGGGACAGGCTCTTCTCCATCACCAAGTCCCTGGAGCTGTCAACATGCTTAAAATGTCTATTTAATTCGACACCTATTTGTTGAGCCCCCAGCCTATACAAATCCTGGAATTAAGAGCCACAGAAGAACCTCCACCAAAAGGTAAGTTAAGTCCTATTGTCCAAAAGTTTATGGTATAATAGGCAGGATTTAGAAAAGCTCTCCAATAACTGTAATTCCAGAGATTCAGACTGTTTGGGTCAGGGTATTTTCATCCACTCTGCCCACTTCAGACCTTGTATCCTAATTTAATTGTGAAAATAAAGGTCAGTCCCATAAAATGCAAGAAGAGAGCAAGAAGGAAACAAAGAGAAAGCATGATAAATAGGAAATACAAAATATATGGCAGCAGCAGGTCCAAACACAGCAGTCAGTACAATAAATGAGAATGAGTTAAACTCACCCGCTAAAGGATAAGACTCTCAGGGGCGAATAGGAAAACAAGACAAAAGCCAACTCTACGCCATTTTGTAAGGCACATATCTAAAATAAAATTACACAGGAAGGTTGGGACTAAAAGAATAGAGTGCGACAGACCAGGCAACTGCTGCTTTAGCTGTTTGAAAGGAAGAGCAAGGTGCAGTGGTGGCTCAGCGGTAAAGAACCCGCCGGCAAAGCAGGAGACGTGGCAAGAGCCATGGGTTTGATTCCTGGGTCTGGAAGATCCCATGGGGAAGGAAACGGCAACCCACTCCAGTATTCTTGCCTGGGAAATCCCATGGGCAGCCCACGGGGCTGCAGAAGAGTTGGATGTATCTTAGCGACTAAACAACAACAAAGGTACCTGTAACTCTACGGACAAGTTACGTAAACACAGGGTTTGACGGCTTCTTCAGTCAGAAGACTGAAGTCTGGGCCCTGCCTCACTGATTTTGACCTAATTGGTCTGCCATAGGACCTGGACATCACCTGCAAGGCTCACGTAATTTTTTTTTTTTTTTAATTTGGCTGTACCAGGTCTTAGTTGCAGCACGTGGACCTAGTTCCCCGAGCAGGGATGGAACCCGGGCCCCCTGCATTGGGAACTCGGAGTCTTAACCACTGTACTGCAAGGGAAGTCCCAAAACTCGGGTGATTCTAACGCGCTGGCAGGGCTGGGAACAAGGAAACGAACCAGAGTCATGTGCTGCAAGGTCGAGGAAGAATTCCCAGGTCTCTGCAGGAAGGAAGTCTTGTAGAGAACAGTACTCAGAAAGCATCCAAAAATTACCAGACTGACAGGTCAACTGACTGACGGGCTCCCTACTAGAAACCTCAGTGATAATTAGCTGGGTGTGGAGGAATTTACTGTCTACTAATCCTGCGGAAGTAGATTCTACAGTGAGAAGGCTGCTGGTGGAGTAACTATAGCTCTGTTTCATGGTTTAATCTGCTTCCACCCGGGGAAGGCCTCCCCACCTCGGGGCCTCATGTCAGGCTTGTGCTTTTGGGCTCTCGTTACAGACACACACACACACACACACACACACACACACACATAAGTTCAAACCTCTTTGAGTAACACCAGGGTGTGTCTTGGAGATTTTTCCAAGATTTAAATGGGCCTCAAGCCAACTGTGACAACCCCAGTTGTTAGGACATCATTCCAGGTTCAAAACCAGTGGACAAGGAGTACTGGCCTCCAAATAGGAAGCACCTACTATGTGCCTGCTGCCTTTACACACATCATCTCCAGTTCTCTCCGTGATTCTACACGCCTCTAATTTGTAGATTCAAAACAGACCTCTCACTGCTGCTCACTGAGCACCTACTATGTGTGAGCCATCTTTCGGGGGCTGTGGGAGTGACCACGTGGTCTGCAAAGCCCCTACCTTCGTGAAGCCCACAGTGGGGCAGGAAGGTGGCCAGCAGCAGCACAGCTGACAAGAGGCACAACTGGGCCTGGAAAGCGGATCCATGGCTCCCAAACCCAGGCTCTTTCTACTCCACCTCCATCCCTGACCTCAGCCTCAGCTTCCCTCTCAGTAACATGGGGGTTTCGTTGCCCAGTTTATAGTTGGGAAGAGTCAAGTTCCTGGTGCAGAGCAGCAGGACTGGAGCCTCCGCTGTTCCTGGCGGCACAAACTTTGAATCCTTTCTCAACCTTCAGCTGGAACCCGAAAGTTCCCATCCCAGCATGGAGAAGTGAAAAGCCCTCAAAGCCACGAGTCTGACATCTGAGCCCCGGCTGCTGGAGCAGCAAAGAATTCTGCACAGGGCTGTCTTCTTGCAGCCCCACAGCCTTCCAGAGTCAGCGGGCTGTGGGTGGGGTGGAGCCTCTGGCCAGTCAGCTGTGCATTTATAAGACCTGACAAGCCCTCTGTCCAGGAAAGAATGGGCTGGGTGACCAGAGGGGACACCTCTGCAGCCAGCTTATCTGCTCCCAGCTCAGAGCCGCTGAGACTCTAAAACATTGAGCCTCACCTGGAAAAGAGAGACGAGGGCACTGATGTCTAAGAAGGACAGTACAGTCATAATTCAGGACGGCTGCTCCTCTGCACCTCAGCCTCAGAGGCTGTCACATGTCCACACCTCTCCCGCTCCTGGCCGTGGTTCCCTCCCACACTTCTGAGTCTCTGCATCCAGAGCCCTCCATTCTTGCTCCCCAGGCCTTGGACATCTCCCCCTGCTGAGGCCCGCTCCCTCTTCCTCCCTGCTCTCTACCTGCTGACTGGACTTGGATCCAGAACTGCAGGCTTCCCTCCAGGCTGGATCAGCTGCCAACCCCCCTGGTCTAGCCCACCCCTCACTTTTAAAAACTGAAAACTCTTAACCTAGCTCAAATGTGCAGAAAAGTATGGAAAAGAATGCCACCGAGACTTCGCTGATGTTCCCACTCAGCCATACGTGTTTCAGATTTTTTTCAAAAACAGTGTTATTATTCAGTACCCTCTGAGCCCCCTCCTCTGGGGGAGCATAATTTTGGAGCCGCTGGTTTCTCCCTCAGTTCGGTTCAGTCGCTCAGTCGTGTCTGACTCTGCAACCCCATGGATTGCAGCACGCCAGGCTTCCCTGTCCATCAATAACTTCTGGAGCTTGCTCAAACTCATGTCCAGCGAGTCAGTGATGCCATCCAACCATCGCCTCCTCTGTCGTCCCCTTCTCCTCCTGCCTTCAATCTTTCCCAGCATCAGGGTCTTTTCCAAGTTATTCGCATCAGGTGGCCAAAGTATTGGAGTTTCAGCTTCAGCATCAGTCCTTCCAATGAACATTCAGGACTGATTTCCTTTAGGATGGATTGGTTGGATCTCCTTGCAGTCCAAGGGATTCTCAAGAGTCTTCTCCAACACTACAGTTCAAAAGCATAAATTCTTCAGTGCTCAGCTTTCTTTATAGTCCAACTCTCACATCCATACATGACTACTGGAAAAATCAGTAGTTGGACCTTTGTTGGCAAAGTAATGTCTCTGCTTTTTTTTTTTCATTTTTAAAATTTTATTTTTAAACTTTACAATATTGTATTAGTTTTGCCAAATATCAAAATGAATCCGCCACAGGTATACCTGTGTTCCCCATCCTGAACCCTCCTCCCTCCTCCCTCCCCATACCCTCCCTCTGGGTCGTCCCAGTGCACCAGCCCCAAGCATCCAGTATCTTGCATCAAACCTGGACTGGTGACTCGTTTCATACATGATATTATACATGTTTCAATGCCATTCTCCCAAATCTCCCCACCCTCTCCCTCTCCCACAGAGTCCATAAGACTGATCTATACATCAGTGTCTCTTTTGCTGTCTCGTACACAGGGTTATTGTTACCATCTTTCTAAATTCCATATATATGCGTTAGTATACTGTATTGGTGTTTTTCTTTCTGGCTTACTTCACTCTGTATAATAGGTTCCAGTTTCATCCATCTCATTAGAACTGATTCAAATGTATTCTTTTTAATACGCTGTCTAGGTTGGTCATAGCTTTTCTTCCAAGGAGCAAGCGTCTTTTAATTTCATGGCTGCAGTCACCATCTGCAGTGATTTTGGAGCCCAAGAAAATAAACTCTGTCACTGTTTCCATTGTTTCCCCATCTATTTGCCATGAAGTGATGGGACCAGATGCCAAGATCTTAGTTTTCTGAATGTTGAGTTTTAAGCAAACTTTTTCACCCTCCTCTTTCACTTTCATCAAGAGGCTCTTTAGTTCCTCTTCACTTTCTGCCATAGGGTGGTGTCATCTGCATATCTGAGGTTATTGATATTTCTCCTGGCCATCTTGATTCCAGCTTGTGCTTGATCCAGCCCAGTATTTTGCATGATGTACTCTGCATATAAGTTAAATAAGCAGCGTGACAAGATATAGCCTTGATGTAGTCCTTTCCCAATTTGGAACCAGTCTGTTGTTCCATGTCTGGTTCTAACTGTTGCTTCTTGACCTGCATACAGATTTCTCAGGAGGCAGGTAAAGTGGTCTGGTATTCCCATCTCTTGAAGAATTTTCCAGTTTGTTGTGATCTACACAGGTTTCTTCCTAAGCCTGTCTTAAACTTTCACTACATATCGGCGTCTGCTTCTATAAACATACATGGAATTACTTTGTATGAATTTTTAAATTATTTATTTTTTAAAGAGTGTTTTTGTTACTATGATCTCTCAGTTTCTTCTTTTGTTAACATTTATTTATTTGGATGTGCTGAGTCTCAGGTGCAGCACGTGGGGTCTTGAGTTGCACCATGCGGAACCCAGTTCCCTGACGAGGGATGGAACCCAGGCCCCCTGCCCTGGGAGCTCGGAGTCTCAGCCACTGGACCACCAGGGAAGTCCCGGAACGAATGTTTGCAAATGCACACAAATGTGCTGTCTGCATCCTTAGCTTGCTCTGTTCACACCATGGGATGCCTCCGCAGGCCGACGCGCGTGGACGCCCGCCTCGCTGTCTCGTGACCCTTGCTGCCCCCTCTGCACCCATCCCCCTCCTTTGCCTCCACTGTCTCTGCACTTGTCACACAGCATTGTTGCAGCCTGCTTACAGAGAGCACAGAAAATGGGGGTGGGGACGGGGGCCCGGGGCCCTCTGCTCAGGATCCCTTATTCTTTTCTGCTAGATAGAAGCCCCACCCGCCCACCCCGTTTCTTGGTGGGGACGAGTGCGTGCGTGTCTTGTGTGTGAGCATGAGTGTCTGCATCAGCCTGAGATGTTTCAGGAGGGGGAAACCTCTGCAGGCCCCCAGGGCCACCCTCACTCATTCATTCACTCATTCAGCACACGTGCCACCCTGCCAGTCTCTGGGGCAGACAGACCTTCATCTCCATCAGCCCACCCAACGGCCGCTGAGATAAGAGTGACCAAGGAGATGGGGGAGACAATGCAGGAAGTGGATCTGCCTGGGGAAAGAGAGGTTTAGGGAGGGCTTCCCCAAGGAACAGAGACCAGGTGAGGAAGAGAAGTGAGCCCGGAGGGGTGGGAAGGGCATTCCAGGTGGGAGGAACAGCATTGGCAAAGGCTCAGGGGCTGGAAGGGTCATGGAAAGGAGAGGGGAATGAACTCATAGTATGCAGGGTGGCGGTTCCCAGGGCCTGAGAGGAAAGGGAAGCTTGGGCTGGGATGAACCAGCGGGGAGGGGGTGGACAGGACCAGACTGACATCTGGCAGGGAGACTCTTGAGAGTCCCTTGGACAGCAAGGAGATCAAACCAGTCAATCCTAAATATTCATTGGCAGGACTGATGCTGAAGCTGAAGCTCCAATACTTTGGCCCCCTGATGCAAAGAGCTGCCTAGAAAAGACCCTGATGCTGGGAAAGATTGAGGGTAGGAGAAGGGGATGGCAGAGGATGAGGTTGGTTGGATGGCATCACCAATTCAATGGACATGAGTTTGAGCAAACTCTGGGAGATAGTGAAAGACAGGGAAGCCTGGTGTGCTGCAGTCCATAGGGTCACAAAGAATGGGACATGAGCAACTGAACAACAAGAGAGAGCTCCCTGGCTGCCATGGGGAGGAGGGAGTGGGGTGATGGGGCAGAGGCAGGAATGGTGAAGCAGCTGCAGCAGGGGCACTGGTGACAGGGCCTGGGGGCCCAGCGGGGCTGCCCGCTCAGGAGGCAGGGAGCCAAGAGGCCAGGGCAGGGCTCAGTCTACCTGGAGGCAGGAAGGGGCACCGGGGGCCTCGCTGCCTAGGCTCAGGAGGACAGAAGACCCATTAAAACCAGAGAGAACAAAGACCAGGGGCCATTTCCGTCTCCCCATTCCTAAGACAGGTCAGGGCAGGCAGGCAGGCAGGCTGGAGAGTGGCAGGTGGCGCTGGCAACACCCCACACAGTGCTGCCTGGAGCAGAGAGGAGCCAGAAATCTCTTGACAAGGAGCTTTGGACATGTTCTCAAAGGCAGCTTCTCCCCCAGCCCCCAGGGCCCTCCAGAGGCCCCTCACTCTCCTAGGAGTGTTGCCTAAAAGGTATGACTTGAGGTAAGCCTCTCCCCAGAGAAGCTCCCTGACTGTGTCTGAAATGCCACCATTAGCAGCACTGTTACATGTTCAGCTCCGTTCTGTCCTGAATCTAGTTCACCAGGTCTCGTTCCCTCTGCAACAGCACTGGGCAAGTGAGGGCAAAGCCAGAGAGAGGGGAGGTGGAAAGGGTTGCTGGGCGGAGTCAGGGATACAAAACCCAGTGACTCCACCATCTGGCCTGGGGCAGTCCCCAGAGATAGCACCAGCCCCAGGTTGAGGTGGGGAGCCCTAGTTTCCTTCTCCAGGGCCCCAACATTGGCCATGTGTGAGCCGTGAATGCAAGGCGAGTGCCTTTACTCTGGGCCTCAGTGTTCTTCTCTGTGAAATGGGATACCAGCAGCAGCCTTACAGGCTCGGTGTCAGAATGAGATTTTATATATATACATATATATATAAAACATCCATGGCTGTGCTGGGTGCACAGCAGGTGTTGAGAAATGGCTGGGCGGATCACTCCAGTCCTGGCTACCCACGTAGTGGGAGGGGAACTTTGCTGACAGGACCCTCCTGCAGACTGTTCGAGCTTTGCAACTGACACTAATCAATGCATGCAGGTGTGTCTTTCCATGTGTCTTCTTAAGGTGTGTGTGGGGTCCACATGAATGCTAGGGTGAATGAATGGGAGTCAGCTGACCTCCTGTGCCCCTGGGGCAACAGCCTCCACAGCTGGAAAGAGCCCAGCTGCCTGGTCAGCTCCGTTCTTAGCACCATCCTCATCTCTGGGGCTCAGCTGGTAAAGAACCCGCCTGCAATGCGGGAGACCTGGGTTCGATCCCTGGGTTGGGAAGATCCTTTGGAGAAGGGGACGGCTACCCACTCCAGTATTCTGGCCTGGAGAATTCCATGGACTGTATAGTCCATGGGGTCACAAAGAGTCGGACACAACTGAGCGAGTTTCACTTTTCATCTTTAACAGCAGTGTGCACTCACCACTGTCTCTACCATGACTTAGTGAGCACTCACTGGGAGCTGGGCCCGTCACATGCATTCTCTCACTTGAGCCACTAGCGACCTCACCAACTGATGGCTGCTGCAACACTCCCATTTCACAGATGAGGAAACTGAGATTCAAGTGTTTCGTGACCTGCCCAAGGTCACACAGCTCAGGAGAGGCAAAGCTGGGGCTTGGACCCACACCTGGATGACACGCTCTTAATCACCGAGGGGCCCAGGGTACCCCAGCTAGCTTCCAGGAGGACACACGCCCCTTTCACCAGCCTCCAAACCCTTGGGCCCTGCCTCTCCCACAGGATGTCCCCATTAGGACTGGGCCATTCTTGTAGGACTTTGCCTAGGTGAGGTCAAGAACTGAGGCCAGGCTGCTGGGTGCTCACTGGGACCCAGGTCTGGGTAGAGGGGCAAAATTAGTCCCATTTTACTGAGGGGGAAGCTGAGGCTCCTAGCGAGGCCAAATTTCTTTGCCAAGCTCAAACACAGGCAGAGTTCAGTCTAACTGCAGAGCTGGGTCTAACCATCCATCCCTCGCAATGACAGGTCAGATACCTCCCCAGGAAGTCCTCCCCGATAATCCAGGTCTCCACCCTAACCCTGACAGATCTCACTTCAGACCAGTCAGGGAGCAACAGGGCCGTCAGGCTGGAAATCTCATCTGTCCAGCTCTATGTCCCCCCAAACTCTCAGTGGTTCCCATCACCACCATGACACAGTCCTGCAACCACAGTGGTAATTAAGCAAAATTCCATCAAATGTAGAGATTGTCAACGTCTCCTCCACAGCCTCCCCTACTCCTCGGAATGGCACCCCAGGAGTTGTGCAGTGCACTGCCTGTCCATTGCGGAGTCAGCTCAATCCCAGATACATAGCAGGTGCCTATTTAAATGTATTCAACAGTTATAACTATCACAGCTGCTGTGGATCGAGGCTTCCTGTAATTCTCAACCCTTTCCCTGCATTATTTCATTTAATCCTCATGCCAACAATATCACCAGGCAGGTAGTATTTTTATGCCCATTCCACAGCTGAGAAAGCAGAGGCTCAGAGAGGCCATGCAGCTGTCCCCAGGTGGCACAGCTGGAGAGCAAGGACTGGCCAGGGCTGTACTCTCAGCATCCAAGCAGGGCGGTAGGACCAGGGCCCCTCAAGGCCCTCCCCGCTGAGCTGGACACTATCCTTGGTGACCCTGCAGCAGCAGCCTGCCCCTGTCATTAGCTCAGGTGTGAACACCAGTTCTGACACCTGTCATTAGAAACCAGGGCAGCAGGAGCAGCGGAGTTCACACCCAGTTCCAGCTGCTACAAGGCTGACAAACAGGGAGGGGCAGTTTTCTCCTAAGGGGCTCTCCACGAATTTCTGTTCACTTGTGTCATCCAAAGCCTGTGACAGCGGGGTTGTGTGCAAGTCACCTGGCTCCTGAATTCCCTTTGCTGGGGGCAGGGATGCTGACCCTCACTCTGGGCACTTCCTATGTGCCCCGGGGCAGCGGAGCGGGGAGCGCAGGGCAGGGCGGGGGAAATCCTCCCCATTGTTATGTTGGCTCCTCCCAGCAACCCCACACGGAAGATATTAGTACCAGGCCTGCCTTGCAAATGAGGAAACTGAGATTCATAGAGGTTCCTGAGCCTTTCTGGAACCAGAGGCGAGGTGTTCAACTGACCACCTCAATGCTGAATCTCACTGGCAACCCTGCCCTCCCCCAGACAGAAGAGGAAGCCCCCAGAAAACTCAGGGTGCAAGAGTAACTTGGGGGCCAGCATCCTGTGACCAGCGAGCACATCTTAGAGCTATGGGTACAGAGCCAAGCACTGGGTAACACTCAAGAGGCTACCTTCAACTGTGCAATCTGTTCCATGAACTTGTCTCCACCAAGGGGAACATGCTGGGCTGGCAAGACCACGGTCACCTGGCATCTACACAGGGCTGTGACTGTGCAAGACCACAGGGCCCAAAGGAAGAATCTCGTCCCATCTTGGGAAGAATCGGGGAGGGCTTCCTGGAGAAAGAGACCTCCAAGCTGAGATCACACATTCAACTAGGGGCAGCGGGTGGCTGCCTTGGGCCAGGGGTATTGTGAAGTGCAGGACCCATGCCCATTAACCCTGAGTCCCTGAAGCTGTAAAGGATGTTAATTGCTTCCTTCCTGCTCTCTGCTGGGAAGGCCAAGACCCTCCCAGATTGTCCAGATTCATTATAACCTTTTGTTAGGTCCAAGCCCAGCCCTTGGGGGACTGGACGGATGAAGAGCTGGAAGAAGGGGAGGCTCAGAGGGATGAGGGAGGCGGAGAACAGGGCAAGGCTGGCCTATCTCCTGGTGTGTGGGTGTGTGCGTGTGTGTGGAGGACTGGAGGGGCCCTGGTCTTGGTCAGGGAAGAACAGCACAGCCCTCCCTGGCTGGCACAGAGCGCCTGATTGTGCAACATCTGAAAGAATAGTTCAGGGACTGGATGGGACCCCAGCTGGGTTGGAGAGCCAGCTGGACCTGGCCACTGAGGAGCAGCGTGCAGAGCCCTGCCCAATCCCTGGGGTTGGGAAAGACCAGGGAGGCTTGTATGTGTGTGTGGCGGGGGTGTGTGTGGGGGAGGGGGACCCCGGGAGGGGAGGGAAAGAAATACTTCTGAACTTGAAACAAGGCAGAGGGGAGAAGGGGCAGTGTGGTCACAGGGGAGTGGAGTTTCTGAAAAGCCTAGAATTCAAAGGCATGGAGGGCCCACCCTCTACGTCTCAGGTGAGGGCACCATGAGATGGCTGGATGGCATCCCTGACTCGATGGACATGAGATTGAGCAGGCTCCTGGAGTTGGCGATGGACAGGGAGGCCTGGCTTGCTGCAATCAACGGGGTCACAAAGAGTTGGACACGACTGAGTGACTGAACTGACAACAAAGACATGGAGGGCCCACCCTCTCCACGCCATGCCCAGGGCGCCTGCACCTGTCAGACAGGTCTGCCTGGGCTGGACCACAGGGGCAGGGTGGGAGTGCAGGCCCGGGTCTCCTCGCCTTCATCCCTGACCTGGGAGGGAGTGAGGGACTGCTTCCAGGGGAAGGGGTCTCAGATGAGGGCACTTTGGGGTGGATACACTTGGGGCAGGTGGGCTCTGCAATTTTTTTTTAGTTTCCCCACCTGCCTGAAGCCCCTTGTTGGATAAAGGCTCCCTCTCAGCTATAGCCCCTGCCTCCTTTTCCCTAGAGAGAGGCCAAGGACGGGTCTGAGGTCTTGCCCCCTCCCTCAATCTCAGCATCTCCACTGAGGTTCCCCTAAACCGGTTATTAAGTGAATACATTAGGCTTACCAAGCGGACATGGGCTGCCGTTTCAACGCAAACACATCTTTCAACGCAAACACATCGAGACATGTCATTCCCTTCCCAGGCGGCCCTGGGAACCGGAGGCTCTCAGAGACGCCGCCAGTTTCGGCGCTGGTTGGTGGAGGGGGGCGGGGGGGTGCTAGGGGCAGCCACGCCCCTGAGAAATCACTCAGGGAGAAGGCCCCACCGCCCTTCCAGGAGCTCCGCAGACCTCGGGGTGGGGTAGCGAGTGTGGACCAGGGGTGCCTCAGCCCGGGTTCCCCCAACCCCACACCCACGGCTTCCTCCGAACCAGGCTCTGGAGCGCAGGATGGCAGGTGCCGGAAAGTTCTGCTGCAGGTGGCACGTTCCCCGCCCCCCAATTCGTCCCCTCACCTCTCGCCTCCCCAACTCCAGAAGCACCTGCGCGCCCCTCCAAGGAGCGTTGGTGAACGTCCCCAGCCACGCCCCCCCGCTCCAGCTCAACTTCACCGCGTGGGTGCGCCCCTAGACGGTGCTTCTGTCCGTGCACACACCCCCGCCCCCGCCCCCGCCTTGGGTGTAGCGTCCGCCCGACACACCACTCTCCACCCGGGCGGTGCTTCCTGGCCCGCGAGGACCCCTGGCCCAAGGGCGACCGCGGGACGTGAAGAACCCCTCCACCCCGCTGTGACTCCACCTCAGTACCTTGGTCTCTAAGCGCCCAAGCCAGTACTCTCCCGGCTCCTAGAACTTTCCGGTGCCAAACAGCGTGTTTTCCTTCCGCGCCCCCGGCCCACCTCCATTCCCACCTTGGCCGTGCTTCCCAGCTCAAGGGTAGCCCTCGGGCGCCCGCGTCCCCGCGCGTCGCGCACTCCAGGCAGGGCTCCCCGCCCCGCGGGGCTCCCAGGGCGGTGCGCACCCCCTCCCAGCCGCCGCAGCCCCGGAGGCCCGGCCGTTCCCCTCACGGCCCGGGCCGCGCATCCCGGCCCAGTGCGGCCCCTCACCTGCGGGTCCGAACCGTGGGGCTGTATTTGCCTTTGTTTCTCTTCCTGAAGAGCGAGTTCATGGTGGCGGCCGGGCGGGGCGGCGGGTCGCTGCGCCGGGCTGGGCACTGGGCGGCGGAGGCCCCGGCGCGCACCGAGGGGAGGGCAGCTGGCGCAGGTGAGCGGGCGGCGACGCGGGAGCCCCGAGTGCGGCGCGGCGGCGGCGGCCGGTCACTACTCGTGGGGGGCGGGGCGCCCGCAGGCCCCGGCTCCCCGCGCCGCTCCCGAGAAGGTGGCGCGTACCTTCCCGGGGGAGGGGCGCCGGGTGGGCGGGGCTTCCAGGCGCGCCCTCGGCCAGGCTGGAGCGAGCTGGGCGCCCGGCCTGGAATCTGGGTGGGGACACGGGGTCCTGGGAGGACCCGGCCCATTCCACCCCACCTCCCAGCCTGGACACTCGAGAAGCTGGGCAGGCGGGCGGAGGCGCGCTGGCGGCTCTCCCGAGCGCGCTCCTCAGCCCCCTCGCCCCTGACTCTCGGCCTGGCGCACGCGCCCCAGACTGAGGACCCTCACCCGGGTCTCGGATGCCCCTCTTGGGCACCGGGGCTCCCTTTTCTTGGCTGACACCCAGGTGGGGCCCCCAGTCAGATGGGACAGCCTGACGGATCTCTATGCCCCGATAGCTAGTGAATTACTCTCAGGTGGTAGGACTGTCGATGGCAGTTGAGAAAAGGGAGCTTGGGAGTGCACCTTGATGTTGTTTAGACGCTAAGTCGTGTCCGACTCGTTGCGATCCCACGAACTGTAGCCCGCCAGGCTCCTTTTTTCCATGGGATTTCCCAGGTGAGAACACAGGAGTGGGTAGCCATTTCCTTCTCCAGGGGATCTTCCAGACCCAGGGATGGAACTTGCGTCTCTAAGATTGGCAGGCGGATTCTGAGCCACCTGGGAAGCCCCGGAGTGCGCCTGCCTGAGTTCAAATCCTGCTGTTATGAACGGTCAGCTGACTCTTCAGCAAGGCTTCTCTCTGCTCCCAGCCTCAGTTTCCTTTTTCTGTCAAACAGTGGTAACAACCGCACCCCACGCCATCGGGGATTCCTGTAGATAATTCACACAACACTTCACACAGTCCTATGTGCCAAGTTACATCTGTGCCAGTAGAGGCCAGTCACGCCGGGGCCCTGCTGCGCTGTGTGCCCGTGGAGAAGGCTGCAGTTAGACAGCCGGTAACCCGGGGTCTGGCCCTGAGCCAGAGTGGGGCCCCGATAGCAGGGAGCGTTCAGCGTCCCTCTGGAGGGCACTGCGGGTCCTGAGCCCAGCTGGGAAGGAGGAGCACCCAGTCCTCAGGGGAGATGCCAAAGGGCTCAGATGGGGAGCAATGATGAGGGAAGGAGGCAGGCCCCCCCACCCCCGCACTGAGCATCCAGAGTCCTCAGGCCAGTCACTTCCCCAGCTGCTTTTTGTTTAAAAAATAAGGAGGTTGATTCCTACAGGCTTTTCCTTCCCCAGACCCCAGAGCATTTGAGAACAGTGTCCTGTAGGCCATGGGGTCCCCCAACCTCCAGTATCTAATGCCTGATGATCTGTGATGGAGCTGATGTAATAATAATAGAAATAAAGTGCACAGTAAGTATAGTAGAGGGGGTGTAGTTCAATGGTAGAGCGTGTGCTTAGCATGCTCGAGACCCCGGGTTCAATGCCTGGCACCTCCATTTAGGAGTTTCTCCTTACTAGGAGGAGAGAGTTTATTATTGTGGGGAGGGAGGGGATATATATATAACTGATTCGTGTTGATGTATGGCAGAGACCACCACAACATTGCAAAGCAATTATCCTCCAATTAAAAAAAAAAAAAAGTAATGTGGTTGAATCATCCTGAAACCATCCCCCCCAACCCCGTCCTTGGAAAAATTGTCTTCCATGAAACCAGTCCCTGGTGCCAAAAAGTTTGGGGACGGCTGCTTTAGGTCATCTGTTGTCCCTGCCGTCACAGGACTTCAGTGTTGAAGTGTTACAGAGATTCTGGGAAAACCTTATTTGTTAAGGGGTAGCTGCGGTGGGCTTAAGGGGGTCTGTGGATCCTCCTACAGTTGCTTTCAAAATGTGTGTGTGTCCAAATGCACATTTTGAGGGCAAGAGTCTATCGCTTTCAGTGGGCTCGTTCATTGGCTCATTCCACAGATACAGGTATTCTCCCAGCCGTGGCTGCCTGGTTCTGCTACGTAGATGAGGAAAGGGAAAAAAAACAAAAACAGTAAAAGGCCTTTCTCTTAAGGGAGGGGGAAAGACACATGCTAATACTACTAACAATACATTGACAAACTCAAACTCAAGTTGGGATCTGAAGACCTAAAAAGGATAAAGGACCCTGGGAGGAGCAGCAGCTCAGCTTCCCCAGGGGAGCTTGTAAAATGCAGATTCCGGGGCATGACCCCCCTTCTGATTGGGGGGCCGTGTGCAGGAAGGGTCTCAGGAGTCTAAACTTTTAGCAAGTCCCCCTGGTGGTCCCTGGCCCCTCTATGAGAAACCAGGAGTGAGGGATATTGCCTGCAGCTCTCAGATAGGGAACCCTGTACAGACCTTCCAGCCACACCTAACCCTTCTCTCCTCTTTGAACTTAGCACTGCCCTGGCTTCTCTATCAGATGCCCCTTCTAGATGGGGAGTTCCCCACCAGGCAGCTTAGTGCTTGAGCAATTCCCTCCAACCTGAAGGGACTTCCCTCCCCTAGTCTGAGGTTAGCTCCGGGGGTGGGAGTGGGGTGGGACCTAGAGTCCCACTACAAGCATTGGGCTTCCCTGGTGGTTCAGATGGTAAAGAATCCACCTGCAATGCAGGAGACCTAGAGACTATAAGTCCAGACTACAAGTCCATTGGGAATAGGTGTCAGGGAGGAGCCCAAGGCTTCAGAACACACAGCTTGGTGGTGGTGGTGGTGGGGGTGACTTGGGGTCTAAACTTGGCCTGAAGTCAGGACAAAACTTGCTCAGCCTGGACCCCTTCCTGTGCCCCTAAGTGAGCCAAAGGGCTCAGGAGGGAATACTGTCCAACCCCCTGTTTTATGGCACAACTCTGCATGGAAACTCTTTTCCTTCCTTCTCCGGATTGCCTTTCCCTTGGAGAGTAAATTGGGGTCATTCACGGCAGCACCGTTGCTAGGGAGGAGATCCTGGAAACAGCCTGATGGCCACTGGGATGGGGATCAGGTGGTTAAATAACCCAGAGTGCATCTACTCTGGAAGACCGTGCAGCTGGAAATGAATGAGATGTGGAATTCGTTGTCAGGCGCCAGGAGCAAAGTGTGAGAGAGAAACAGAGAATATATATGCCCATATGTACAGAAAATTTCTGGAAGGATCCACAAGACTCTGTTAGCCATGAGTCCCCTCAGGAGACAAATCTGAATTTTCATTGTACGCTCTTTCATAGTGTTTGGATTTTGTCTTATTTTTTAAAAGTTCCTTTGGATATTGTTTTTATATGTGCTTGGATTAATTTTTCAATGTCTTTTTTCAATTACTTTCTATTTTTTAGCCATGTGGCATGTGGGATCTTAATTTCCCAATCAGGGATTGAATCTGTACCCCTTGCATTGCAAATGCAGAGGTTTAACCAGTGAACCACCAGGGAAGTCCTTTAGTTACTTTTAAAAGACTCATTTCAAAATGACCCAAGCCTAGCATTCCTACTTCCCAGACCCTTCCCTGCCTCCACTCCCCACTTCATGCCCCTCTGTTAGGGTCCACTACACTCTATGGTGTTAACCTCCTTCTTTGCCAGTCTTCCTTACTGGACTGAAAGATACTGGTTGATAAGGATTATGGAAGATACAACATTTGGGCAAAATAGAACCCATGTTAAGGAAGGAAGCCTCCCTACCTTCAAGTTGCTGATAGTCTAAGGCTGGAGACAAAGAGACAGCAACTACAAAGCCAACTGGGCTGAGTCTAGGGAGATGAACCTTATCAGGGCTCCAAAGATGGGGTAGGGGCAGCAGCCCAGGGAGCCCTGGAGTTCTCACTCAGTCCCTTTCAGCTGTTGCAGCTTGTACGCAGGTCATTTTGTCCTTCTGAGCCTCAGTTTTCCCCGTCTGTGAAATGGACACAACTATAGTATCCACCTCCTAGGTGAGATCCCATGTGTTAAGCACTTGGCATGCCCCTAGGCCCTGAGTGAGGGTCCCACAAATGGGAGGGGTTGACCTCTGCAGGTGGAGGCTCCATGCTTGTGAGGCTGAGGGTTACAAGCAATTACAGGACAATGCAGAACTCCAGACTTCTCCCAACTTCCAAATCCTCCTTCCCTACACCTAGAAAAGTGAAGTTTGGCTTCTGGGAGGGAACCAGACTAGGGACCTCCAGGTGAGCAGGCTGATAGCTCAGCTGCTGTAACAGCCGTGACACTGATGATGTTTGACATTGATGATATTAATGCCATTTCTCCATTATTGAGGACCGACTCTATGCCAGGCAACACAGCATGTAGCCAATATACTTCAGCAGGTTGACACTCCCCAGAGACCCCCACTGACTCCCCGAGGACCCTCCCTCCCAAGAGGAAGCTCTCTTATCTTCCAGGGAAGCTCGCTGAGGCCCCGAGAGGCCCAGTGCCAGCTGGGCTGGTTCCTGGCTTAGCCTGCTCTGGCCCCGTGCTCTCGGACCCCCACCCGTCTCCACCCTCATGGGCTGACTCAGCTGGGCCCGGCCCAAGTGCTTTGGGGAGAATGAGTAGATTTTGGGAGGAACTGAGTTGTCCTTCACCATCCCTCTTCCCTCCAGCCTCTAGAATCTGGGTTTCTGAGCTGGTGCAGCATGTGTGTGTGTGTGTGTGAGTGTGTGCACATGTGTACACACGTGTGCAAGACACTCTGTGGGTAGGCCGGATGGGGTGGGAGCTGGGATCTGGCCCCTGTGGATCCTCCTGTGGGCAGATGGGATTTGCTTGGTTTCGAGGAGCCCTCGTATGCCAAGTGACTCATCTGCTCTGCCTGTGCCGTGGGGTGGGGGCTCGGGGAGCGTGTTTGCTTTCCCCGGGGGGTTGACTTGACGTTCACCCTGAAGGGATGGTACCTGCCCAGCTGTTCTGTTCCCTGGCAACTAGGCCACCTTTGGCCCCTGAACCCCATCCCCTGCCTAGAGCTGGGCCAGGCGGCTGTCTCCCAGGAGGCCACCACATCTGAAGGGTCACCCACACCCTCCCTGTTTGCGATCATTGTTTCCCCAGCAGCTGGAGAGGTGCTCGCTCACTCCCTGGCTGGCTCAGGTGTTTCGGTGAACCAGTTTGAAACAAGAAGGGCAGCATTCCCGCAGAGAGAGGGGTGTGCAGGATGGAAGGCCAGTTCCTCACCATGGAGCCTCTCCTCCCAGGGCAGAGGCCCAGGCTTTCTGTGGACAGACAGCTGTTCTCCCATCTCCAGGGGTACAGCTTCACCCCCACCTAGAGGGCATTCAGAAATGCAGATTCCAGGGCCCCCATCTGAGATTGCAGCTGGTGGGTCTGGCTAGAGCCTCAGCATCTGCATGTTAACAAGCACATACCCCCCCCACCCCCCCCACCCCAGGATGCTAAAGCTTGTGGGTCTCTGGATTGCCCTGAGAGACACAGCTGTGAGCAGAGAGATGCAGCACATGGGCAGGCCTGGTCTACACCCTCTGGGGAAGAACCCGCAGGCTGTAGCTTGAGGCCAACCTCAGTCTGAATCCTGCCCAGAGTGTGACCTTGGGTTGGTGGCTTAACCTCTCTGAACCTGGCGTCCCCATCTGTAAAATGTGGATGAGCCAGTGCTCCGTGATGGCGTGGCGTGGAGGGCCCTCTCCTCCCCGCCCTCCAAGGGGACAGGAGGGGGCTGGCCTGGCTTCACCCCGTGTTTTGTAACATGTATTTACTTTCCTCGCAGAACAATGCAATGGATGGAAAATCATGCTGGCCGTCCAGTCCAGATGGGCTGAGTCACACTCAGCCCTGGGCCGGTGAGCTCCCCACCACGGCCCCCCTGGGACCAGGGAGGAGGCTGGCCTCTGGCAGCAGAGACAAGAGAGGGTCCACGGTGAGTCACCCCTGTGCCTGCCCGAGTCATCCCCCAGGAATGTGCCTCTGGCCTGAACTCGCCTGGGGCCCCTGGCAGGCTGCCCCAACCTGGCCACCTCCCCACTGCCTGCCAGGAAGCCCCACCCTGATGCCCCCCAAGTGGGCATCTGCGGCTCAGATGACCTTCCTGCCAGCCCTCTCTGGAGGGCTGTGTACCTGCATGACGGTGTCTGCTGTCAAAACATGAGAACAGCTCCTGACCAGTGCCTGAAAAGTGGCAGCACTGAGCCTCCACTGCCCCTGGCCACCCTGGCCCTTCTGCAGGACCCAGCCATGGAGGGGTTAACCCTCTGCTCAGCAGGGGCCTCTTGGACCTGGCTTCACCCACAGGCTGATGGCCCCTCTGGCCCAGCCACACTGCACCCTAATAGCATCTTGCAGATCTGAGCCTCATCGTGAACCCTGGATGGCTTGCCGGCACAACCTACTCTACATCTCTGGACGCCTCATTTCAAGCCCATCCCTGGGCCTCCCAGATGGAGCTGTGAGGGCCACCCAGTGAGGAGGTCATGCTGTCAGGGCAGAGAGTGGAGCTGGGTGGGGTCCTGGGGCCAGACTGGCTCTGCCAGGCCTGGGATCTCCACTGCAGGACAGGCTGCCCAACCCAACTCCAAAACTCCCCTCCCCACGACCAAGCCTACTTCCTCCCTGCCCTGCCAGGGCCCATGCTGCCCAGACCGGTGGGGCTACATTTCTGGAGCCAATGTGTGACAGTTCCTGGGGATGGCCCAGGTCAGGAGGTCAGGACCCCATTCCCTCCTGCACCTGGGGACCTGAGTGATGGACAGGCCAGGCCACAGGGGACAAAACACAAAATCAAATCAAGCTTTAGCTTGAAACCAAACTGGGTTTGAAATCTGCCTCAGCCATATCACCAGCTGTGTGACCTTAAGCAAGTGGCTTAACCTCTCTGAACCTCAATTTTTCCACCCGTAAAATTGGGAAGAGCCTGTGAGCGAAGATGTCAAATCCTCACTCCTCCATTTCCTAGCTGTGTGGCCCTGGGGAAATGTCTTCGACCTTCTGAACTTTGGTTTCTCCATCTGCAAAACTGTGGACACTCTGGCATTTGCTCCAGTTCAGTTCAGTTCAGTTCAGTCGCTCAGTCGTGTCCGACTCTTTGCGACCCCATGAATCGCAGCACGCCAGGCCTCCCTGTCCATCACCAACTCCCAGAGTTCACTCAGACTCACGTCCATCGAGTCAGCGATGCCATCCAGCCATCTCATCCTCTGTCGTCCCCTTCTCCTCCTGCCCCCAATCCCTCCCAGCATCAGAGTCTTTTCCGATGAGTCAACTCTTCGCATGAGGTGGCCTAAGTACTGGAGTTTCAGCTTTACCATCATTCCTTCCAGAGAAATCCCAGGGCTGATCTACTTCAGAATGGACTGGTTGGATCTCCTTGCAGTCCAAGGGACTCTCAGGAGTCTTCTCCAACACCACACTTCAAAAGCATCAATTCTTCGGCGCTCAGCCTTCTTCACAGTCCAACTCTCACATCCATACATGACCACAGGAAAAACCATAGCCTTGACTAGACGGACCTTTGTTGGCAAAGTAATGTCTCTGCTTTTTAATATGGTATCTAGGTTGGTCATAACTTTCCTCCCAAGGAGTAAGAGTCTTTTAATTTCATGGCTGCAGTCACCGTCTGCAGTGATTTTGGAGCCCCCCAAAATAAAGTCAGCCACTGTTTCCCCATCTATTTCCCATGAAGTGATGGGACCGGATGCCATGATCTTCGTTTTCTGAATGTTGAGCTTTAAGCCAACTTTTTCACTCTCCACTTTCACTTTCATACAGGGCCTTAAAAGGATTAGGTGAAGTAAAACATGTAATAATGACAGAAAATAACGACTTTTGTTGAGCATTTACTGTGTGCCGGGCCTTGTGCTAAGTCCTTAGCTCAGGGAAGCATGTTAGCACTGTGATTTCTAGCTTCATCGAGATGTGATAGACATACAACAGAGTACATATATTTCAAGTGTATCATCTGTTAGGTTCTGACAAAAGCACACAGAAGTGGAACCACAACAAAGAGGGCAATCTGGCCTTTTTCCTCTCCCCACTTTTCAGGTGTGGAAACTGAAGCTCCGAGGCATTCAGTGCATTCAACGCCTACTCAAAAAGGTCAGGAAGGGACTCAGGATTTAAACCCTGCAGTCTGAGCCAGCACCCTCGTCCCTACCTCAACCACCATTCAGCAGCAGGTGCCGGGCACAGAGTAGGTGCCCAGTGTCATGTTGAATGAATGAATGGTGTGATCAAGAGGGTCACTGCACCGTGGTCCCAGGGAAGGTCCCCAGAGGAGGACCAAGCAGAGCTAGTAGGTCCTGAGTCAGAACTGGGGTGGAAGAGAAGGGAGTCATTTGTCCCTTCATTCAATATTTATTGAGTATCTACTATGTGACAAGTCCTGTTCTAGGTGCTCAGGGTGCAAATGGAACACAATGGACATAGGTTCCTCCTCTCTGGGAGCTAGTAGGGCAGGAATGAGGAGACAGTGTAAGCATGACATCCCTAGGGGGAGATCACAGCATCTCTCCAATATCCCCAAGGATGGAGCACTGCAGGCAGACAAAATCATGGACCAGGCCCCAAGACACCATGAAGAAAGCAGCCAGACCCCAGGCTGAAGGTGGCTGGAGGCCCTCGCTGGAGGCAGGGACCCCCGGCTCCCTCATCATGGCCCTCCCTGCCAACCATCACTGATATTTCCTTGGGAACCAGGCTTCCCTGTCCTGAGGGGAGGATCTTGCCCCCAGAGTGCCTCCCATTTGTGGAGCACCTACCTAATGCCCCGTCCTGGGGATATAGGAGCTAGCAAGATACAGCCTGAACAACCCAGTCTGGGAAGAGAAAGGGATAGAAGAGCAAGCTAATGACCACACATAAAGAAACAAAATGACCTGGGACTTCCCTGGTGATCCAGTGGCTTAAGACTCTGCGCTTTCAGGGGCTTCTCTGGAGGCTCAGTGGTAAAGAATCCGCCTGCCAGTGCAGGAGACATGGGTGCATCCCTGATCTGGGAAGATCCCACATGCTGCGGAGCGACTAAGTCCATGTGACACAACTATTGTGCTCTAGGGCCCGGGAGCCACAACTGCTGAGCCCAAGTGCCCTAGAGTCGGTGCTCTGCAACGAGAGAAGCCACAGCGGTGAGAAGCCCAGGAATCGAAACTAGAGAGTGGCCTCCCCTTGCCGCAACTAGAGAAAAGCCTGAGCAGCGATGAAGACCCAGTACAGCCAAAAATAAATACATAAATAAAATTATACATTAAAAAAAAAGACTTTGTGCTTCCAATGCAGGGGGCGTGTGTTCCATCCCTGGTCAGGGAAATAAGATCCCACGTGCCATGCAGCACGGCCAAAAAAAAAAATTTTTTTTTTAAAAGAAATGAATGGAGAAGGAAATGGTAACCCACTCCAGCATACTTGCCTGGGAAATCCTATGGACAGAGGAGTCTGGTAGGCTATACGTCCATGGGGTTGCAAAGAGTCAGACGTGACCTAGCATCTAAGCAACAACATGCATTTGTCAGTTTCTGTCATACGAGTACTGTAAGAAACTAAATAATTAAAAGCATGATTTGTGATTTAAAAAAAAAGAACTGAAATGACCTAACTGCTCATCCGTGGGGAGGTGGGCAGAGGAACAATGATACTGCCAGGCTCTGGACAGGCAGATGGGGTCGGAAAGACAGGGGTCCATAGCCTCACGAGGAGGGAAGTCTAGGTGGTAACAAGTGAAGCAGCAGATGTTTTGACCATTTCTGATTTAAACTAGAGCTGCCCCTAACTCGGCAAGTTGGCCTATCTACCCGGTCTGGACCTGCCCAGGCTCTTTGTCTACTGTCTCTGCTGAGGTCAAACATTCCTGCCCTGGACCCAGGAGGCCCAGCCACAGCAGGCTAACCCCCTCCCCACCCCGGGCCAACCTCTGGTCACCGGCTCAGGCTTAATCCCCCATCCGGGCCTGGGCCTCGGAAGTGATGAGTCAACTCAAGCTGGCTTTGGACAAACACCCCCCTCCTCCCGGCCCTGGGGTCCCTGTTCCACGCCCACCCAGTCCATCCTGTTCCCGAGTCAGGGCCCAGCCTCTGCCGGCCCCTGGGGGGGTGACTTGGAGCAGCCCTTGCCAAAAGAACTTCCTGCAAGTGCTGGAATATTCTGTCCTCTCAGCACGAGCCACACGTAGCTGTTGAGCACTTAGAATGTGGCTCGTGCAACTGCGTGTTTAATTTTGCTGTTTATATTTCTTATTTACATAAATATCTGACATGTTCCTATCTGTTTCATGAATTTAAATAGCTGCCTGTGGCTGGCGACTATCACATTGGGTGGCTCCAGGCAGGGGGTGGGGGAGAAGTCAACGTCCTGGAACCATAGCCTCTCCCCAAGGCAGGGGCAGTTAGGGCCTCCGGGAGGGAGCTGGGGGTCCCTTGGGGTCTGTTGAAGAGGTCAAGCTTAACTTTCCGTACCTGTGGCTGTTCATTCCTAGCCCCTTAGTCTGACCCAGTGTGGTGGGCAGAATCATGACCTGAGCTGATCTCCTAGCGCTGGAGTGTGGGCTCCAGGATCCAGGGGCCAGCCTCCCTCATCCCTCCTAGACCTCTGACTGCCTGTATCGTAGTCCTGCCCTCCCTCAGCCGGTCCCTACACCCCTCCTCCGATGAGGGGGAAGAAGTCACATCTGATCTGCTGAACATCCTTGCCCAGGTCCCCCGGAAAGCAGAGCTTGGGTTCAGGGACTTCGCTTTTGGAAGGGACCCTGGGATACGGGAGCAGGGAAGTGGGTGGAGAGCATACCAGGGGCAGTACATCGACGGGGTGGGGTGGGGGTCCTGCAGTGGGCTGATGGTGGTCCCTCTAGAGGAGACAGTCCGAGTTCTAACCCACTGCAACCTGGGAACGAGAGCTCATTTGAGAAAAGGGTCTTTACAGATGCAATTAAATTTAGGATCTCAAGGTGAGATCATTCTGGATTTAGGGTGGGAAATGGCAACCCACTCCAGTATTCTTGCCTGGAAAATCCCATGGACAGAGGAACCTGGTAGGCTACAGTCAATGGGGTTGCAAAGAGTCAGACACAACTGAGCAACTTCATTTCCACTTTCACTTTCACTGCAAAATCCCATGGACAGAGGAGTGTGGTAGGCTACCGTCCATGGGATCACAAAGAGTCAGAATTGACCAAGCGACTTCACTTTCACTGCATCCAGTGGGGCTTACCAGGTGGCGCTAGTGGTAAAGAACCCGCCTGCCAATGAAGGAGACATAAGAGACTTGGGTTCGATCCCTGGGTCTGGAAGACCCCCTGGAGGAGGGAATGGCAACCCACTCCGGTGTTCTTGTCTGGAGAATCCCATGGACAGAGGAGCCTGGTCGGGGGGCAGGGGAGTAGTGGCTAAAGTCCAAAGGGTCACAAAGAGTCAGACACGACTGAGGCAACAGCCCACATGCACTGCGTCCGATGACAGATGTCTTTATAAGAGACAGGCAGAGGGAGGCTGGAGACAGAGACTCGCCTAAAGAGAAGGCCATGGGACGCCCGACTGAGGCAGAGATGGGAACGACGAGGTTTGAGGAAGGAGGAAGTGGCCCCCAGCGAAGGAACGTGGGCTCCAGAAGCTGGAAAAGACAAGTAAACAGATTCTCCTCTCAGACCATCCAGAAGGCATGAAGGTGGTCAACACCTTGACTGTAGCCCCAGGGTGACTGATTTCAGCTTCTGGCTTCCAGAAAGGTAAGATAATACATTTGTATGTGTTTAATATTTACTGATTTATTTGGCTGTTGTGGGTCTTAGTTGCAGCATGTGAGATCTTGTTCCCTGACCAGGGATGTAACCTGGGGCCCCCTGCATTGGGAGCTCATGGGTTTAGCTGCCCCGACGCATGTGCCATCTGGATTCTTCACCCCTGGGCCACCAAGGCATGTCCCCATTCGTGTTGTTTTTTTAAGCCACTAAGAGTGTGCTGATCCATGACAGTGGCTGTGGGGAATTCACACATGAGGCCCTTCTTCCCTGCCCTGCAGGGGGCTTTGTCTGCCCTACCATCCAGATGACTTTGGGCCAAAGGAAGGTCATGACGGAGGTGGGAGAGAAAGGGGCTGGGGAGTGGGTGTCTCCTTCCCCTTGCATCTCAACGCCACCCTCTCAACAGAGTCTCGAGGGAAATGGACCCTCTCTCCAAGCTGGCACTATTTAGCACTATTGTGTTTTATCGACTTCTCCAATGAGATTTTTTTTTAAATTATTGTGATCAAATACACATAGCATGAAATTTACCATTTTAATCATGTTTTTGTTTTAATGGGGCTTCCCTGATGGCTCAGCGGTTAAAGCGTCTGCCTGGAATGCGGGAGACCCGGGTTCAATCCCTGGGTCGGGAAGATCCCCTGGAGAAGGAAATGGCAACCCACTCCAGTACTCTTGCCTGGAGAATCCCATGGACGGAGGAGCCTGGTAGGCTACATTCCATGGGGTCGCAAAGAGTCGGACACGACTGAGCGACTTCACTTTCACCTTCAATCATGTTTTTAGAGGTTTTTTTGATGTGGACCATTTTTGAAGTCTTTAAAAATTTTTTAAAATTTATTTCTTATTTTTGGCTGCGCTGGGTCTTCGTTGCTGAGTGGGCTTTTCTCTAGTTGCAGTGAGCGGAAGTTACTCCCTAACTGTGGAGTGTGGGCTTCTCATCGTGATGGTTTCCTGTTGCGGAGCACGGGCTCTAGGGCACAAGGGCTTCAGTAGTTGCAACTCTGGGCTCTAGTGTGCAGGCTCAATAGTCGTGGTGCACGGCCTTAGTTGCTCTGAGGCATGTGGGATCTTCATGGATCAGGGACTGAACCCATGTCTCTTGCACTGGCAGGAGGATTCTTTACCACAGAGCCACCAGGGAAGCCCCGTTTTTATTTTGAAAGCCTTTGTTGAATTTGTCACAATACCGCTTCTGTTTTCTGATTTGGCTTTTTGGCCACTAGGCATATGGGATTCTAGCTCCCTGACCGGGGATTGAACCCACATCCCCTGCCCTGAAAGGATAAGTCTTAGATCTCCAAGGAAGTCCCTTAACCATTTTTAAGTACAAGTTCAGTGGCATTAAGTGCACTCAACACTGTTGTGCAACCGTCACCACTATCTACCTCCACAGCTTCCTCAAATTTCTCGTCTTGCAAAACCGAAACTCTGCATCCATTAAACATTAACTCCCCTTCCCCCTGCCCCTGCATCCCCCTCCCACCTCTGGCAGCCACCCCTCTACATTCTGTGCCTGTGAACCTGATGATATGTAAATGGGATCACGCAATATTTGTCCTTCTCTGTCTGGCTTCTTCCACTGAGCATAATGTCTTCAAGGTTCATGCATGGACCTGTCCTTCCTTTTTGAAGGCTGAAACATTTCCACATTATCCCCACTTTAAAGGAGGGGACACTGCAGCCACATATACTGCAGGAACACTGGAAGGTGGCAGGGCCAGAACCTGCACACAGGCCTGTCTGGACTCCGGCACCCGCCACTCACCTCCCTGCTACCCCGCCCCCTCTCAAGGGCGTCTGCTAGGGCATCCTACCTTCCCTTCCGCTTCCTCTCCTCCTCGCTGAGAGCTCCTGGGCTCCGACACTTTTGCTCACCTTTGGACCCCGTTCCACATTCAGTGTCTGCTGGAATCCCAGAGCGTTTGTGTGGAAGTGACTGGACTTGGGGGTGGGCTGGGGGTTGAGGTCGGTGGGGTCTGGCTGTGCAGCCCTCTAGGTCAGGTTCCCCTCCCCTCGCTCCCCTCCTCTGACTCCTGCTGACCCCAGACTCAGCCTCTGCTCCATTGAAGCTGCCCAGCGACCAGTACAACCACACAGAGTTGTACAGGCTACAACCTGCACATCCGTACATGACCACTCTTGCCAATGACCCTGATGGCCCTGGAGGTTCCCCAGTCTGGGAGGTCTCTGAGCTCTGGGGAGGAGGAAGAAGGAACAGGATTAGAAGCAGCCCCAGGACAAATGAGATGTGGTGCAGAAAGCAGACTGAGGATTGCCAGGACTGGGGAAAGGGGAGTAGGAAGGAGTGAGTGCTTTGATGGGTACCAGTTTTCTTTTGTGGTGATAAAAATGTTCTGAAACTAGATAGCAGTGATGGGTGCACAGCCTTGTGAATACACGAAAAGCCACTGAATTGTACACTTGAAAATAACTAAGTCCTCCTGGGTTCCCTTACCCTCCTGCTCTCCATCCGGGTGCCACTTCTCAATAAAGTCTCTGGCTTTGTCAGCAAAAAAAAAAAAAGAGAGAGAGAGAGAAAGAAAGAAAGTGGCTAAAACTTGTAATTTTCATGTTATTATTATAATTATTATTTTGCCATGGCATGTGGGATCACAGTTCTCTGACAAGGGGTCAAACCTTGGGCCCTGCAGTGGAAGCGCAGAGTCTTAACCACTGGATTACCCTGGAAGTCCTGTTTTGTGTACCTTATCTCACACACACACACACACACACACACACACGCACACATACGCACACACACTCACGCACACACACTCAGCTGCAGGGAGATATTCACAGATGGGAGGTAGTTCCTGGAGTCTTCAAAACCCACCACAACAATAGGCAGCTGTGGCTCGATCACTCTGAGGGCCAGTAGGAAGCAGCAGGTGGAGGCTGAAGGCCCAGCCCCTGGGACTGACTTCATGCCCAGTGTTCCCATAGGATCAGCCCATCCTTTTGGTACCTCCTCAGTCCTGACCAGGATGCCTGGATATCTCCGAAGCTCAGGCTGGGAAAATCACACCTTTTGGGTACTTCCAAGGCAGCTCTGGGGGAAGAAGTCCTGGGTTTGATTTCCTTGCTAGCTGTGTGACCTAGGGCAAGTTACTCAACCTTTCTGTGCCTTAGTTTCCTTGTTAAACTAAATGAGGATTAACAGAGTTTTGACCTGAAAAGGCTGTTTGTTTTAATTGAGGTATAGTTGGTTGTTGTTGTTCAGTAGCTCCATGTGACTCCATGGACTGAAGCACTCCAGGCTCCTGTCCTCCACTATCTCCTGGAGTTTGCTCACATTCATGTCCATTGAGTCAGTGATGCTATCTAACCATCTTATCCTCTGCCGCCCTCTTCTCCTTTTGCCTTCAGTCTTTCCCAACATCAGGGTCTTTTCCAATGAGTTGAGTCTTCGCATAGGTGGCCAAAGTATTGGAGCTTCAGTTTCAGTCCTTCTAATGAATATTCAGGGTAGGTGTAGTTCTAAAACATAAAATGAACCATTTCAATGTGTACAATTCAGTGGCATTCAGAGCATTCACACTATTGTGCAACCACCACCTCTGTGGAGTGCCAAAACGTTTCATCACTACAGGGGCTATTTTTGAGGATTAAGTGTTTGGATGTTTGTAAAGCCTTAGAACCATGCCTGGTATGTGCCTGCGTGAGTCCTAAGTTGCTTCAGTCTTGTCTGACTCTTTGAGATCCCCATGGACTGTAGCTTGCCAGGCTCCTCTGTCCATGGGATTTTCCAGGCAAGAAGACTGTAGTGGATTGCCATGCCCTCCTCCAGGGGATCTTTTCGACCCAGGGATGGAACCTGCGTCTCCTGCACGGCAGGCAGATTCTTAGCCACTGAGCCACCAGGGAAGCCCCTTGCCTGGTATACAGCACTGTGCCAAGTAAGTGCTCAATAAAAGGTAGGGATGACTGATAGGAAAACAGTGCTGTGATAGAAGCAGGTGGCCGGTGGTGCTGTTACTGATTCTTTTGCCTTGGCTGGAGGAGGGGGGAGTTAGGCTCTCCCTCCCCTCTGGGTCCCATTTTCCACTCTGAGCTCCTGGGCCCAGGCAGCTGTAGCACCTCTTTTCCCCCAACCCCCCTCCCCTCAGTGGTGTCCTCACGGGTTGTGGGCAGGGGCGGCGCTAACGGCAGCCAGGAGTCCCAGAGCCTCCCTGCAGTTTCAGGGCCTCTCCTCTGCTCCTTGAGGCTTTTCTTGCTCCCACTCCTTGCATCTCTCACGCCCGCTCCTGCTCCCCCAAGCCGGCACCTTCTGTGGCAAAGGAAACACGCGTGGAGGTGATCCGGCAGATTCGGTCTGGGCAGAACTCGGTACTGGGAGCAGTGAGCACGCCCCTCATTTGGGAGGAGCTCTTGAGAGCTGACCTCCCCAACTTATGAGCGCGCCAACCACTCCCCAGGGCCCGCAATGCCTCTGAGCGTCCCGGAATCCCCCAGAGCTGGGAATGACCTCCAGCACTGCCAGGCGTGTCCACTCTGAAGAACCACTTGGAGAGTTTGTTAAACAAGCAAATTCCTAGGCTCTTCCATTGGTGCCCGGGAATCTGCATTTCAGCCTTCGCCCC
Organism: Bos indicus; assembly: GCF_029378745.1. NCBI lineage: Eukaryota > Metazoa > Chordata > Mammalia > Artiodactyla > Bovidae > Bos > Bos indicus. The sequence goes on from NC_091784.1 coordinate 5,065,612, forward strand.
CCTGGGGAGTAGGGGGCGGTCTTCGGAGCTGGAGAGTTTGGAATCCATCGCTCAGCTTCCTTCCAGGGGTTAGCATTCCAATCTAGGCTTACTTTGTGCCAGTTAACGGGAATCGTGCTGTAATAACAGCGCGCCCTGCAAGACACCCAGGAGGAGCGTGGGGGTTTCCCTGATGAACCCTGGATACCGCGATGCACCTCGGGGGTCCCATCTCCCCCGATCGTTCCCCTTCGTGGCGACTCCAGGAGCCATGGACTGTGCTGCCATCTTGTGGCAGGCATGGGACCCGGGGCGCTCCTTTTCCATTCTTGATTAGTCGCTCAGTCGCGTCCTACTCTTCGCGACCCCATGGAAGACTCACTAGGATTCCTCGTTCTTCACCATTGACCACAGCTTGCTCAAACTCATGCCCATCGAGTCGGTGATGCCATCCAACCATCTCATCCTCTGTCGTCCCCTTCTCTTCCTCCCTTCAATGCTTCCCAGCATCAGAGTCTTTTCTAATTAGTCGGCTCTTTGCATCAGGTGGTGAATGTACTGGAGCTTCAGCTTCACCTTCCTTGAAAACCCTAATCAAGAAAACGCACTGGGCACCAGTGTGCCAGGTCCCCAGTAAGATCCGGTGGACGCTGGGCACATGAGTAAGATAGATAAGGTCTCTGCCCTTGTGGAGCTCATAATCTCCTGGGTCAGAGCTACAAAGAGATTAAAATGAATAAGTAAATAAGATGATTACAGAGTGTGACACAAGCTAGGAAGGAAGCTAGGGGCTGATTATCACAAAGGGCAACAATGCATTTGCTAAATAGAGCGCTGTCTCCCAGTACACCCTCTCCCTGCCTAGGACTCTGGGTCACGCAGGAGCAGGGGAGCCTGTCCGATTCCCTCTTGCAAATGGATAAAGTCACACAGTGCTGGCACATAGTAGGTGCCCAGTACATGGCAAATGAATGAATACACGGATGACAGCTGTCTAGAGCCAGCCTCTTGGCTCCTCCAAGCCAAACAGAGAGGGAGAGGAAGGGGGGAGCTATGGAAGGGATGCTGGGTCTCCTGGATACTGCAAAGGCCAGAAGGGTTTGTGTGTGAGCCAAAATGAGAATGAATGATGGGCGAAACTTCACTCTACCAGTCCACCGTGTATTAAATTGCACCCTCACTCTGCTGGCTTCTTGAATCCCTTCCCTAGTTATTTTTTTTCACATTGGCATTTCCCCGCATCACACACAGTATTGTATTTGTCTTATTTATTTAATGTCTCTCTCCCTCTCAGGTGGCAGTAGCAGTAAAGAACCTGCCTGCCAATGCAGGAGACATAAGAGACGCGGGTTCGACCCCTGGGTCAGAAAGATCCCTTGAAGGAGGAAAAACAGCAACCCACTCCAGTATTCTTGCCTGGAGAATCCCATGGACAGAGGAGCCTGGTGGGCTACAGTGCAGGGAGTGCAGAGTTGGACACGACTGAAGCGACTTAGCACGCATACGCACACACTCCCTCACTGAGAGGTAAATTCCACGAGGGCAAGGACTTTTTACCTGTTTTGTTCACTGAGAACTCTCCAGCGCCTGGCAAGTCCTGACACTCAGCAGGCGCTCTGTAAAGCGGGCAAAGTGAACGAAAGATCCCCGGCGGGGTCAGGAGGGCTCTGGGGTGTGGCCAGTGGAGGGACTGGACTCAGAGCCCAGGAGGAGGGGGTTGCCCGTTAGGGAACTGGCCAAACGTGAACTGAACTGGGGCAAGCCGGGCTGGGAGGGGCAAGGGTTAGACTTGGGGCGCGAGACTGGGGTTAGAGCCTTGGGGCGGGGTCTCCCTGGGGCCGAGCCACCCCCGAGGCTGGGTGCTTTAGGGGCGGGACCCGGTGGAGGCGGGCCCTGCATGAGGCGTGGCCAGTATGGAGGCAGGGCCGAGGTGGAGGCGCGGTTAAAGAAGGCTGTGTAAAATGAAGGGCGGAGCTAAGATGGGGTGGAGTCAGTTTGGGGCGGGGCCTGTCCGGAGGTAAATCTGGGCGGGGCCGGGGCAGAGTCGGGGGGGTGGGGAGGGGGTGGAGCCAGGCCAGGCAGGGATCTTCGCTGTCCTGGGTCCTGGAGCGCTCCCGCCCAGCAGGCCCCTCCCAGAACAACCCGGAGGGTGCAGGGTGTACAAGACCCGACAGCCCGGGATCAGCCATCGCTGGCTCGGACTTCAGGGTCTGGCGATCGCGGTTTCGCCCCGCCCTAGGGGCTGCGCTCTGAGCCAGGCGGCGGCGGAGGACTCCGGTGGGCTCAGTTTGGCTCAGCCCCGGGTCTGCGTCACCGGAGACTCCGAGGGCGAGGGTGAGTTGGGCTTTTGGGGGGCTTGGGTGTGCATGCGTGCGTGCGTTTGGGTTTGTGTGTGTGCATGTGTGTGAACGTCTGTGCGCATCTAGGGAACTGTGCGTGTGGAGGTGGGTGTGTGTGCAAAGTTGAGTTCGTGTGCAAGGGCTCTCTAGTGTGGGAAGGGAGTCCTGCATGTGTGTGCTTGTGTGGTAGAGACAGTGCGTGAGAAATCTGGTGAAGACTGTGTATGTATGTTAGGGGATTTTGGAGGAAAATGGGAGCGCAAGTGCAATGATTCTTGTGGGGTGCATGGGCGAATGAATCGTGGGCATGTTTCCAGCTGGGTGGCTTTATGGGAGTTTACTGGGGCCCCAGCATGACGGGACGAGAAGGGAGGAAAGTTTGGGGGATACTGATTGCTCCTGAGGATCGAGTGTGGTCTGGGGCATTGGTAAATGGGCAGGGCAAGTGTTGGGGGTCTGGCTGGAAGTAACTTGGGGCTCACATTGGCCCCCTTGCTTTGAGAGCTGGGGAGATGTGTGTGTGGGGGGGGGTCCAGAGGGGTGGTGGGCATGCCCCTGGCCAGGGGGAGCTGAGGCCGGGGCTCCGGCTTCAGCTGGAGGGAGCTGCTCCCTCACCAGTCGCCCTCACCCAGGCTCAGTGCCCACTCCTGCCTGGCCGGCTCCTGCCTGGTCCTTCGAGAACATGGTGCAGAAGTACCAGTCTCCCATCCGAGTCTACAAGCACCCATTTGAGCTGGTCATGGTGGTGAGTGACCCCTGATCCCGGGGCCCCTTGTGTGACAGTTGGAGGGCCCCAAGAGGTCAGCCATGATGGGGAGGAGAAGGAAACCCTCAAACCCCTAGATCAGAAGGAATTAATGAGCTACTCCACTGACCGGATGGGTCCAGTTTCTAACCAGGACCCCTCTGCCATCCTATCTTTTGCCCCAACTTCTAGGACCCTTGCGCACTGAGCAAGACATAAGGTCTTTATTTTCCTTGTTGAAGCTCTTCTGTTATCTCAGTCTCCTTTGACACGAAAGAGGGTATCAGGGCAAGCTGCTGCTGTCACTTTGTGTACTGATAATAATAATAATAATGGTACGTATACAATGAAGATGATGACAGCAGCCATTTGTTGAGGATTTGCTAAGTCTTTACAGACGTTGTTTGGTTTCATTCCCAATAGCTCTTATTATTCTCATTTTGCTGCATTAAACTGACGCTCGGACAAGGATGGTCTTAGATTCGGCAGTGGGAAGAGGTGGAGCTGGGCTGGGATCCATATGGGGGGGACTCCAGAGCCTTGAGTTTAACCACAGCACCCTCCGTGTCCCCCTCTGCTCTCACACCCCCTGCCCTCCCCTTCCAGGAAGCTGAGACCAGGGGGAGAGGGGGCACATGTGGGCAGGAAGGGCCTGGGAGCAGTTGTTTATTGGGATTCAGAAGAGCTATGTGACGTAGACTTGGCTCCCGCGCCCTCGGCCTCCTGGATCAGAGGTCTGAGTCCCCGGGGCAGGTGCTGGGGTCGGGCCGCTGTGGGTTTCCTTCTTGATGTGGTCACTCTGTCTCTCGGAGCTTCCCTACTCCATGGAACAGGGGCGATGCTCTGGGGCTGTGATGAAACAGTGCCTGGTGCCTCTGGCTCAGTGCCTGGCACACAGTAGGTGCTCACTAAATGCAGCCATCCCTGTTATTACACCGCATGGTGTTATCAGTGACAGTGTAAGAAACACCAGAATCCACCCCCATCCTCCTCATCCCACTCTTGGTTGCTCAATCCCAGCCTTCAATCCAATGGCTTTCATTGTTGGATAGAAGGCTCTGTGTGTGTCCTTCCCACATCTCTGCTGTGAATCTACCTACATATATGTTTATAGTCACATAAAAGATTAAGAAGCACCATTGGAGTAATCATGCTGTGCTGTGCTGTGCGGATGATGCCAGGCCAGGGAAGTAGCAGGGGCAAGCCTGGGGTTTCATCGACAAGCTGGGTGACCTTGGGCAAGTTACTCAACCTCTCTGAACCTACACCTTCCGTGTCTAAATTGAGGACTCCTATTGCTATTGTAGTCACTAAGTTGTGTCCGACTTTCCTGTAATCCTATGGACTAACCTGCCAGGCTCTCTGTCTGTGGGATTTTCCAAGCAAGAACACTGAAGTGGGCTGCCATTGCCTTCTTCAGGGGATTTTCTTGACCCAAGGATGGAATCTGCATCTGCTGCATTGGCAGGCAGATTCCTTATCACTGAGCCACCCTTAGTATGTTTCAGTTCAGTTCAGTTCAGTTCAGTCACTCAGTCATGTCCAACTCTTTGCAACCCCATGAATTGCAGCACGCCAGGCCTCCCTGTCCATCACCAACTCCTGGAGTTCACTCAAGCTCATGTCCATCAAGTCGGTGATGCCATCCAGCTATCTCATCCTCTGTCATCCCCTTCTTCTCCTGCCCCCAATCCCTCCCAGCATCAGAGTCTTTTCCAATGAGTCAACTCTTTGCATGAGGTGGCCAAAGTACTGGAGTTTCAGCTTTAGCATCAGTCCTTCCAATGAACACCCAGGACTGATCTCCCTCAGAATGGACTGGTTGGATTTCCTTGCAGTCCAAGGGACTCTCAAGAGTCTTCTCCAACACCACAGTTCAAAAGCATCAATTCTTCGGCGCTTAGCTTTCTTCACAGTCCAACTCTCACATCCATACATGACTACTGGAAAAACCATAGCCTTGACTAGACAGACCTTTGTTGGCAAAGTAATGTCTCTGCTTTTCAATATGGTATCTAGGTTGGTCATAACTTTCCTTCCAAGGAGTAAGCGTCTTTTAATTTAATGGCTGCAGTCACCATCTGCAGTGATTTTGGAGCCCAGAAAAATAAAGTCAGCCACTGTTTCCACTGTTTCCCCATCTATTTGCCATGAAGTGATGGGACAGGATGCCATGATCTTTGTTTTCTGAATGTTGAGCTTTAAATCAACTTTTTCACTCTCACTGTCATCAAGAGGCTTTTGAGTTCCTCTTCACTTTCTGCCATAAGGGTGGTGTCATCTGCATATCTGAGGTTATTGATATTTCTCCCGGCAATCTTGATTCCAGCTTGTGCTTCTTCCAGCCCAGTGTTTCTCATGATGTACTCTGCATATAAGTTAAATAAGCAGGGTGACAATATACAGCTTTGACATACTCCTTTTCCTATTTGGAACCAGTCTGTTGTTCCATGTCCAGTTCTAACTATTGCTTTCTGACCTGCATATAGGTTTCTCAAGAGGCCGGTCAGGTGGTCTGGTATTCCCATCTCTTTCAGAATTTTCCACAGTTTATTGTGATCCACACAGTCAAAGGCTTTGGCATAGTCAATAAAGCAGAAATAGATGTTTTTCTGGAACTCTCTTGCCTTTTTGATGATCCAGCGGATGTTAGCAATTTGATCTTTGGTTCCTCTGCCTTTTCTAAAACCAGCTTGAACATCTGGAAGTTCACAGTTCACGTATTGTTGAAGCCTGGCTTGGAGAATTTTGAGCATTACTTTACTAGCATGTGAGATGAGTGCAATTGTGCGGTAGTTTGAGCATTCTTTGGCATTGCCTTTCTTTGGGATTGGAATGAAAACTGACCTTTTCCAGTCCTGTGGCCACTGCTGAGTTTTCCAAATATTCTCAAAAAAAAAATTGCAATCATTGCATTTTAAAATAAAAATGTCCCCTAAGGTAGCACTTAAGAATGTATTAATAGGATTATTAGAGGACTTCTCTGGTGGTCCAGTGGTTAAGACTCGGTGCTCCTAAGACAGGGGGCCTGGGTTTGATCCCCAGTTGGGGAACTATATCCTGCATGCCACAACTAAGATCCCGGCAACGAAGATCCTACGTGCCACAACTAAAACCCAGTACAGCCAAAAAAAAAAAAAGACTAGTGGAATACATGAAGCATATTTCATCAGCTTTGAGTTCCACACGTGCAGGCTGAAGGGCTCAGTTTACTCCTATAGCTGTTAATAATCTTTAGGTGCTGATGGATAAATACTTGTGGGTACAACAGGAAATAGACATTTTCAGATATGTATTACCTGTATTGTGCCAGTTTGTCATTTGTATTTTTTCAAATACTGTGTTACCTTATCTCCATACAGTCCTTGTTCGGCAAAATGGCCCCAAACTACCCCAATGTCAGACAAAGCCACTTTGCCAACTGTTTTCAAAACATCATTGTCCCCAAAATAGCTGCATAACTCAACATAACTTGCTTGCTGTGTGGGCACAAAAGGGGTTTTCTGCACTTAATGTTGGTCTTTGTTTCTCAGCTAAACACTTGCCCTCAGTTTGGGTCAGATGCCGAGGAAGTTTCGGATGAACTCGGCTATTTTGACCACATCCGAGTGACCAGACGAGCTGGCCTTTTGGTTTTTCTGTTTAACAAAACTGACTTGAGAATCAAAACGTCCCTTTGCAGAAATTCCACCATACCACTGAAACTGTGTTCGTGGAATTGGTTATAAAATAATACTAAGGTAACCTTTCTAGACCCAGCATTATTTTTTTTTAGTTATTTTTCTCTTCCACTTCAAAACTGTAACTAATTCAATGAATGGGTGTCATTCCTTGACATGAATTCTGTTTCTGAAGCATGGAATTCCAGGGACCTTTGCTGTTTCCTTTCTTGATAGCCTTCTGTATTATTGGGTTCAGAACAATGAGCTTGTATTCTCTCAGTAAGTAGAGGAAAACAGTTAAGACAATGGAGGCAGCTGATATCCAAGGCTGGCAGAATCCCTGGTCCCTTTGAATGTGGGGTCCCTGGAGGTGGGGCAGGGTCTTTGTGGAGACCTTGGTATGGACAGAAAGACTGTGGTTTGGACGGCGGATTCTGGTTACCTGCTCTCTGAAGGTCACTTTCTGGTCAGCCTACAGCCCGTAGTGAATGATTTCCAGCTCCTCTGGGCTCTTCTCCTGAATGGGTGGAGGTTACGAGTCAGATTCTCCAGGCTGGCCCCTGGCTCTGGGTTCTGACCTGTGAAATGGAAGTAATGAAGTCCCCGCTCCTCAGAGGGGCTTCCCAGTGGCACTAGTGGTGAAGAGCCCACCTGCCAGTGCAGGAGACATGAGAGACCCCGGTTCAATCCCTGGGTGGGGAAAGCCTCCTGGAGGAGGGCCCGGCAACCCATCCCAGTATTCTTGACCTGGAACATCCCATGGACAGAGGAGCCTGGCGGGCTGCAGTCCACAGGGCTGCCCAGAGTCGGACACAACTGAGGCGACCTAGCACGCATGCGTGCACGACCCCATAGCCTGGGCACATGGTCAGACATTCCAGGTTCTGACTCTGATGTTCAGTAAACATCTGTGCGCCCGTGGCTGAGGTGGCTTCAGAAGTGACCTGCATGCGTCTTGTGTGTCCACTGCCCCGGGGTCCCTGTGGGGTTCAAAGCACTGTGGCTTCAGGTCATCTCAGATTCTGCAAACCTTAAGAAGGAAGATGGCATGGAGTAGAATTTCCTGGACAATAGGCTGGCTGATCCTGAGGAGGAAGGGTTATAGAGGTGAGAGGCAGCAATTGTGTTAAAATATTTAAAGACCTGGATTTTTGTATTGATAAACAGCTTGTAATTTAGCAAATGGGTTATTAATAAGGAGTAGCTATTGAAGGTAGATCCTTGCAGCCCAGGTCAACGAGAGTTGCAGTTGGAATCATTGTTAGGGATGTAGTTTTAATAAAGCAGCAGGGGCCTTATTTAAATGTGTTTAAATTAGTTCCCTGGAGCCTGTCATCTGATCCCGTTGCTAACAGATTAAGGGAAGCAACATTTTCCACCCTGGATTGCTTCCAGGGCCCTGACCGGCTCCTACTGGGGCTGGGAGACCGGAGCTGATCCACTGCAAAGTCATCTTCTGATTTCAGGGGGTCCTGAGATCAGCTTTTGGCCCCCATTCATTCGTGAATGCATGCGTTAATGCACACATGAATACATTCCACAGATATTTATTGAGTTTGCACAGTATGCCAAGCATCGTACCAGGTGCCAGGGCTATAGAGCAGTGTCATTCTTAGCACTTTTTCTGAAATGCATCGTTATTCTGTTAATTTGCTCGCCTTCTTGTTTACACGGAATTTGCTTGTTTGTTTACATGAGTCTTTTTCATTAGGCTTCAGAAAGACAGAGACCTTGTCTGTCTTGTTCTCATTGTCTTGACTTGGTTCTCCTGACATGATCCCTTCCTGCCCTCACAGAGCTTGCAGTGTGTGTGTGTGTGTGTGTGTGTATGAGAGAGAGTCATTCCAGGCAATACCATGTAGCAAGATTTGTAGCTGGGAAAGAAAGAATAGGGCATTGCAGGAACACACAGGGGCTTTCCTGGTGTAAAGAATCCACCTGCAATGCAGGAGACGTGGGTTCTATCCCTGGGTCAGGAAGATCCCCTGGGGGAGGACATGGCAACCCAGTCCAGTATTCTTGCCTGGAGAATTCTGTGGACAGAGGAGCCTGGAGGGCTACGGTCCAGAGGGTTGCAAAGAGTGGGACACGACTGACGTGACTAAGCACACATGCATGTGGGAACACAGAGAAGGGCCCATTGGTCAGCAGCCAGAGGCCTTTTAAGTCAGCCACACTTTGCAGTGAGGGGTGGAGAGAGGCAGCCTGCCTGCCTGTCTGTGCCAAGGCTCCTGGGGCAGAACTTGTCTCTCTGAAGAAATGAATGCAGCTTAGTTGGGCCTCTGTGAGCCCACAGGGCTCAGTTTGTTCCTTCAAGGATGTTGGGAGATTTGGGAAGGTGTGGAAAGTGGGTTGGAGGAGGGGTTTTCATCCAGGAGGTGAGAGAGCGGGCTGGGGGGTTGGTAGGGGATGGGGCAGGAAGGAGAAGTGACCAAGGCCAGGTGCATTCTTGAAACACTTGGAAAATCTAAAACAGTGTTTCCCTCCCATCACCATCCTAAAAGTGAAAGTGAAAGTGAAAGTTAAATTGCTCAGTTGTGTCCGACTCTTTGCAACCCCATGGACAGTAGCCGACCAGGTTTCTCTGTCCATGGGATTTTCCAGGCAAGAGTACTGGAGTGGGCTGATGTTTCCTTCTCCAGGGGATCTTCCCAATCCAGGGATCGAACCTGGGTTTCCTGCATTGCAGACAGACGCTTTACCATCCTGACCTAGTGCTAAATGTCAAGACCCCCTGGGCTGGCCTCGCTACCACCCTGTCTTTCCCGGATCCACCAGGGGCACCAGCTGATCCTGGAAGTCAGTGGGCAGGGAGCATGGGGAGCGTGTTCAGAGCAGGAGAGTCCCTGCCCCAATGCGACCTGTGAGTGGGTGAGAAGCTGCAGCAGGCTTGTGAGCAGTGCCCGGGGCAGGGCAGCTGGGCTGTGCGCTCCCCCAGGGCAGGAGAGGCCAGGCAAGAGGAGGCCCCACCCTTAGAGGAAGGGACAGAAGCAGGAAGGAATAGCCACCAGGCCCTGCTAACGGTGCCTCACGCCGCAGCTTCAGGACTGGGAACCTGGGACAGACGGACCAAACTGCTCCCCCGCACCTTGTTGGGTGCTGATGCACTGGCCAATAGCTGTGGATGCACCGCTGTTGTGAACACAGCGGGGGAGCCACTCAGGCTTCCTCCCCTCCCTCCACCCCTCCCTCCCTCCTTCCTTCCTTCCCTCCTCCAGCAAATATTGGCTGTTTGTCTACAGTGTCCCAGGTGTGGTACGTACGAGGCCACTGGGAAATCCAGTGGGGAGGGAAGCAACCTAGAGACAGAGATGCTGACTACAGACAAATAAACACAGACCTGAAACCCTATTGCAAATCCCAATCTGCTGGGGCTAGAAACCATCCATCAGATGGCTTACTTTTCCTAAAAATTGTGGTAAAATATACATTACACAAAATTGATCATTTTTAGGGGTACAGTTCAGTGGCATTAAGTGCAGTTACATTGTTCTGCATGCATCGCCAACATCCACGGCCACAGCTTTTTCATCCTCCCAAACTGGAACTCTGTTCTCATTAGATGCTATCTCCCCATTTTCCCCTCCCCCAGTCCCTGCAAACACAGTTCTACTTTCTGTCTCCATGAATCTGATGACTCTAGGAATCTCACGTAAGTGCAATCATCTAGCGTGTGTTCTTTTGTGACTGGCGTCTTTCACTGAGCATTGTTTTCAAGCTGCATCCACGTCTTAGCCTGTGTCAGCATGTTGTTCTTTTTAACGGCTGCATAATACTCCCCTACGGGACTGTGGCTGGACCGTGGTTTGTTTCATCATTCATTCCTCAGCAGACATTTGGGTTGTTTCCACTTTCTGGCTTTTGTGAATAATGTTGTTGTGAACAAGGTTGTACAAATATCAAGTCAGGTCTCTGTTGGTTTACTGGTGCTCATTTAAGAAAAATGTGTTTGGCACTCTGCTACATGCCTTACATATCATGGCTCCCTTTAGTCTCCTCAGCAACTCTCACAAAGTTGATATCACTGTCATTATCATCATCATCCTCTTTTTTTTCTGAAGAAACTGATTCTTAGGTTAAGTTGAAGTCACCCTGCTGGCAGGGAGCATGGGCAGCCTCTAAACCCAGGGCTTTGTCCCCACCACTTCACCACATCCCACTCTTGCCCCCTGCAGGGTCCTTCTGACCCTTTGTCTCCATCATTTTGTCTCCTGAGCTGACCTCAACCGGAATAGCAGCAGGTTGCTCAGCTACAGGGCCATCTGGACACAGCTGTTTCTATATATTGTATTCAGCAATCATTTCAAAAGACTCTAGGATGATCCCATGCCTGCTTCCCTTCATCAGCTGAGATGACCCTGCTGCCATTGAGTGTCTGATGGCTCCTTCAGCAACTCTGCCAAGAGCTGGGAGTCCCACACAATGGAATATTATGCAGCTGTGAAAAGGAATAAAGCACAGACACAGGCTACAACATGGATGAACCTCGAGAACCTGATGCTCAGTGAAAGAAGCCGGATACAAAATATCATGTATTTTATGATTCTGTTCACGTGAAATGTCCAGAAAACGCAAATCCAAAGAGACAGGAAGTAGATTTAGGGGACTTCCCTGGTGGTCCGGTGGTTAGGACTTTGCCTTCCAGTGCAGGTGGGTGAGGGTCCATCCCAGATGGAGGAGATGAGATCCCACCTGCCTCATGGCCAAAAAACCAAAATGTGAAACAGGAGCAATATTGTGACAAATTCAGAAAATGAAACGGTCTACATAAAAAATTATCTTAAAAAAAAGTGGATTAGTGGTTTCCTGGGCAGGGAGTGACTGTGATGGGTGTAGGGTTTCTTGTTTTTAATTAATGAACCTAGTTTTCAGTGGTGCGGGGTCTTTGTTGCTGTGCACAGGCTCTCTCTAGTTGCAGCGAGCGGAGGCTACTCGTGGTGGTGACTTCTCTTGTTACGGAGCACAGGCTATCGGAGCACATGGGCACAGTAGTGTGGTGCACAGGCTTGGTTGCTCCACGGCATGCGAAATCTTCCCTGGCCAGGGATCAAACCCACGTCCCGTGCACTGGCAGGCAGACTTCTATCCACTGGACCACCAGGGTGGTCCAGGTGTGGGGTTTCTTTCACGGGTGATGAAATGTTCTTGTATTAGACAGTGGTGATGTTTGCACAACTTTGTGAATGTTCTAATAAAATCCATTGAACTGTACACTTTAAAGGGAGCATTTTATGGTATGAGTGTCATGGTATGGTATGAGTATTAAATGAGTATGGTGCATTTATGGTATGGTATCACAATTCTTAAAAAGTAGGGGGGCACTGAGAGGATTGATACCTTGGTCCTGGGGTCTCCCAGGCTTGCAGGGGAAGCTGGGGGTGGACGAGGAAGTCCCCTGAGGACTTTGTGCGATGGTCACGTGCTCAGTGCGTGGGTCCAGCCTGCACAGGAAAGGAAAGGTGAGGTATGGGGCTAAAATACGTGGCTGCAGTTTGCATCTTCTTCCCCTACTCTGGAAGGTTTGGGGTAAGCAGCGTTCCAGCTTCCTTTGAATTTTCATGAGGAAGAGCAGGAAGGAAGGAGGGATGGGAGGAGGAAGCAGCTTGTCAAGTGATTAGCAGAAATAGTTTCTCTGTATTTTACAGACTCTCACTCTTTTTTAAAATTTAAATTTATTGAACAAATTCTTCTGTAGAATGAACCATGCGCCAGGCCCTGTTCTCAACAGTTTACCAAACCGGTTCCTTTATTCCCCTGTCCACTCAGGGAGCTATAACACTTTTCTCATTCTCCTTGTAACAAATGAAGGGAGGTAGGAACGGAGAGCATGTAGGCTTGTTCAAGGTCACAGAGCTGCTCAGGAGCAGAGTGGAGCTTCGGACCCAAGCCCGGAGTCCATGCCCTTCCTGGCTAAGTGACCCTGTCATTCACTCACTCATTGTGTGATGTCTGCTGAGTGTCGACTGCGTGCTAGTCATTGTGACGAGCATTAGGGATTCAGGGCTGATGACTTTTTCCTTCAGCGGCTGTGAGACAGGAAAGAAGGAAAATGGTACAACCAAGCACTCACTGGGCAGTTTCACGACACTCCCCTTAATAGATGAGCCTCAGAAAGAAATGGGACTTTTCTGGTGGCTTAGGTGGTAAACAATCTGTCTGCAATGCAGGAGACCTGGGTTCGATCCCTGGGTAGGGAAGATCCTCTGGAGTAGGAAATGACTACCCACTCCAGTACTCTTGCCTGGAGAATCCCGTGGACAGAGGGACCTGGCGGGCCATAGTCCATGGGATCAGAGAGTCGGGCACTACGGAAGGACTGAGCACACAGGGAGAGACAGGAAATGCCATGCTCAAGGGTTACCCAGCCCTGGGACTTCGCTGGTGGTTCAGTGGTTAAGAATCTGCCTTCCAATGCAGGGGAAGCTGGTTTGATCCATGGTTGGGGAACTAAGATCCCTCATGTCCTGGGGAAATTAAGCCCACCTGCTGAAACTAAGACCTGATGCAGTCATACATGTATATACTAAGTTTACCCAGCCCAGAGATGGATGAGTCCAGCTAGGAATCCAAGCTCCCATGTCCACGTGCTTAGTGTGTTGATGTAGATTTCAGCAGGATGGACAGCCCGTGGGAGAGCTTCATTGGCAGTGTCCATTGGCCTCTGCCTGCCCCAGCTTCTGTCCCTGTCCTGGTGGGTTCTGGGCCTTGGACCAGCTTCCTTTCTGAGTGGCCAGGTGTGATGTCCCTCTCCAGCCACTTGGCAGAAGAGCTGAAATCGAATGCTTCTGTTGCCCTGTGTCCCTCTGGCGGCCACCCCATGCATTCATCTGGCAGGGAGAAGCTCAGGCCTCACTGGTGGGGACAGCGGTCAGCGTCTGAGGCTCTCGGCAAGGATAAAACTAGCTGTGTGAACTGGTCTCCACACAGGGATGGTCCTGTAAGACCCTGCGAACTGCCAAAGGCAGAGGTCCAGCAGGACTCAGGATTCCCAAACCACTGATATTTGTGATGTAGCCAACATCCTCTGAGAGGCAGGACCAGGCATTCAGGACTGGGGTCTGGGTCAGTGGGGCCTGCACTCTAGCCCCTCCACTTACCGGTCCTGTGATGTCAGAGTTGGGTCACTCTGCCTTCTCGAGCCTCAACTTGCTCATCTGTAAAATGGGGGGATACTGGTCTCCATCCCAACAGGATCTCGTGAGGACACAGTGGTGCAGTCAGCCCTCCGTAACTGTCACCATAACAGTGGTGTCCAACGCCAGTCTTCACAACCCCAGGGGATCTGCGGCTGACAGCCTCAGACTCTGGGGAACTGGCACTGGGATAGACTCCTTATTTCAGGGTCCTCTGCCTTCCCTAGGTTCTGGGGTCCCCCCAGTGCGTGGGGGTGGCACCATTGTTGAAACAGAAGTGCCTTCCCCCTCACAGTCAAGGGGAGTTGTGGCTAAGGGCATGTGTCCTGCTTGGATCAGCCCCTGTGTTATCTGGGGGCTCCAGACAGGGCTCTTCCAACTAGAGGTCTGTTAAGACAGGAAGTCAGTGACGCTTGGCCGGCCCGTGTGCACTGAGCTCACAGACTGTCGTTCCTCTCCCTGGTCCCCTTCCTTGGAGCTGTTTGGGCCATCGGCAAGTTTGCAACTCCTGGGCTGTTTCCCAACTGCTAAGCAAGAGGTTCCTGAGGGAGTAGGGGCTGGGCCAGCCGAGGATTCAAATCCAGGTTTACCATTTTGCACTGTGTGACCTTGGGTAAGTTACTTAGCCTCTCTGGGCTCCAGTTTCCTCATTTGTCAAACGAGGATGCCATTTAGAGGATTAAATGGAAGAAAGCACACAGCTGGAAGAGCAGAGCTGAGGCTCACTGTGAGCCTGAGAGGCGATCTAATGACATCCTTACCACCAGCCCATTTTACAGATGAGGAGACAGAGGCTCAGAGAGGGCAAATCACTTGCCCAACATCACCCAATGAGAAGGTAAAGAAGTGAAAGAAAGTGAAGTCGCTCAGTCGTGTCTGACTCTTTGAGATCCCATGGACTGTACCTACCAGGCTTCTCCATCCATGGAATTTTCCAGGCAAGAGTACTGGAGTGGGTTGCCATTCCCTTCTCCAGGGGATCTTCCCGACCCAGGGATCGAACCTGGGTCTTCTGCATTGCAGGCAGATGCTTTACCATCTGAGCCACCAGTGAAGCAGAAACCCAAACTGAGCCCGACCAGTTGTGACACATGCACTCCTTTCCCTCCATATAATTAAAAAAACAAAAGAGTCAGCACCCCTCTGCCCATCACAGAGGTGGGGCCGAGCCCAGTTCCTCTAGCACGCCCTGCTCAGAAGGGCCTGCGGGGGAGTTGTTTTCGGTTCTTGAAAACCTGTGCTATACCATTTGAGTCCTGTTGCCTGGAGAATAAAAATCCTGGGTGCCTACTATGTGCCAGGCTCTGCATGAGATACTCAATCTGGTCTGTGCCCAGTTTCCAGGTGATGAAACTGGCTTAGAGAAAAGACGGACCTGCCTCTCCTCTGGGAGAGGGTGGAGCTGGGCTTCAAACCAGGTGCTGGACCCCATGCCAAGTTCTACTTAAAGCAGCACCTTGCTTAGTGGAGAAATGCCTTCCTTTTTTGTTGCTGGTTAATTTTATTCTTTATTTATTTTTGGCCGCGCTGGGTCTTTGTTGCTGTGCGTGGGCTTTCTCCAGTTGTGGCAAGTGAGGGATACTCTCTAGTCGTGGCTTCTCTTGTGGAGCACAGGCTTTAGGCGCGGGCTCAGTAGTTGTGGTGCATGGGGCTTAGTTCCCCCACTGCCTGTGGGATCGCCCCGGACCAGGGATTGAACCCCCGTTCCCTGTATTGCAAGGCAGATTCTTTACCACTGGACCAGCAGGGAAGTCCAGAATGCCTTCCTCTGAGAGAGAGTTCAAGGTGGCCTGAGATGTGTAGCGGGGAGACCATTCTCAGGGGGCCTCCGTATCAGCCCTCTGAGTCCAGACCCCCAGGAACCCCACTGTGCATTCTTCCCCGAGGAGAATTAGTCTGACCCTGGTGTGTTTGCACAAAGCAACCGGCCTCTACACATGGAGGCAGCCCTGACCTCCTGACCGTGGTGGAGGATGCGCTAGGCTGGCCTCGTGGGACCTTGAGTGACTCCAAGCGTTACTTTCCTGCCCCTCCCCCGCCTCTGCCCTTCTGAGCGGGGTGGTGCCCCCTCCCCGTAGGGACGGGGAGGAGGTGTGTGTCCTCAGATGCCGGCACTATTTTTGGAGCTCACACCTATTTTTGGAGCTCACTTTGATCCTGATTCCGTGACATGTGACTGTGACAGGCTCTTGGAGCAAACCCTGCTTGAATACTGTCAGCCACCGATGCTGGCATGCCCCCACCCCCCACACCCGCCCCTGATTCCCGCTTTGGCTCTGACCCTGGCATTTCGGGGAACTGGCCTCTCATCCTCCAATCTGGAGACTCTTTATTTCTTTCACTTGCCTAACCGCCCTGGTTAGAACCCCCAGGAGAGGGCTACATGTGGGCATCCAAAGTAGGCATCCCTGCCTAGTTCCTGATCTTAGGGGAAGCTCAGTTGTGTCCGACTCTTTGTGACCCCATGCACTGCAGCACACCAGGCCTCTCTGTCCATCACCAACTCCTGGAGCTTGCTCAAACTCATGTCCATTGAGTCAGTGATGCCATCCAACCATCTCATCCTCTGTCGTCCCCTTCTCCTCCCGCCTTCAATCTTTCCCAGCATCAGGGTCTTTTCAAATGAGTCAGTTCTTTGCATCAGGTGGCCAAAGTATTGGAGTTTCAGCTTCAGCATCAGTCCTTCCAATGAATATTCAGGACTGATTTCCTTTAGGATGGACTGGTTGGATCTCCTTGCTGTCCAAGGGACTCTCAAGAGTCTTCTCCAACAGCACAGTTCAAACTGATCTTCAGGGAAAGTGTCAGTCTTTTCCCACTGAGCGTGCTGCTAGCTGGGGTTCTTGTATGTGCCCTTTATCAGGCTGGGCAAGTTCCCTTCTATTCCTACTTTGTTGAGTCTTGTTTGTTTTTTGAATCGTGAAGGAGTGTTGGTTTTGTCATCTTTTTGTTTCCCCCGCCAAAACATGCCTTCTTTAATGCCCCAAACTAGCCCACTTCGGAGGTCAAAAACGAAAATGTATGTCAACTGGAAAAAAACAATACCTGCAACCTAAAAGCTGAGGGTTAGGTTTTATTCTGTGGGAATGTTAGGACTGGAGTCCCAGGGATAGCATCTCAGATGACAGGGAGAGAGCTGACTCCCAGGAGGCAGGGGAGGAGCCAGGCTATATACAAGTCTGCAGCAAGGGGCAGGTAATCTGAATATTAAACTCTTACTCTTAATTTAAGAAAAGCTAAATCTCTCACATGGAGAAATTTAGCGATATTCTATGTATAGGAAGATAGAAGAGTCCGGGCTTGCTGAAATAATTTCTTTCATATGCATCTAGCTATCTGGGACCAATCCTGCTCTCTTTATTGTTCACATACAAATTCCTTGATCCCTTGTTTACGGTAAGAGATGGCCAGTGTGGAGGAAGGTCTCCTCTCCTCTCCCCAGCTGCTCAATGGGGAGGAAGTACTCAATGTCTTCCAGACAGCTGGCTTTGTTTCACCTGGGCTCAGATATTTGCATTTGGAAAAGGCTTGTTTCCCCCGTAGAGCTGTAGGACAGAAAATATTTCATTTCACACATAGAGTCAAAATGTGATTTGCCAAGTCAGCGCTCAGGCACGCTTGTGTCCCTGCTCCGGAACAGAGGTTAAGACCACGGTTGCGGTAATACGGTCAGTGGTCACCGCTCTTTCCCCAGGGGAGACGCCCTTCTCCTCTCTGGATGACGAGTCCTGGAACTGAGACAAGGGCCCAGCCAGGTTTGGGGGGAGGGAGGAGGTGTTCTGGCCGCCCCCGGCCCCCTTGGCACTCACCTGGCCCCCGCCCCTCCGCCCCAGGCCTACGAGAAGCGCTTCCCCACCTGCCCGCAGATCCCAGTCTTCCTGGGCAGCGAGGTCCTGCGCGAGTCCCGCAGCGCCGACGGCGCGGTGCACGTGGTGGAGCGGAGCTGCCGGCTGCGCGTGGAGGCCCCGCGGCTGCTGCGCAAGGTGGGCGCGGAGGGGGTCCCTGGAGAACCGGGGACCTCGCGGAGGAGGGGCCCGCACCGGGGTGGGGCGTGGCGGGCGGGGACCTGGGGGCGGGGTTCAGGCGTGGGGACACGCGTGTGTCGGTGCTTGGAGAGGGTCTGGACTGGGGCCCTCCCGGATCCAGGGGAGAGGAGGGCCGGGGGGCTGGGCTGAGACTGGATATTGTCCAGAGAACTAGGGCCAACAGGGAGTCCCAGGGTCCCGGAGGTGGGGGAAAGGGGTTGGAGTCAGGGCTCCGGGCTCCGGCGGGTGGGCTGGCGTCGGGCAGGGGACCAAAGGTCCACAAGTCCGGGGATCCCCGAATTCAGAGATCCAGGGATCCGGACTGGGCTGGTGGTCAGGGCGGGACCCCGGGGTTTCCCGGGTCTGGGGGTGACAGTCCTCGGGACTCGCGCCCCGAGCCCCCACCTCACGTCTAGCCTGCACACCCCTGCTGTCTCTTTCCTGCAGATCGCAGGCGTGGAGCACGTGGTCTTCGTGCAAAGAAACGTCTTGAACTGGAAGGAGAGGACGCTCTTCATTGAAGCGCACAACGAGACCTTCGCCAGCCGCGTGGTGGTCAAGGAGAACTGCAGCTACAGGGTGAGCCAGGGGCTGGCTGCAGGGATTGGATCCCCCACGCACCGGGCTGGGCCCTGAGGTCGGTGAAGTCCTGACGGCTCCGGCCCTCCCAGGGAGATATCAGAGAGGATGCAGGAGCTCCTGACACCTGCAGTTCACAGACACAGCTGAAATAAATACATACATTGTTAATATGTGGGGCTTCCCTGGTGGCTCAGATAGTAAAGAATCTGCCTGCAATGCGGGAGACCCAGGTTCCATCCCTGGGTGGGAAAGATCCCCTGGAGAAGGGAATGGCTTACCCATTCCAGCATTCTTGGAGAATTCCATGGACTAGTCCATGGGGTCACAGAGTCGGCATGTTTGAGTGACTAACACTTTCACAACAAATACATTTTAAAATATAGTATTTATGCATACTTTATGATATATTAAATATTAATTTAAATATATCACATATGTATACTTTGTTAAAAGTTTATTTTATTTTTAGTTGTGCTGGGTCTTTGTCACTGCACGTGAGTTTTCGCTAGTTGCGGCTAGCAGGGGTCGCTCTCTAGTGTCCAGGCTTCTCCCTGCAGTGGCTTCTCTTGTTAAAGGGCATAAGCTCTAGGGTCCATGGGCTCAGTAGTCGTGGTGCACAGGCTTCATTGCCCAATGGTGAGTAAAATCCTCCTGGACCAGGGATCGAACCCGTGTCCCCTGCATTGGCAGGTGGATTCCCAGCCACTGGACCACCAGGAAGCCCATCATTGTGTATGTATAATTTTTAAGGGACTGGAACTTTGGACTCACTTTCTTGGTCCTTCCTGAAAAGGCCGTCTTCTCTGAGGTTTAGACCTTGCGTTGTTCTCTGGACAGAGCCCCCTGGTACTGCTGTGACATGCTGCCCACTGTGTGCTCTGCCCGGGTCCAGGTCACCAAGAGAGCCCCCCGAGAGGGCATGTCATCCCCCACACTGAGACTGTTGCCGCCCCTGCCTGGCTTTTCAGGTCCACCCTGAGAATGAAGACTGGACGTGCTTTGAGCAGTCTGCCTCACTCGACATCCGGTCCTTCTTTGGCTTTGAAAGTGCCTTGGAGAAGATCGCCATGAGGCAGTACACGGCCAATGTCAAGAGGGTAAAAAGCGGGTTCCTTCGGTCATGGGGAGGAAGGTGCACAGACCTTGAAGCCTGCAGACTCTGATCTGCGACCCCGAGACCCTTAACCTTCCTCAACCTCAGTCTCCTCATATGTACAATGGGTATTCTAATCAAGTCATATCATGTGAGATGATGCATGGAAAGCATCTGGTCCAGGATGGGGACTTTGTTGCGGTGCTTGGTTTAAAGATCTCAGACCATCACTGAGTAGAGACTTGTTAGAGGTGAAACAGGTGAACTTCATTTTAATTAAGTTATGTTTCTATCCATGTTTTTAATATAAAATTTGTTCAATTGCTAAGTCGTGTCCAACTTATTGTAACCCCATGGACTGCAATACACCAGGCTTCTCTGTCTTCCACTATCTCCTGGAGTTTGCTCATATTCATGAATCAGTGATGCTATCTAACCATCACATCCTCTGCCACCCCCTTCTCCTCCTGCCCTCAGTCTATCTCAGCATCAAGTCTTTTCCAGTGAGTTGGCTCTTAGCATCAGGTAGCCAAAGAAACATTTATATTATTTTATAATATTTTATTACAATATTTTATAATATATTTATAAATATATAATATTTAACATATACTTTAAAATATAAAATATACAAATACTTGTGGGCTATTTCACTTTCTTTGTTTGGGTTTAAGTCTTTGAAATCAGTGTGTATTTAGCGCACCCAGCACTTCTCCACTTGGATCTGCTGATTCCAACTGCCCTGTAGCCACGTGTTGGGCTGGGTAGGAGCCAGTGACGGGTGACTCCCGTGATGGCTGACTCCCTGGCCGGCCTCTGCAGTACCGATATGTCTCTGGCTTCCAGGGAAAGGAGGTGATCGAGCATTACCTGAATGAGCTCATCTCCCAGGGCACCTCTCACATTCCCCGGTGGACGCCTGCCCTCGCCCGAGAAGAGGACGCCCCCTCCCAGGCCAGGCAGAGGGAACCCGACTCACTGGAGGTCTGTGGGCCCAGCAATGCCCAGGACCTGGCTCCCGAGTCAGTCAGTACTGATGGTAGGTCTCAGGCAGCGGCCAGGTCTGCCCTGGGGGGGCACAGTGGGCCTGCTTATTCCTGGGAGGGGCTGGGTGGGGAGGGTGGCCAGGGGTCCTCCTTGGGTCAGGCTAAGCTTCCTCCCTCCCTCAACTGCTGTACCCTCTCTCTGCTCCAGCCCAAGAGCCAGGACTGGCTCGTTCCTCCATCAGGAATGGGCTGATCCTCCCTTTCCTCAGGTTTTATTAGCATTCTAAATTAAATGAGGAATGCATGATTGTGGTAGAGAAGAATTCAAACTGCTCAGATGTGAAGTAGGAAGTAAGACTCCTTTCCTCTCTGTGGAAAGTTTTCCTGAAGCTATCTAGGCACATATACATACATAATACACACACACACACACACACACACACACGCGCGCGCGCGCGCGCGCACACACACTTTTTAGACTCATACACACGTGGAACTTACATTGATCAAATGAGAGCATATATACATTCCATTTGATAATTTGCTTTTTTAAAAAATTTACTAATGTTGCTGGAACTTTTTCTATCAGTGCATGTATCTTGGTATTTGCAGTATTTTGTGGCGTGGTTGCACCATAATTTGTTAACAAACATTGTTTATTATTTTAATTAGTTTATTTAGCTAGTCTTGTATTGATGGGCATGTAGATTGTTTCCATTCCTTTTTATTTTAAAATTTTGTTTTTATTTGCACACCACCCCCCGCCCCCGACCACACCCTGGAAACGGGCAGCATGTATTCCCGACCAGGGATTGAACCCATGCATGAAGTCTTTTTATTTGATTTATTTGTTTTGGCTGTGCTGGGTCTTCGTCGCTGCCTGGGCTTTTCTCTAGTTGTAGCAAGTGGGGGCTACTCTCTGGCTGCGGTGCACGGGCTTCTCACTGCAGTGGCTTCTCTCGTTGTGGAGCACAGGCTCCAGAGAGCAGGCTCAGTAGTTGTGGCCTATGGACTCAGTTGCTTCGAGACATGTGGGATCTGTCCAGCCTGGGGATCGAACCTGTATCTTCTGCATCAGCAGGCGACTCTTTCTTTTTTTTTTTTAATTAATTAATTTTAATTGGAGGCTAATTACTTCACAATATTGTAGTGATTTTTGCCATTCATTGACGTGAATCAGCCATGGGTGTACATGTGTTCCCCATCCTGAACCCCTCTCCCACATCCCTCCCCATCCCATCCCTCAGGGTCGTCCCAGCCCTGAGCACCCTGTCTCATGTATCAAACCTGGACTGGAGATCTATTTCCCATCAGTTCAGTTCAGTTCAGTTCAGTTCAGTCGCTCAGTCATGTCCGACTGCTTGCGACCCCATGAATCGCAGCACGCCAGGCCTCCCTGTCCATCACCAACTCCTGGAGTTCACTCAAGCTCACGTCCATCAAGTTGGTGATGCCATCCAGCCATCTCATCCTCTGTCGTCCTCTTCTCCTCCTGCCCCCAATCCCTCCCAGCATCAGAGTCTTTTCCAATGAGTCAGCTCTTCGCATGAGGTGGCCAAAGTACTGGAGTTTCAGCTTTAGCATCATTCCTTCCAAAGAAATCCCAGGGCTGATCTTCAGAATGGACTGGTTGGATCTCCTTGCAGTCCAAGGGACTCTCAAGAGTCTTCTCCAACACCACAGTTCAAAAGCATCAGTTCTTCGGCGCTCAGCCTTCTTCACAGTCCAACTCTCACATCCATACATGACCACAGGAAAAACCATAGCCTTGACTAGACAAATCTTTGTTGGCAAAGTAATGTCTCTGCTTTTAAATATGCTATCTAGGTTGGTCATAACTTTCCTTCCAAGGAGTAAGTGTCTTTTAATTTAATGGCTGCAATCACCATCTGCAGTGATTTTGGAGCCCCCCAAAATAAAATCTGACACTGTTTCCACTGTTTCCCCATCTATTTCCCATGAAGTGATGGGACCGGATGCCATGATCTTCTCTCAAATCATCCCACCCTCGCCTTCTCCCACAGAGTCCAAAAGTCTGTTCTTTACATCTGTGTCTCTTTTGCTGTTTCACATATAGGGTCATCATTACCATCTTCCTAAATTCCATATATATGCGTTAGTATACTGTATTGGCGGAGAAGGCAATGGCAACCCACTCCAGTACTCTTGCCTGGAAAATCCCATGGATGGAGGAGCCTGGTAGGCTGCAGTTCATGGGGTTGCTAGGAGTTGGACATGACTGAGTGACTTTACTTTCACTTTTCACTTTCATACATTGGAGAAGGAAATGGCAACCCACTCCAGTGTTCTTGCCTGGAGAATCCCAGGGACAGGGGAGCCTGGTGAGCTGCCGTCTATGGGGTTGCACAGAATCGGACATGACTGAAGTGACTTAGCAGCAGCTTAGCAGCATACTGTATTGGTGTTTTTCTTTCTGACTTACTTCACTCTGTATAATAGGCTCCAGTTTCATCCACCTCATTAGAACTGATTCAAATGCATCCTTTTTAATAGCTGAGTAATACTCCATTGTATATATGTACCACAGTTTTCTTATCCATTCATCTGCTGATGGACACCTAGGTTGCTTCCATGTCCTGGCTATTATAAACAGTGCTGTGATGAACATTGGGGTACACGTGTCTCTTTCCCTTCTGGTTTCCTTGGTGTGTATGCCCAGAAGTGGGATTGCTGGGTCGTATGGCAGTTCTATTTCCAGTTTTTTAAGGAATCTCCACGCTGTTCTCTATAGTGACTGTACTAGTTTGCATTCCCGGCAACAGTGTAAGAGGTTTCCCTTTTCTCCACACCCTCTCCAGCATTTATTGCTTGTAAACTTTTTGATAGCAGCCATTCTGACTGGCGTGAGATGGTACCTCATTGTGGTTTTGATTTGCATTTCTCTGATAATAAGTGATGTTGAGCATCTTTTCATGTGTTTGTTAGCCATCTGTATGTCTTCTTTGGAGAAATGTCTGTTTAGTTCTTTGGCCCATTTTTTTGATTGGGTCATTTATTTTTCTGAAATTGAGCTGCAGGAGCTGCTTGTATATTTTTGAGATTAATTCTTTGTCAGTTGCTTCGTTTGCTATTATTTTCTCCCATTCTGAAGGCTGTCTTTTCACCTTGTTTATAGTTCCCTTCATTGTGCAAAAGCTCTTAGGTTTAATTAGGTCCCACTTGCTAATTTTCACTTTTATTTCCATTGATTCTTTGAACCTCTGAGCTACCAGGGAAGCCCCAAGCACAGAGTCGTAACTGAACTGCCAGGGAAGTCCCTCCATTCTCTTTTTAAATACAAATAATGTGGTACCTCTTTGTGCTTAAGGTTTTAAAAAAATATTTAAAAAATATTTGCATGAAGCATGTATAATTTTAAAAGTTGATTTGCTGAGTCAAATGTTATAGGCAACTAAAATTTTTGTAGATTTACCAATTAGGCCTGTAAGAGGTTGTACTAATCAATGTTTCCACCAAAAATGAGTAGCTGTATCTATTCCTGACTTCACTCCAGCTACCCCAAGACTATTAGTAAATATTTTAAACTTCTGAAAGGCGAAGGCTGACCACTGGTGAATTAGTGACCAGTTCTTTATGAGTGAGGTCAAGTTTTATTTTTTCATGTTTGGTGACTATTTTTTCTTTCCTTTCTTCTTTTATTTTTGTGTGTGAATTCCTTTTTTTTTTTTTGGTCCTATATCCATTTTCCTATTTTCTCATCAATTTCTTATTGCTTTGTGAAAATTCTTTGCATGTTAAGGCAATTAGTCCTTTGTCATATTTCTGACTTTTATTGATCTGGGAAATGTTCACAATAATTTGTTAAAGGAAAATACCTGGGACACAAAATTGCACATGGCCCATGAATCCAGTTTTAACCGTATGCCCTAATGCTCACAATGATTCTTTTCTCTTTGGGGCCATTGAAGTGTAAGGGTTTGCCTGATGCAGAGATATACCATGTAACCAAAAATACATCTAGGGGGCTGTGTTTAGGGACAACAAAATTCGTTCATTCAACCAGTATTTATTCTGCACCAGCTGTGTGCCCTAGCTGGCTGCTGCTGTACGTGTGCTTTTAAAATATTAAAAAAAAATTTATACAATACCTGCACTTCTTCTGCCCTTTCCTGTGTATACTCTGCAGGTCATGCCCCGTGTGCTCCCCCTTTTGCACCAGGCCTCCCCTTCCTTCTCTGCCTGTGCTGTCCACCAGCAGAGCTGGTTCTCAGGATGGCTGGTGGGAGGCAGGGTCCTGCCCCTTCCACGATCTCTACCAGTGGGGCTTTGTGCTCGGGAGAAAGGGCCTCACATCTTCTTGGAGGCCGGAAGGAAGCTGCTATCTCCTGCCTCCCTCGTGTTTCCGCCCTCATCCCCCCCTTGCCCTCTCCCCATCAGCAGCATCTCCACTTCTGACCACCCTGAGGGGTTGCAGAGTCTGGGTGGTTCCCCTCGCAGCATCCGTTTACCCAGGTGCCTACTGGCACCGTTGTCATGAGCACCAGCCCTGAGCTCTTTTTGTTCTGGGGGAAATGCTGGGTCCTGTTGCTGGGGGTGCAGTCATTCCGTTTGTTTTCTGATTGCGCCCTCCACACGTGGAGAAAGGGCTGTGCCCATGGAGCCGGCTCTTTGTGGACCATCTCCACCAAGTGCTGAGGGTCTAAGATGCCCATGTGCCTCACCATGCCAGCATCTGCCACCCCAGCAGTTAAGAGCAGATAACAGTGGGACTTCCCTGGTGGTCCAGTGGTTAAGAATCTGCCTTCCTGTGCAGGGGACATGGGTTCCATCCCTGTTCGGGGAACTAAGATCCCACATGAAGGTGAAAGTTGCTCAGTTATGTCTGACTCTTTGCAGCCTCATGGACTGTAGCCCGCCGGGCTCCTCTGTCTGTGGAATTTTCCAGACAAGAATACTGAAGTGGCATAGCTGTTCCCTTCTCCAGGGGATCTTCCCAACCCTGGGGATGAACCCAGGTCTCCTGCATTGCAGGCAGAATCTTTACCAGCTGAGCTACCAGGGAGGCCCAATATCCCACATGATATGGCCTAAATAAAATAAATACAAAAATAAATATTATAGTTCACATGTTAACCTCTAATTTCCAGTCCATCCGTCTTCCTCCCTCTCTCCTCCTTGGCAACCATAAGTCTGTTCTCTATGTCTCTGTTTTGTAGATAGGTTAATTTGTACCATATTTTAGATTCCACATATAAGTGATACCGTATTTTATTTGTATTTTTTTTTTTTACTAGAGTGGGTTACCATAATCCTCCTCCAGGGGATACCCCTGACACAGGGATCGAATCCTTGTCTCCTGAAGCTCCTGCATTGCAAGTGATTCTTTACCACTGAGCCACTGGGGAAGCCCTTGTCTTTCTCTTTCTGACTTATTTCACTTCGTATGATATTGTGTAGTTGCATCCCTGTTGCTGTAAATGGTATTATTTTGTTCCTTTTTGCGGCTGAGTAATACTCCATTGTATATATGTACCACATCTTCTTTATCCATTCATCTTGTCGATGGACATTTAGGTTTGTTTCCATGTCTTGGCTGTTGTGGATAGTGCTGCAGTGAACGCTGGGGTGCATGTATCTTCTTGCATTAGAGTTCTGTCTGTGTGTATGCCCAGAAACGGTGTTGCTGGATCATATGGTGAGTCTACGTTGAGTCTCCTGAGGAACCTCCACACTGTTTTCCATAGTGGCAGCACCAACTGACATTCCCAGAGGGAGGAATGATCTTGATTTCCGAGAGTCAAAGGGGCATCTCACTCACCACGGTGAGATCCAGGCATGCCCTGGCCTGAGTTTTCAGATTGCCTTGCAAATGGGTTGCCAACTCTAGAAGATCTGAAGACCAGCCGCTCTTTGGTGAAAGGACTGCCCTACACGTGGAGCGACATTTCAGAATTGAACTCTGCCAGTGAGGCGAGGGCTCCAGAAAGGGTAGACAGTGCAGTGTCTCCTGCTTGTCCTGAACCCCCTCTTCTCCTCCAGGGGACAAGCTGGATGCGGACTACATTGACAGGTGCCTGGGCCATCTCACGCCCATGCAGGAGAGCTGCCTGGTCCAGCTGAGACGCTGGCTGCAGGAGACCCACAAAGGCAAGGTGGGTGGGGGCCGGGGCTGCAGCCCCTCAGCCTCGGGCACCGGGTGATGGGCCAGGTACGCAAGGCTGGGTGATTAGCAACGCTGGACACTTCTCTCTCATCTTCTTTTTATTACATCCCGTCTCGTGCGTTCTGTGCAGAGCACCGACAGCAGTGTTTCCCAGTCTCGGCACAGTTGACATTTGAGGCTGGGCAGCTCTCTCTGGGGGGCTGTCCTGTGTACATAGGGTGTCGAGCAGCATTCCCGGCCCCCGCCCACCAGAGGACAGGGGCTCTTCTCCCCGGGTTGTTACATAGGGTGTCGAGCAGCATTCCTGGCCCCCGCCCACCAGAGGACAGGGGCTCTTCTCCCCAGGTTGTGGAAATGAAAAGTGGCTCCGGACCTTACCAGTGTCCCCTGGGGAGCCCAGTCACTGCTCTGTAGCCCTACATTTACAAAACATGCATACTGTTCTTTTCTAAGAGATTTATATTTTTTTAATTTACCATCTTAACTGTTTGTTTTAAAATTTTATTTTTGGCTGTGCTGGATCTTTGTTGCTGCGTGGGCTTTTCTCTAGTTGAGGCGAGCAGGGGCTACTCTCTAGCTGCAATGCGTGGGCCTCTCATTGTGGTGGCTGCTCTTGCTGCGGAGCACGGGCTCTAGGGCATGTGGACTTCAGTAGTTTGGGCTCATGGGCTCAGTAGTTGCGGCTCCTGGGCTCTGGAGCACAGGCTCAGTAGTTGTGGCACACTGGCTCAGTTGCTCCGTGTCACGTGAGATCTCCCCGGGCCGGGGATTGAACCCATGTCTCCTGCACTGGTAGGTGAATTCTTCACCACTGAGCCACCAGGGAAGCCCCCCTGCCCCCCAAGAGATTTAGTGACTTGGGAGGGTTGATTTTTGACTGCACATGAACTTTGCCTTTAGACTCTAAGCCTCCAACATCATGGTCCACCATGTAGATCCTGACGTTCAGCTCTGTTGAATAAGAGCTTCCAGCTTCGTTATGAGTTGCTTGCCCTTCCTCCCCTCCCCCTACTAGGCAGGCCGACAAGGGAATTACTTTAGTGTTGGGTTGGGATATAACCTGTCTGCTGTTTCCTCATCTGTGAAATGGGCACAACATTAGTGCACATGTGCTTGCGTACACACACACACACACACACAACCAAATTACAAGTGACAATCTCAGTTTAGGGAATACCTTGCTAAGGGCTTTCTCCTCCTTCTTCCCTCAGATCCCCAAAGATGAACACATCCTTCGCTTCCTCCGGGCCCGAGACTTCCACCTGGACCGGGCCCGCGAGATGCTGTGTCAGTCCTTGAGCTGGCGGAAGCAGCACCAGGTGGACCTCCTCCTAGAGACCTGGCGACCCCCCGCCCTCCTGGAGGAGTTCTACGCTGGAGGCTGGCACTACCAGGACATAGGTACATGCGTGACGGGGAGGGCACACTGGGGTCACCACTGAATGTGCTCTGAATGCCCCTCTTCCTTTAGCAGCTTGTTATTTTTCCTTTTGGTTCTTCTGGGCATCTGGAGATGCCTTTGAGATGACAGCTGATGTGAAGGCGGAGCTGGGGTAGACATATGGGCTTGAGGTGAGACAGTTCTCCCAGGGGCAGGGTCAGCCCATCATTGCTTATTGTCTGCAGAATACTGTATTAGTGTCCTGGGGCTGCCATACCAAATGACCTCAAACTGGGTGGCTGAAAGCAACGGAAATCCATCCTCTCATAGTTCTGGGGGCAAGAAGTCTAAAAGCAAGGTGTGTGGTCCCTCTGAAAGCTCTAGGGAAGGATCCTTCCTGCCTCTTCTGGCTTCTGGTGGCTCCAGGTGTTCCTTGGCTTGGGGCCACATTCCCCTCCCCCCAGGTCTCTGCCTCTGTCTTCACCACCCTTCCCCCACTCAGTATCTCTCTGTTCTCTCTGCTGGGCCCAAGCTGATCCAGCATGGCTTCATCTTGAGATCCTTAACTAGTCATGTCAGCAAAGAACCTATTTCCACACAAGGACACATCCCGAGGTTGTGGATGGACATGAATTTGGGGGCAACCCACTACAAATATCATCTCTGGGTTTTTCAAAGTGAAAGTGCCATTGAAGCCAGCACCGGTTACACTTTTCAATGTCCTTGTTCAAAATTAAAATGTTAAAAATTCATATGTATTGATCAAGGCAAGTGCTCGAGTCTCCCGAAAAACCGGTTGGCACATTTGCTTTCAATATATAGTCGATCTTTGTTCTTCATGGATTCTGTATTTGTGAATTTGTCTGCTCATTAAAATTGACTTTTAACCCACAGATCAATGCTCAAGGTGCTTTCACTGTCCTTCATGGACAGAGTGACCAAAAGTGGGCGTCCCTTCCCACCTGAGGCCAAAGAGTGTCCTCCTGTCTCCCTGCCTCAGCCCCTACTATAAATGAGTCTCCTTTCTGCAGTCTATTTAGTGCCATTACTTTTTTGTGTGTTTTTGCATTTTGTGCTTTATGTGTGTGTTGATTTTAAGTCATGGGAAAGTGCTACGCTCCTAAGTGCAAGAAGGCTGTGATGTGCCTTATGGAGAAAATTCATGTTTGATAAGCTCCTTTCAGGCAGAGTTACTAATGAATCAACAACATAAATTAAACAAGATGTCCTCAAATAGAAACACATGCAAAACAAAGTTAATACTGGTCGGCTGACAAAAATGTCATGGCCAGAGGCTGGCAGGAACTTAACCTCCTGTCTCCCCCACCTTAGAAGTGGTTCTGTGTTTCCTGATTCAGTATTCGAGGTGATTTTATAGAAATTAACTACTGCAAATAATAAGAATTGATTGTATGTATATAATATGTATAAAGTATTAAACTTAATATATATATACAATATATATAGTATGTTATATATGGGCTTCCCTGGTGGCACAGAAGGACGGTAAAGAATCTGCCTGCAATGCAGGAGATCTGGGTTCGGTCCCTGGCTTGGGAACATCCCCTGGAGAAGGGAGTGGCTACCCACTCCATTTTTATGGCCTGGAGAATTCCATGGACAGAGGAGCCTGGGGGCTACAGTCCATGGGGTAGTAAAGAGTCGGACACGACTGAGCGACTTTCATAATATACATCGTGTGTTATGAGCGACTGACCATGCACATAGAGCATAATGTGTCCTAAGCATTATGTAATTCTGTCTCCGGTTGTTCCCCTCCTCCCTCCCCCACCTCAAAGATGGCCGCCCACTGTACATCCTTCGTCTGGGCCACATGGACACCAAGGGCTTGATGAAGGCCGTGGGGGAGGAGGTCCTGCTGCGGCATGTGAGTCGGGGTCCCCGCTCCCAGGAGCCCCCACCCCGGGGTTACCCGTGGCCGGAGCAGCCAAGAGAACGTTTGCCAGCCCCTTCTCTGCCTTCTAGATTCTTTCCGTCAACGAGGAAGGACAGAAGCGGTGTGAAGGGAACACGAAACAGTTTGGCCGTCCCATCAGGCAAGAACCCAGGCTAGGGGGGCGGGGGCACTCCCCCCTAAATAGTAAAAACAGCCAAGGTTCACTGGGCATGGATGCCAGGCCGGGCAGCCTGCTAGACGCTTCATAGAGATGCCCTCCTCTAATTCTTACAGCGACCCTAATGAGGCAAGTTGTCCTTGTTCTTTACGGAGGGGGAAACCGAGGCTGAGAGTGGTGACGTCATCCAAGGCTGCTGAGTGGGGGAGGGGCGGAGCTGGGGTTGGAACTTGGTCCCGGCTGGCTCTGGCTCATGGGTTTTCTGCCTGTGCCACGCAGCCTCCTGGACTTGGCTTTTTGAGATGGGCTCTCCCACCCCCAAGATCCACCCTGGCTGTCTCCCAGGCATGTGAACTTCGCAGGTGTCAGGGCTCATCCATTGACCCACTGCCCCCTCTGGCTGCCCCAAACTCTCCTATTCCTGAGTGGAGTTTCCCACACCAGTCCTCACAGGGGTGTTACCCGCAAAGGCACTTAACCTTTCTGAGCTGGGGCTTCCTCTTCTGTAAACACTTCCAAGGGTTTCCTTGCATGCATGCTAAATCGCCTCTGTCAAGTCCAACTCTTCGTGACTCCATGGACTGTAGCCCACCAGGCTCCTCTGTCCGTGGAATTTTCCAGGCAAGAATACTGGAGTGGGTTGCCATGCCCTCCTCCAGGGGATTTTCCCAACCCAGGGATCGAACCCATGTCTGTTGCGTCTCCTGCATTGGTACTTTACTACTAGTGCCACCTGGGAGGCCCTAGGGTTTCCTTATGGCTTATCAAAAAGAATGACTTAAGAGGGGATACATACCAGGGATTCCCTCATAGCTAGTCAGTAAAGAATCTGCCTGCAATGTGGGAGACCCAGGATTGATTTCTGGGTGGGAAAGATCCCCTGGAAAAGGAAACGGCAACCCATTCCAGTATTCTTGCCTGGAGAATGCCATGGACAGAGGAGCCTGGCGGGCTACAGTCCATAGGGCATAAGAGTTGGACACGACTGAGCAACTAAACCAGCACCAGCACCAGAGGTGATACAGCTTCCCTGGTGGCTCAGACCGTGAAGAAACTGCCTGTAATTCGGGAGACGTGGGTTTGATCCCTGGGTTGGGAAGATCCCCTGGAGGAGGGCATGGCAACCCACTCCAGTTTTCTTGTCTGGAGAATCCCATGGACAGAGGAACCTGGTGGGTGACAGTCCATGGGGTCGCAAAGAGTAGGACAGGACTGAAGCGACTTAGCACGCAGGCACCTCTTTTCAACAGTTATTAGTAACACACTGCTGACGTCCTGATGAGGACTCTGCCCCATCACTCAGCTCTCAGGCACTTGAATCTGGGCACTCTGGCCTTGGTGTGTGCGCTGAGAACCCCCATGCCATGTGGCCTCCCCATGGGGGGAGGGTACACGAGACTGTCCTGCGGTCCCTGCCCCAGCAGCTGCCTCACTGAGACTCTCTGTCTGTCCCTGTCTGTGGGCCCCTGGGTCCCCGTGGATGTTGCTGGGGGCTCTGAGGGGTGGGGGTGGCAGAATGAGGTGGAGTGAGGCGGGCATCTCTGCCGCAGCTCCTGGACCTGCCTGGTGGACCTGGAGGGTCTCAGCCTGCGGCACCTGTGGCGGCCAGGGGTGAAGGCCCTGCTGCGCATGATCGAGGTGGTGGAGGGCAATTACCCCGAGACCCTGGGCCGGCTGCTCATCGTGCGAGCCCCCCGCGTCTTCCCCGTGCTCTGGACGCTGGTGAGAAAGAGCAAGGAGCCTGAGATGGGAGAGGGTCCCTCTGGGATCTGCTTGTCCGATGATCCTGTATCAGTTCTCAGTAACGGCTTGACTGAGGTTTAATTCATTTCCCATAAAGTTCACCCCTTCTGGGACTGCCCTGGTGGCCTAGTGGTTAGGGTCCTGGGCTTTCATCGACGTGGCCCGGGTTCAATCCCTGGTCGGGGAACTGAGATTCCGCAAACCCCTGGTCAGAATCAGGACTCCCAGCTGGCTCCGGTGGGGGTGTGACCCACTCTCAGGAGGGTGGGCAGGATGGAGTGGCCCCAGGGGCTGGCCACTGCTGCAGGCCCTGACCACCCCAGGGCTGGACAGATAAGAGGAAGGGATGTCCTTGTTACGAGAGCCCTGTGAGAGCTGGCACAGATGAGGGGGGTGCTTCCAGGGGCACTGGAGCAGGGAGGGAGCGGGGAAAGCAGTACCCACCTCCCAGTGCCTACACCACGCCCTCACTGGCCACAGCAGATGACAGTCAGCTTGTTGAGGCCCACAGGGACCACCTCCTGGGGTGGGGTCTGAAGAAGTGTGACCCACCCAAAGTGGAATTTCTTGCCCCCCATTAATCTCCTGCCTGCGACATTGGCCTGTGCTCTGCTCTGCCAATTGCCTGGTTACCCACCTCCCTCCTCCCTCCCTCCCTTCCCCAACTGTTCACTGAGTCAGACACCACCCCAGAACTGGGATGGCATGAAAAACCAGACTGACACGCAGCTTAGAGTTCAGTATTGAAATACGTTCCATCCGGGATAAACAAAACATGTTATCCACACAATAGAATATTATTCTGCCATGAAAAGGGAGTTCTGGTTCACACTACAACATGGATGAGCCTTGAAAATGTGAGGCTCAGTGAAAGAAGCCAACCACAGAAGGCCACACATTGCGGCATTCCCTTTCTGTGAAATGTTCAGAACAGGCAAATCATAGACATGGGAAGCATATTGGTGGTTTCCAGGGGCTGAAGGGGAAGGAGAGGGGAGTGACTGCTGGCAGATCTGGGGTTTCCTTTTGGGGGAGTGAAAATGTCTTAGAATTAGAGGTGATGGCTGCACAGCATAGTGGATGAACTGAATACCAGAGGATTGTTCACTTTAAAATGGTTAATTCTGGGATTTCCCTGATAGTCCAGTGGTTAGGACTTGGAGCCTCCACTGTAGCAGGTACAGGTTCGATCCCTGGTCGGGGAACTAGGATCCTGCAAGCCTTGCAGGGCGGCAAAAAAATAATAATAATAAAATAAAATAGTTAACTCTGTGTTCTGTAAATTACACCTCAATTAAAAAAAAAAATCTTTCCATCTTGCCTTATCTCCCCCATTTCAGATCAGCCCCTTCATCAACGAGAACACCAGACAGAAGTTCCTCATCTACAGTGGCAGCAATTACCAGGGCCCCGGAGGCCTTGTCGATTATCTGGACAAAGATGTGATTCCTGACTTCCTTGGGGGAGAGTGCCTGGTGAGGCCTCAGCGGACCATCTGCACCCATGGTGGGGATGGTCTGTGGCCTCAGGGAGACACGGCCACAGGCGGCAGGAGGCTGGGGGAGGGCAGACCCCTGTACGTGCTCTGAGCTGGGGAAGACCCTGCTGGCTCTTTGGAGGCAGAGCTGGTCTTAGAAGCTGCCCCTACGAGAGGTGACTCCTCTCTGAAGAAGGGACCTTATGCTGGTGCTTTCAAGAGCAAAGCTGAAGTTTCCCGGAAGCTCAGAGACCAGGCCAGTCAAGGGCTTACCCTTCTGAATCCCCATCCAGTAGGTTGCCAGGCAGAAGTTAGCATTTAGCTGCTGACTTTGCAGCCTCTACTGCAAGGGGAGGAGACTCAAATGTCCCAGCCGCCCGGACCCAGGAGCTAGTGTACCCAAAGGGATTTATTTATTCCCAACTTACAGCTACATGGCAAGGGATGATCAGGCAACAGGTTCCAGGGGAGGTGCCCCCAGACC
Source organism: Bos indicus (assembly GCF_029378745.1). Classification (NCBI taxonomy): domain Eukaryota; kingdom Metazoa; phylum Chordata; class Mammalia; order Artiodactyla; family Bovidae; genus Bos; species Bos indicus. Next base: position 5,099,440 of record NC_091784.1, read on the forward strand.
CCTTTTATCATTTCCCCTGGGGGTGAGGCAGGGGGTGACCCTTATCTCATCTGATGCGGGAGGGCAGGTCCTTTCCCTTTTCCAGCAGAAATCTCAAACGGGACTTCCCTTGTGGTCCACTGGTTAATAATCTGCCTGCTAATGCAGAGGACATGGGTTTGATCCCTGATCTGGGAAGATTCCACAAGCCTCGGAGCAACTAAGCTTGAGCTCCGCAACAAGAGAAGCCACTGCAGCAAAGAGTAGCCCCTACTCGATGCAACTAGAGAAAACCCACACACAGCAACAAAGACCCAGTGCAGCCAAAAATAAATAAAATCTCAAAGAGCAATCCTGCATCAGGGTTAAAAAAAGAGAGAGAGAGAGACATTTCCTAGGAATTTTGCCAAGCTTGCCAGGTCTCTCCGATCGTCAGGCTCTGTATGCATGTTGTAAGTGTGGTTTCAGGGGTCACAGAGCGCCTTCCTCTGGGTCAGCCAGGCCTGGCTGGGCCCTGACTGTCACCCGGTGTCTTTGTCCCCCAGTGTAATGTCCCTGAAGGAGGACTGGTCCCCAAGTCCCTGTATCTGACGGAAGAGGATCAGGAGAATGAAGACCAGCTGTGGCAGTGGAGAGAGACATACCACTCGGCCAGCGTGCTCCGCGGGGCCCCCCACGAGGTGCTGGGGTCCTGGGCTGGGAGGGCCCGCTGGGTTGGGTGTCATCTTAGATCAGGGACCTTGAAGCAGAGACTGAGATGAGGGTTCTTGTGCCCATGACTTGTAGAGGATCAGCCTCAGGAGAAACCCTTAAGGAGGGCGGTGTGTGTGCTAAGTCTTTTCAGTCGTGTCCGACTCTTTGCCACCCTATGGACAGTTGCCTGCCAGGTTCCTCTGTCCATGGGATTCTTCAGGCAAGAATACTGGAGTGGGTTGCCATTTCTTCCTCCAGAGAATCTTCCTGAACTCACATCCCTTACGTCTCCTGCATTGGCAGGCGGGTTCTTTACCACTAGGGACAGAAGCTAAACCACGAGCTGGCTGCAGCCATGGTCTAGCCCAGTCTGATCCGAGGGGAGAGCGGTGCAGGGGGCTGGCCTCACATCAGCTTGTCACTGGCTGTGGTCACCCTGGTGCAGGGAATCGTCCCAGATGATTCAGACAGAGGTGGATCTGTTTGTCCAGAGCAATTCTTGGACTTGGGGTGGGGAATAGAGACCAGGGTGGGCACCCACACACCTGCAGCTGACTTCCGCATCCCAGCCCCCTCCAGACCAGACATTCAGACCTCATCTGTCACCTGTCCCCTTGCAGGTCACCGTGGAGATTCTGGAGAGGGAGTCAGTAATCACCTGGGACTTCGACATCCTCCGCGGGGACGTGGTGTTCAGTCTGTACCATGCCAAGCAGGCGTCCATGCCGGGCCCCCGGGAGCCTGGGGCCAGGGCCAGTGGGCAGCTGATGGACAGAGGCTGGGCTCTGGGTGCAAATTTCAGCTGTGTGGAGGCCCCGCTCATCTGCCGGGAAGGGGAGAGCATCCAGGTCATCTCTTGGGTCATTTATTCATTCATCACGATCACGCAGGACCGAGTGTCTGCCGCGTGCCAGGGTTCCGGGGGAACAGCAGTGCACAGATTGGACCCGGTCCCTGGCCTCAGAGACCCCGCAGGACAGTAAGGGAGAAAGACAGATGTGGGCAGGTCCGAGACCTGGTACCCCAGGGCCCCATCTTCAGCATCCTCCCGAGACTCTTGTCAGAGATGCAGGTTGCTGGCCCCATGCTGTGTCGGCTCAGAAGCCCTGGGCTGGGGCCTGATGTCTGCCTCCTTCACGTCGGCCTGGTTTCCTGATACACGGTCACGTTTCAGCACCCACGCAGCAGGGAGACTGTAGGTCTGGAAACAGCACTTGGGGACATGCCACCAGAACTTGGGCCACCCTGCTGACCACCCTCCCCCCCATACTCCATGGTGCTTGCAGGTCAAACATCACTGGCCCCAAACACACACACACACACACACACGCACACACACTCACACACGCACGCACGCACTGGTGAGCAGTGGAGATCTTGCTGGAGGTGACATAGGTGAATTGGGCAGATGGCTGTCACATCACACACCAGCATCTTCTGCCCCGGGGTCCCACTGAACATCAGCCCTTTTACAAAGTTGCTCTTCTTATAAAGACTGACACCCTCCTATCTGGCTGTCCCTCTGCTCTCGGCAAACTCTAAACACCTTTAAGCTCCCTCTCTGTGTGTGTAGGCTCAGTTGCTAAGTCATGTCTGACTCTTTGCGACCCTATGGACTGCAGCCTGCCAGGCTCCTCTGTTCATGGGATTCTCCAGGCAAGGCTAGAATCTCCAGGGGAATCTTTCCGACCTGGGGATCGAACCTGCATTTCCTGCATTGGCAGGCAGGTTCTTTACCATCAGAACCAACTGGGAAGCCCATACACCCCTTTCTCCAGGTTTCCTCAATTTGCAAATCCCACTCAGCAGGACGAAAGCCCAAGAAAATCCAGGTTTTTAGCCAAACCACACATCTGTAGTTCCTGCACCCCCTAGGCCCTGACTTCCCCACCAGATTAAAAGGGAGGCTCTCAGTTGCCATGGATATGGGGTAACAGCAGAGGGGAAGCACAGGTGACTTTGGGACACCCCAAAAGGAAGGATTTTCTGGCGGGCTGGTTTAGAAAGGGGCCCCTCTCCCCAGGAGGACTGGGGCCTGAGGCTTGGCTTTTGTGTTTCAGGGCTCCCATGTGACCCGGTGGCCTGGCATCTACCTGCTGCAGTGGCAAATGCACAGCCCCCCTGCCCACATGGCCTGCAGCCTCCCGGGCGTAGAGGATGTCCTGACGGCCCTGCACAGCCCCGGCCCCAGGTGCAAACTCCTCTACTACTACGAGGTGCTGGCGTCTGAGGACTTCAGGTATGGGGCCTCCCGACTCCCCACCCCTACTGCCGGGCCAGGCCTGCATCACGCCTGAGGTCTCTTCCTTCCAGGCTGGGGGCACTTCACTCACCTCCTCCACTTGCCCTTGAGCTTCTCTAGGGGTGGGGCCCTGACGTGGGCACCGATAAACTTTCCAGTGGCTCAGCCCCTTATCATGAGCGATCGTATCACTCTTCTGCTTCAGCCTCAGCTGCAGAAACTTCCCTTCAAATGAAACCCCAGACAGAGGCCCAACACACCAGACTGATTGGGTGGGTGGGAGAAGAGGGGCCTGAGCCCTCCTATTTGTACCTTTCCTCACTCCTAGAATTCCATCAAACTGGGTTTGGTTTGCTCTAGAACAGTCTAGAATTATGCCTCACAGGACAACTCTCCCCCAGTGTTGCTGACAGAGAGACAGGGAGGTTAAGACCTCCAAGCACTTCTGGCTTGCTCTGTGACATCAGGCAAGTCACTTTACCTCTCTGAGCCCCAGCTGTTAGACGGGGACCACTGGATCCCCTACGTCATGCAGTTGTCCTGAGGATAAGATGGGTGGGGAAAGTCTGTGCATACAGTAAGCACTCAATAGTGGTTTCTTCCAGGCCTTGGGTTTTATCTTTAAAAAATTTTTAAACTTATTTAATTGGAGAATAGTTACTCTAGAATATTGTGATGGTTTTTGCCAAACATCAACATGAAACGGCCACAGCTCGTGTTCTATCTTTTAAAAACAAATGTGATTTTGCATCCGGCCTCATGACATGGCTGTGTCAGTTTCCTTCTAAAAACGATGCTTCAAATTCTTTTGTTGTTGTCCAGTCGCTCAGTCATGTCCGACTCTTTACCGTGGAGTAGATTTGAAGCTCCAAGAGGATGTCAGGTCTGGACCTACATCCCAGGTGGAGCTGTAGGGATTCTAGGGGCATGTGTAGCTGGCACAGGATATGTTGGGCTGGGAATTTCCTGAAGGTCCAATGGTTAGGACTCTGTGCTTTCACCACCTAGGGCATGGGTTCAATCCTTGGTCAGGGAACCAAGATCCCACAAGCCACGAGGCAAAAGAAAAACAAAAGAAAGGTAATGCTGAACCAGCATCTTTACTCCAAAGGGAGACCCCACAGTGTGTCAAAGGGTGGTGATTCCCTCTTTGGGAGGTGGCCTGTTTTGGCCACTGGGCCTCAGTATGGGGGAGAGAGACTGAGGCCCAGAGGGACTCAGACCCATAGACCCATGTATCAGGGGCTTGCTGCCTCCAGGACAGCAGGCGGAGGCCAAGGGGTGGGCTGGAAGCTGCTTGCCAGTCTTGTCTGGTCAGTGTAGGGGAACCTGCTGCCCTGACCCTCAATAGCCTTGGGAGAGTTCCAGTTCAAGGCTGCCCTTGGTGGGCAACTGGTGGTCCTAGAGGGACCAGGCAGGCAGGGTCTGCCATCCTGAAGCAGGAGACCACGTAGCCACACACGAGCAGTGATGATGCCATGAAGGTCCTCGCCCCATGGTCATACTCCAGGAGGTGCTGGTGGCCTGAACACAGAGTGCTGTCAGAGCCCAGGACCAGGGTGGGCACAGGGTGGGTGAGAGTGCAGGGGTTTGGGGGAGGCTCTGGGAAGTGACAGTGGAGTTGAGATCTAGGCCGTGTGCACATGATCACATGGCTGTGGGGGAGGCGCTTGTCAAAACGCAGACTTGGATTGCTTAGCTCTTGAGGCATCTCCAACAAGCTCCAGGAGACGCTGGTTCCCAGACCATGCTTTGAGTAGCTAGGCCCTAAGTCTGTACTCTCCAACCCGACAGCTACGAGCCAGAGAGGGCAATTTAAACATAGCGATTAGAACTAAAAATTAAAAATTCAGTTCCTCGGTCACACTAGCCACATCTCGAGTGCCCAGCAGCCCCACATGGCCTGTGACAGCCGTGCTGGAAGGCGCAGTTATGGGACACGTCTGTCATCACAGGAATGTCCCCTGGATGGTGCTGCTCTGTGGTCCGGGTGGCATTTGACTGGATAAAGTAGGTGAGAGAGAAAGGCTTCCAGCAGCAGGCGCAGACACCAGGTCCCGAGACAGGGGAGGCAGGTGTTGGAGGAGCTGAAAGGAGGCGGAGGGGTGAGGCTGGAGATGACGGGGTGCCCTCTGGGCCATGCTGGGCCTCTGGGTCAGCAAAGCCCCTGAGAGGTGGGTGGCCAGCAGGGCTCGGCTGGGAAGGAAGGTCCTGCAAGGCGGTGGGCCAGGCTTCACGTCTCATCACAGTCTCGCCTGCTTTTCCCTCTGCACTTACCCTCTGCACCCAGGGAGGGTTAGCAGCCTTGTGGGAAGAGCCCTGGGGCTTCATTGGCATCATCCCCAGCTTTCCTGCAGCTCCCAGTGGCCCCAGGGCCATGTCACCACCAAAAGGCAACATGTGTGTCCTTCCTCCCCAGGGGCTCCATGTCCAGCCTGGAATCCTGCACCAGCCGCTTCTCCCAGCTCAGCGCCGCCACTTCCTCCTCCTCGGCGCCGTCCCACAGCAGCTCCCTGGTCTCCAGGTAGTAGGGACCGAGCCCCGTGGGGCAGCCTGCTCGCCTCCCACGTCCCCACGTGTCCATGAGGCTGTGTGGGCTGCAGCCCTGGGTCTGGACGCTGCCAAAGTTGGGCTATCTGGAGGCCCCTGTTGGCTCTTGGGGTGTTGAGGACAGAATCACCTCTATGACCGGGCTTTGAGTACAAAAAGCCAAGGGGTGGGCGGACCCCATTCAGGTCTGGGGGCTCAGGGAGGTCGTCGGACTCAGTGCCCCCCTCAGCTTCCCTGGGGTGGCCTCCTCCTCAGGTGACCCCGGCACTGTTAGTTTCCCTCTTTCCCTTTCCTGCAGCTCAGCTGCAGAAGAGAATCTGTCTCCTGACCAAGTTCCATCCAGCCTCCCAGAATTGAGTCTTATCAGCCTGCTTGAGTCCCAGGCTAGTCCCTGAGCCAATCACGGTTTCCAGGCGGGAACAGAGAACACTGATTGGCCTGCAGGGTCTGTGTTCAGTCTGGACCAATCACTGTAAGGGGAGGAGGTACAGTGATGGGCCCGCCCAGACCACATGCTTGTTCCCACCACCTGGTCTGAAAAGCACAAGGTGGGTTCTCCCAAGACTCTTAGGGTTCCCCACCCTAAGAAGCAGAAATGACGGGTGTACACCCTAGCATCTAAGCCTACAATGAAGCCCTGGGTCCCAGGATATGCTGGCGAGCAGTTATATAAGTTACAGGCTCCACTTTTTGTGGGGAGCCACCCACCATGGACGTGAAATGCATTTTCACAGCATGTGGCTGGAAGGTCTAATCCTGACCACCCCTGACTTGAAGACAGTGGAAGGCCCAGTGTTTTTTCTGAATTCCAGGCAATGATGAAGCAGTTCTGGCTATCTTTATATTCTCTGAAGGTCCCTTTGTCTCCTGGGAATCTCCTGTTTTATTATGCCTTTTGGGTTGTAAGTCACCTCCCAGCAGCTTAAACAAAAAAGGGTAACCATTCATGGGCACTTGTAACTGACCAGTCTAAAAGGTCTTGCTTCAGCTAAGGCTGGATCCAGGCTCTCAACATGGCATCAGGACTCCCCTGTGGGATAGGGTCTATGACTTTGTCGAAGTTGCACTGGGGGCAAATCTGATCCTCAGTACCAGCTGCAATATTGAAAGACTCTCGTTAAGTTCCTTCATGGGAGGGGCATGGGTCTGAGGACATTTCTCCTTTCATTCCTTGGGCCTGCAAACAGGTAACAGGTCAGAGGTCATCACTGGCATCCCACAATCTGATCTGACCTGCCTTTAGTGTTTTTGGTTTTTGCCTTAACAGGAGCAATAAGGAGTCTTATGCCTCTCTTTTTGAGAGCCTGCTCTCCTCATCTCCCTCAGGAAAGCCCCAGCTCAAACAGGCTTAAGCAACAAAGGGAATTCCCTGTCTGCAGTAACTGGGATGCCCAGGCTGGGCCTTGCTTCAGGTATGGCTGCATCCAGGAGCCCTCAGTGTCCTTAGGCTCCTGTGCCCATCCTCAGCCTCACGTAGGCCCCTTGGCTCTGTGTCAGTTTGCGTGCTGACCTTGTCCTCTCCTCCATGGAGGGAAAGGTGACTGCTGGCGGCCCCTAGCCTACAACCACAGGGCTCTCAGTTTCTAAGGCAGAAAGAGACTCTCCATCTCAAATCCCAGGGAAGGCTCTGACTGGCCCTGGGGAAGTCATGTGCTCACTCCTGTGGGCATATTAGCTAAGCAGCTGGGAGCCCTGTGATTGACATTTCTTCCAGAAGCAACAGATGGATGGGGGAGGGGCCAGTCACCCAACGGACAAAGAGAGGTGGGCCACAGGAGCAGCAGATGACCACACTGGCATCTGCTACGGTTTCCCTCCTGTGCTGGAGGTCGCTGGGGCCCACGCTGGAGCATCAGCAACCAACAGCTACTCTTCTTAACCCTTGAGAGGCTTGGGATTAAAAATGCAAGGAAGGAGATGCTGAGCTCCTGGCTTCTCAATTTCCACAAACCTCAGGGCTGGAAGCCCCCTGGGTATGGCTTCTTTCTCCATCTTGTTCATTAGCGTATTGTGGCCAGGACACAAATGACCCTTTAGCAATAGGACCTGCCCAGGCACTGAGTTTAAGAGCCTGAGTCTTAAAACTTCAACAAGGTGGGGTTTGAGCCCCAGCCATCCTTTCACACGAGCTGTGTGACCTTCAGCAGGTGACTTAACCTCTCTGTGCCTCAACATCCTCATCTGTAAAATGGGGATAGAATAGTGCCTACCTCATTCTCTGGGTTGCAGTGGGACAAATGAGAGTGGATGTGAAGTCCTGGGCCTGGCGCCCAGCACACGGAAAGCTCTTAATAAAAGTAGGTGGTTATTCTGATTGTTTAATACCTCTCATCCAAAGATCCCAGACTCCATCCTGTGAGGACGCCCATCACTGTCATACTCACCATGCATCTGGGGAGAAGCATGGATGCTGTTTCCTTCTGACTTTCCCTTTGCAGAAACTGCATTCTCTGGGCACGTCCACTCATCTAGAAGGGCCTCATTCCGAGTGGTGTTTCCCTCAACTGGCTATACAGTGGTCTCCCCACAGGTTGAAATAAGGGGAATTTGAGACTCCCCCCAACCCCACCCAAGCCTGTGTCTGGAATTTCTCCCCCTGTAAAATGAATTGATCACACAGTCTGTTTCAGCCAGGAAAATACAGCATTTCTTGTTCACCCAATCGTTTGCTCCGACTGGAAGCATTAAATGCACCTAATTGTTTGCTCCGACCAGAAGCATTAAACGTTTTAGATTTGGATACCCCTCTGTTGTCTGTTGCCTAGGAGGTTTCCCTGGGTTTGTTCAAGAATAACTCAGCTGTTGTTTAAAAGACTCAAGAGCATGTTTAACAGGGACCACGCCACTCTCAAGGGGTTGCAGATTGGTTTTTGGAGAAATTTTGGGGAACACAAAAAAATCCCATGTTTAATATCGAAGCACAGACACACTGTGTCAGTTTCCTAGTGCTGCCAAACCAAAATTACCACAAACTTGGTAGCTTAAAACAACAGAAATGGATTCTCTCTCAGTCTGGAGGCCAGAAGTCTGAGATAAATGTGTTGGCTCCCTCCCATGGCTGTAGAGAAGGATCCTTGCAGCTTCTGGGGGCGCCTGGTGTTCCTTGGCTCGTGGCCATATCACTCCTGTACCTGCTTCTGCAGTTTTTTAAAACAATATTTATTTATTTAGTTTTTTGGCTGCTCCAGGTCTTAGTTTTGGTGTGGGATCTTTAGTTGCAGTGTGCAAACTCAGTTACAGCACGTGGGATCTAGATCCCTGACCAGGGACCAAACCCAGGTCCCCCTACGCTGGAAGCACAGAGTCTCAGCCCGTGGACCACCAGGGAAGTCCCTTTGCCTCTGTCTTTACGCAGCTTCTCCTCTGTGTATCTCTTTGATGAGGACCCCAGTCATTGGATTTAGGCCTCAGTCTAAATCCAGAATGATTTCCTCTTAAGATCCTGAAGCAAGCACACGGGCACAACTGACCAAGGACCCTGCTGCTGCTGCTGCTGCTGCTAAGTCGCTTCAGTCGTGTCCGACTCTATGCAACCCCATAGACGGCAGCCCACCAGGCTCCCCCATCCCTGGGATTCTCCAGGCAAGAACACTGGAGTGGGTTGCCATTTCCTTCTCCAATGCATGAAAGTTAAGTCGCTCAGTCGTGTCCGACTCTTAGCGACCCCATGGACTGCAGCCTACCAGGCTCCTCTGTCCATGGGATTTTCCAGGCAAGAGTACTGGAGTGGGGTGCCATTGCCTTCTCCGACCAAGGACCCTACTTCCACATAAAGTCACACTCTGAGGTCCTGAGTGGACACGGATTCTTGGGTGACACTGTTCAACCCACCGCATATACATACTGTGCAAGAACAGACATGTGCAGTTTATCAGAGTATTAAATCCAGGACTCAGGGCCCCACTTGACCTGGAGTTGTGGGGGTGGGCTGCCGGAGGCTCTTGGCCAGGTGTCCAGGTGAAGGAGAGGGCCCTGCTGTCTACTTTCCTGGGCCGCTCTCCCCTCTCCCTTGGGTTTTGCCCAAGTCCCAGAGATGCACCAGAGTCCTGATGTCAGGAGTGGGTGGGGCCTGTCTGGGGTGCTGCCCATCCTTCCTTCGAGCTCCCCTGGGACCCAGAGGTGGGTCCTAGTGGCCACCAGATGTCACGGGATTCTGGGAAGGGTCCCTTGTTTTAGGAGGAGGAGGCCAAGGAGGCCTGAGAGGTGCAGGGGAGGTGTGCTTCCTGTGGCCCTGACGGACCCCCGCCCACTTTGCCTTCGGTTACCAGCCGGGCCCACCGCACTCACCCCTCCCGCTTCTCCATGCTGTCCTGGTGCTGTGGGTGGGGGCTCTCTGAGGGACAGCCAGCCGCTCATGGGCCTGGTGGGTGATCAGAAAGAGCTCCCTGCGGCCGGCAAGCTGGGGTCAGGTCTGAGCCACAGGCCCTGATGACGTCAGTCTCCTCCCAGGAAGGCCCTTGGGGTTTGGGTCCGAAGACAGCAGAGAGTAACACAACCTGCCTCCCTGTGGCCTGAGGGCTGCCTCTGGGACCAATTCTTCCTCCAAGGCCAGGGGCCTCCACAGAGGAGGCAGGCTTTATGGTGCAAGGGGTTCCTGTGGGAGTTTGGGCAGAGCCTTGAAGGAGCTGGAAAGAGCTGGAAGGAAAGGCACTGGGTGGCTCTCTAACTTCTCCCCAGGCCATTTCCCTCCCCTCCCTTCAGTGCCCACCAAGACACTGCTGAGAAATGTGGCTCCCTGAAAAGCACCATTTAAAACCCCTAAGAGTTCTGGAGGCAGGACACAGACCCCTCGAGAATCCGATGATAGCAGCTGCATCAGGGCCACAGAACCCACCCAGTGACTCCAGGATCGGAATCTTTTACTGGGGTCTCTCCAGATGCTCAGATTGTATACGGAGCAGCCCAGCGGCTGAGATACTTGTCACCATGGCAACTGCCCAGCACAGAGCACTCTCCAGGTTCCCAGTCAGACCCCCAGGACTTCTAGTCCACCCTCCACGTTCTGTGTCCAGGGGTCTTCCATCACCCCACTTCCATCACTTTGGCCTGCAGCACCTACTGTAGGACCCAAGCATCCTATTCCCTGTAGGGAACATCACAGGCTGTCCACCTGCTGTCTTCAGTGGGGAGACAGACACAGAGACCCACAGACACATCCCTGCAGGAACTCAGAGGTTGGGAGCTGGCCTTGACATTCCACTTCTCTGAACCAAATTCTCCCTTTCTAAAGTGAAACTAGGGAATTCCCTGGCAGTCCGATGGTTAAGACTGGGTGCTTTCACTGCTGTGGGCCCCAGAGTTCGATCCCTGACTGGTGAACTAAGACCTTGCAAGCTACCCAGCATGGTCCCAAAACAAACCAGAACAACAACAACAAAATGGAACTAGACCCATATTACAGCAGCTCGGCTGCAGCGATGGGCTCAGTCAGTTTTCCGCATTCATGTCCCTTTGCAGCTTTTCATCAAGGGGTGAAGCTTCAAGAAGCAGCTTCACATCTCTGCCTGGATCCCTGTCTCCACCTTGACCCCAAGTCTGAACCTGATCCTGGAGGATGAGGTATCAGAGCTACATCTGCAGCTGTGGTCACTCCAGACCAGGCCCCCACTGGCCCATTATCGGATGGCAGAGACCTGAGTGAGCCCAGCTGGACTCACTGATTCTAGTCCAAGTCAAGAGAATCACCCAGGTGACCCTAGAAGCATGAAAAACTACTATTTTTCCTGAGAAGCAGTGACTGGTGGTTATTTTAAGCCACCAGTTTGGGGCTGGTTTGTTATGCAGCACTAAATGCCACTACAGTTGATGGGGCTTCCCAGGTGGTAAAGAACCCACCTGCCAATGCAGGAGACATGAGACACAAGTTTGATCCCTGGGAAGATCCCCTGGAGGAGGGCATGGCAACCCACTCCAGTATCCTTGCCTGGAGAATCCCGTGGACAGAGGAACATGGAGGGCTACAGTCCATATGGTTGCAAAGAGTTGGACATGACTGAAATGACAGCACATTTGGTGAGGGCCCGCTGCCTGGCTTGTTGACGGCCACCCTCTACCATGAGTTCGCGTGGCCTTGTTCTTGTGTGTGTCGCATTGCAGAGGGTGCTCTCGTCTCTTCTTATAAGGTCACCACCCTCCCGACCTCATCTAAACCTCATTTAATGAAACCAGACGCCCCACCTCCTAACACCATTGCACTGCAGGTCAGGGTCTCAACATACAAACTTCGGGGGATGCAAACATTCAATCCACCATGTGCCTGGATCTGCTTGAGAACCTGCTGGAAGCAGCAGCACCTCCCTCCAGGTACCCTCTGCATAAAGCTGCCAAGCACACAGTGGGGTGTTTTACGAGGCAGGGTGTCGCCAGGCACTTCCTAAAGACCCTTTGAGGCCACAAGTTACAAGCTCTAATCTCACAAGGATACAGGTCACAGTCAAGGGAAGCCAACCGCTGGGGCTGCGATGAGCTGGAGAGGACACAGATGGGGACCGGCCACTCTTGGCTTGGACAACTTATCTCGTCACCTCCAAGGGCGTCCTCTGATGCTGGGACGTCAAGCGTTTTAAAAAATATTTACTTACTTGCTTATTTGGCTGCATGTGGTCTTAGTTGCGGCACAGGGGAAACTTCATTCCGTCAGGAGGGATTTTCGTCGTGGTGTGTGGGCTCGGTAGTTGTTCCTTGTGGGCTTAGTTGGTCCTTGACTTGTGGGGTCTTAGTTCCCTGACTGGGGACTGAGCCTGTGTCCCCTGCATTGCAAGGTGGATTCTTAACCACTGCAAGTCCTTCTCTCACTCCTTTCAAAGAAAAACCAGAAATCTGGAGTTGTTATCTCTTGACTTGTAACTGTTGGTAACTCAATTTTACTAAAACAGTGCAAACTCAGAGTGCTGTCCAGATGCTCACAGCCATCACCTGGGAGCTTGGGGAGACCTGTAGTCTGGAGTCCGCTCCAGGCCAGAGTCTACATGTTTAACAAGCTCTCCAGGTGATTCAGTGAAAGTCGCTCAGTCATGTCTGACTCTTTGCAACTCCTTTGGAACTCTCCAGGCCAGAATAGTGGAGTGGGTAGCTGTTTCCTTCTCCAGGGCATCTTCCCAACCCAGGGATCGAACCCAGGTCTCCGGCACTGCAGGCAGGTTCTGTACCAGCTGAGCCACCTGGTGATTCAAGTACACTTGAAAGTGAGAACCCCTGTGCGTGCGTGCTAAGTTGCGTCAGTCGTGTCTGATTCTACAGCCCTATGGACTGTAGCCCACCAGGCTCCTCCGTCCATGGGATTCTCCAGGCAAGAATACTGGAGTGGGTCGCCATGCCCTCCTCCAGGGGATCTTCCTGACCCAGGGACAGAACCCGCATCTGTCTCCTGCATTGACAGGTGGGTTCTTTACCACTAGCACCACCTGGGAAACCTCTGGATTAAACAAAGTCAATCAGGGAGCTGGACGTGCCACGGGCACATCCCGACTCTGACTCTGGTTAAGCAGTCCCCCACGTGTTAAGGCCTAGGGGCCCCTCAAGTCCATGACTGCTAATTCAGACAAGGTTCTTTTATTATATCAATTTATTTTATCAATTTATTCAAGTGGTAGAAAAACCCTCTCAGCGGCAGGGCAAAAGAGAGAGCCTGTAAACATGATTTCATCCTTCCTCCCTTCTAAGGAGCTTCCTACGACAGTAAACACCATTCCAGTGGGCAAGTTTGATGATGAGGTCTGTTAAAAAAGGGTCCCATGATGTGGCTGTCGTCTCTTGAGTCCACCCCCGTCCGAGGGGAACAGCTGGACCCTCCCACTTGGCTGCGGCATGGTCATCACGAGTTCCGTTCACAGCGGCTCCGGCCCCGGGAGGCGGAGGCTCTTTGGCAGCAGCGGGCAGGCCCTGGGGGGGCAGGCCCTGCGAGCAGCAGACACAGGCAGGCGGGGACGGAGGCAGGCCCTCCGGGAGCGCTGGATTGCATGTGCCACGGCAGGCGGCCAGGCGCGGGGCTGAGGCATGTTGCTGTCGGAAACCTGGCTTGGCACCCAGGTCGTGACTACCCAGATGGGTCGGTGGCCTTGGGACTTCCTCTTGCAGAAGCCAGAGCTCCTGGAAATGAGCCTCGGGAATAGGACACAACCGGCAGCAGGAGACTTCAGTCCTTGAAGGGGTTACTGGAGTCACCCAGCTGCTCCTTCTCGGCGGCCGGGTGCTCCCCGTTCACCTCCTGCAGCGGGTGGTAGACGTAGGCCCCGTCCAGGTGCCGCCTCCGTGCGGCCCTCGACCCCAGGAACAAGGACACATTTGCCGCTGTGCTGATCAGCAGGAGGAACGCCAGGGCCAAGGTGATGGCCAGCCAGGTGGTCCTGCGGGTGGGAGAGAACCCGGAACAGGGGTGCTGGATGCGGTTCGGGCTGGGGCAGCGCTGGAGGGGCTCCCCCTCCCACTTTACTCTTCCTCCCAGAACAGGAGCACAGGATCAGGTGCCTCCAGGGACCACACAGGGGGAAGCAAATGGGCCTGCGGGGGTGAGGAGTGTACAGACACATTCGGAAGCAGTGCGGAGTTATTATGTGGGACAAACCTTGCCTGGTATCAGGCTCCCAGCTTGCCTGGTGTTTCAAGAGAAATAGGGAAAAACAAAGATTTTGATGTGCACCTCCCTGAGTTTCAGACGCTGCTAACAAATGTTACATTATACAGGGCACAGAACACACAGCTGGGGACCTAATCCACCCCAAGACGCAGCGGTTCGCATCTTGGGTTCCCGAGAATGTTGGCAACAGAAGCTGGGCTCTCTCCAGAATCCTCAAAGCAGACAGAGCAGCGGGGACCCGCACCCCTTCTTCCCAGGCAGGGAGCTGGTGGGGGGCGGGGCAAAGGGAAGCAGGGGGCGGTCCTTCAGTGATCCTTCTTCCTTCTTGTGACTCTTGGTCTGAAATCCTCACGCAGCAGCAGATGTAAGCTGACTGCCCGGGGCGGGGCCTGCAGCCTGTCTCTCAGCCACCCACAGCTCCCCTCCCTTTGCTGTGGGACCCCGTGGTCTCATGCCTGAGACCCGAGCCTGGGGTGCAGGGCTCCTGGGCGCCCCCGTCCTTGCCAGTGCGTTTCCCAGCACACCTCCAGGGTTTTCCTCCCAGCCCTCCCCCAAGCACCAGGTCAGGATCCGCAGGAAGGACCTGGGATCTGCGTTTTGTGATGAGCTCCCAGGCGCTGCCTCCAGGCCAAGGCCAAGGCCAAGGGGTTTTTCATTCACACCTGGCTTCCACCTCGAGGGGGCGGGCCAGGCACTGCCCTGGGCTATGGGAGGGACAACCATGAACAGAGGCTCTCCAAAGGGGGCTCCCAGACCCACAGCATCGGTTCTTGAGCCCAGCTCTGTCTTCTAATACACACCCCCTACCTGGACGTCAAGTTAGAGACCTGTGCTAGAAAATAAAGACCCCACATGAGGTGTGAACATCCCCAGGTGCGACAGAAATGACGTGAAATGCTCAGAGCTTCTGAACTGAAAGCTGAGAAAACAAGCCCACACCCAGCCCCCTAGACTCCACTGTGGGGGTGGCCAGGGTCCTGCTCAGCGTCTCCCCGGAGGGCTCAGGTGGCTGCATCAGCTGGGACTCTCCCTGAGCTTACGCCGAAGAACCGTCACCTGGGTGCCTAGCAGCCACCTCCTAGCCCTGCCTGGGCCCTGAGCAGAGGCCACACCTCAAAGGTGGAGAGGTGGGGGGACTTCTTCTCGCCCCTGCCCCAGGTCCCACCGAAGCACCTACCTGGTGAGAAGGGAGAGTTCTTCTGCCTGCACAGTGACCTCGGGAGGTGGGAAACACTCCTTCACTGCAAGAGGTCAGGGAGAGGCTGAAGGCTGGGAGAAGAGGGGTCTGCCCGCTCCTGCTCCCAGGGGGGGCCCTGGGAGGGGCCGTACCTCGGGAGAAGAGGCTGCTCAGGGTGGGTGACCAGTTGACACTGCAGTTGCCGGTCTGGGGGTCGCAAGGACATTGGTGCTCACACTTGCAAGGGCTCTGGCAGCCTGGCCCGTACCAACCGAGCGGACACTCTGCGGGGAGGAGCCAGGAGGACAGTGGTGGGGCCCGGTGGCCAGGCCTCTCTCTGCACTGCCAGGATGCACCCGGGTGTGGGCAGAGCCGGGCTGACGCAGGAGCACCCCTTGGGTGGGGCTCCCTCCTGGCTGACTCAGGGGACATTCCCGCTTACCCTGCACACAGGTGT
Source organism: Bos indicus (assembly GCF_029378745.1). Classification (NCBI taxonomy): domain Eukaryota; kingdom Metazoa; phylum Chordata; class Mammalia; order Artiodactyla; family Bovidae; genus Bos; species Bos indicus. The sequence goes on from NC_091784.1 coordinate 5,115,113, forward strand.
CTCCAGTGAAGCCAGGGGGACAGGCGCAGGTCCCCTGCACGGGGTCACAGGTGGCTCCATTATGACACTGACACTTCTGGGCGCAGTCTTCCCCGAAGAAGCCACTGGTGCAAGCTGCGGTGGGGGAAGGGAGGGGTCTCTGCCAAACCTGGCCCTGCCCTCCCATCCCAGGCTGGGGCCCAGGGGATTGCAAACGCATCTTCATCACCCCAAGGGGCCCTGTTGCTTCACGTGTTCTCCCAAAAGGCAGTTCCGGAGAACGTGCCATGTGGCAGGCCTGAGGCCACGCCCTCGTGGAGCCTCTGCTCTGTTTGGGCAACAGCTTCTGGTCTAGGCAGCCAGTGAGCCAGAAGGCATGCATCGCAGGACGAGTGGGGACATGTGCGCTGGAGGGAGGGGGCCGAGTGAGGCAGTAGCGGAGCACTGAGGCGGCAGGCTGGAGGGGCCGCAGAGGGCCTGATCTGGGGCAGGGAGGGGGATGTGGCCAGAGCACCCGGGGCCTGGCAGGCCATGCTGAGGAGTGCAGACTCTCCACTCAGTGCCAAAGAAAGCTGCTAAGGATTTAAGCCACGGGTGACAGCAGTCCTGTAGGTCACAGCTGAACTGTGTCCTCCCAGAGACAGCTTCAAATTCCAGAACCTGTGAGTGTGAGTTTATTTGGAAATACTGTCTCTGCACATGCAATTAAGGATCTCAAAATGGGGAGCCTCCTGCATTTAACACGGACTCAAATCCCAGGGGCCTGGGGTCCATGTAAGATAACGGAGAGGGAGACTGGACCTGGACAAGGGAGGAGGCTGTGCCTGTGAAGTCAGAGGCAGAGACTGGGCTGAGGCAGCCACAAGCCAAGGAACGCTGGGGCCACCAGGAGCTGGAAGAGGCAGGAAGGACCCTCCCCTAGACCTTTCAGAGCCAGCGCGGCTCTACCGAGCCCTTGATTATGGAGTGCTGGCCTCCAGAACTGTGGGAGAATAAAGGACTGTGTCCATCCTGTTAGTGGACTCTTGCTGCAGCAGCCGCAGGACACTGACATGGTGATTTACACATGGGGCAAAAGGTGAGACAAGAGTGAAGAGACTAGCGGACCAGGAGGCGGGGATTAAGGCAGCTGAGGCTTGCAGGTCCCAGCATCACCCCTGCCCGAGAGCCCCAAGGGGTGCCAGGGGGGAGGCTGGCCTGGGGGCGCTTACCTTCACTGCAGTTGGACCCTGTCCATCCAGCTTCGCAGCGGCAGCCAGCTGCCAAGACAAGACCGAGAAAACCAGGTGAGGGCTGGGCTGCGCTGGGGCCGTGAGAGCGGGGCACCCAGGCTGGAGCTGCCTCCCGCAGAGCCACCACTCACTCTCCGTGCAGAGCCCGTGCTGGCTACAGTTGGCGGGGCCACAGTCCAGCTTATCACAGGCAGCACCCCGCCAGAAGTGCCCCGTGCACTGGCAGCGCCCCTCCATACAGGTCCCGTGGCCGCTGCAGTCTGGTGGCTGGCAGCGGGGCTCATGCACACACACCACGGTGGACACGCGGCGGGGACAGCGCCACATGTTGTCCTGGCTGCAGGGGGACAGGGGTGTGAAGAGAGGCTGAGGTGCTGGCCACGCCTCAGATCACCCACTGGGGGACAGGAGTGTGAAGAGAGGCTGAGGTGCTGGCCACCTCTCAGATCACCCACTGGGGGACAGGAGTGTGACGAGAGGCTGAGGTGCTGGCCACGCCTCTGATCACCCACTGCAGAGCCTGAGGGCTTCCCCGCTTCATCTCTTCTCCAGCCTTTTATAGGTGCTTCCCACCCCAGGGCCTTTGTACACGCTGTTCTGGGCCCAGTCACCTCTGCACCCTCCAGCTCTCAGCTCATGCTTCTCTATCCTCAGGTCTTTCCTGATCATCACCCGCCCCTTCCATTGGCCCTGGGCAGTGCTGGTACATTATGTATGCCACTCTGTGTAAGCAGCGGGAAGCTGGCATCTCGGCCTCTCTTGCTTCTCTACTGAACCCCCAGAGCCTGGCAAATGACAGGCGCTCAGTATCTGTTGAATGAGACAGCCGGGGACAGGCCTGGCCTTGGACCTCAGCAAGGGGGCTCTGGTGGGCTTACCAGTGATCAGAAGGGTAACTGGCCAAGGTGCCATTGAGCACGAAGGTGGCGGAGCCTCCTCCATCCAGGTTGATGGCGTTGACCACATCCTGTTTCAGCAGGAACTCCGCCATCTCCCACAGGTTAATGCTGTGGCACAAGATGAGCGCTGCTGACCTTGCGGCATCTGCTTCCGGGTTAGTGCATTACTTTCCACAGTGGACAGTATCGCACACCCGCTACGGCAGGCAAATTTCTCAGTGCTCCCCCCGCTCAAAGTGTCCTGTCCAAATCCCTGGGAGCTATGACTGTAACCAGGCATCACCCTCATGATCGTGTTAGGATACACAGCACAACGGTCCACACATGGGGACCCTGTCCTGGATGATCTGGGGTGGTCCCAACGGAATCACAGGAGTTTTCTCAGGCTGAGGCAAAAGACGAAGTGAGGGAGACTGGAAATACGAGGGGGTTAGATGGATTTGACACAGCTCTGGACCCTGAAGATATACAACAGGAGGGTATACACATGACAAGGAACATGGGCAGCCTCATGAATGCAAAGGCCCCCAGACAGCAATGACGCAGAGACCTCAGTCCTACAACTCCAAGGACTGCATTCTGCCAACAACCTGAGTGAGCTGCCAAGACAATTCTTTCCCAGAAGCTCCAGATAAGCCCCCTATCTGGCCGAGAACTGGATGCTGTCTGTGGGACACCCTGAACAAGAGAACCTAGCTGAGCACCGCCACTCTCCGCCGACTCCCGACCTACAGAACCCCAAACTAACAAATCAGTGCTGCCTGTGCTAATCTGTTACACGGCAACAGCAGAGCACACTCACTTTACACAGTGGGAAATGAGCTCAGAGGGGCCAAGTAACTTGTCCACGGCCACAGAGCCAGCACATGGCAGAGCTAGAATGGGAACTGAGGTCTACTCCCGGATTTGTGAATAGACACTTTGTGATAATTTCCTTTCACCCCAACCAGAGCTCAGGAGAGACGAGGCTCTAAGTCAAGGAGACTGAGAGCAAATGTGTGGAAGGTGATGAGTTCGTGGAAGTGGGACAGACCTAGGGACCCTCTGCCGGTGGGAAGACAGGGGACGGGTGAGTGTGAAGATCCCCAGGGATCACCTGAGGGTCAGAAAGGCAGCTGATGGTGGGCTGAAGCTCCTCAGAGCAGGACTCACCCCCGCTGCTCCGTCTGCCCATCCACATGCAAGAGCACCAGCTGCCCCTTCCGGTCGTGGCCCACGGCTGTCCTGGCTGAGATCACGTTCACAAACCTGTTGAAGGAACCTGAAGGAGAGGCAGCCTGGCTGATCGCCTGGCCCTTCGGGAGGCCTTCTGGGCTCTGCCTGCCACTTCCTGCCAGTCTGACACCACTCTGCACCTCTAGGTCTGTGCACCCAGCTATCTGCCTGCCCCCGAGCCCCGCCCCAGTCTATCTCCACAGAGCAGGCAAAGGGCTATTGTTCAGTGTAAATCAAGCAAGATCAACCTCCAGGTGAAAACACTCCAATGGCCTCCACTGTCCCAAGTCCAAACTCCAAATGCCTTACGGGTGCCTGGCATGACTTCCCTGCACTGCTTACTCTACCCCATCTCCTGGCAGTCTCCCCACAATTCCACGCAGACACCTTCTGTTTCTTCTGGCCGGACTGGGCTTCTCCCCAGCTCTTCCCATGGCTTACTCCTTCTGAGCTACATCACCTCCTCCATGAGGTCTTCCCTGACCGTACAATCTAAAACAGCCCGTTTAAACACCTAGGCCACGGCAGACCTTCTTTGCCCCAGTATTTCACATCTCAGTGGTTCTCAAAATCCAATGTCAACCAGAATCACCCAGGGAGCTCCTTAGAACACACACTCTTGGGCCTCACCCCAGGATTCTGATTCTGTAGCTTCAAGGCAGAGGGGACTGAAGTTCGGTGTTTATACCAAGATCCTGGGTGACGCTGATGCTGCTGGTCCACAGACATTTTAGGAACACTCCTCTACTGCCTGGTTCATAGCTCCGTTCCTCCAACTTCTTCTGTCTTAACACTAACCACTTCTTTTTAGTATATTACATATCTATTTCCTTTCTATACATTTCATGAAGCAGGGATTCCCCACTGATTCCCAATACCTAGAATGGTACTTGTGGAAAGACTTCCCCTACCACCCTGGTTTTCAAAAGACTTATTGCCAACACCCCCACTCATCACCCACATCTTATGATACTCAGTGTCCCCTTCCCACCTGTCTCCTGGGTCTCCTCACACTCAGCCGCCTGACTCTCATTGATGTAGATGCTGCCATTGCGAATCAGCCACACGACCCCACTCAGCAGCTGCACAAACGGATTCTCAGTGTCCAGCACCTCCTCTTCAGACAGGTATCTGGCCACACGGAAGCAGTGAGATTCAGTCAACAGCAGCGGCAAACTGTGTGTAGTGGGGCTCCCCATCCCCACCCGCTGCCTGGCTACTGGATTCCTCCTGATGCCCAGGAACCTGCCTGGTCCTAGAAGCAAACAGTCCACATATCCCAGTCTACACTTCACTTAACAGAAACAACCAACCCCAATAGATCTCAAGTCCACCTATAGCCCTCAATCTCTCAGGCTGTCACCCCAGCCAAATTACCATCTGATGCCTGCAACAGCCTCTTAACTGGCCTCCTTGCTTCCACTATGGCTCAACCTGTTTAGTGTCCAGCAGGGTCAGAGCAAGCTCTTAAGTGACCTCCTCTGACACTTTCCTCCTTCCTTCCGTCCCTCACACACCAAGCCCCTCTTCACCTCTGAGCCTTAGCACCTGCCGTCCCTTCTGACAGCAATGCTCTTCCTCCAGTTTTGACCCTGGTTGACCTGTGATTAAATTTCACATTAATTTTCTCATGTGTTTAAGGTCACCTTCTCACACCAGTCTTTCCTGATTACCTTCTCTAAACTCAACTCTCTATTTACAGTCAGTTCATCCTGTTCATTGCTTCACTGCTTATATACAATTTAAATTAACTTAATTATTTCTCTGGATTTTGTTTAATTTTTCACTAGTAATGGGTGCTATGTGTGTCCTTTTTTGAAGGCAAAGACTGTTTGCTTGTTCACAGCCATACCCCCGGTGCACAGCACACAGACCGACACAAAGCAAGCGGCATACCAAACAGGAAGACGAATAAACTCTACATGGAAGGTACTACCTTCCCCTTCCTGGAGATGCGGAAACGGAGGCTCAGCGTGGTTAGGCGACTTGAACACAGCGGCACGGCTACATCTCCTCTCAGGCCCTCTGCCCTAAACAGTTACCGGACACCCTGCCTCCTCACCCGGTGACCAGAGTCCCGTCGCGGCGGATCCCGAACTGCGCGTTCTGCAGCCCCCCGGCGCTGCTCACCCGCCGCCCGCCGCTCACCACGTTGCCCAGGCACTCGCCCGTCTCCATGCGGAAGAAGCCGCCGTTCTGGGCGACGGTGCAGCCGGACGGCCGCGCCGTCTCCTCCACAGTGGCGCGGCGCTTCGACGCGCAGCCGCCGGGTCCGCCGGGTTCCAGGACAGAGAAGGTGCGCAGGGGCTCGGGCGCTCGCGTCAGGTGACCGGGCACCGCGCGGTCTGCGAAGTACGAGACGAAGGTGCGCACGGAGGGGCGGTGGGCGCCGGCGGTCTGGGCGGCCGGCGGCCAGCTCTCGTGCTCCAGGCGGCCGGCGTGCACTCTTGTGCAGTCCCGGGCGAGGCGCGCGCGCGCGCGGGAGTAGGGCAGGAGCACGTCGTCGTCGCGGGAGGCCCTGCGGGGATTGGGGGAGGGGCAGACAAGAGTTCGGAGTGCTGTGCCCCGGGCTGCGGGACCGCCCCCGCCAACAACCGGACTTGCCCCCGCGAGAGCTGTACTCACCCCGAGCCGAAGTCGCCGGATGCCTCCAGTAGGAAGCCGCGCAGCGCAATGAAGAAGAGAAGGAAGCGACCCATGGAGGACGCCATGTTGGACTCGGACCTCCGGTCACGTGAGCCTACCCCACGTGACCCAGGACCACGCAAGGGTGGCAGCTCTTAGCTCTGAAGCATTTGTACTTCTTCGGATATCGCGAGATATCGTCCTGATAACTTGCTGTGTTAATTTTCTTTAGAGGGGGCGGGGTTCTGGAATGGCGGGAACGCTTTAAGTTGTTGAAGGAAAGTTATGTCCAACCTAGATAGCATATTCAAAAGCAGAGACATTACTTTGCCAACAAAGTCTAGTCAAGTAAAGTCTAGTCAAGGCTATGGTTTTTCCAGTGGTCATGTATGGATGTGAGAGTTGGACTGTGAAGAAGGCTGAGCGCCGAAGAATTGATGCTTTTGAACTGTGGTGTTGGAGAAGACTCTTGAGAGTCCCTTGGACTGCAAGGAGATCCAACCAGTCCATTCTGAAGGAGATCAGCCTCGGGATTTCTTTGGAAGGAATGATGCTAAAGCTGAAACTCCAGTACTTTGGCCACCTCATTCGAAGAGTTGACTCATTGGAAAAGACTCTGATGCTGGGAGGGATTGGGGGCAGGAGGAGAAGGGGATGACAGAGGATGAGATGGCTGGATGGCATCACTGACTCGATGGACGTGAGTCTGGGTGAACTCCGGGAGTTGGTGATGGGCAGGGAGGCCTGACGTGCTGCGATTCATGGGGTCGCAAAGAGTCGGAGACAGTTGAGCGACTGAACTGAACTGAATATTGAAGTCTACGGGAAAGTTGAGAAAATAGTATAAAGAACCTCTTTTGTCTGGAAAAATCCCATGGACGGAGGAGCCTGGTGGGCTGCAGCCCCTGGGGTCACTAAGAGTCCGGCACAACTGAGCGACTTCACTCTCACTTTTCACTTTCATACATTGGAGAAAGAAATGGCAACCCACTCCAGTGTTCTTGCCTGGAGAATCCCAGGGACGGGGGAGCCTGGTGGGCTGTCGTCTATGGGGTCTCACAGAGTTGGACACGACTGAAGCGACTTAGCAGCAGCAGCAGCATAAAGAACCTCTGTGTACTTTTTACTTGTCTTTACCAATTGTTAATGTTTGTGCTTCATTCATAATACACATTTTTGGAACCATTTCAGCCAAGCTGTGGACATCATGAAGCATCACCTAGACACTTTTATGTACCGCATCTTAACACTTTATGTAGCCTCTGTGAGGATTTTCTTACATAAGCACGGGTCAAGTAATATTAGGATGGTTCACACCGATAGAATTCTATTAACTAATCCACAGGTCACATAATGTCCTATGTAGCTAGCCAAAGGCAGCGTCCTGGGTTAGGGTGGCCTTTTGGTGCCTCTGTAATGCACAAGCCACACAGGAGCCAGCACAAGTGTTCAGGTGCCAAAAACTCATCAGCAAACAAGTTGGTCTGCTGTCAACTTCCCGGAAATCCTCTGTTCTCAATCAACCAGGAGTTGCAGGTGGCAGGCAGTCTTTGGCAAGTTTCTGACTTTTACTTTTCTCCCCACTTAGGTGTTTGTCATTCCATTGCCAAGTTGTTATAAGTGTAATGCGCGTGTGTGCTAGTCACTTCAGTTGTGTCTGAATTGGAGCCCTAGAAGTCTGAAAGGCTGAGAACCAAGACCCAACACCCCACTCAGCTGCACTCTACGTTTATTCATCTGCTCCCACACCTGGGTCCATTCCGGCCCCACCTCCCTGGCCCAGATCCCCGGGGGTGAGGGGGACAGCGATGACCCTGGGTTCTTTGCTTCAGCTGCTTCCGCCTCAGGATGCGACCTGCACCCCAGGACTTAAGAATATGATGGACTAAAGGTCTGGGCTTCATCTTCCTGGTGGTGGCAGGCGTGGAACTGTGTCAGTGGCCGTTGGGCGGTGTCATTGTGGGTGGCCGCAGCTTTCCCTCTGCTGGGGGGTATTCCGCCAGGATGTAGAGGAAGCCACCCAGGGCTGCAACAGCCATGGCTGTGTTGTGGGAGGAGCAGCCGTCTGGGGAGACAGACAGAGGTCCTGTTGTGAGTCCTGGGAGGGGGGCGCAGCAGGCAGCCACTGCTCCACTGTGAGAACTTCTCAGATATTCTGCTGGCCAGCCTGGTGTCCCCAGATCCCCCTTGCAGGGCTGGGCACCCACCTGCCAATCTCCATAAATGTTGGCTGCTAAAGTCTCCCCTCTGGGAAGAAATGTCTTCAGCCAGTTGGAACCTCATCTGGGAGGTTATGTCTTATCTGAAACACTTCCTTACATGGGCAGGGGTGACTGTATGTTGTGATTCACGCTCCAGAGCCCCTTCCTGGAGGCCACATCCTGGTCCAGTTCTTTCCACCTTCCCCTATGCTCAGGACCTGCATGAGACCTTCTAGAACAACACCCTATGGCTCCATTTCACAGATGCGGAAACAGAGCGTCTGGGAGCAGAGCTGAAATCTCAACCCTGGAGACTATAGCTCATTTCTTCTACTTGACAGCCTCCCTCAGTCCTGCCTGGGGCCTACCCATTCCCATGTTTGTCCAAACAGCAACCTGGGCCAGGAGCTCCTTTGACATTATTTATAATGGCCTCTTATTATGAGTCCTCTGAGCTCAAAATGAGCTGTCCACCTTTAGTCTCTGAGCAGGTTGAAGGCAGCCATGACTTTACTTTCCTCTGGAGAAGGGAAGGCCCCTCTGAGGGAGAGAGGATGCAGACTTCAGGGAGCCTAATTACTAAGCCTGGCAATCCATGCTTACTGGCGACCTTCATAGGACAAATGTCGTGGGAAGCACGTTGCATGATGATCTGAAATTGACCTCCCAAGTCCCCTATGAATGAGGCACTGCTTGGTTCCCATTTTACAGATGAGGAAACTGAGGCTCAGAGAGATTGAGCAACTCCTACAGCAAAGAAAGGCAGAAGCTGATTTGAACCCAGACAGTCTGACTTCAAATCTGGTGCCCTTAGTCAACAGGTGTGCATGTCATAAATGAAAGAAGGAACACGCCTCTCCCAGCTTCCCGGGCTGCTGGTCAACCTTCAGGGGCCCCAGGAAGGACCTCAGGCTGTAGGATTTCTGCAGCTCCCTCTCCAGCCCTCAGGGCGGTCCTAGTGTCTAGCTGTCAGTCTCGAGGGAGCAACCAGCTCTCCAGAAGTGCACAGTGGGTCTTCTACCGCTGGCTACAGGCAGCCCCAGCCCCTGGGTCAGGCAGACCTTGCCAAGGCAGGGGGCCCTGGAGGTCTCCTGAGAACTCTTCCCCCTCCCCCTTCTCCCTGCCCAGCCTTTGGTGGCAGCTACAAAACAAACCCGTCGTCACTCTCCTCTCTTGTGACTTGCAGGTAGATGATGAAGCCGTGGTGGGGTTCCTGGTGAGACGTTTAGTTGTTGGAATCATTCCCAGTGTGTGCTGGACATCTCTGTGCTGGCCAGCTCACCTCCCTTCCTGTTCTTGCCTTGTAATTATTTTAATTTTTATTAATAATTATAAAAGAAATCTTTTTTTGTGCTAAGTGGCTTCAGTCGTGTCCGACTCTTGCGAGCCTATGGGCTGTAGTCCACAAGGCTCCTCTGTCCATGGGATTCTCCAGGCAAGCACACTAGAGTGGCTTGTCATGCCCTCATTCAGGGATCTTCCCGACCCAGGGATCGAACCTGCATCTCTTCTGTCTCCTGAATTGGCAGGCAGGTTCTTTACCACTAGCACCACCTGGAATGCATTAATAGTCGTAGCGTGTTCTCTCTTTCTCTACATTGATGGACTGACTACATAGCGAACTCATCTCAACTAGGACACATTTGGCAGGGAAGGGGGCAGTGTTCATAATGGCTCCAGGGAAATTCTCTGGAGGTCCAGTGGTTAGGACTCTAGGCTTTCAATGATAGGAACCCTGGTTAGATCCCTGGTCAGGAAACTAAGATCCCATAAGCCATGTGGCACAGCCAAAAAATAAATAAAAGGGCTCCAGGATGGCAGGTGTAAACTGGGAACACCAGGACATGTGGCCACCAGGACTGTGCTTGTCACCTGTCCACTGGGTCAAAGATCCCCCTTACGCCCTTCTTTGCTCCAAATCCCAGTGCACCAACCCCTCCAAACTATTCAATACGTTTACCAGACTGCCTTGCCCACCACAGGCAGGCACAGGTGGGATGAGGGGAGAAGCCAGGTGTCTCTCCCCCTGCCCCCCGCCCCATCTCCTCTGCATCCAGCCTCCACAGGCTTTGCTCCTCCCACGGTCCCTCCAGCTCTGCATCCAGGGAGGACGGGGGCGTCCTGCAGTGGCTAACCTCTGTGTTCTCTTACTTTTTCTGTTTTCAGCTCTTGCAGCACCTCTGAGATGAGTTTCCCATATTCAATTCCCTCTGCTGAAGTTCCCAATTTAGGTTCTGTTTTCCTGATTAGACTTTGACCAAGAGGGGTTACCTCTGTGATGTTCAGTGTAAAATACACTTAAACATCTCTTTTACATTCCCATCACGGGAGACAGCATCTCTGGACTCCCCACTTTCAAAGAGGAGGGCATCATTGATTCCTACCCTTCCCTTCAGCTCCTAAACACAAAGACCCTCCAGTCCGGCCCCTCGGTGGTGCTGGGGGCCTGTTTTCCTGGAGCGTGAGCTGTGTGTATCCTTCCTAGGGCCTCTTGACAAGAAGGTCCCTTGGGTGTTTTCATTACCTGCAAACTGTTTCTCTCGCCTCTTCACTCTTCTCAAAAAATGCTGTTGGTACTGAATGGCTTTAGGTAATTCTTCATCTTCAGCAGCTGGGAGAAGAGTAGAAGGTGAACTTCTCAAGATGGATTTTTTTTTTGTATTTCTGTTTTTCTTTTTTTCAACTGGGGTATAATTGCTTTCCAATGTTGTGTTAGTTTCTGGTGTACAACGAGTCAATGGATTTTTAAACGTTACTGGCTAGGACTTTCCTGGTGGTCCAGTGGCTAAGACTCCGAGCTCCCAATGCAGGGGGCCTGGGTTCCATCCCTGGTCAGGGAACTAGGTCCCATCTGCCACAACTTAAAAAAAAGATCCTGGGTACTGCAACTTAAGATCCCATGTGTGGCAAATAAGACCAGGTGCAGCTAAATAAATAAACACTGAAATAACTACTGGCTAAGCCCCCTCCTCTTCACAACACCTCAAGCAACACAGGTCTCCTGAATCTGGAGGCACTACCGGAAGTTTCCGCAAGCACCGATCTGCTGCCACATCCCCAACACCTGTGTGTATCTGTGTGCACGTGTGTGTGTGGACACGCATGGTGCACGTCTCTCTCCACATCCCTAACACCACTGCATCCTTTCCCCACCTGGCCTAGAAGCCCAGCACCCCCCCGCCCCACCCCTGCTCCCAGACAGGGAGGAAGTGCAGCTCACCTGGCTCCCCAAAGCATCCTTCCTGCGGCTTCTGCCAGCTGAGAATGGCCTGCAGCCACCGGAGCTTGTAGAAGTCGGAGAAGCCACTCATCCCACAGAACACGACTGGAAGCAAAGACAGGGGACCCTCTGCAGGCCTGCCCCCCAGGCCCACCTATTCCCCCTCCCCAAGGCCACCATGGTGCCATCTGCTAGAGAGAAGCAGCACCAGGAGGTGGGCAGTCAACACCGTGGCTGGGACTTCCCTGGTGGTGCAGTGGATTGGAGTCCGCCTGCCAATGCAGGGGACACCAGTTCGATCCCTGGTCCAGGAAGATTCCACGTGCCTCAGAGTAACCAAGCCCATGTGCCACAACTGCTGAGCCTGAGCTTGAGGGCCTGCAAGCTGCAACTACTGAAGCTCATCCCTAGAGCGTGTGCTCTGCAACAAGAGAAGCCACTGCAATAAGAAGCCTGCAAACTGCAGTGAAGAGTATTCCTGCTGCTGCTGCTGCTGCTAAGTCGCTTCAGTCGTGTCCGGCTCTGTGCGACCCCATAGACGGCAGCCCACCAGGCTCTGCCATCCCTGGGATTCTCCAGGCAAGAACACTGGAGTGGGTTGCCATTTCCATCTCCATTGTGTGAAAGTGAAAAGTGAAAGTGAAGTCGCTCAGTCGTGTCCAACTCATAGCGACCCCATGGACTGTAGCCCACCAGGCTCCTCCATCCATGGGATTTTCTAGGCAAGAGTACTGGAGTGGCTTGCCATTGCCTTCTCCGGAAGAGTATCCCTAGCTGACTGCAATTAGAGAAAGCCCTTGCCAAAAAAAAAAAAAAAATCAATGAAGACCCAGTGCAGCCATAAAACAAAAACAAACAAACCCCACAGTGGCTGGAAGGAGGCAGCCCTGAGGGCCTGCCTTAGTGAGCAGGGGCCCCTAGACCCAAGTCCTGCTTCCACTTAGGGCCTCGGTCAGGGCTGCTCAAGAGTCAGGGTCAGTACGGGGGCCTGGACACCCAAGCAAAGGAGCAGCCACCAGGTATTCCTCTTTCAGTCTCCTCTCTCAGGCTTTAAGGGTCTGTTTGCCAGTCACCTAGTTGGTCAGTCTGTCCAGAGCTCCACCACTGGGTCAGCTTTTGGGGGCAGGAAGCAGTCAAAACAGTGGCAGAAAAAATACAGAATGTGCACTTAAATTTGAGTTTCAAAAAAATGATGAATTAAAAAAAAAGTTAAGGATAGCCCATGCAATGTTGGGGATATACTAAGAATACATTCATTGTTTATCTGAAGTTCAGATTTACCCGCGTATCCTGTATTTTCATTTGCTAAGCCTGGCAGCCCTACTCTGTGTTGTGTGTGTGTGTGTGTTTGCCTGAAATCAGGGACACCCTGCAGCTCTGTTCCTAGAGTAGAATGTGGGGCCCACTGTTTTCCATGAAGATATCCCGGGTCGGGTAGGCATATCCGATGGCATCGGCTCTCCGGTTCAGGTCCATCATGTTGGCGCAGAAGACGTTCATGTAGCGCTGGCTCTGGCGGAACAGCCCTTTGGTGCACCCCCTCTGGGGAAACAAACAGAGAGACAAGTCAGAGAGTGGGCGGCAGATGCACTCTCTGTTACAGGGAAACACCTGCTATTCTGAAATGGTTTTGCAAGTGGCTGCCTTGACAGCTGGAGAAGGCAATGGCACCCCACTCCAGTACTCTTGCCTGGAAAATCCTCATGGATGGAGGAGCCTGGTGGGCTGCAGTCCATGGGGTCACTAAGAGTTGGATATGACTGAGTGACTTTACTTTCACTTTTCACTTTCATGCATTGGAGAAGGAAATGGAAACCCACTCCAGTGTTCTTGCCTGGAGAATCCCAGAGATGAGGGAGCCTGGTGAGCTGCCGTCTATGGGGTTGCACAGAGTCGGACACGACTGAAGCGACTTAGCAGCAGCCGCAGCAGCCTTTGACAGTAGATCTTTCTCCTTTTTCCCCAAATTTCTTCCCCCTCTGTGCTCCCAGCCATGGGAGGCTTAGTCACTGGGGGACGGAGAGAGCTGGGTTCAAGTCCTGGCTCAGCCACTTAGGAACTGTGCGACCTCTACCACCTAAGTTAACCTATCATGAGCCTCAAGGGTCTTCATGGGGAGAAGAAAGTGATGCCTCTGGGTGCTGCACCAGAGGGGCGCCGGCGTGGGTGGGAGTGCCGGACACCAGGGGGCTCTCTAAAGCTGTTAGCCGCTGTCACTGCAAGCTGATTCCAGCCTAACCACGCTGTAGCAGGCAGCTACAGTGCTTCACAAAGGAAAAAACTACCATATGGCCCAGCAATCCCGCTACTTGGTCATACACCCTGAGAAACCCACAATCCAAAAAACGCACATGTGCCCCAGCATTCACTGTAGCACTATTTACAATAGCCAGGATATGGAAGCAACCTAGGCGTCCATTGACAGATGAATGGGTGAAGAAGGTGTGGTAAAAATATACAATGGAATATTACTCAGCCATAAAAAGGGAATGAACGTGAGTCAGTTGTAGTGAGGTGGATGAACCTAGAGCCTGTTATACAGAGTGAAGTAAGTCAGAGAAAAACAAATATCATATATTAATGTATACATATGGAATCTAGAAAAATAATACTGATCAACCTGTTCGCAGGGCAGGAATAGAGATGCAGACATAGAGAACGGACTTGTGTACTCAGCTGGGGAAGGAGAGGGTGGGACAAACTGAGAAAGGAGCATTTACATATATATGCTATCGTGCGTAAAATAAATAGCTAGTAGGAAGCTGATATATGCCACAGGGAGCCCAGTCTGGTACTTTGTGATGACCAAGAGGGGTGGGATGGGGGAGGGGAGGAAGGCTCAAGAGGGAGGGGACATATATATATATATATTTATGTTATTGTACAGCAGAAACCAACACAACATTGTAAAGCAATTATCCTCCAATTAAAAAAAAAAAAGAGCCTGGACTGCAGATTGGTCTCACCACATGGAGAAAAGGACAGGTGATGAGAACAGGCTTTAAAAACTGCTATAGCAATATGTCCGACTAATTTTCTATCTGCTGAATCTAATAATCACAACAATTTTCCTTGTAATTTGGCTTTTATTGTATTTACAAAAACACTGGGCTGTGACAATTTGCAAATAAATAATAATTAAAAAATCTATTAAAATCAACAAGTCCTTTCTTGATTAAGAATTTCTGGTCATTGAGTAACATTTTTGAATAGAGATAGCAAGCTCTGCTTTGTATATAAATAAATATATGTTTAAAATGAGTATTTAGCAAGAGTTTCCTGGCAGTCTAGTGGTTAGGATTCTGTGATTTCACTGCTGTGACCTTGGCTCAGTCCCTGGTCAGGGAACTGAGACCCTGCAAGTCATGTGATGAGGCCAAAATAAAATACAATGAGTATTTAGCAAAAATCTGAGTGCTTGGGGTTGAAAGAGTGTTAGGCACAGGGAGGTGATGGTGGGTCTCTTTTGGTCTTGGCCTGGTTTTCTGGAAGCAGCTAGTGACTGACTTTGTTCTAAGACCTTTTCCATCTGTTGTTTACTGAGTTACTTCTGCGGCTCCTCTCCCAGCCCTTCTCTGGTTCGTTGATGCCCTGTGATCCAGTTCAGCAAGCAAAGCTCTTTGTCCAACAGAACCTCAACACTACCACCCCCAACCTCGCCACCAGTTTGGTTGGATTTCACGGCCGATGAGTGGCATGCAATTTCCCACTCCTGAGGTCTGAAGCACAGGTTTAAAACCCACTTATTTTCTTGGCGTGAATGTGCAAAACCACACTGTCGAGAGCGCCTTCTGGTCATTTTCTCCCCTTCTCCAGCTATGGCTGGGCCTATGCCGGGCACTTACCATTCTGGCTGAGAGGAAGAAGAGTAGCTGGTGGGACAGGCAGTAGCCAGAGCAGCCGGGCCTGGTCATGAGACTCCTGCAGAAATTGGAGAGCCGGCAGGGCTGGCTGCTGTTTGTCCTGCGGGAGAAGTGGTTCCAGGCTGTTAAGAGCGTCCTGAATCAAGCCTGGGGGTCTGGAGCCTTCCCAGGTCCTGATTTCCCCTCTAGTTACTACAGCCCCCAGCAGGGTCCAGGCTCGCAGCTGAGCCAGATAAAAACACGTGTCCTTTTCTGGACCAGCTGAATCAGTCTCTCTGGCACAGGGAGGTGACGCTGGAGCTGTTCTGGGTTGAGGGGAGCCACCAGGGGCTGTGACATCCCATTTCTCCGTGGGACTCCCCAGTACCATCTTTCCCAGAATTGCCCTAAACAGCAGATCTCTGGGCCCGTCCTGTCCCCCACATCCCCTGTGCCAGGCCTGCGCCATAGAAGGGAAGGGGCAGGTCCCTCATTGTAGCAGAGCCACTCTGCAAGCCCAACCGTGTCCTGGCCCAAACACCTTTCTGAAGGATGCTGAGACAGCAGGGGCCCAGGCACCTGCTGCCTCTTCTGCTCATGGGTTCCATGGGTCCCTGCACCTAGGGCTAGCCCTGGAGGGTTTCCTCCAAGCCTTCTGCACAGCAGGACAAAATGGTGAGCTCAACAAGGCTGGGTCCTTCTTTCTGGAACTTACAGCCCTGTCCTGCTTTTTGGAACCTGTTCTCTTAGCCGGATGCAGTTCACATTTGTTCTGCAGAACCATAAAACAAGTGTGAACTGCACCTGGCTAGGAGAACTGGTCTGCCGTGGGAGGTCAGCTTCCTGCTATGGGGTCAGGGAAGATTCTGGAAGCAGGATGCTGGAGCTGGCCTAACGTGTGAGCAGTTACTTAAGCACAGGGGCTGGGGTGAGGCAGTGAGGAGGGGAAGAGATCCCACAGAGGCGACTTCTGGGCATGGGCAAAGGCCTGCAGTGGGAGGGAACAGGTGCATCTGAGGGTCTGAAAAGAGGCCCCAGGGGCTTGACCAGAGGACCCTGGGGACCTGAGAGGGCAGAGGAAGTGCTAGTTGCTCAGTCGTGTCCAATTCTCTGCGACCCCCATGGACTGTAGCCCACCAGGCTCCTCTGTCTGTGGGATTCTCCAGGCAAGAATACTGGAGTGGGTTGCCATTTCCTCCTCCAGGGGATCTTCCAAGCCTAGGGAGTGAACCTGGGTCTCCTGCATTGCAGGCAGATTCTTTACCATCTGAGCCACCAGGGGAGGGCAGAGGAGTTGAGGCTTTACCTGAGACCAAGGAAGCTTCACACTGGGGTGGGGTGATCAGATGTGCTTTTTGGAAAGATCCCTCTGGTATGGGGAGACTAGTCAGTTGGGAGGTGCAGGGCATGGAGATGGGTGTCTGGAAGCCTTGGGTGGAGGTGGGGGCTGACTCAGAGATGAGGGTGGGACAAGGAACAGCTCTCAGGGGAGCTGGCACCTAGTTTTGCCCAAAACCCCTGGGGTTTTGGGGGCTTCCCAGGTGGCACTAATGGTAAAGAACCCGCCTGTTAATGCAGAAAACATGAGATGCAAGTTTGATCCCTGGGTCAGGAAAATCCCCTGGAGCAGGGCATGGCAATCCACTCCAGTGTTCTTGCCTGGAGAATCCCATGGACAGAGGAGCCTGGTGGGCTATGGTCCATAGGGTCACAAAGAGTTGGACATGACTGAAGTGACTTGGCACAGCACAGCACTGGGACTTTGGGAAGCAAGTGGGACCAGAGGACTGGCGGAAGGCAGGCACTTTGGGGTCCTCAGGAAGTGAGGCAGGTCCAGGGGACCCACCCGGTTCCCAGCAGCTGCACCAGGCACAAGTCACTGAGCTCCTCTGAGAAGGAGTCCTCCTGCTCAAAAGTGGGGTAGACCATGGAGGACTCGGTGCGGGTCCAGGCATGTGGAAGCTTCCAAAACCCAGGTTCGATGGTCAGCTGGAACTCTGTAGAGAGGCGGGAGTGGGGGAAGACACAGGAGCAGTGAGCCATTCCATGATTAACCACCCCCCAGGCTCCTGTGGTTCTGAGCCCAGGAACTGGCTGTCCCTCCCCTGGCAGCCCTGACTGCACTTGGGTGCCTTCAGGGCTCTGAGCATTACCTGAGGGTTGAGCACTGCATTTGAAATATTCCAAAATCTTTTTATCTGAATTTTTTTTTAATCACTAGGAACCATGTTGGGACAGGCTCTGAGTAAATCTACTGCACCCCATGGAAGCTTGAGATATCTAGGTAGGGTTAGTTGCCTCATTTGGTTCTATTAGAACATGGAGCTCTTACAGAACCAACCTCAGGATGAGCCAGACTGGGATGGTCTTAGGGACCAGGCCTGGGAGAGGGTGTATGCTCAGTTGCTAAGTTGTGTCCGACTCTTTGAGACCCTATGGACTGTAGCCCGCCAGGCTCCTCATCCATGGGATCTCTCGGGCAAGAATACTGGGATGTGTTGCCATTTCCTCCTCCGGGGGAGAGGGTGGAGCACCCCACATACAGAGAAGCAGGCCGATGCTTGGGAGGGCCAGTTATCTCCCCACCTACCCTCCTGGACCTGGGAGAGGGAGCCTGGGAGGCAGGGCTGGACCACACAAGGAGCTGGCTTATACCCCCCACCGCCCCCGCCCAGGAACAACTCAGGCCAGGGCTTATAGGGAGGGGGCCCTTGGTAGGATGACTCCAGGCTGACAAGGAGACAGAGGCTCTGCATTCTAGGCCGAGAAGAAAGATACTGGCAAGATGTTAATGTTTGCCGTGCAAAGGGTCAGATTACCTCTTAGATCTCAACCCTCCCTCTCCTCTGTTCTGGGATGATCCTTTGCCCCCAAGCCTGGACATGAGCTGAAAAAATGAGGGAGAGTCGCTCCCTACCTTCCACCTGCCCTCTCAAGCTGAAGTCAAGGATGACAGAACACCCCCCAGGGCAGATGGTTACAGGTCCTCCCAGAGCCTCCCTGACACTGACTGAAGCTGCACCAGGCGTCTTCGGTGGATGCCCCCAGGAGCTGTGTGTGCTCCTGAAGAAATGGGACCCCCTCCACGCTCTTACGTCTCAGGTACTCGGGGTCACTCAGGTTGAGGTAGAAGATGGAATCGTGGAGGAGAGGAGCCAACTTCTCCACCAGCTTGCCCACACGCAGGCTGAGCGGCTGCAGCTGGGAGTCCAGAGCCCACTTCTCCTGAACGCCTCTGAGCTGCACTGCAAGGGGGAAGCAGAGTTCATTTGTCCCAACATTGGACAAACCACATGGACAGGAAAATAAACTCCCCGTTATAATACATGCTGAGCCTCTCGGCTTCTTCCAGCTCTTGAGGGGACAATATTTGCTGAGTTTATTGGAAATTAGGCCTCTGTGGAGCTCAGCTGGGTACTGGCGGGGCGGGGAGTGGTGGTCAGAGTGAGGGAAGGTGGTGGCTAAGAGCTTGATTTCTGGAGAGGGGGGCCAGGGTTCAGATCCTGTCTCTAATGCTTTCTCATTGGGTGACCTGAGGAAGTCATTTAATTTCTCTCTGCTTCACTTTCTCCATCTGTAAAATGGGAGTAATGATATTCCTTACTTCTTGGAGATGGGGTTATAAAGATTAAATGAGCTAATGCATGGCATTAGTGCTAAAGAACCTGCCTGCCACTGCAGGACACGTTAAGAGATGCAGGTTCAATCCCTGAGTTGGGAAGATCTCCTGTAGAAGGGAATGGCAACACACTCTGGCACTCTTGCCTGGAAAATCCCATGGACAGAGGAGCTTGGTGGGCTGAGGTCCATGGGGTTAGACAAAGGGTTGGACATGACTGAAGTAACTTAGCACTAATGTGTATAGAGGACTTAGCATTGTCCAGAGTGCAAAAAAAAAGCACTTAATAACGTTTAGCTATTACTATTTGTTAGAGACTTAGGCTTTGTGGTCCAGGAGGGGAAAAATGAGGGAGAGACTCAGATTGCAGAGTGGAGAGGCGCTGTGTACAGTTGAGCAGGTTGTACACTGCACAAGTGCAACACACATTCCTATCATGGGTTTGTATATGTTTTAAGACAATTTTCCAGCAGATGTCAGTCAAGTGACTCGAGAAAGGTGGTACCCTTTTCTAATTCTCACAGAGGTGCCCTGTGGACTAGCAGTGGCCCAGAAGGGGTGGGAGAGGATGGGGTGGCTGGAAGAGAAGGTCATGGGGTAGCCAGAAAGAGAGGAGATGTGAGGGGGAGCTTCAGGGCAGAGCTGAGCAGTGAGATGAGGTAGGGCAGCTGCCGTCAGGTTGGGCACTGCGTGGGGCAGAGTGGACAAGGTTTAAGGAGGGTGCTGAGCAAGTCTGGTGGGATAATGGGCTCTGTAACACCCCTCCCCCAATTCTGCTCCCTCTCTGAACTTGAACCAGGCAGTCTAGTTCTGAAGCCTTGTTCTAGATCGTTTGGCTGAACCTGTAGATGGAGAGTCCCAGGAGGGTTGCTGATCATCAGAGAGACCAGGTGAGCCCAACCTGACCTCATGGTGATCCTAGGTCCTTCGGCTTGTTCCTGTTTCTCCCTGCGTGTGTGGCAGCTGATGCCGCATTCTGGAACCCCCTTGAGGCAGCTGGAAGCAGCTGGAGGGACCCTTTGCTCTCCTAGGTGAGTGTCTGCCTGTCCAGCCCCAAGCAGAAAGGACCCAGGAGATCGATGGGCAATCTCTTATCACCGGACCCCTCCCAGAATGTGAACCGCCCCCTCTCTCCCAGGAAGGTTGAGAATGCAGGCAGGATCCTTAGAAGGTGGGCTGTGGTAGCCAGCTCATTTTCCCATCCTTTCGGCCCCCTCTTCCTTGGAATGGGGCCAGTCAGTGAAACCAACATGAAACTGGGGGAATGGCGACATGCGACTTCCAAGTGTGTGCTCAGTCACTCAGTCATCTTCGACTCTTCGCCAGTTTCCTCTGTCATGGGAATCTTCAGGCAAGAATACTGGAGTGGGTTGCCATGCCCTCCTCCAGGGGATCTTCCTGACCCAGGGATCAAACCTGCATCTCTGGCGTCTCCTGCATTGGCAGGTGGATTCTTTACCACTGAGCCACCTGGGAAGCCCTTGTGACTTCCAGCATTAGGTTGTAAGAGACACTGAGGCTTCCGCCCAGCTCTCTCTTGGGTCACTTGCTCTGGGTGAAGCAGCTGTTGAGCTATGAGGATGCTCAAGCAGTCCCTGGAGGAGCCCACGTGGTGGGGAACAGGGGCCTCTGGCCGCCAGCCAGCACCAACCCACCAGGCCTGTGTGTGAATGGGGCAGCTCTGCCAGCACTTGGGAAGCCTTCAGATGATCACAGTGCTGGCCACCATCTGGATGGGAACCTCACACGAGACCCCGAGCCAGAACCTCACAGCCAAGCTGCTCCTGGATTCCTGACGAACAAAAGCCAGGAGATAATTGTTGTTTCAAGCAGCTAAATCCTGGGGCAGTTTGTGCAGCAATAGGGCTTCCCAGGTGGTGCTAGTGGTAAAGAATCCACCTGCCAATGCAGGAGATGCAGGTTTGATCCCTGGGTTGGGAACATCCCCTGTAGTAGGAAATGGCAACCCATTTCAGTATTCCTGCCTGGAGAATCCCATGGACAGAGGAGCCTGGTGGGCTACAGTCCATAGGGTTGCAAAGAATTGGACACTGCAGGAGACACCAGAGATTCAGGTTTGATCCCTTGGTGGGGAAGATCCCCTGGAGAAGGAAATGGCAACCCACTCCAGTACTTTTACTTGGGAAACTCCATGGAGAGAGGAGACTGGTGGGCTGCAGTTCATAGGGTCACAAAGAGTCCGACAGGACTTAGTGACTAAACAACAACAGAGGAGTTATAAGACGGGACCAGGGTTACATGAAGGAGACCCACCCTGATCCTGGCCTGGAGGGGAGGGGACCAGGGTCTTGAGGGTCTCCAGGACGCAGCCTGGGGATGGGGGTCAGCGGCGTGGGGAGGCCGCAAGGACACAGTGCAGAAGGTCCCAGAGCCCCACCTCCTGCTGGGATCTAGCGTCTCGGTGTGTGGAAAGTTGCTGTGGCAACACAGATGGGGTGACACAGGAGTGGGGCCAGCCAGAGCCTGGGATTTGTCGCTGGGGTCAGGGAGGGGCTCCCTGAAACCCTTGGTGACTGTCGGGGGTGGCTACCTGTTTGCCTTGGCCTGTCTCCAGCCCACTCCTCGGGGATCTTATATCCCTCAAAGCTGAACAAACACTTGGCTCGTTTCTCGGAGCCTTCAGGCAGCTCTGGCTGGATGTAGAGGGAGCCAGGGCGGGCACACTCCCTCTGCTAGCCTTGGTCCTGGCATGTCTGGAGGGGGTGTGCTTAATAGCCCAGTTGTGACCCCAAATACTGTAGCCTGCCAGAGTCCCATGTCTACGGTATTTTCCAGGCAAGAATACTGGAGTGGGTTGCCACTTCCTACCCTAGGGATCTTCCCAACCTGGGGATTAAACCTGCATCTCCTGTGTCCCATGCATTGGCAGGTGGATTCTTTACCTGCTGAGCCATCGGGAAGCCCTGGCATGTCAGGAGGGAGGGATTGTCAAATGAATCATTTCCTCCCTGGAAAATAATAATTTCCAAATCTTTTCTTGAGAGGCCTCTGAATCCTTCCTGCTTCTGAAAAAAAAATTAATTGATCACAGAGGGTCTCTAGACACCCTAAAAGGGGCCAGCCACCCTCTGCCCCTCTTTCCTTATAGTCAGAGCATTGTATTCGGGGACCAGTAGGTGGGCTGGTCCCGGGATGCAGAGCAGGCAGGTGACAGGCTGAGAACTGCTTTCTCGATGGCCAGTCCAGGGCAACCACAGTGCACCCACCTTCCAGCATCCGGAACCCCACCACGCCATCCAGGTTGATTTCAGGCAGCCTCTTCTTCAGGAAGGACGTGGCTCTGTCCAGCGCGGAGAGGATGAAGCCCGTGATGGTGGCCTTACCCTCCGGGGTGTCTGGCGGTGGCAGCCAGGAGGGCTGCAGTGGTGGGGCCGCCAGCAGCAAGAGCAGGAGCCGGAGCCCTGGGCTGGACATGGCTGGTCTTCTGAGAGAGGCTGCTGTAGCGCTTCAGCCCCGGGCCGGCCCGCCCCACGAGCCAGCCTCCCGCCTCCTCCCCCTCCACCCGCGGAGAAGTAGAGGAGTGGCCAGGCGGGGCTGATCCTGTAGCCTGGAATGGCCTGGGCAGAGGGTTCGGAAAAGGGCAGCTGCCAGGGACTGATTGTGGGGATGGGGGTGGGGTGAGGTATGGTGGGGGAGGCAAGGGTCAGAGCCCCACAGTCAGGCCAGCCCTGCACATGGAGCCAGCTGGCTGCAGGCTTGGGAGTGGAACCATCCTTTCCTCTCACCCCTGACTCTCCAGGCCCACAGGCTACATCTCTGATTAAGCAACTGCAAAGTTGGTTTGGCTTTATTTTGCTTTGTTTGAAATAAGTTTGAAATGAAAAGAGGTTTGCTCTTTGGTAGGAAAGCCAATTCTTTGCAACCCCATGAACTGTAGCCCGCCAGGCTACATGGGATTTTTCAGGGAAGAATACTGGGGTGTGTTACTGTTTTCTTCTGCAGGGAATCTTCCCCACCCAGGGATGGAACCCGGGTCTCTTATATCTTCTGCTTTGGCAGCCAGATTCTTTAACACTAGTGCCAGCTGGGAATCCCTGACAAACCTAGACAGTGTATTAAAAAGCAGAGACGTCACTTTGCTGACAAACTGACGGGTTCATATAGTCAAAACTATGGTTTTCCTGGTAGTCATGTATGGATGTGAGAGTTGGACCATAAAGAAAGCTTAGTGCCGAAGAATTGATGCTTTCCAATTATAGTGTTGAAGAAGACTCTTGAGAGTTCTTTGGACTGCAAGGAGATCAAACCAGTCAATCCTAAAGGAAATCAACCCTGAATATTTATGAGAAGCACTGATGCAGAAGCTGAAGCTCCAATACTTTGGCCACCTGAAGAGCCGACTCACTGGAAAAGACCCTGATGCTGGGAAAGACTGAAGGCAGGAGGAGAAGAGGGTGACAGAGGATGAGGTGGTTAGATGGCATCATCGACTCAAAGGACATGAGTTTGCACAAACTCTGGGAGATAATGAAGGACAGGGAGGCCTGAAGTGCTGCAGTCCATGGGGTTGCAAAGAGTCAGACATGACAGAGCCACTGCGCACGCGCACATCACATATTTATTGACTTCTTTGGCTGTTCCAGGTCTTAGTTGTGGCACATGGGATCTTTAGTTGCTGCATGTGAACTCTCAGCTGCGGCACGGGGGGCTCTAGTTCTCTGACCAGGTATTGAACTTGGGCCCCCTGCATTGGGAACACAGAGTCTTAGCCACTGGACCATCAGGGAGGTCCCTGTATCTGTGCTTCATGCAAAAAAAGCTTAAAAAAAAAAGTATAAAGTCTTTTTTATTTCTCAAGAACCAGTATTTGCTCCCTTGGGTGTGCCACTGAGCACAACTATTCCAGGAGAAGCTTGTCACCATCATCCCCTCTGTTAATCCTTGCAACAAACTCCTGATGTGGGTACTATACTTGTCCTCTTTTATACTGTAAAGTCTGAGGCTCTGGGGGGTAAATGACTTATTACAACCCACTGTCTCACAGCTAGGGTGGTACAGGGATTCACGCTGCAGTCCACGTAACCACTGGGAAATCCCGCCAGGGTCCAGCCTTGTATCTGGAAGGGAAACAATACCCTCTTGACCTACGGAAGGATTGAATTCCACGTGTGATGTCGGCCAAGTGGGCGAGCAGGACAAGCAGGTCTGGTAGGTGCGGCATCTTGTTCCTCTCTCCCTAGAGAAACGATCCCAACGCCTTCCCCAATCAGGGTTTCATCTTCCAGGACAAGGTGTTTGCTCCTGGTTTGTCACAGCTGGGGCCCCTGGTCCTTAACCTCTTAGATCATAAGAACAAGAGGGGGCCTCTCAGGTGTAAAGTGCCCCTCCCTTAGTTTACAGGTCAGGAAAGCCAGCTGACAGAGAGGGATGTGCTCAACATTAAGCCCCTGAGGCCGGGGTCTCTGGATCCCAGCCCGGTCCCACCAGAGAGGGGGCCTGGAGGGGCGGAGTCCGTGTTCCGGTCTCATGACCCCAGCAAGACAACTGAAGGCAGGGCCTCCCTGGAAACTGGGGCATTGAGGCTGCCCACAGGTGACTGTCTGTCCACCCTTCCATCTATACATATTTACTCCTCCTTCCTCACCCTCTTCTGCTCGGGTTTTAAGCCTTGCCTCTGCCACACACTCACTAAGGATGTGACCTTCAGGAGTCACAGGGCTATTGTGAGAAGCAAATGACCTACGTGCCACATCCTGAGCTGGGCTCTAGGGCCCCTGGTGCTGCTCTGTCTGGGTTCTCATTAATGGAGGAGGTGCTGTGTTGATTTTTTGTCCAACATGTGAGTGGGTGGGTGGGGGGAACCCTCTAGAGCAGGTGGTCACTGTGCAGATTCTGGGGCAGCTCCCAAGGTGAGGGCAGTGGGGTGACTTCAAGGGGACCCCTTTTAAAGTAAAAACGCTGTCACAGAAACCCACACAAAATTCTTTAGTGTGGTTACCTTGGGAGGTGAGACAGGAGGGTTAGTGAAACTTTCCCTTACTACAGTGGATACTTAAAATCATTATGGTTTTTACTTCCTTCCTTGTCCTTTTTTCTCTCTATATATATTTATTTTTCTTATTTTTTTTTTCTTTTTTGACTATGCTATGTTGCTTTTGGAATCTTAGTTCCCCCACTCAGCTCTCAGCAGTGAAAGGGCAAAGTCCCAACCATTGGACCACCAGGGAATTCCCTTTTTCTATTTTAAACATTTTATTCAAGTACAACATGTGCTGAGCTGCCATTTCAGTCCTGTCTAACTCTTTGCGACCCTATGGACTGTGGCCCACCAGGCTCCTCTCTGTCCATGGGACTCTCCAGGCAAGCATCCTGGAGTGGGTTGCCTTGCCCTCGTCCATGGGATCTTCCTGACCCAGGGATAGAATCTGCATCTCTAAAGTCCCCTGCATTGGCAGGCAGGCTCTTTACCACTAGCGCTACCTCAAGTACAACATACATCCTGAAAAATGAGTAAGTTCGCTGCTTGATGAATTTTCCCAAACGGACCACACCCACCTTACGAGCACTCAGATCGAGAAACAGCCCACCACCCGCCTCCCCACCAGCTCACAACTGCCCCCACCCCAACTCACTCCCTAATCCTCCAAAGCAGATCACCCCCTGACTTCGTACAATAGTCATTTTGATTTTTATATGCTAGAACCAGCAGGTATGCATTTTGGCATCTCGCCCCTTTTCTCAACATTATACAAGGTTCAAACGAACTGTTATTTCACTATATTGTGAATTATCTTAGAAATATGAAGGGAAAAAAATGTTCCTAGCTCCCTACATAATAACAACTTTACCCTAATACCACCAAAGCTCGGCTCCCAGGGGCTCCTCGGAGGTTCCGTGGACCCCAGCTTAGGGAACCAGGTTCCCGCCCCTCTTGTCTCCGCCCACCTCGGAGGCCCGGTCTGCGGCTGCGCACTGCGCGCCCGGCCGTCGGGAGCGCTGTCACGTGACGGACGCCGACCCGCCAAGATGGCGGCCTCTATCGTGGCCCTGCTGGCGCTGTCCCTGTTCCTGCCGCCGCTGCTGCTGGTGGCGTGGAAGCACTGGCGGTGGGGGCGCACGGCCCGCCACGTTATTGTCGTGGTGCTGGGCGACGTGGGCCGCAGCCCCCGCATGCAGTACCACGCGTTGTCACTGGCCAAGAGCGGCTTCTCCGTGACCCTCCTGGGGTTCTGCAGTGAGTATCCGGGGCTCCGGGAGGGAGGCTGCTCTGTCAGCCTTTGACCCTCGGCTTTGACCACCCCGGGGTCGGAGAGGGTGGCCGCACCGAGGGCGCCCGCTTTCTCTCTCTCCTCCCTCAGGCCGGCCTCTGAGACTGTTCTGGCCTGGACAGATGTTGCCAGGTTTCTGCACCCCCGCCCCCGCTCCAGTCGGGATGTTCTAGAGACCTAGGAACACATCAGCATTAACCGAGCGCCTGCCATATGCCAGGACTGTGCTAAGCTAAATGAACTCAGTGCATAGTCTTATTCTTCCTAGTAAGTGAAAAGATGGGACTGGAACCCAGATGGGTGTGACCCCAGGGCCAGTGCTGGTAAGCACATCTCTGAGGCTGTGTCTGAGCCGACGGGCAACTTGTCTCCATTCCTCACCCTCAGTGCAGAGTTCTGCAGGCAGGAGATGTTTCATTTTCTCAGCATGCCCAGCTTTTTCCCTTAGTGTTAGAGGGCAGCGGTGTTTGCTCCTCCATCTTACCCCACGTTGACATTTTCAGGAGGTAGCTCTAAACATACCCCATATCAGGGGAAAGCCGGAATAGCACTGGTTGCCTCAGGTCCTTGTTTAGAGTCTTTTACCCCAGGGTCAGGGGTGGGAGTGGGACTTCCTAGAGGTCTCCCTGGGATGTGATAATTCCATCATCCAGGAAACCTAGGTCAGCTTTAGTGCCTGCTGTGTACCTGGCATTGTGTTAAGTGAAAGTGGGTAAGATTCTGGCCCTCCTTCTGTCGTTGGTCTAGAGAAGTCTGGACAAGAACTGGCCTCATTCTCTGTTTTGGCTACTGAGGAACAGAGAGGTTTGGGAAAGTCTTACTTTCCAAAATGGCTCTTCCTTATTCAGTCTGGGGAGGGGGTGAGGGGTGGGACAGGGATCATCAGACTTTAAATTAGGTTGTCTTGTCCAGCACATTAAAGAGGACATTCTTTTCAGACTCCAAACCCCACGATGAGCTCTTGCAGAGCGACAAAATTCAGATTGTGGGTCTGACAGACCTTCAGAGACTTGCAGGTAGGAAGCACTCAACTCTAGATTCTGTGTGTGTGTGTGTGTGTGTGTGTGTGTGTGTTTGGGTGTTTGGGGGGGCATCTGCAAATCACCAAGAATTCCTTTACTAGCGGGGCTTCCCAGGTGGCTCACTGGTAGAGAATCTGCCAAGGCAGGAGACGCCTGTTCAGTCCCTGGTTGGGGAGGATCCCACAGAGAAGGAAATGGCAACCCACCCCAGTATTCTTGCCTGGGAAATCCCATGGGCAGAGGAGCCTGGTGGGCTATAGTCCATGGGATCACAAAGAGTCAGACACAACTTAGTGACTAAACACCAACAGCCTTCACTAGTGACAGCTGTTTTCTGTCTTGCAGTTGGGCCCCATGTCCTCCAGTACGGGGTCAAAGTTGTATTCCAGGCAGTACACTTGCTGTGGAAGTTGATGTGCACGGAGCCAGCAGCCTACATCTTTCTCCAGGTATGTGTCAGCCCTGCCTCCCACTGTGAGAACCACTGTTAATAATTTTCTTTACATTCTAGTCTTAAAAATGTACAAACTGGTAAATGAATTGCATATTCATGTGTGTGTATATAAACTTCTAAACACTTGACTAGGAGCCTGTGGTCTGTGTCCATCCTCTTTATGATACCCATCCTTTCTGTTTTTCAATGTCATTGCAGATAGTTACTTACCACATATCTGAATGTTTTACATGCATTATCTCATTTAATTCCTCACAACAATCCTAAGAAATAGGTTCTTGTGTTATGTACACTTAGAGATGAGAAAACCTGAACCTAGGGAGGTTCTGTTGTCACACAGCTGGGAAGTGCTGGAGTCAGGATTTGAACTAGGTCTTCATTCTAGTTCTGAAGTTATGGTTTTAGCTTCTTATTGTCACTGCTTTTTAACAGAAAAGTTCCTTCTTTTAATTGACTGTATCGTATCCCAGTATGATATATACCCTGATGTATTTATTTGGTATCATCTTAATAAACACTCAGATTGTTCCTGTTTTTTTTTTTTTTAAAACATATCTGGCAAAGTGGCAAAGAGCATCAGTGAACATATGTCTTTTGCATGGGTCCACTTTCTCTTTTCGGAGAAGGCGATGGCACCCACTCCAGTACTCTTGCCTGGCAAATCCCATGGACGGAGGAGCCTGGTGGGCTGCAGTCCATGGGGTCGCTAAGAGTTGGAGACGACTGAGCGACTTCACTTTCCCTTTTCACTTTCATGCATTGGAGAAGGAAATGGCAACCCACTCCAGTGTTCCTGCCTGGAAAATCCCATGGATGGAGTAACCTGGTAGGCTGCAGTCTGTGGGGTCGCTAGAGTCAGACACGACTGAGCGAGTTCACTTTCACTTTTCACTTTCATGCATTGCAGAGGGAAATGGCAACCCACTCCAGTGTTCTTGCCTGGAGAATCCCAGGGACGGGGGAGCCTGGTGGGCTGCCGTCTATGGGGTCGCACAGAGTCAGACACGACTGAAGTGACTTAGCAGCAGCAGCAGTTTCTCTTTTAGGATAAATTCCCAGTAAGGGAAGTGTTTGGTCAGAGTCCATATACTGTAAAATGTGGTTACTGGATAGTACTAGAGAAGGTTGGGTCATTTTATCCCCCTACCCAACAGAGAGGCCTTTCCCCCCTCATCCTCACCACCAGGCATCATAAGTGTTTTGAGTTTCCATTCTGACAGGTGAAAAATGGTACCTCCTTGTTCCATTTTTTGTCTCCTTGGGTATCAGTGCTCTTGGACTTTTTATGTTGATCAATTTTCTTTTCTTTCTTTCTTTTTAATTATTTATTTGGCTGTGCTGAGCCTTATTTGTGGCGTGTAGGATCTAGTTCCATGACCAGGGATCAAACCAAGGCTACCTGCATTGGAATGTAGAGTCTTGGCCACTGGACCATCATGGACATCTGATCAGCTTTCTTTTTTATGACTTTTTATACTTTTTGGTGAAGAAGAGGGGTCTTCTGCTTATCTGTTTTCAAGAGCTCTGTAAACAGAATTGACTCTTTGCCATGTACGTTATTCTCGCTTGGTTTATTCTCAACCATGGTCTGGTTTCCTCCTCTTCATTCAAGTCTCTCTTTCCTAGAACCCTCCAGGCCTGCCCGCCATTGTGGTCTGCTGGTTCGCGGGCTGCCTCCGTGGGAGCAAGCTTGTTGTCGACTGGCACAACTACGGCTACTCCATTATGGGTCTGGTGCACGGCCCCAGCCACCCCCTCGTTCTGCTGGCCAAGTGGTGAGGGTCTGGAAGGAGGGTGCAGACACTGACTCCAAACTGCAGTGGGAATAAGGGCCAGTGCAGAGACATGGGGAAGCTGGTCCCCTGTGTGCCCTGTAGGGGTGAGGGCAAGGCTGGGTGTTGGCATGATGCTCGTGACCAGTGATAAAAACAGGCCTGAGCAAAGGAGGGCATTTGTTGGCCCATGAAACTGAGAAATCTTGAGAAAGGGCCAACTTTGAGCTCAGAAAGGGTGTCATCAGGACCTTTCTCTTCCCACACTTCCCTGTGGAGGTGTTTCTCAGGTCCTGGGAGCCCCTTGCTCTCATCTGCATCTCATCCGGCTCTGGAGAGAGCAAGCCTGACTCCTGCTCACCTGGTGTCCTCTGACCCCCACTGAGCCTGGGGCACTTCAATACCCTGTTGTCTCAGGCTTGGGACGAGTGCTCAGCTAGAGAGCTGGGGTCCCTGGTGCACGCAGACCAGATCCCCAGATGCAAAGTGGGGGCCGCTGTTGGCAGCTGGGGGTGTGGGCCACAGTCTGTGAGCTGTGAGCTGGGGGGAGGGAAGAAGGGCCTCGGGAGCAGGCTCTGCTTGCAGGAGGAAGCAATGCCATGTTCCTTTCTTTAACAAATCCACACTTTTATTTATTTACTTTTCAATAAGTTTAAATCCTCCAAGGGTACAGTGTCACATGGATTCTGTGTCCAGTGTTCTTAGCAGGAAGGTTGCTTCAGAATTTGGCAGAAACCATGCCACTCATGTTTCCATGAGCGTGATTTGTCTTTCCCCAGATTACTCTGGTTTGTGAGGTTCTCCGCCAGGCGTCACTTGTTCTTTGCTTTGTACACACAAGTACATCTCTTACCTGGATAGAATTCAGCTTCATCTCGAGGACATACACCCTCAGTTTTCGGGAGAGCTGTGTGCTCCCTCTGGATCTGTAGACCCCACTTACGGCCAGCACAAATGGCCTTGGACCACCACCGCCTGCCAGACATATTGGTCGTGTTAGAAGTCCTGTTCCCAGCAGGCTTGCACAGGGTCCAGGGTGTCTGAAAGAGCCAGTGCCGGGTTCTGAGCGCGAGTTATACCGCCTGCCTCGGTGTGGACTTGCAGCCTCGAGCCATCGGCCGGCTGCGGCCTTTCCCCTCATGGGTCATTCGTGGGTAGTAGTCACTGCGGCTGTCAGCATGCACTGGCTGCACGGCTTCAGCCCAAGCCTTTCTCCCATCCAGACTCCACTGCCACCCAGTGAGGGCGTCCCGTGATTGCTCTCCTTTTACAAACCAGGAAACTGGGGCTGGGGGCCCATACGTCACGTGCCACACAGCTGATAAGTGTGAGCGCCAACCTTCCATGCCCGGGATGGACTTTCTCTGGAGCTTTCTCTGCATCCTGAGTGAGGACAAGGCCTTGGTTCACACACACATTCAATAACCCTGTTCATTTCCAGTTCTTTTTCAGTTCTTCCGGTCGCCAGGGCTCATGTCTCAGTGTGGAACTAATCTCTTGATAATATCTTTCTAACATTTGATAGGGCTTCCCAGGTGGCGCTAGTGGTAAAGAACCCGCCTGCCAATGCAGGAGACGTAAGAGACGTGGGTTTGATCCCTGGGTCAGGAATATCCCCTGGAGGAGGGCATGGCAACTCACCCCAGTATTCTTGGCTGGAGAATCTCCATGGACAGAGGAGCCTGGCGGGCTACAGTCCATAGCACTGTGAAGAGTCAGACACAACTGAAGCGACTTAGCACCCCGCACGCACAACATTTGCCCAGCTCCCTCTGTAACACAGTGGGAGTGAGCGTCAGCCCCACAGCCTTTGCAGGGAACAGGGCAATGTGGCTGAGATTTGATGATGAGGCCTTTATTGTATTTCTCCTTCATTTTATGGCAGGAGAGACTGGATTTTCCCTTCCCTAGTGATAATATGATTTCTCCCGAAAGTAATTGTGTTTAAGCTGAAAAGCAATCTGATTTACAGAAAGGTGTGAAGGAAATATAGGTGGTAGAACTCAGTGCAAACACTGGGAAGGCACCTTGCCAGTGACCTGGTTTGAGAGACCCCAGCTGTGCAGCCTCTTCGATACCAGAAGGTGTCGAGTCCCATGCCGGTTGGTGGCGGGTGGTGGTGCTCGGCCCAGGGCTCCAGGTTGAACACTGATACTTCTCTTCAGGTATGAGAAGCTCTGCGGACGCCTGTCCCACCTGAACCTGTGTGTGACCAACGCGATGCGGGACGACCTGGCTGAGAACTGGGGCATCAAGTAGGGGTCCCTCCCAGCTGCTGTGTCGTGCTGGCAAGGCACTGGGAGTTCCTGGGGCTCCGGGGAGTGGTTGCTGGTTTGGGGGAGTGGAGCGGGCAGGAGGCTGGAGTTTTTTTTGCCAGCCAGCCAGGCGGTCCAGGCAGTTTTGGTGTTGAACCTTCTCTCTGTGCTTCTCCCAAGTAATTCTTTTTTTAATTGGACTCTTTTAAACTGTGTATCTGGGTTTTTTGTTTTGTCTGGTCACGCCATCTGGCAGGTGGGATGTTAGTTCCCCAACCAGGGATTGAACTCAGGACCCTTGCGTTGGAAGTGCAGAGCCCTCACCACTGGACTGCCAGGGAAGTCCCTCTCCAAGTCATTCTGAAGTTTACTGTTGAGACTTGGATCTCCAAGCACCCTTCTTCTGGATCCTCCTGGGTTTTTTCTTCTTTAGGCCTTTCTTTGCCCCTCCCTAGAGCCACCCCAACGATCTCATTGCAGAGCTGTGACTGTGTACGACAAGCCAGCATCATTCTTTAAAGAGACGCCCTTGGACCTGCAACATCAGCTCTTTGTGAAGCTGAGCCACACCTACCCTGTGTTCAGGGCCTGGTAAGTCTGCCGTCTTCAGCTTGCTTTCAGGTGCCTTGTTTCATGCTCGCTGCTGACTTGGGGATCCATCAGACCAGGGGTTGGCAACCTATGACTGCAGGCCTGCTCTCTTTATTTTTATAAGTAAAGTTTTATTGGAATGCAGTGTGTGCGTTCATTTACATATCGTGCGTGGCTGGTTCCGCGCTACAAGAGCAGAGCTGAGCTCCGCAACAGAGACCATGTGGCCCCCAAAGCCTACAGGGCTTACTCCTTGGCCCTTTAGGGAGGTGTTTGCCCCGCACTAGGCTGTGGGTGTCCTTACCCTCCTGCCACGGTTCCTGACCCTGTGGCAGGGTCTGTGCACCTGTGTGTTCTCTGGGCACCTCCTGGGGGGTGAGGAGAGCCTCTGTGAGCGGCTCTCCGCACACCTGGTCTTTGTTCAGTAATCTGGGGGCTGTTAGAGGTGGTCACAGCATCCTCGTCTTAAGCCGACGGGGTGATTACAACAGTAAGCCCCCGAAGGCACGGCTGAGTCAGTCTTGTCTGCTGTTGTGGGTTCGGTGCCTGGCGACACATCAGTAATAGGGATGATGAGAGAAAGCGGGGGCAGGCCAGTGCCCAGGCCCCGGGTGCTTGGGCCACCTGGTGGCTCGGCTGTGGCTGCACCCCGGCCACTGCCTGCGAGCCTCGCCGGCAGGAGACAGCTGTTTCGGGGCCCCAGAGCCTGCTCTGTGGCAGCTCACGGGCTCTCTCCGCTCCTTCAGCTCAGAATCCTCAGACCCGGGCACGGAGAGGTCAGCCTTCACGGAGCGGGATGCCTTGAGTGGAGCGGTGACCCATCTTTGCGGGCGACCGGCCCTGTTGGTCAGCAGCACGAGCTGGACAGGTCTCAGGACCCTCCCGGGCACTTGGGGCTCCTACGAGTGTCAGTCCTGTGCCCCCACGTACTTGGGGCCCCGATGAGAAAGGGGAGCGCACGAGCTCGTGGGGGAAGCACGGGAAACCGACCCATGACACTCAGTTCTCTTTTCTTGTAGAGGACGAAGACTTCTCCATCTTGCTGGCAGCATTAGAAAGTAGGTGTGTGGCTGTGATCAGGAGCTGGGCTTGCCGGGGTGTCCTTAGCTGCGGGATGTTCACCCGGCCGCACGTGATGTCCTCGGCAGAATGTTCCAGGGCCACTGGGTGGGCCAGCCTGAGGACACAGGGTGGCAGTGGCGGGCCTGGGTCCCCATTTGGGTCAGTGAGTGACCCCCTGGCTTTGAAGCGTCCCCTCCAGGATTGTGTGGCTAGGAGCAGCACCCTGCCCTCCACCCCTCCCATTAGCCCCTTACTTACCCGACTCCCTGATCTTGGTTATCACGTATTTATTTTTTTTTAACGCAGAATTTGAACACTTGATCGACAGTGGAGAAAGCCTCCCTTCTCTGGTCTGTGTCATAACAGGTACCCACCCGGGAGCGTCCCTGTTCTGTATTAGATGGGTCACTAGAGGGGACAGAAGGCCCTCCCCACGTCAGGCCTGTGATGTTTGCTGTCTCGTTGATTGTCAGCCTAACTCTTTGATGCATGGTTCTCTCTGCCAGCTTAATGGAGGGGCAGGCTGAAGTTGACAGGGACTTCACGGCAGGGCACAGAGTCTAGATTTGAACCTCAGATAGGGCAACCTCAGAGATACAGTGGTTTTCAAGCCTCTTTTCTTAAAAAATGGTTTTACTTATTTCTTCCTGGCTGCAGTGGGTCTGCATTGCTGTGCAGGCTTTTCCCTGGTTGCGGGGGGTGGGGGCCGCGCTCCAGTTACAGCGTGTGGGCTTCCCATTCTGGCAGCTTCTCTCGTTGCAGAGCACGGGCTCTGGGGCCTGTGGGCTTCGGTAGCTGCAGCGTGCGGGCTGAGTAGTTCTGGCCCCCCGGGCCCTAGGGCACAAGCTCAGTAGCTGTGGCACACCGGCTTAGTAGCTGTGCAGCACGTGGGAGCTTCCTGGACCAGGGATCTAACCTACGTCTCCTGTGTTGGCAGGCAGATTCTTGAGAGCCACCAGGAAAACCCTCTTTCTTTTTAAATGAGAGTCCAC
The DNA here is from genome assembly GCF_029378745.1 of Bos indicus. Taxonomy (NCBI): domain Eukaryota; kingdom Metazoa; phylum Chordata; class Mammalia; order Artiodactyla; family Bovidae; genus Bos; species Bos indicus. The sequence goes on from NC_091784.1 coordinate 5,149,322, forward strand.
TGTCCAGTGTAAAACTGTTTCCTAGTGGAGAGAGAGAAGCAGAGGAGGTTTGGTTGGAGGAGGAGGGCCCTGGGCCAGCAGCCCTGCTTTGGACACTGCTCTCCTCCTGGCCCCCAGACTCCCAGGGGTGGCAGGGGCCCACCACTCAGGCTGTGCTGCCTGGGGGTCCTGGGCAGGGCGCCAGGGAAGCCTGTGTGAGAAGCTGTCTCGGAGGGCACGCTGGTGACTGGCCAGAGTTTATCCTAGACACGTTCCCAGCCTGAGGTTCCCTGGGCACAGGTTGCTGGGGGAAGGGCTGTGGTGTTTGCCGTCAGGGTGCACACCCCCCTGGGCGGGTGTTTCTGGAGGGCGCCTGGCTGGGGCCTGATGGGAGCTGCTGAGTGTGGGCCTGCTGCTCATGCCCTCGCAGGGGCTTCCCAGGCTAGGGGGCGTGGGCCGGGGCGGAGGGGTGCCCAGTGGGTGACTGAGTTTCCCCTGCCAGGCAAAGGACCTCTGAAGGACTATTACAGCCGCCTCATCTGTCAGAAGGGCTTCCGGCACATCCAGGTCTGCACCCCGTGGCTGGAAGCTGAGGACTATCCCTTGCTTCTGGGTGAGAGTGTCTGGTGGGAGGCCTGCGGGAGGAGGGAGGGCTTTACAGGGGAATACCCAAGGGCAGCGGGCCTCCCAGGGGCTCCTTGGTAAAGAACCCGCCTGCTAGTGCAGGAGACAGAGGTTCGATCCCTGATCCGGGAAGATCCCCTAGAGAAGGAAACGGCAACCCGCATCAGTATTCCTGCCTGGGAAATGCCATGGGCATTTCCAGAGGAGCCTGGCAGGCTGCAGTCCGTGGGGTCACAGAAGAGACCCAATTTAGCAACTAAATAGCAGCAAATAATCCAGGGCAGGGGATGGTTTTTCTGAAAAGGGCCAGATGGTAAACGTTTTACCAGCTTCTTTTGCATATTCCCTGTTGTTATAACTCTTTAAAGATTTAAAGCCATTCTCTGCTTAGGCAACCCCCCCCCCCCCCGCCCCACACACACACACACACACACACAGGCCTCAGGCTGGGATGGGTCCTGGCTGGACTCCTGGAGACAAGGCAGTTTCCCGGTGTGCCTGCTCCTCCCTGTCTGTTTGCCAAGGTCACGTCTGAGTGCTCTGGGGCTCCACGCCCTCCAGCTCAGTCCTGCTGTTCCCATGGGCAGAAGGGCTGGGCGGGGCTGGGTAGGGCCAAGTCAGGGCGGTGCGGAGACCAAGAGTTCAACAGTGCAGTCTGTTAGCCAGTGAGGACAGCCGCCTGGCTCTTGCCGTCTTGATCCCTCGGGGAGAGCTTGTTGGCTCAGTGCTGATCGATCTCAGCATCTAAATAATCCGTCTCAGGCGGGAAGTTCCTTTCTAGATAGGAGTTCCCAGGGCGCTGAGTGATATGAGGGTGCTTCCTTGGCTCTGTGTTCACAGTGACAGCTGGTTTTCTGTTGGGTCTGCTTTGGGTTCTTACTGTAATTATTGTGATAAAATACAAACAAAAATATGCAATATGTGTTTTGTGGTCACCGCCACTGTGTCTCGCCAAAACATTTTCATTACCCCGAGCAGAAGATCTGAACTCAGGAAGCAGTAATTGCTGCAGCTTCTTCTAAACTAAATTGTGGTTAAGGAGAAAAAGAGGGTCCGTTTATATAAAAACGTTGGTGATGGGCCGGGAGTTCTCAGAAAGGGCGGAGCAGCCAGGAGCAGCATGTGGGAAGCGCCCCTGTGTCCCTGCCTCAGGCCAGGGCACTCGGCCAGCTCCAGGCATCTGTACGCGGGGTTGGGGGTGTGATTAGCCCCTTTCCTCTCCTCCCCGCCTGCCTCTGTCCACGGTCCTGCGGGATGCGTGGTCACTGGGCGCACGGCCGGCGCTGACGGCCCCGTCACTCTCGTCCTCGCCCTGCAGGGTCTGCAGACCTGGGTGTCTGCCTGCACCGGTCCTCCAGCGGCCTGGACCTGCCCATGAAGGTGGTGGACATGTTCGGATGCTGCCTGCCAGTGTGTGCCGTGAAATTTCAGTGGTAGGAGTGAAAAATAATCCCACCGGGTTATATTCTCAAATCAGCAGCTGGGTGGGGGCGGTGTGGGGAGCCAGCATGGTTAGCGTTGCCTGGGAAACCTCCTGGGAGGGTGCCGCTTCTGATCTGTGCAGCTCGGCCACCCCTAGGGAACAGGAGCCCCTGTAGTCCCCGTGGGTGGGCTGTGGCCCTACCAAACGGGGTGGCTTCCACTTTGATGTTGAGGCAGGCGGGGAGGAGAGTAAAAATGATGAATCAGATACTCTTCTTGGGGGCGTGTGCTCACGGCGTGGCATGGTGGCCAGGATTGCCCACCCGACTCAGGGATTTCTCTCTCTGTCCCTTTTGTCTCAGCTCACGTAGTTGGGTTCGAGTCAGTTGGATGTGTCTATTTCTGTCTCTGCTCTTCTTGGAAAAGATGGGCAGGAGAGGTCAGTGTTAGAAGAGGTTTAGGTGCAGTGGCCCCACCATGAGCGGAGGGGCCAGCTTCTAAATGGGAAAGCCAGCATGTTAGACTCTAGGTTCACATCCTTTTGGGATCAGCTCCTGATCAGTTTTGAGCCTGCCTCCAGCGTGGTTGCCCTTTACCTGATTTCTCTGCTGTAGAATTAAGAAAAAAAAACCCAGAACTCACCAAGAAGAGCGCACACAGCACAAAAAGTCCGAATGCCCCTTCACTGCCTCTCCTTCCCCAAATCAGTTTGAATTCCTAACACGTGTCCTTCCAGGTCGTTTTTCAGTTCAGATGCTGAGTCTAAGGACAGGCTCCCTAAAGGGAAGGACAGACTAACTGTTCCTGACTCCCACCTTAGCCCGCGGGTGGGGTGGGTTCTGTTCTCTTCCCGGGAGCTCTCATACCCTCCGCCATTCTCTCTACAGCTTACACGAGCTTGTGAAACACGAGGAGAACGGGCTGGTCTTCGAGGACTCGGAGGAGCTGGCAGTTCAGCTACAGGTGGCGTTGTCTGTCCGCCCCACACCAGGGCTCGTGGGGTTTCGGTGATTTGTTGTTCCTGCAGCTGGGCGGGTGGGCCTGGGCTGGGTCTGCTGAAGGAGTAGCAGTCTCAGAGGCTGGGCCCCAGAGGGCCTGGGGAATCAGGGCTTGCCCCGCCTGCCATCTGGGTTTACGGAGCTCATACCACACAGGTGATGCTAGAGCTGAGTGGACCATGTGCCATTTAAGGGGTACTGGATCAGAGGAGGAAGAGGGAGGCACGAGGGGCGCTTCCTGGACCAGCCTTGCAAGATGGGTGGGCGTATTCAAAGGGTACTTCTTTCTTACTACAAATTACAAAAAGTAATACATCGTCGTTCTTGACAATTGAGCCCAAAGGCAAGAAACTTTGGAAAGGCCCAGAAAGAATTTTAGATTTTGCCATAGTCTCTTGTCAAAATATCTCAACTCTGTTGTAATGTGAAAGCATCTAGTCTGTGAATGAAGGCGTATGGCCACGTTCCAGTAAAACTTTATTTACAAAGACAAGTGGAGGGCCACAGGTGTCCCACAGGCTGGCATTTGCAGACACCTTAGTTTAGCCAGGTTGGCGAGAACACAGGCATTGCCTGGATCTTAGCAGATGGACAGGAGGGTGCTGGGGAGATGGCAAGAGGGTGGTACTCCTGGCGGGAGCAGAGCCTGGCAGGAGCAGGGGTGGGGGCTGCCACAGGTCACAGTATGTGGATGGTGTGGATGTGAACACTGACGCTTGGCTGTGCTGTCAGGTCGGAACCCCAGGGGGTGGAGTGGGCTGGGGCCAGAGGGCTCCCCTGCGTCCGATGAAGTGGGGGCTTGCTGGGTCGGCAGTGGGGGTCAGAGATGATGAGAAGGGTTATCAGCCAGGCCTGGTGGGGAAGCTGGGCCAGAGTGGGAGTTTCGCTGGAGACCCTAGGACGTGGGTGGTTCTGCACGTGTTGGGGAGTAGGGAGGGTTTCAGTGGGATAACGGGGTTGGAGGGGGGTGATGTCTGGCACCTGGGTTTGGGGTGCGGCTGGGAAGGGGGAGGCGGGGCAGCTCAGGGGGTGGGGGGACATGGGGTGGGAAATGGGAAGCGGTGATGAGGTAAGTTCTCATCTCTTCTAGACTCTTTTCTCAAAGTTTCCTGATCCTGCTGGCAAACTGTACCAGTTCCGCGAGAGCCTCCGGGAGTCAGAGCAGCTCCGCTGGGATGAGAGCTGGGAGCGGACGGTGCTCCCTTTGATCTCGGACACGTGACCCCTCGGGCCAGTGAGGTGTCCCGTGCGGGACGCCTTGGATGCCCACCCCCTCGCCTTTCCCCTTCCTCCTCAGGAGCACCCCCCTCCTGTCCTCGCGGCTGGCGCTGCTGGCGGGATGCCGTGGGGCGGTGCCGCCTGGTGGATGGCCACTGGAAAGACAGCAGTGGGCGCCGCCTGGAGAATGAGGCTACTGTTGGTAATCAGGGGTTGGTGGCCCAGGAAGCTGGCTCAGCCTCCTACCTTCTTTGGAGGCTCTGAATTCCTTCTTCTTTTCTATCTTCTGTGAGTGTTTCCCCCCTCAGTTTGTGAGGAGGGAAGTAACTTTCCTGTTACTTGCTTGCAGCATCTTCAAGATCCCGGTTTTGTCTCCCGCTGCATTTGCCCAGGCGTGTCCCTAATATTTTGATTCCTGCCTTGAAAACAGGCACCGCAGGTCCTCCCCCACCCCCCCCGGTCCCCCAACAGGGGACCTTAGGATGCATCCCACTGCAGCATGGCTCTGAGGGACGTGTGTCCAGGTTGGGGAAAACACACTTGGTATATGTTTTTATCTGCACAAATGAAATCCTGTCTGAGCCAAAAATTTCACTTCTGACTTAACGGTGGTTTGCTTAAGAAATAAGCCAGCTGGCAGAGAGAGGGTACCCACACACTCGAGCAGTTTATATTTTGTTAGAACACTTTACGGTTCCGGATTCAGAATTTAACATCCTTTGAACATTCAAGTCCAGTGGAAGTTTTATCAGACTCTTTCCAGGACAATGATTTGATTTTCAGGTTGTCCTTCAGAACCATCTGTAAAAACTACAGCGTTAGTTTCAGAATCGCCATCTCCGAGTGCTCTTCGTAGGGAAACAGTTTCTGGTCATGACAAGGCACCTCTTCCCACGGGATCCCAGCCTGGCCTGGAAACAGAACAGACGCATCTCAGGGTGCTGGGGTTTGGGGGCGGGACGCCACCCTATCAGGGTGGGGCTTTGGGACAGACACCCAGAACCAGCCTCCAGGGTGGGACCAGGAATCCCCTTGGTAAGCAGCTCACAGCAGCCAGCTTTCCTGCATCTGCACACTGGGCTGTGTGTGTCCCTCAGAGGTCATGGCCCTGTCGGTTCCCCGTCGCTCTCTGCCTCTGGGCTCCACCCTCTCACCGGGCACAGCTCAGTAGGAGCCGAGGTCTGAACCCACGTCTGCCTGACTGCTCAGCCTGGTGCCTTCAGAGGCTGGGCCTGTGTCAGAGGGGATTACGTCCTCTCTGTAAGCACAGATGTCTGACAAGTCCCTGGCAAGGGTGGTTTTGTCATCAGTTTTTTATGAATGAAAAATCAGTATTTATAAAAATGAAATAGTAGACATACTGTGTAAGTTTCATGATCCTGCTGTCCAAGTATAACATGTTAATAATGTTAATTAGCTTGTATGAAATTTCCCCGTGTGTATTACTGTGATTATTTTTAAAAATAAAAATGGGCTGTATATGCTGCATGTGTGAGTGTGAGTTACTCAGTTGTGTCCGACTCTCTGTGACCCCATGGACTGCAGCCCACCAGGCTCCTCTGTCCATGGAATTCTCCAGGCAATAACACCGGACTGGGTTGCCATTTCCTTCTCCCATATGCTGCATATATATATATACACACACACAGCACATACAGTATATGTATATGCTGTTTAGTACTCAGATTTCTTCACTTAAAACAGCCTGGAGGGGACTTCGCTGGTGGTCCAGTGGCTAAGACTCTGCGCTCCCAATGTAGGGGCCCCAGGTTCCACCCCTGGTCAGGGAACTGGGTCCCACACGCCACAACTAGAGATCCCGTGTGCTGCAATTAAGGCCTGGAGTAGCCAAATACATATTAAAAAATTGTATTAAAAAATACAGCATGGATATTTTTCCTTGTAAGCATCTGAAAAAGGACTTCATTATTCTTTGAGGCCAAACACGAGTCAGTGAGACATGGTATATGTGGGTGGGCACTGGTCATCTCTCTTGGCAGAGGCAGCCGTGGGAAGGCTCTGCATGGCTGTCTGGTCTGTGTGGGAAGCCCTGATGACGCCTGGCACGTGGTTGGGGATTGCAGGGCGGGGGTCATGGGGTAGCGGGTGGAGACTGCAAGCTGGGTGCCTGGGTCTAGTCCCTGGGTGCCTGGATGATTACTTAGCTGCCCTACACCCCGGTGTTTTTCTGGGTGAGACAGGATGACAGCACCCCCATGCTCCCACCAGGTGCTACAGGGGCTGACACAGGTCAGGTCTAAGGACAGTGTCGCCCCCGCCCCCCACTTCCCCACAGCCGAGTCAGGCAGACCCCCTTCCTCTAAGGCCCCCCTGACTCTTACTGTGTGACCCAGTGACGGTGGTCGCTGTTTCCCTGAGGGCCCCTGCCTGCCAGCCCTGTCCCACCTCCGAGGGAGATGTTTCTGCTGTACAGTGAGGACCTGGAGACAGTGGCCCAGCTCCCGTCTACCCTGATACTGGCTGGCGCCCACCGCCCTGTCCCTTCCATAGACAAAGACTGAAGGCTCTTAGAACCCCCAAACACACAGTAGGACTGCTGCTCTCAGACTTGTGAGGTCACCGCATAAGCTGCCCCCCTCATCCCCTGCTGACCTGGGCAGAGGGTGCAGGTGTCGCTCCAGCACACGGTGGTCTGGGTCTTCCTGGTTTGTCTCCAGGTCACCCCCAACCTTTTACTTTCCTGGTTTCTGTGCTCCCTGGAGTCCTGTATGGGGCCAGTGCAGTGACCCTGCAGGCCTCTCACAGACAGCAGCCTGGCCTGGGGCCCGGGGCTCACCCAGCTCCGTGGTGAACAGCTGGCACGTCTCCGGGTTGCGGATGGTGAAGGCAATGTAGGCATCAGGAGCCCGCTGGTCCTTCCGGCAGGTGGAGAGCTTCCGCAGGACCCCAACCAGGGAGAGGACCGTTTCAGGACAATACAGCACGTCTGTGATGGAAACCCAGGTTACTGGAAGGGCTCCCCCAGGATGAGGGCTTCCATGCTGACACTTGGAGGTGAAGGCCCAGAAAGCAGTGGTTTAATTAGGTTTGTGCTCTTGGATGGTAAGAAGACTACATTGGGTAAAAACAGAAAACATTAGCAGAACAAAAAGGCTGCTGAAAGACACTACAACACGTGAAATATATCCAGGACTTACTGGCATTCCTTCACAAGAAATCCAGTCTTTGCCCGTGGCCTGTTTAGAAGATGCTTCATGAGGCAAACCTGACTCTGCCCCAGACTTCTGGTTTCCTTCCTGTGGGGACAGGGCCCCTCCCGCCCGCCAGCTGGGCCCGCGGGGGTATACCGCTTAGACTGCGTGCTCTGCTGCCCCCAGCCTGAGTCTCAGGGCCATGGCCGGGCCAGAGGGCAGCACCAATGGCCAGACGGGCTGGGTGAGCTCTGCGGAGCAGGATGGGCCTGTTGGTGGCCAGGCCACACGCCACTTCTCTCATGGGCCCGTCCTTGCACCAGAAGTGGGTGGGCCCTGCTTGCGGGGCTCATTTCGTGGACTAGGACAGAGGCATACAGGCAGGGCCCTAGGCCTCAGAGACGCACAGGTGTGCACGGAGCAGATGGGGGGGCCCCCCGAACCCCTTCTGTGACCCGCGGCCCGGCCCAGGGCACACAGAGGAGTTGGGATCAGGTCGTTGTCCGTGGTCCTGGAAAGACGAGGCTGCCGCGGCCACTTCCACCCCATCTGAAGACAGGTGTAGGTGGGCCCTGGGGCTACTCTGGCTTTCTCTTTTTTGTTCTGGAAGAGACTGAGAGGCCTCCCTCAGGCTGCTGGAGAGGGATGTGAAGTCTGGCCGCTGGGCTGTGGCCTGGCTAAGACTGGTCCCGCTGGTCTGGTGCCCTGGGGCCTGTTCTGCTCATCGCACGCCTTGCTGGGCAGAGCTGGTTCCTCCATAGGAGGGACCATTTGCGTGGGAGGACACGTGGCCTCTGTCTCAGACGGGGCGGCTGCGGCCTCAGGGCCCCCAGGAGGCACGCCCCGTGCTGTGCCGTCACCCTGGAGGCCCATGCAACCCAGGTCCCGCCATTCTTCCCGCCAGGCAGCGTCCACTGCTGTGTCCCTGCTGAAAGCCAGGCGGTACCTGCGGCAAGGACGACGTCCGGCTGGAAGGCCGCGAGCTGCGGCGCCGTCACCGTGTCCCAGTCCAGCCGGGCCACTGTCACCCAGGGGCGCTCTGCCTCGGGGGTATGCGGTCCTGGGTGCTGCGCCCAGGTGTCGATGCTTGGCTCCAACGAGAAGCCGTTGAGAAGGACGTTCCCTCGCAGCTGCTCCAGGACGTGGCTGTGACAGTCGCTGAAGATGTACGCTCTGGGCCGGCATGTCTTACAAATGGCCAGGCCTGTGAGGCCGGCTCCGCTGCCAAGCTCTAAGACCATTCTGGAAGGTGAGGAGAAGGCGTTGTGTCCACAAGTACCCGGCAGCAGACCCTCCTGGGGGCCTGGCCCTGCGCCCCCAGCTCACCTGTGAGCGAAGACCGCTGGGTTCTCCACGGCCCACTCGGCCAGGTAGAGCGCGGCGTTCCACGTGACCAGGCCTGTGGTCCCATGAGACACGATGGCCGTGCTCTCGCAGAGGGTGACCGAGTCACCTGAAGGCTGGGCGGAAACCAGGAGAGACAATTACTAATCCAGCAGCCAGGGCGGGCCTGGGGGGGCCTCGGGGGCCATGTAAGGAAGTAGGATTGGAGTCTAAATGTGATGGGAGCCACTGGCGGGTTCTGAGCAGGCGGGTGATACAACCCTTGTGTGCTCAGCGTGTCGGTGGACAGAAGAGGAAGTAGTGGGGCTTGAGGAGGACCCAAGCCAACAGGCATTTGCTGGAAAAGCCAAGGTGCCCACCTAGGAGGGAATCGGCCTGCTCTGGCAGTGGGGGCAGTGAGACTTCCGGGGCGAGGCCTGTAAGGCCACTAGAAACACTCAGGAATGTGTGATAAATGACAGAAAACAGCATTTCAGAAATAAAGGCTGTTCAAAGGAACGTAAGGATAAAAATAAAACATAAAATCAGATAAACCCTTAAGTTTAATCGTTTAGTCATGTCTGACTCTTTGTGACCCCATGGATAGTAGCCCGCCAGGCTCCTCTGTCCATGGGATTCTCCAGGCAAGGGTACTGGAGTGGGCTGCTGTTCCTTTCTCCAGGAGATCCTTCCAACCCAGGGATCAAACCTGGGTCTCCCGTATTGTGGGCAGATTCTTTACTGTCTGAACCACCAGGGAAACCCTTAAGAGAGAACATGTAAAGGAGTGAAATTTTAAAAATTGAAAAGAAATTAAGAGATTTTCACGGGTTCAATCATTTCCTCCGCAAATTTGTATGGTGAAGTCCTAACCCCTGGCACCTCAGAATATGACCTTTTTTTGGAGATGGGGCCTTTTTTTTTTGGGCCACGCTGTGTGACTTGTGGGATCTTAAGTTCCTTGACTGGGGACTGAACTCTGGGCCCTTGGCAGTGAAAGCACAGAATCTTAACCACTCTTTATGGAGGGAATCAAGTTAAAATGAGGGCATAAGGGGACCATACTCCAATCTGACTGGGTCCTTGTAAGAAGAGGACATCAGGACACACACACAGGGAGAAGATGGTCATCTGAGGCCAAGGAGACAGGCCTGGAGCACATCCCTCTCTTGCAGTCTCAGAATCAGCCCTGCCGACACCCCTGATTTTGGACTTACAGCTTTCAGATCAACATTCAAAAAACTAAGATCATGGCATCTGGTCCCATCACTTCATGGCAAATAGAAGGGGAAAAAGTGGAAGCAGTGACAGATTTTTCCTTGGGCCCAAAATCACTGAGAACAGTGACTGCAGCCATGAAATTAAAAGATGCTTGATCCCTGGAAGGAAAGCTATGACAAACCTAGACAGCATATTAAAAAGCAGAAACATCACTTTGCCAACAGAGGTCCCTATAGTCAAAGCTATGGTTTCTCCAATAGCTTTGACTATATGGACCTTTGACTATATGGACATGAGGTCATGTACAGGTGTGAGAGTTGGACCATAAAGAAGGCTGAGCACTGAAGAATTGATGCTTCTGGATTGTGGTGCTGGAGAAGACTCTTGAGAGTCCCTTGGACTGCAAGATCAAACCAGTCAGTCCTAAAGGAAATCAACCCTGAGTATTCATTGGAAGGACTGATGCTGAAGCTCCAATCCTTTGGCCACCTGATGGGAAGAGCTGACTCACGAGAAAACACCCTGATGCTGGGAAAGACTGAAGGCAGGAGAAGGGGGTGACAGAGGAGATGGTTGGATGGCATCATTGACTCAGCGGACATGAGTTTGAGCAAACTGGGAGACAGTGCAGGACAGGGAAGCCTGGCGTGCTGCAGTTCCTGGGGTTGCAAAGAGTCAGACACGACTGAGCAACTGGACAGCAACAAAGTGATGTGACCTGCAACAGACTGAAGCCCTAATGGAACGACAGGAGGCCAGTTCACTCTCTTTAAAGGGGGAGGGTCAAGTCTGTGTCCGGCCTTTCCTCCGCAACCAAGTAAAGCCAACAGGAGGCATTTCCTTACAAAATCTCTCCAGCCAATGGAAACAAAATGATTCAGAAAGTCACTTTTACATCCTCCAATGAATTAATGGGTCTAAGCTTTAGGCATCCGTAAGTGCTACCACGAAGCGGATAAAAACAGATGATGAGCCTTCCGGGACCCATGCAGTGTTCTTGCTAAGGGATCAAACAGACAAGCGTCCCAGTGGGCCTTGGAATCCAGCCTCCAGTTTGTGGGGAACAGAGGACAAAGGAACAGGGTGAACAGCATCACGTGTGTGCAATGAAAGTCAGCCTGCACAGAGCTGTCCAGCCCAAACCGCCAGGAAGAGAAGGAGCTGGGGGAACCATGGATGAAGGGAGGTTTTGAGCCAACCTTGTTAATGGACAAGACTAAGTGCAGGCATTTAGAGTTGAGTGCATGTGGCAGCGAAAAGACCTCTGAGTGATGACTCTGAAAGGGAGGGAGGGCAGGCTGGGATGCAGGTGGGTCAGATGGGGGCCTTGTGGGCTGGCTGCCAAAGTCCTCGGCTAGACTGGTAGTTACAGCAATTTGATAATCTAATTCTTTGCGTGGTTTTTTGTATCTGTGTTTTATAATAAAAGGTTAAAGAACAAACAAAACAAAAACTGTTGTGTGCAACATGGACGTTTGTGGGGCAGGAAGCCAGATGACCAGTCACGAGGCCACAGCATTTATCAGGCTGGTGATGGTGGCAGTGGACAGCAGGGAGAGACTGCCGTCCTGCAACAGCAGTAGGAATGCATGCATGCTATGATGCTTCAGTCTGATTCTTTGAGACCCTAGGCACTGCAGCCCACCAGGCTCCTCTGTCCATGGGATTCTCCAGGCAAGAATACTGGAGTGGGTTGCCATGCCCTCCTCCAGGGGATCTTCCTGACCCAGGAATCGAATCTGTGTCTCTTATGTCCCCTGCACTGGCAGGCGCGTTCTTTACCACTAAGCCACCTGGGAAGCCCACATATATCCGTCAAATATTTATTGAGGTCTGAGCACCAGGTCACTGCTGTGCAATTCAGTGTGTTACCTAATTTAACCCTAGCCGCCCTGAAGAGAGGTGTTATCTGCAGAAGGGCTTGGTTTACAGGTGGGGAAACCGAGGCCCAGGAAGGTTAACTGACCTCATCTAAGACCACAGAGCAGAAGAGTCAGGGACTGAACCCCCATGAGGCTGACGGGACCCTGAATTAACTGTGTGTGTGGAGGGCGCGCGTCTCCTACCAGCAGATAGCTCCGGTGGCAGTGGGTGGGGTCCTCGGCCGTCAGGACCTCGGCCAGCGCCTGGTACAGCTCGTCCAACGGCTCCGTGTGGACAGCCTCGTGCTGGGGGTGGGCAGGGAGACAGCATTCGCAGGAGGCTTAAGTCGACCCTTGTGATTCAAACCAAGGTTCCACCTCTTTGCTTTTACTCTGACTTGTAAAAACGGCTGGAGGATTTTCACCACATTTGGAGGTGAGATTTGGGATGTGATTGACTTAATATAGGTCACTTGGTGGGGGGAGCCGAGGGCACCTCCGAGATGGGTAGAGAGGGTGCAGGTAAGGTGCAGTGTAGGGCAGCAGGGAGCAGGTGGGGTTTCCCACACTCAGGGGCTGCCTGGTAGGACTGGGAAGGTTCTGTGGGGCGAGGGGAAGCAGGACCACAGAGGAGATGCTGCCACTGCTGCAGACCCCTGGAAGCAGGCAGGAAGGACTCTGGCCTTTCCTTTCCTCCCGCCCCACCCACAGTGTCTCACTGATGGGGAGGCCCCTGCTCTACGGGGGTCTGCAGAGCAGGAAAAGAGAACAGGATGGATCTGAGCTCCAACAGGCAAAGTCCACCCCTGAAGAGCCGGCTGGGTCCCAGACGCTTCCTGGTTACTGGGTGGACAGTGCCCATCACTGACCTTTCTGATGAGCTCAGAGAGAAAGCTCCGGGAATACTTCACTGATGGTGGGTGCTTCACGCACAGAGGGTGCTTCACGGTCTGTGAGAAGGAACACAGTGTGGGTTGCGGGTGAGACTTTGTCTTAAGTCTCCCGTGGGCTTCAAGCGAATACAGGGAAAACCCCAGTTACCCAATCCCTGGATTTCTGGCCCTGGGTGATCCTCATGCATCGGAAAGAGTTTTAGATATCAGCCCTTTCCTAAAAATATTTCTCCACTACAGTGGCACAAGATCAAACCAGTCAATCCTAAAGGAAATCAACCCCAAATATTCACTGAAAGGATTGACGTTGAAGCTGAAGCTCCAATACTTTGGCCACCTGATGCAAAGAGCTGGCTCATCAGAAAAGACCCTGATGTTGGGAAAGACTGAAGGCGGGAGGAGAAGGGGACGACAGAGGATGAGATGGCATCACTGACTAAATGAACATGAATTTAAGCAAACTCCGGGAGATACTGGAGGACAGAGAAGTCTGGCATGCTGCAGTCCATGCAGTTGCAAAGAGTTGGACACGACTCAGTGACTGAACAACACTGGCACAGTCCACGGCAGTGTTTCTAATGCCCTTTCTGGGCAGGAACATGGAGCATATGGATTCACGCTAACACTCTGCTATAGGCCGAATATCTGTGTCCACCCCAAATCAACATGTTGACTCCAACACCCAAGGCTATCAGGAGGGGACTTTGGGGTGTGATTATAAGGGTAAAGCCTCCATAAGTGGAATTAGTGCCCTTATAAAAGAGGCCTCAAGAGAGTTCCCTCTGCCCCGAGCCATGTGAGGACATGGTAAGAAGACAGCCCTCCATGAATGAGGATGTGGGCCCTCACAAGACAGTGAATCTGCTGGAGTCTTGATCTTGGACCTCCCAGCCTCCAGAACTGTGAGAGAGAAATTCCTGTTGTTTATAAGCCAAACAGTGTGTTGTGTTCTGTTATACTAAGACTAAGATATACCCCTTGGTATGTTCAAACCCCACCTCTGAAAAGCAGGGCCCCACCCACAACTAGAAAAAGACCCGGTGGGCAAGACGTGCCTGCTTATTTTCCCTTTAAACGTAAAGAAGAAAGTCTCTGAGCAGTGAGTAAAGGCTAGATGTACCTACAGCTGTCATCCCCATTTCCTCTGTGGACGGTTTTAAAAACATCGCCCAGATTTCCTCCTCTCATGCAGCATATTGTGTATTCTGATGTCTTTATCTGAGAAAACAAAAGAGCCCGAGTTGTCTGAGCTGGTCACGCCAGATGCAACGTCTTTCTTTTTAAAGGACACATGCTCACCCAGGGTGCTTCTGTTACCTCTTCACCGGGAAATCAGGCCAGCGATGCATTCCAGGGATTCTGTGATTCTTACCTTCTGCAAAATATCCAGCAGCAGCTCGGAGCCTGACGAGTCCCTTAGTTTCTCTTCTAGGCTCTATCCAAAGAGAGAGGCGGTAAGAGAAAGAAATCTCAAGGGCATTATCACAGCAACATTAAACATGCAAAAGGAATTGTTGGCAAAGTGCTAAGTGATCTCTCCCCAGGGACCTGGGGCCAAATGATGCAGAAGCCACAGACAGCTGAAAGCCTGACCTTGAGAAGTCCCGAGTTACACCTGGATGAGTCACAGAAAATGTCAGAAGACAGGCTGCTGGTTTGCATTAGCCATGGCAGCTTAGTCTCACCTGGGTCTCACAGACCAGCTCTGTGACTGAACTGGTTGGCCAGGAATTATGGGAGGAGCCATGGCCTTAACACCTGATGGACTCCCTGAGACCTCCCCGTGGCAGGCAGGCTGCTTTACTGTGCAGGTCCTAGCTCCTGTGTCATGTCCTTGGACAAAGTCACTTGCCCAGGGTCACACAGCTTGTGGGGGTTGGCCCAGGATTCAAAGCTGGCAGGCTCTCTCTCAGATCTGAGCTCTGACTTCTTTTCTAGTCAAACCAATGACAGCAATAGTCCTCACCGCATGGGTGCTGTGGGTGAGCCTACGCCAGCACTTACCATGGGCCTGGTGAAGAGTAAGCACTGTAAACAATTACAGGCGATACGCATGGGGCCTCACAGATGCAATTACGAAGGTTTAAATTTTGGGTTAAAAAATGTACATATTCCTTTCTGACGGGAAATGATCTCCTAGGATGCCAAATGATTTATGTCAGTGAAAGAACAGATGACTGACCTCCCCTCTTAAGAAGGGGCAGACCTGGGGAGGACTCTGTGTCCAAACTGAGTCATCCCAGTGAGCTCACCGCACATGAATTATGAAGGACGCAGTGTCATTAGAGCCCCTGCCTTGGCAGAATAAAGCTGCTACCCCGGCCCTGAGCCTGTGTGCAAATGGCAGGTCCCTAGGGCAGGGATGTGAGCTCTTCTGTCTTTTAGGGACTGTTTTGTACCTCCCTGCCTCTTCCATCAGCTGCCTCTGAGAGGACTTGTCCAAAGCTGCTGATACACATGAAAAGCTGGAGGCCCGAGAGGGCCTGTGACCTGGTCACTGAACTCAACACAGCGTGATCTCCCGCTGTCCTGAGCATGCTGGCTGTTTAAACGAGCAGCAGCAGCTGTTACCCAATGGTCAGGATAATAGGCTAAAAAACCTTTTTTTTTTTTAAACCAACTGTCCATGACCCTAAAAAACCCAAAGAAAAGGGGAGTTGGGAGGAAATCTCACATTCCTCCAATTCTGTCTGCAAAGGCGGTGAAGGGCGGCGAGGGTCCAGGGGAAGAGGCTGTTGAGGGCTGAGCGCAGGGTGGGCCCAAGGGCGCGCAGGGAGGGCCCAGGGGCGCACCGGTGGAGCGCCTGCCCCCTCGCCGCCAGCCCGCGCGGCCCCGGGGATCCCGGGGGACCGGACGTGCCGCTCGGACCAGCGAGGTAGCAGAGGCCATCACGTGGCAGGGAGGGCGGGTGTGTGACTCCGGAGCCCCGCTCACCGCGAACTCTCGGTGCTCCCCAACCCACCTTCCGCGCCCCTTGCCGCCCACCTGCCAGGGAAAGGAGCGCAGGGCGCGCGCCGCCAAGAAGCGGCGCTCGAAACCCCGCAGCAGGCGCGCGGCATCCGCTCTCTCCTCCTGCGCCATGGTAGGGCGGGGCCGCGGCGTTGCCCAGTAGACTGGGCGGGAGCAGGGCTGTGATTCGAGGCGGCCAGAGACGGGCGCACGGGGCCGGGGTGGGGCTCGGGGCGTGGTCAAGCGCCGCCGGGGCCCTGGGAGGCGGGGCGCAGAGCTCAGGAGGTGGGGCTTAAGGAAGGAATCTGTTCAGGAGGCGGTGCAGTTCAGCAGGTGGTTAGTGCCGTGGTGGGCGGGGCGTCGAGGGGAAGTTGGAGGCGGGCTCTGGGCCTTGGAGGTGGGGCCACGGCAGAAGGGGCGGGGCCATGGCTTCGGTGGGGCGGAGTCAGAATTTAGCGCCAAGTTTCGCTGGGCGGGGCAGCGAGGGCTCCGCGGGAGAGTGTTCAGTCAGGCCGAGGGCCAGGTAATGCTTCTCGTTGTTCCAGCACTTTTTCGACAGTCTTTTTGGCAAGGCCCCTACGTGCAGAAGCGTCGTCCCTTGAGCCCTATCCTAGCCCTCCCCCGACTCCTCTGGGACTTCGGCCTCAAGCCCAGTCTCGGGTGCGAGGGTCGCCTCAGGGCCTGTGGTCTCAGGCCGGCGCTGCCCTTCCTCTCCTTGGCCAAGGGCGCTGAGGTAAAGTTGTTGGTTTGCACCTTTACCTCAGCCCTGCCCCGTACACGGAGGGCGAGGAGAGACCGAAGAGAACAGCAGGCCCCTCCAGGTTGGTGGGTGGCAGTTTTAATACGTGAGGGAGCTTGCTTAAGAGGCTTGTGTTGGGCACCCAAGGCCAATAGACCCCCACAGCCTCCTGACAGAACGCTAACAGTGCATGTGGAGGCCTTCACGGGTCCAGTCAGCCCGTGGTCCAGTGTCTCCTCAGCGCCTCGCTCTCTGAAGGCTGCATTCCTCAAACAGCTTCTACCTTGGGAACCATGGGCAGGCCGTACTTCTGAGAGCGGGAGAGGGATGAGGAGGCCCTGGTTGCCTGGGTGCGGCTAGGAGGCTCACCTCATTACCCAACCAGATTCGTTTGCCAGACGCTGAGATTTGAGGCAGAGAAGGGATTTATTCATGAGGCAGCCACTCGATACGAGGAAACAAACCTCAAATCTGCCTCCCTGTGGACGGGCAGGCGAGGGGCTGTGGGGTATTTATGGGCTAAAGAAGCAGGGTGGTTTCGCACCAAGGTGGGTGTGGAGTGAGATGATTGGAAATAAGTAAAAGGTGAGGTCATAGTTGTTTCATGCAAGGGCAACTAAACTATAGGCTTCTTCATGAGACCATCGGTCAGAAAACAGCAGGTTCTGATGGTGGAGTTTTTGACCCTCTGACGTCAAAGATCACCAAGCTCCCGCATGCCCAGTTGGAGGGTTGGTGGTCCTAATCAGTCTTAACTGGCCTGAACTAGACACAGCTGACTCCAACTTCCTGGAAAACAACTTGGGTGAACATCTTATTGTTTAGGCTTGGGGGGACGTGAAATCATTTGTAGCAACAAATAAAGTGAACTTGAACAGTGAAGGCAGGCTATAGGTGTGATGGGTTTAACCGTGATTACTCTGATTTCATTGATTTCTCCCAACACAGATAGGAACCCTTGCTCCCCCAGACCCCAATTAGGGTCTGTCTCTAACCCACAGAATCTTTAATTCACCAAATACTTTTTAAGCATAAACTATGTTCCTGGTAGGGTTTCCCTGGTGGTTCAGTAGTAAAGAATCTGCCTACAATGCAGGAGACCTGGGTTCGATTCCTGGGTTGGGAAGATCCCCTGGAGAAGGGGATGGCAGCCCACTCCATTATTCTTGCCTGGAGAATTCCATGAACAGAAGAGCCTGGCAGGCTATAGTCCATGGTGTCGCATAGAGTCAGACATGACTGAGCAACTAATACCTCACCTCATGTGCCTGGTACTATCAGGTGCTGAGGATGCAACAGTGAGAAGAACCAGGAGTGGTTCCCTGCCCTCCAGGGGCTCAGGGTTTCATGGGGGAAATAGGTATTGAACTAATTATCACACAAATAAATGTAGAAGCACCATGGCAATATATACAGTGCCAGTGAACACATGGAACTATGAGGGCTTACAGTGGGAGCTTTGACTTTGCAGGGAAAAGAATCCAGAAAGGAGTTAGAATGGTACACAGGTGGGGATGGGGAAGAAAAGAAAAAAAGTTACTTCCATTTGACCTTATTATGTCTTGAGTAAAAAGCAGGACAGTGAAAGGCGCTGGTGCTGCCCCTGGAGTTTGAACTGTGTTCAGAGTCTAATAAGTTTACCTTCATAAATCTCTTGAAATAACTATTTGGAAGCATCTTGGGAGCTAATTTGTTAAATATACTTGCACAATGCAGTTGATGGGGACAGATGAGTCTTATTACCCCTTTCAGATGAGAAACACTTGAGCCCTGCTCAGTTATGAGAACAAGAGAGGAAAATTAATTCTAATTGAATGCATTTGTTCTCTTATATCTGTTCTTCTACAAGAACCATGTGAGCACAGGATCTGACAAAAATTGTCCTTTATTCCATCAACAGTTGATTGAAGTAAAGAGTGTGAACTGTGGTTATTGCTGTGTTTTTACAAGGAATTAAAGGTTTCTGGGTCTGAGATGTTGCATAAATCCTCTGAGTCACAGCATCCTGGGGTAGAAACATCTGATGTAAGATGATTGGATCTTGGTCCTGAAGGAACGATGTTAGAGCTCGGTCATGCGTACTGGCTCACTTGTGCTGTTTTGGTCAGCTCTCTGCCTGCAGTGGTGAGTGGAAACCATTGGGAATGGGTCAAACTCATGAATACCAAGCTTTCTATTAACACACATAATAGCTATTAATTACCTTTCTTCTGAGGAACCAAAGGGCATACAGGGTCAAACCAGAGTAAGTGATGCTGTATGATGTTATACTAAGATATTAATAAATCTAGGCTTGTCTAGCCTCCCTGACGCCATAGATGGGAGGCAGATTGCGGAAGACCCCTAAGTGGGCCACACCATTGACCTACACACAGACAATACCTTTATCTTTGTCTGTGGGCTCTTGGGAGGGACAAAGGTCATAGGTAACATTTCTCACACCTGAGCTTGGAAGGATCAAGGCACTGAAGGGATTTGTAATGGTCCATGGACCTCACAGATGTGGTGTGTTCAGGTGTTAGTGAAGATTAGGACTGCTATTTAACATAGAAAGTGAAAATTCCAGTGGTATTGATGTGGAGAGAAGCTTTAGGGTATATCTAAACAGTCCTTTCAGTGGCAGAAGACATGCATATATGCACACACTATAGTAAAGATTCAACTTCTGGATTTGAGACTTGCTTTAATAATGATGATGATGGTGATGGTGGATGATGAAAAACTAATACATTTTAACTATATGAAATGGTTACCTTTTAGAAATTATGCTGTGGGAATGGCCATTCAATCAGTACCTTGAGGTTTTTCCTTTCTTTCTTCTATGGCTAATGGTTTCTGCAGAAAAGGACCAATTGATTTCTTTCTAAAATGTTGCTTCAGGGTATAGAGACTTTTATAGGTCATGTTTCAACTTATAGGAAAATTTTATAGTTCAAATATAAATTACATTAAATGTGGGCTTTGTAATGGAGTTAAGGTTAAGTAAAGTTCTGACTTTCCTTAGGCTGTTTATGGTGTTCAGGAGGCCTCCATGCTGTTGAGACAGGAGCTCTTTGAAAGCAGAGGCATGGTCAGGATTGAGTGTCACATGGGATGTGAGAGGCTCAGTCTCCTGATGTAACTATGGAGATGTAGAAAGCAGTGTACCAGGGCCGTTGAGTGCTTTTGTTGATGGCAGGACCAGTTCAACCAGGGTTGAACTGTGTTCCCCTGAAAGGATGTGTTGGAAGTCATGACCCCTGGTACTTAGGAATGTGACCTCATTTGGAAATAGGGTCTCTGCATGTGTAATTAAGTTAGGAGGAGATCATACTGGAATACAGGTGGCTGTGAATTCCATGATTGGTGTCCTTTTAAGAGGAGAGAATTCCATGTGAAGACAGAGATTCAGAGAGAAGTTGGCTATGTGATGGTGGACACAGAGATTGTGTCTACAAGCCAAGGAATGCCAAGGATTGCTGGCAACCAAGAGGAGCTAGTAGAAGCCAGGAAGACTTCTCCCCTACACATTTCAGAGGGATCAAGTGAATACCTCGATCTCGGACTTCTAACCTCTAGTTCCACAAGACAACAAGTTTCTATTGTTGTAATCCACCCCAGTATGTGGTGCTTTGTTATGGCAATACTGGGAAACGAATGAAACTGGAACATAGTTTTTGGTGCCAAGTGCAAAATGAAAATGGGGTCTTTGTTAAAAATCAGGATTTTTGAGATCAAACCAAGCTGGGGGCTCTTCTGAGTCTTGGTCCCTGTACTACTGCCCAGACTGCAAGTTCACAAAGATATCTCTGGTTGCTGGGTCCTCAAAGTGCTGGACCCTGACACACTCAGAAAGTGGTTGAAATGGGTTATTACAGTGTGCACTGATCAACCACAGAAAACTCTCAGACTACTCACGTCTTTTTCCGACAAAAGACTGTGAATGTCACACCAGCGACAAACAGAACCACAAGGACTCCTGTGACAACTGTGAGACTGATTGCTGTGTTTTGGAGAGCAGATGCCCTCTTCATCTCTGCTCCTGTTAATAAAAAATCAGATGGTTTTAAATGATCTGATTAAGAGGCTGCTCCTGGGTCTCTGGGAAGTTTCCTATCCAGGCACTGGTGAATATTAATTATGGAAACGAAATGTACATTTAACCCAAGAAAGTGCTCACTGTAGAGAAATCTCATAGGACAAGTCATTGAAAGCAATTTACTAAATGACCTATTCGCCAAATGACCCATTTGCCTAATGACCACTTTGCCAAATGACCGATTTGCTAAAACCCAATTCACTGAAAATCAGTTGGTAGGATGTCCTGCTTATCAATAACGGATGATCAAACACACCTCACCCCAGGCTCCCAGGATTACATATGGGGCAGGTGTAGGGGCCAAAGAGTTGTAGCAAAACTCTAAAACTTAAAAAGAAATTCTCAATAACTTAGAGAATTGCCATTCATTTAGTTTTCTGCAAACATCCTGTTTCTAGTAAATTCACATGAAGATTGTGGGTCTAGTTTCTAATTGCTCAGTTGTGTTCCCAACTCTATGACCCCCATGGATTGTAGTCTGTGAGGCTTCTCTGTCCATGGTATTCTCCAGGCAAGAATACTGGAGTGGGTAACTATTTCTTTCTCCAGGGGATCTTCCCAACCCAGGGACCAAACCCAGGTCTCCCGCATTGTGGGCAGATTCTTTACCGTCTGAGCCACCAGAGAAGATTGTGGGTAGTGGCTTGGCAGAAGGGAAGAGTGCAGGGAGCTGTTCCTTGTACTCCATTTCGAATGAGTGTGGTTGCTCTAAGCATCTGATAAATCACTGGGCACTAAGTCTCCCCACAGAAGAAATGCTGGCGAGTGTTTGTAAACAGCCAAATTCCCAGAGATGCTTCCTTTCTTTATATCACCGAGATTTAGTTTTTTGAAGTCTTAAGGATTCTCAGCCTCATTTACAGGAACCCCTGCCCCCATGTCTAGCCATGAGAAGAGCACTAAAGCTTTTTTCCTCTCCTGTGAGCAGCTTTTCTCTGGGTACCAGCATGCAGAGTTGCTGAAGGAAGGCCGCTTTTCAGAATCTACAGGGGCATCTGGGGGGCAGACTCTACGTGTTTTCTGAGGCTCAGAAGGATTATTGCCTGATACCCTCTATGGAGAGCCTTCCTTTTTGCCCTGTAGGCACTGTATAAAATGTCACCAACACAGCAAGGGACTTCCTCCTTCATCTGCTACCTGTTCACAGCTGCTGCTGATAATCTTGTGCTGGGGGCACTGAAGCTGCCAGGAAACAGGATTGTTCTGCTTGATGTTTCCCCGATTCAGAAAACCCCTTTTTGAATCTTCTCTATCTCAGGACAGAACAAACCACACTACCAATCTCTTGGTGGTGGCTTTTGTGTCTCACCTGTGTGCTGGTCGTAAGTGTCTACCAGCATTTCCTGGGTGACTGCCAGGGAGCCATTGTGGGGCTCAGGGGTAACTCCCAGGAGCTTACACATGAGGGGGTAGATGTGGATGCTGTCAAAGGGCTCAGCCAGGTGATTCTTCTTGAAATCAGGCCCGAAAGCTCTGAATATGGTCTTCATATCCATGTAGACATTATCAAAACCATGATCTCCTTTGTTGAAATATAGTATAATTCGCTGAAAAATAATAACAACGAAACAGTCATTTAAGATTCCAGTCCTCTGAAAGAAAATTGCCCCTTAGTTAATTCCATAGTTGTTAGATCCAGGAAATCTTTGAGCACTTAAATGACAAGGAAGGACACTGCTCTCTGCAGTGGCAGAAAGGAGCAGGCATGGAAGATCTTTAAAGAAGAGAATAAAGCTCACAACTTCCCTGGTGGCTCAGATGGTAAAGAAGCTGCCCACAATTTGGGATTCCTGGGTTCAGTCCCTGGGTCAGGGAGATACCCTGGAGTGGGAAATGGCAACCCACTCCAGTATTCTTGCCTGGAGAATTCTGTGGACAGAGGAGCCTGGTGTGTGGGGTCACAAGGAGTCAGACACTCCTGAGTGACTAACACTTTCTTTTTCAAAGAAAAGCACACCTGTTGGAAGCAGTAATAAGATAGTAATACTGACGGTCCTAATAGGTGCAAACATAGAGGGCTCACTGTGCACCAAGAAGTGTTTTGAATGTTTTATAAAGTGAAGGCTCTATCCTCATCACTGCCATTTTACAGATGAATAAACTACCCTGAGTCATGTAGTAGCCAATGTTGGAGCAGGTATTTGAACCCAGACTGGCTCTAGAGCTAGGAGCATTTATTTTCTTTTTCAAAAATATTTATTTATTTATTTGACTTCGCCACATCTTAGCTGTGGCACACTCCTAGTTGGGGCTTGTGGGGTTGAGGATTGAGTTTGGGCCCCTGCATCGGGAGCTCAGAGTCTTAGCCACTGAACCAACAGGAAAGTCCCCAGGTATGTTGTTTCTTATGGCACAAAGTTGCATATTTTTTTGGGGGAGCAGGGGAGAGGAGGATTAAAGAGGAGGGTATCAGGATTGTAGGTAATTGTTTAATGAGTACTAGATAGATTTTTGTCTGACCCCTTTTCAAGGGACAAAGTAACATCAGTCACACCACAGCACTGTTTATATTTTCTTATTTTCTTAGGACCAACAGATACTCTGGCATGTCAGACATGTGATCTCTGTGTATTGAAAACTTGGTCTCATAGTTGTCTTGATGCCTGTCTGCTCAGCTCAGGCTCCCTCACCTGGCTAAAGAAACCAGTCCAAAGGCGTTTGAGGCCATGCTATGCTCTTGTGCTCAGTCACTCAGTTATGTCCAACTCTGCAACCCCATGGACTGTAGCCCTCAAGGCTCCTCTGTCCATGGGATTTCCCAGGCAAGAATACTGGAGCAGGGTTGCCATTTCCTACTCCAGGGGATCTTCCCCGCCCAGGGATCAAATCCATGTCTTGTGTCTCCTGCATTGGCAGGTGGAATCTTTACCACTGCGCCACCTGGGAAGAACTTGATGCCATGGGGCAGCCTGTTAAGAACAGTTAAGTGATCCCAGTAATGGCCTCATGTTCTTTGCAAGCTCCTAAGAGCGCCGAAGAATTGATGCTTTTGAACTGTGATGTTGGAGAAGACTCTAGAGAATCCCTTGGACTGCAAGGAGATCCAACCAGTCCATTCTAAACGAGATCAGCCCTGGGTGTTCTTTGGAAGGAATGATGCTAAAGCTGAAACTCCAGTACTTTGGCCACCTCATGCGAAGAGTTGACTCACTGGAAAAGACTCTGATGCTGGGAGGGATTGGGAGCAGGAGCAAAAGGGGATGACAGAGGATGAGGTGGCTGGATGGCATCACCGACTCGATGGACATGAGTTTGAATGAACTCCGGGAGTTGGTGATGGACAGGGAGGCCTGGCTTGCTGCTATTCATGGGGTTGCAAAGAGTCGGACACGACTGAGTGACTGAACTGAACTGAACTGAATCCTAAGAGAGAAGAGTCACACCCACTCTGCTCTGCACATCAAGGCAGGCAGGTGGGTGGGAATATGAGCAGTGGACTCAATTAGAGCATTGAGACACAAAAGATTTTCTGTCTAACAGATAGTTTGCCAGAAGATTAAACTGATCACTGCATCCCATCCCTCAAACTATCTGGTTGGTCATGCTGGGAATAGGACTGTCCAATTAAATGTCTTATCATCCCTCTCAAACTGTGACATCATTAACCAGGTTTACAAAGGGGTCAGTACTATGGAAACTTCTTGGCAGGGCCTTTGCTCCAGGCCACGAGGGGGCTTACAAAATACCAATTAAGTTTTGCATTTTACTGTAAATGTTTCCACCAATATTAAACAATAACCTTATGAGCTTTCCCAGACCTGTTATACTCTGGACTTTCAGCAACTGAAGAGTATACAGATTGCAAATGTAATTATGACATTTGGCTTCTGTTCATAGCCTTAGACAAGGATCCTTCAGGTTGTACCTGAGACAGTCTTCTGTCATGTGATATTGAAGCATCACTTAAACTTTGTTCTGTCATGAATTATTGGTTGGTAGTTTTTAAAAAAATGGGATGCAGTGATCAATTTAATCTTCTGCCTGCCTTGATGCGCATGTCTTATGTATGTCTCACAATTAGCATTGATTTTGGTATTTTCTTCTTTAGGCTTCTTATTTTTTTCGTAACAGCTGTGTTGAGATATAATTCATATACAATGCAATGTATCCATTTAAAGTATACGATTCAATGGTATCTAATGTATTCACAGAGTTGTGAAACTATCATCACAGTCAATTTTAGAACGCTTCCATCACCCCAAAAAGAAAGCCTATACCCCTCAGCAGTTACTCCCCAATCTCCCTACAACTTCCCCTGGTCCTAGACAACCACCAATCTATGCTCCGTATCTATAAAATTGTGTATTCTAGACATTTCATTTAAATGGAATCATACAATATGTGGTCTCTGCTATCTGACTTCTTCCACTGAGCCTTATGCTCTCAAGGTTCATTCACATGATAGCATGTTTCAGTACTTCATTTCCTTTTAATGGCTACATAGTATTCCACTGTGTGGCTAGACCCTCTTTTGTTTATCCATTCATCAGCTGACGGGCATTTTGGTTGTTTTCACCTTTTGTTTATTAGGAATAATACTGCCATGGGCATCTATGTATAAATTTTTATGTGATCAGGATTGCCTTTTTTCTTTTGACTATATGCAAATGGGAACGAGAAGGTGTTTTTTTGGGGGAGGGAGGGGTGTTAATCTCTTGTTGATCCAACACATAGGCTTGGGTTTGTACATCAGCCTTACATTTCTAATACCAAATCACTCCTCTCCAGCTTTGGTTTCTTCCTTATTACAAAGGGAAGATAAGAGAATCAACCTTTAGGGTTGTTAGGAAAACAAAAATAAAGTGTGTGTGTGTGCGCTCAGTTGCTCAGTTGTTTCTGACTCTTTATGACCTGATGGACTATAGCCTGCCAGGCTCCTCTGTCCATGGGATTCTCCAGGCAAGAATACTGAAGTAGGTTGCCCTTTCTTCCTCCAGGGGATCTTCCCGACTCAGGGATCAAACCCACATCTCCTATAATTCCTGCATTGAGGTAGATCATTGAGCAACCAGGGAAGCCCAAACATGAAATAACTCATGTTAAATTTTTAACACAGCCCTAGACACAACCTTGGTCAGAGATACATGTCATTATTGTTGCATAATGGTAAGATGGAGCAGGGTAGGTAGGGTGGGATGCGGGGAGGTGGGGAACACTCAGAAAATAGTGGGCTACTACTAACTCATCATGCATGCACTTATGTTTTAATTTTTTTCAGAACAGTCCTTCCCTACTGGCTGCCTTCCAGATCCAAGATGGACTCTATTTTAGAATCCACTCACCCCGCTGATGCTATAACCAGGGTCGGCGTACATCACGATCGGCAGGACCCGCTCGTGTTTGGCAAAATGGAAGCGTTCTGGAAATTCCTCCTTCTTATAGACATTGAGGTGAGGATGAGCGTTCTTCAGCGCTTGGTAAACAGCTTCCTCTTGCCCTGGTTTGGGCAGAAGCATCCCAAAGCCGCCGTAGTCCACAATGTCAAACTGGACCAAGTCCTTGAAGCTGATGTAGTTTCTCAGGAGGATCTCGGTGATGTTGGGTTTCTTTTTCATGGTGGTCATGCCGTGGTCTGACGTGATGATGACATTGAGGTGCTCAGTCAAGCTGTGCCTCCCAATGGCTTCCAGCAGGTACCCGATGGTTCTGTCGATTTGCTGAATCATTGCCCTCCTATTCTCTGTGTCAGGTCCGTAGAGGTGTCCCACGCTATCTGGCTCTCCATAGTACAGGGTCACGAAGTCAAAATCTTCCTTGGTGAACCAGTTCATGACGATGTCGATGTTCTGTCTCCACTCTGTCTCGTTGCCATTTGGGTGGGTGTGCGACTCCACCAGGGACCGCTGGACAGCCTCCCCTTGGTACTTGGCGCCTCCCCCGGGATAGTGGAATGACGCTGTTTTCCTCCCCTGCGAGTGCAAGAATAAAAGCCTGTTAGAGCTGTTTCTTCTGTCTTTTTCATCATATGCAAAGCCCAACATGTTGGCAGCCCTGCCCCAGTCCAGAAACATGCATAGAAAACATGTGGGCTTTGGAGGCAGATGGGATTGGGCTTCATTCCTGACATCACCAGGATCTCCTGGAATCTAAAACACCGATAATTGGAAGACGTGCCTTTATTGGAGAAGGCAATGGCACCTCACTCCAGTACTCTTACCTGGAAAATCCCATGGACGGAGGAGCCTGGTGGGCTGCAGTCCATGGGGTCGCTAAGAGTCGGACACGACTGAGCGACTTCACTTTCACGCCTTGGAGAAGGAAATGGCAACCATCTCCAGTGTTCTTGCCTGGAGAATCCCAGGGACGGGGGAGCCTGGTGGGCTGCCGTCTATGGGGTCGCATAGAGTTGGACACGACTGAAGCCACTTAGCAGCAGCAGCAGCAGCAGCAGTGAAGAAAAATGCTGCCAGTGAAACCGCTGACACTTCAGTGACTGGAAGATGTGTTCCAATTTGGGATGGCAAAATAAAAAATAAAAAAGTTCCTTGGATTGGAGGAGAAATGGTACTTTCTAAACTGGCGGTGGTGAGTGAGTTCTTTAATCTCGTAGTGCTTCAGTGTTTCTACCTGTAAAATGCCAAGAAGCCGATGGGACTTTTTTGAGGATTAATCCAGATAGCTTTAAGATAAAGTGTTGGGCATTGTGTTTTGGCCCTTGGCAGGCACTCTTTTCATTGCCTCTAGACCTAACAAGCCACCACAAGCCTTCCCCAGTGTGTCCAGTGTGTGCAGTGGGCAGTTAATATATTTGCCTGCCCAGCGCCCACTCCACCATCTGCAGGTTTGGAGCATCTGACATCCCCTGGAGGCTCTCCTCCTTGCTCTTGCTCCATGCCTGGTTTGGGGTGTGTTGGTCCCACATTAGGCTCCAGAGGTGGGGTGTGGCTCTGGGCTGGCCAGTCAGGGGACACTGTGTCCCCTGGCCACAGCAGTTGGTTGAGCCTTGGGCCCATGTCCCAGCCAGAGCCAACGAGATGAGATCTGCGGACTCCCTCTGGGGCTGTTAGAGATGAAAGAATTTGCCTAGCTGTTCCCATCTCTAATGTTTATAGACTCTGGGGTATTTGCAAAAGCGAAGGCTGTCATCTTATTCCCTGTGCAGATGTCTGCTTGATGCCGGACCCAGAGGCAGACAACAGAGCAGTTAAAGGTGTGCTTATTGCTGGGTTGCCTGGGTTTATCTTTTCTCTTTCATTTGGATGTGTGTTGCCAAAACGCTCTCCACCTCTGTCTCCTCATCTGTAAAGTGGGGATGTTAATGCCACCTCGTGGGGTGGTTGCAGGGACTAAATGCACATGGAGCACATTGGTAAGCGTTCAGTGAGCTCAGCTTTTGTCTTTCCTGGAGAGGAACAAAGAGCATTGGGCCCAACCGCACGATCAGGTAGAAGGGTGATGATTATTTCCTCCAGTTTCTGTCTCATGAGGGGCATTGAAGGTGGAACTGAAATGTGCCTGTAGACCCCCGGGTTGGAGTCTGCAGAAGGAAGCTGAGATTGGAGGCTCTGGTCATGGAAGGAATGGCTGCAGCAGGGAGCATGGGATTCCTCACGTCCGAGGAAGGTGGTGGGTCATCCATGAAATTCTGCTGAATCTTGCAAGGCCTGACCAGAGCCTGGGGTTGCTGCTTGACCTGAAACTGTTGTCAGTGGCCCAGCCACCTTCAACCTCTCTGTCACACTGCGGGAAACCAGGCAAGGCACTAGATCACAGCCGACAGAAGAGCCCTGGCCTCCTTAAAAGCCTCCTTAAAAGCCGTCATGGGAGGAGCTGCTTGTCTCTTCCCTCTCCTTGTCTCCAGTGGGTAAACTGGGGAAAGAGGGGTGGGGTGGGGGCTCGAGAGAGTGGACCATGGGTCACGCTCCTTCTTTCCCAGGCATCTGGGGCCACCAGAGAGTCTGTGGTGGGGTAGGGAGCATGCTGGGGATCAGAGCTTTGACTCAGATCTGAGATGAAGGTTTTACCATGAGCAGAACTGAGTCTTCAGACTGAAAATGAGGCTGTGTTAGCAACACAAGTAATTTCAAAGTCATGAAAATATTAAGCGATAATACTCCTCGGCAGAAAGGTGTTTTTTTTTTGGATAAAGCCTGGTAAAATTGTTAGGAAAATAAAATAATTTTATGTACACTCACCAACGAGTTAACAGTAAGATGGACCCATATCACTAAATATGTTGTTGTAAAGCAGCTCCTTGACCAGGACTGGGCACATACTAGGCACTTGATAAATTTCTGGTTCCATAAATGACTGACCTGCTTATTTGGGGAGCAACTACTTTTCTTCATCCTGGCTGTTAACTTGAGGGCTGTTTTGTGACTCTTCTTGTATTACCCAAGATTTGGATATTCTGAAAAACTCTCTACAGTTCAATGGCTTTAGTAGAGCCAAGAGAGGGTACTGGTGTAATGGTGTCAATTTGGTATAGGGAATAAATTATGGGATGAACTGTGGGGTATTAGCACCTGGGTCATGGCTATGTGGCATACGACTGGGTATAAAAGTATAATCAAGTGTAATGCCAAACTTACCATGTACCATTTGAGAGAAAGAGGCAGGTAAGCTATTTGGAAGTTGTAGGGGATGCTGTTGGGGCCCCATCCAGATCCCCTTATTGGGCTTGTGCACCCGCATCCATTTCTGTGGGGGTGCTGCTAATGTCTCACTGTTCCTCCATGTTTTGGAAAAATCCCGTTGCCAAGTGGCCAGACCTGCCTCACCTGAGTAGGTAGCCTATACTGGTCTTTTATCCTCAGCAGCCCACGGCTAGTGACCAGCAGCAGGACATAAAGCCAGCTCCCTGGCTTCAGGGTGGGATAACATGGGGGTGCAATTCATGTTCCTGTGCTCCTGGGGGATCAGGCTGAAGCTGGTGTCCAGCAGAGGGCACATCTCACTTAGCTCATTCTCCTGCCACGTCAGTTTTCCTTACTCCCGTCTCCTGAGAGCTCTCTCTCCATATGTTACATGCACTGCGTCCCTGCCTCAGGCTCTGGTTTTAGGAAGCTTGACCCAAGACAGAAGTCCTAACACTAAACGCTTTGCACAGTTCCAGAAGTTCTGTCCATAGCTGTAGGTGAAATATTGTCCCTTCTGCCCTCCAGCGTTCATTTCCTATTTTGGGATCCGGTTTTATGTTCTCTAAAGCACTTTCCCCAACCTGAAATTACCTTAATTTGCTTGCTTTGAAAACTATCTAATTCCCTCCTCTAGAAAGTGTGGCTGTTTTTGTTGAATGCATTTTTCCTGGGACCTAGGACAGGCCTAGCTCAGACTTAAGTGCTGACTGCTGATTAAGTGCATGCTGCATGAATGCATGAATCACATCTCCTTTTAGGGGCAGAAAACCTACCTTCTTCTCTCTTGATTAACTTATGGAAATAGTTTCATAAATGCTTTCTCTTTTGGGTTCTAGTGTCTTATTTGTAACCTCTACAGGTAACACATTTTCCTTTCTGATAATAAAATTTCTATGGTTGCTTTAACTTGCAAATCCTCTAATATGTATTTATTGCATTTCTGATTGGCATTAGACATAATTCTTAGTTTTTAGCGATGGTAGTTTGTTTAACTCTAAGTGTAAATTGACTTTGCTCTCAAGTATGGATTGATTGGAAGGATGAAACTTCCAACATTTTGTAGAACACAGTTTGGCTATTTTATTATTTAGAATAAGCTGACATTGACATTGTGAGGGACTTAGGCAGCACTGCATATTAGTTAAGTTCCTAGGTATTTGCCTGTTAAATCTCAGATGTTCCCGACTTAAAATTGTTTTCTCCTGCTATATTCTTAACACATATTCTTTCTTTAAAGGTATCCAAGCTGTGGTCTTAGGAAGCTATGGTTTTTCTCGCTTGGTCCCATAGAAATTTTAGGATTTATGATGCTTTGTGAAATGAGCTCCAGAGAGAAATATATATGTGAGCATGTGTATACACACACATACATACACACACACTTGACTCTGTTTATTTGGGATCTACGATAATCAAAAGTGCTATTTTCAACAAATACTTCTGAGAAACAATCTGAGCACTTAATTGGATGCAAAAGAGTGGGTATTTACTATTCTACCCTTTAATTAGCATAATCAGTGTTTCCAGAAGCAATAGCAATTGGAAAATCACTAGTTTTATTAGGTGCATTATTCTTCCTTAGTGTACTATTGCATCAGTGTGGCTATTACTCTTAAGCTGCTGCTTTAAAACGAGAGTTGATACTTCTTAGGGCAAAGCCTGAGTGTTGGCTTTTGTATAGAATCTACAGAACTCTTTGGGGCTTCCCTGGTGGCTCAGACAGTAAAGAATCTGCCTGCAATGCAGGAGACCTGGGTTCGATCCCTGGGTCGGGAAGATCCCCTGGAAAAGGAAATGGCTACCCACTCCAGTATTCTTGTCTAGAGAATTCTATGAACAGAGGAACCTGGCAGACTATAGGCCATAGGGTCACAAAGAGTTGGACGAGACTGAGCAACAAACACTTAACAGAACTCTTCAGAACCAATCATTAGTGAAAGAGTTTCAGTTTGGTTTTGTGTTTTGTCTTGTCTCTTCTTTTAGTGGACGGAATTAATGTCACCAAGATGTATAGGTTTTATAAAGGTCCCTGAAGTGTTCATCCCATTGTACTTTGGTGGATAGTATGTTTAGTGGTTTAGGGAAAGGAGTTAGTTACACATTCTTGGGAATGACTGAGTGGAAAGAGATGGACTCCATGTATTGGGCTGGCCAGAAAATTTGGGTTTTTCTGTAATAGCTTATGGAAAAACCCAAACAAAGTTTTTGACCAATCCAATATTTGAAACCATAAGTTGGTTCTGAGTGTTTTCATTGTTCTTCTGTGTTCTGGAGGCGTCACTGAACAGAAGGAATAGAGAGGGCCAAGAGTCTGTGTTTTAACCCTCCCACGCCCTTTTGGAGGTCGGAGTATTATTCTTAGAACCTTTATGATGTGTGATGGAGACACAATTTGTACCAGTACTGGGATGCATTATGTTGCTATTAATGCTCTTCTAAGCAAAAACTGCTGGCACCCTCTTTCTCACAGCTTTTCCAAGTTTGGAAGCTTTTGTCTAGGAGATCTGGCTGACACTGAGAACCTTAGCTGCCCTCCCCACCGTCTCTCCAAATCCCCTCCTGGTGGCAGCCTACCGCGGTCCTGTTACAGACTCTTGGCAGACATGAGTATCTCACCCACACCATTTCACATCTTAATACTCTCTCTGTCTATTCCATAAGAGGAGAAACATGCCCCTAGGTTTTCATGGCTTCCCAGGTGGTACAGTGGTAAAGAACCCACCTGCAATGCAGGAGACCTGGGTTCCATCCCTGGGTCAGGAAGATCCCCTGGAGAAGGGAAGGGCAACCCACTCCAGTATTCTTGCCTGGAGAATCCCATGGACAGAGGAGCCCGGTGGACTACAGCCATGCATGGGGTTGCAAAGAGTCGGACACAGCTGAGTAACTAACACTTTCACCTTCCTGGGTCTCACAGCCATAGCTGCCTGCCTTTCTCTGAGAATTAGGACTTCTGAACTTGGTGAAATACCTTAGTCATTGATCAGGTTCAGTTATCCCAGGAGCTTGTTTAAAATCCCAGCCTGCTCTCTGGAACTTCCCCGGTGGTCCAGTGGTTAACACTTTGTGTTCCCAATGCCGGAGGAGCTGGGTTCGATCTCTGGTCAGGGAGCTAGATCCAGCATGCTGCAACTAAAGATCCCGCATACTTCAACGCAGATCCTGCACATGGCAGTGAAGATCACGCATGCTGCAACTAAGACCCTGCTGCTGCTGCTAAGTCGCTTCAGTCGTGTCTGACTCTGTGCGACACCATAGATGGCAGCCCACCAGGCTCCTCCATCCCTGGGATTCTCCAGGCAAGAACACTGGAGTGGGTTGCCATCTCCTTCTCCAATGCATGAAAGTGAAAAGGGAAAGTGAAGTTGCTCAGTCGTGTCCAACTCTTAGCGACCCCATGGACTGCAGCCCACCAGACTCCTCCGTCCATGGGATTTTCCAGGCAAGAGTACTGGAGTGGGGTGCCATTGCCTTCTCTGCAACTAAGACCCAGTGCAGGCCAAAAAAAAGTCCCAACTTGCTTTCAGTGGAGCCTCTCCATTCATAGCCTGACCGTTAGGGAAGTCCCGATGGTGTGAGGATACCCTCGTGGACTGTGGAGATTGGATGCAAAGGTGGTTGAGAATCCCATCTCATAGGCATCATCTGCCAAGAGACACTGATTCTCATGAATCTTGATGGACTCTGGCAGCATTAGTGTCACTGAAGAAAAACATTTTAGTCCTATTAAAGGTGAATGCATCAGTATCCACAGAGCCTACCTGGAAGAGACTCAGAAGAAGGATGGATTTTCCCAGTGATGGATACAGGGTGGGCCGCCTTCCTGCAACCCCACCTGGCAATGCAAATGTGCCCACCCCATGGCATTTGGCATTTGTCACCCTGTTTTGGCAGGGGCGGTTGCTGACCTGGGACCACAGGTTTGCTCTGATTACAGGAGATTTTTGAGCCAGCTCCTCAGGGAATTGGCTGAATGGCCCTTCCTGGGCAGGATGAGATACACCAACTTGACATTTGCTTGCCAAATGAGTAGTGTGTTGTCAGCTGCCTGGCCCTGCACCAGATCCTCATTTTGCACAACCACTTATGAATTCAGCAAAGAGGAAAAGCACTCTGATTATAAATTGAGCAGGAGGAAAAAAGTCCTGCAAATAAATGACAAGGAGACAAGAACCATGCATAAGAAAGTGCCAGGAAGGGAGAATGCCACCAGAAGCCTCATGCCAGTGAACAAATTCTGTAGTGAGCGAGGCTCTGGGTTTTGAGTAGTGAATTAATCAGGGCTTTACAGACATTCTTAGCAGCCTGGCAGATATAAGAATCACTCTGAAGTCCATGACTAAATGCTTTGGCCACAGAATAAAAATTATGTCATGGTTAGCGTTAAAGAGTTGCTGAACCCAGAGTGAGTTCTAATCCCAGCCCTGCCTCTCACTAGTTTTGTGACTTTGAGAAGTTATGGTGTCACTTGGTGCCTCAGTTTACTCATCTGTTAAAGGGGCATAACCTTAGCACCACCTCAGGGTTGTGATAAATTAATATTCGTAAAGCACTTAAATCAGTCGCTGGCACATAGTGAGTGTTATGGATGTTATTTTTATTATAAGGACAGAGTTTATTTGCATGGTCTATTCCTCAAAATTTAAAAATGTGATAGATTGGGGAAGGAAGCTGCTGCTGCTGCTGCTTCTGTTAAGTCGCTTCAGTCGTGTCCGACTCTGTGCAACCCCACAGACGGCAGCCCACCAGGCTCCTGCATCCCTGGGATTCTCCAGGCAAGAACACTGGAGTGGGTTGCCATTTCCTTCTCCAATGCATGGAAGTGAAAAGTGAAAGTGAAGTCGCTCAGTCGTTTCCGACTCTTCGAGACCCCATGGACTGCAGCCCACCAGGTTCCTCTGTCCATGGGATTTTCCAGGCAAGAGTACTGGAGTGGGGTGCCATTGCCTTCTCTGGGGAAGGAAACTAGGGCACAACAAATAGGAGAAAATGAACCTGAGGTAGAGAAGGGTCATGGCCAACCTCCTGTGATTCTTCTAGAGCTGTGTTGTCCCGTATGGGAGTCCCACTTGTGTAGTATCTAGATTTAAATTGAAACTAATGAAAATGAAACACAACTAAATATTCAGTCCCTCAGTCTCACTCGCCACATTTCAAGGGCTCAATTACCACCCGTGGCTTCCACATTGGACCATGCAGAATAGAACATGTCCATCATCACAGAATGTTCTGTTGGATAGTCTTGACCTAAAGCTCTAGTGACCAGCTGAAGTCCTGCTAAAGTGCCTCAGCTTCCATTCATAACAGTGACTGATCATTTCGGGCAGTGAGCACTAAGCAACTCACGTGTGTTATCACAGTTAATCCTCCCAATGAGCCTGTGAAGCACGAACTCTGACAACCCTCATTTTAAGGGTGGGAGCAAATGAAGCAGAGAGCAGAGGTCATTGCCTGAGGTGAGGCTGCGGGAGAAGGGTGGGGCTGGCTGGATCCTGCTCTGGGAGTCAGAGTCTGAAGGCTGTGTTCTGAGCTGCTGCAGTCACACCCCTTTGCCAAGTAGCATGCACAGCGTAGGCTGGGAGCACAGAGAGGAAGGGTCAGGACTCAGGGAAGCTTGGAGCCAAGGCTGGTATCTTGGGGGAAGAGAAGAAGGATCTGTTCTGAAGTGATGACTTTGGAAGCTGACAGAGAAAACGCAAAACTGGCAATAGGCTTGGGGCTTGGAGTTCAAAGTACAACTGATTTTTGCCTTTTCGAAGCAATAGTGAATGGGTGCTGGGATATTACTACTTTCAAGTGAATGTTCTCATTAGAGCTTTTCATGCATTGAGTGGTCAGCTTCACTCCTAAGGGCTTTCATGCCTAAGCCAGAGGCAAGAGAAGAGATATTTATTAAAGAGTGGCTGGGTCCAGACCCTATGAGCCCTGAAGGTACAGTTGAGATCAAGCCGACTCTGCCCTCATGGGGACTTATCCATCCATAACAGCTAAAGCTTGCTGAGATGTGCATAAAGTACACATTATATTTAATCCTTACACCAACTCCATTAAATGAGCACATTATCATGATGCCTGTGCCACATTTAGGGAAACAGGTGCTTAGAGATAAGACCCTTGCTCAAGACCACACAGTTTCTAAGCCCCTCACCCCACAACATGCCTAGGAATGAGAGGTGACGTCCCAGGAAGTCAGCCCAGGGTTTCTGGCAATACCTGTCTCTGGGCTGTGATCCAGAGGGGGAGAACGCCATTGTCCCACCACTCAGTCTTGTTCTGTGTGGTCTTGAAGGAGTACTTCCACTGTGTCTCTGTGTTGAACATCATGTTGTGAATGACTCCGTGATCTTCGATCCAGCGACCTTGGAGGTGAATAAAGGAGGGAAGGTATCGGTAAGTTCTATGAATGTTGCTGCCATGGGTGTCCACGTGTTCTTAAGATGGCCCCTCCCAACATCCTTCCAGTTGGCCTACTTAATCCGAGGGCTGACCCTCTGGGCTTCAGACTTGTTTTTCTGGGGTGCAAACATTGGCAGCCACAAAGGAAGGGTCATTATATCTCAGACCTGCCAGATTGGATCTGCTTCCTGGAACAGACCTCACAGTCCTGGGGGAAGTTGGTGTTGGCTGTGGAAGCTGATGAGGGCGGTGGGAAGCCGGGCACAGGAAGGCCAAGTTCCTCAGGTTATTCTGTGTCCAGAAGCTAAGAGTCTGGGATTGGGACACTTCCTGTGGGATGGCTTTCCTCATTGGCTTGTGATGACCTGGAATATCCAGTGGACTTGAGTCTATGCAAACATCCCAGGGTTTCTCCCAGGATTCCCACAGGCTTGGCTGTTTGAGGGAACCAAGGGAATCAGGAAGGATTTAATTTTTTTGGTTTGTTTAAAAAAAAATTTTTTTTTTTTTTGGGCCACATGGCATGTGGGATCTTAGTTTCCTGACCAGAAATTGGACCCATGCCCCCTGCATTGGAAGCACGGAGTCTTAACCACTGAACCACCAGGGAAGTCCCAGGAAGGGTTTCTAGACATGTCAGTAGATGAAGGCAGACTTATTTCTCTCTGTTTAAGGGAGGAAGGCTGGAGAAGGAAATGGCAACCCACTCCAGTATTCTTGCCTGGAGAATCCCACGGACAAAGGAGCCTGGTGGGCTACAGTCCATGGGGTCGCAAAGAGTCGGACAAGACTGAGCGACTAACACACACACACAAGGGAGGAAGGCAGGTACTGGGGAATGTGAGTAAGCTAGGTTGTTGTTGAACACATAGGAACTGAACCAGATGTGGGGAAAAAACCCTGTGATGTTACATTGTACTGGGGAAAAAGGGACTGCACGTGAGGGTCAGTCTAAAGGGGGGCTGAAAGGTTCAAGGGGAGAGCTGAGGGTCCACGCCCCTCTCCTCCTGGGACGATGAAGCCTCTGGGTAACCCTGCTGATCATAAAACAGTGACGATTCCTCCACGTCCACAGTAAGAAGGACCGTCTGTGACTGGGACTTGTGGTCATGGGCACAGAGAAGGGAAATGCTCTCTGCTGGGTTAGAGTCATTGCCAGACTGCTGCTGCTGCTACTGCTAAGTCGCTTCAGTCGTGTCCGACTGTGTGACCCTGTAGATGGCAGCCCACTAGGCTCCTCCGTCCCTGGGATTCTCCAGGCAAGAATACTGGAGTGGGTTGCCATTTCCTTCTCCCACTGCCAGACTGCTGATGGGTAAAGTCCCCCTAGGGTGGCCAAGGCCAAGGCTTTCAATGGGGAAGAAGCAAAACTAGTTGTGGCTTTATCGTTTCTGCCTTGCAGGCAGGCCTGAGAGCCAGCCAGGCGTGGGGTCACCAGAAGTAAGTTGTGCTGCTGCCAGGGACTGGGGCCTGGAGGTGTCAAGATTCCTGGTCAGGGATCAGGTCAGACAATTGACAGGTGAAGAGCATGGACTTCGAATCCATGAGAGCTCGGTTCCCCTCCTGACTTGGCTTCTGAACTTGCTGTGTGCACGTGAACAAGCCTTGATTTGCATGTGTAACGGGTAGGGTCTGTGTGAGGGAATCATGGCTCACATTCACCATCACGCCAAAGAGCAATGCACTTTGGGAACATTAGCTCATGTGAAGCTCCCAATAGCCCTGCAAGGTGGGAACTGTTATATCCCTGATTAAAGCTTTCACTCTTTGCTGGAAATGGAGCACAGAGTTTGTTCAAGGTCATGTGGCAGAGCTGGGGGTGGAACCTGCGAGGTTTAATTACAACTCCCTGCTCCCCCGACCCCCAGGTAAAATTCACATAAAGCGCTAGCGGTAAAGAAGCTGCCTGCCAGTGCAGGAGACATAAGAGACATGAAGTTGATCCCGGGGTCGAATTCTTCCCGGATCGGGAAGATCTCCTGGAGGAGGACATGGCAACCCATTCCAGTATTCTTGCCTGGAGAATCCCATGGACAGAGGAGCCTGGTGGGTTACAGTCCATGGGGTTGCAAAGAATCTGACACAACTGAAATGACTTAGCATCGGCAGCAGTGACATAAAACTAACCATTAACATTTTAAAGTGACCAATTCTGCAGCATTTCGTGCATTCACGATGTTGTGCAACCAGGACCTCTTTCTAGTTCTAGTACATTTCATCACCCCAGAAAGGGACTCTGCCTATTAGCAGTCACTCTGCAGTGCTCCACTCCACACCTCCTGGTGGCCACTAATCTGCTTTCTATCTCTGTGGATTTACTTATTCTGGACATGTCATAGACATGGACTCATTCAGTATGTGGTGTTTTGTGTCTGGCTTCTTTCACTGAGCTTCATGTTTCCTGGCTTCATTTCCTTGGTAGCATGGATGTATACTCCATTCCTTTTTATGGCTGCATAATATTCCATTGTCTCGATAGACCAGACATTCATCCATCAGTTGGTAGACATTTGGGTTGTTTCCACTTTCTGGCTGCTGTGAATAATGCTGCTGTGAACATTCATGTACAAGTATCTGTTTGAGTCCCTGCTCTCAATTCTCTTGGGTAAATACCTAGGAGTACAATTGCTGGGTCATATGGTAACTCTATGTTTAACTTTTTGAGGAACTACTAAGCTATTTTCCACAGTGGCTGTATCATTTTACTTTCCTGTTAGCAATGTTCAACACTTTTCCTCTTTTTGATTATGTCCAGCCTAGCAGGTGTGAGTAACTCACTGTGGTTCTGAA
Organism: Bos indicus; assembly: GCF_029378745.1. Taxonomy (NCBI): domain Eukaryota; kingdom Metazoa; phylum Chordata; class Mammalia; order Artiodactyla; family Bovidae; genus Bos; species Bos indicus. The sequence continues at coordinate 5,187,545 of NC_091784.1, forward strand.
ATGCATTTCCGAATGCCTGATGATGTTGAGCTTTGCAGCCTGTGAATCCCGTGAGTGAGAGTACTCTGTTAGGAGCAGGTAGAGGTCACATGGGCAAGAACCTTTGGAGCCTCACAAATAAATAATGGAAGCCTTCTGAAATCTACCAGGAGCCCTCTTGTTACAGCTTCCTGACGACTGAGCCATGTCATCGCAGCAGATGACATGGAAGCACAGACATAGATACCCAGGGAGCTCTCCTTTGCCTTTATTTTTTTAAAAAAACTATAATATCCTGAATCCTGTTCTATGTGACTCTCTTCACCCAGGAAAGAGCAAATCATGTGGAATTACGAATGCCCACCATTTCACCCATTCTAGTGTTTCTCCCTGGTATTGACTACCATCAACATTCGAATCAATTGAGTTGCTTGTTAAAAACACAGATTCCTGGGTCCCCACTCTGATCCTTGCTGAATACAGAGTTGTGGGTAGGGGCCAGGAGTCTGCATTTTAACAACCTTTCTGGGTGGTTTCAGTGCACATTGACATGTTGGAACCACTGGTTCAGGGACTGTTAGTCCTTCACACAGGCATGTGGATTAGTTCCAGCAGACTGCCCCTTGTTCCAAAATCTGGGCTGACTGTAAACCCACACCCTCTTCCCTAAGGGACCAGGGAGCCCTTGGACTCTGGATCATTCTGGTATCTGGAGAAATGTGGGGATGGAGGTGTCCAGAGCCACTGGGAGGACATGGGAGGAGGGATTGGAGGAAGCCAGTGCAGGAGATGCAAGAGACGTGGGTTGATCCCTGGGTCAGGAAGACTTCCCTGGAGGAGAGCACAGCAATCCACTTCAGTATTCTTCCCTGGAAAATCCCATGGACAGAGGAAGCTGGCGGGCTAGAGTCCATAGAGTCGGACATGACTGAAGCAACTCAGCATGCACACACACTGTAGGCACAGAAACTTCTCCTGCACCCTACAAATTCTGGCTTCCATGCCCTGGAGCATCAGTTAAGTAGGCTAACCAATCATAGCATCCATTTCTCCCTCAAAATAATATTACCTGAGTTTCAAACAACTAACCTAAAATGATCTCGGGGAGGATGATGCTTCCATTCTGTGGCATGGCTCATTCCAAGTAATTGTACAAAGGGAATCTGCTCTGTAGTGGTTGGGTTATTCCCACCCTGACACTTAAAGGCAATCCAACCAGTGGCCGGGAACCACTCATCACCCAGGAGAGGTTTCCATTGCCCTGTAGGTTCCTCCTCCTTGCTGCTCAAGCCTTTTTACCCTGGTCAAAGGCCAATTCTGGAACGTGAGCAAAAGAAGACAGAGGAGAGGGGAAACTAGAAAACACGTGGCTGCCGGGAGCAGCCACCCTGGATTTACTTGAATTGCATTTTCTCTGCATTATACTCTGGGGCTTCCCAGTTGTCGCAGTTGTAAAGAATCCACCTGCCAATGCAGGAGACACAAGAGACACAGGTTCAATCCCTGGATTGGGAAGATCTCCTGGAGTAGGAAATGGCAACCTGCTCCAGTATTCTTGCCTGGAGACTCCTATGGGCAGAGGAGTCTGGCGGGCTACAGTCCATGGTGTCACAGAGTTGGACATGACTGAGCACACACACTCTCTGGAGACAATCGGGAGGACCTGGCTGGGAATACTGTGTGAAGGCAACAAACGCCGTTGTCTGTGCCTAGACTTCCAGAGCCTGCTGGTTTCACATGATGCTGCACAAGCGGAGTGTGTGGGGTGGTGGGGAGGATGGATGGCTGGGCTTGTGAGCCCTTGATCTCTCTCCGGACCTCAGTTTTCCTGTCTAAAGAACGAGCGGGGTTAATGGTTTCCAAGGGCCTTCCAGGCTCCATCATTCTGAGAGTCTGTCATCGCTGTCATTTCAGTGTCTGGCGAGGAAGGTAATTATGCAAGTGAAACAGGAAGTAGGATGAGCTCTTCTAGTGAATGGGATTCCTGCTGCTTGCTAATTACACTTTAATTAGGGTACAATGCAGACTCCCACACTGTATCAGTTACGGCAAGGTGTAGGTAAGTCACCCAGCTGAGTGTTTCAGGTCTGGGAGTGAACCCAGCTAGATTCAACTCCTTCACCTGGTTCTCAGGGACTGATGTGTATTTATTTCTCAAATATGGTTTAGGAAACCAGAGTTGAATTCTATCCCTTCTTTTCTCCCCTTCTCAGATATTTTCAACCAAGCACTGTGGTAGACTGTCTCATGGTATTTATACTCTAGGGGGCGGGAGAGAGTTAAAAATAGAATGTGTTCTGGGTGCTTCTAATACAGCTATTTTTTTTTTTTTTCTTGAAATTCCTCTACTAATAGGCCCTGCTAACAGACATGTCTAGGTATACCGTGTTTGCCCCAAGTCTCCTCCCTTTGTTCAGCTGGTTGGCCAGAAACCCAATTCTCTCTTTCTTAAAATCTGAACCAAAAGACACAGTAACTAATCAGCTGGTGGTAGGCTCTGCTTTCTCCCACAATGAACCAGGAGTGAAAAGAGAAAGGTGGTCACAAGTGAGGGAAGCAGAGACAAGAAAGCCCACGGGGCAGATAAGAGAGCCCACAGGGCTTCTGAGAGCCAGAGGAGGAAGTTTGGTTTCTATAACTGCAGTTTCTATTCCCCAGTTGCCTCTAATTTGGTTCCCACGATCATGAGTTTGCCCATGAAGAGCCTTGCCTTGCCGTCCTTTTCCTTGTGCTAGCGTGAATGGATTTCTGTTTCTTACAGCTGTTACTTCCTGATGTGGTTGAGAGTAGGGCTGTGCCTCATTCATTTTGGTGTCTCCCTGGCACAAAGCATAGACCTTTGCCCATAGTAGGCATTCAACAAATGTTTGTTGGATTTAATTGAACAAATTCCCTCCCCCCTCTGCCCCAACAGTAGACGGCCAGTACTAACTGAACAAGTAGGAAGCAGACCTTGATTTAGTCCAAACTCAATTTGGGAAAAAAATTACTATAGTGGGATGAAAATAAGCCTATAAAGAATAGTTAAAATCATTAAATAAACCTATAAAATAAACCTTTAGTGGAATTAAAATAAAATGCATAACTTAATATATTCAATAAGAGCATCCCCCTGCCCCCAAGGGGCTTCCCAGTGGCACTAGCAGTGAAGAACCCTCCTGCCAATGCAGGAGACGTAAGAGACGTGAGCTCAATCCCTGGGTCAGGAAGATCCCCTGGAGGAGGGCATGGCAACCCCCTCCAGTATTCTTGCCTGGAGAATCCCCTGGACAGAGGGGACTGGCAGGCTACAGTTGCAAAGAGTCGGACACAACTGTAGGGATTCATCATACATTCATGCCCCCAAACATTTGCTCAATTCCTACCACAAATTTTCAGGTGCAACGGTAACTGTCTGCCAATAGATTATATGGGCACAGACACACTTTGTCATGCATTCATTTATTTAATGATATTTTAAGGACCTACTGGGCTTCCCTGGATAGCTCAGTTGGTAAAGAATCTGCCTGCAAAGCAGGAGACCCCGGTTTGATTCCTGGGTAGGGGAGATCCCCTGGAGAAGAGATAGGCTACCCACTCCAGTATTCTTGGGCTTCCCTTGTGGCTCAGCTGGTAAAGAATCCGCCTGCAGTGTGGGAGACCTGGGTTGGGAAGATCCCTTGGGGAAGGGAAAGGCTACCCACTCCAGTGTTCTGGCCTGGAGAATTCCTTGGACTGTATAGTCCATGGGGTTGTATAGAGTCGGACACGACTGAGCAACTTTAATTTTAAGGACCTACTGTGTGTCAGTCGGTAATTCCTTTGAACCACCCTACCATATTAAGCTATAAACATATCTTCATTTTCCTCCCGATCTGTGGGGTCCAGTGCTTCTTTAAGTTCACATTCCCCAAACCAAAGAAGAAAGGTCTTGTTAACCAGCTGATATGGAATCAGTGAGGAAGAACAGCCTTTAAATGAAGTCAATCAACCACCTTAAATCAACTCAATGCTCCAGTCTGGAGCAGAGAAGCTCAGTCAGACCTACAGCCAAGACACTGGTGGATAAATAGCCCCCAGTGGGGCTCAAAACCACACTCAACCGAAGTCTACACACTCAGGGTGCCACATGGATGATCCATTGGACCTGTAATAAAATTGCTGGGGATGAGAACAGGTGGCTCAGTGTACCATTCAAAATTTAAAACCTCATCAACTCCTGCTACAGTCATGAGGCTTGACCCCAGCAGGGCACCTCACAGTGGGAGCCCTTTTCTGGATGGGGAAGTAAGACCTTAGCGTCCATTTTAGTAAACTTCTCTTTCTCATGTGTAAGTGCAGATGAAAAGTGCTGACTGCTTCTTTTTTGGCATTGCTTTTTAATTATGACCATCAATAAATCATTCTATCCCTGAACAGGACTTGAGAATGGCCCGAAGGCAGAGACACGACTCCTCAGGAACTAGGCCAGCAGAGAACAGCTTTCTCACTCCCCACCTCTTCCTTTAATCCTCTGTCAGAAACAGAAACATTCTCTCTTCAAGAAGCTGGCAGCGGACAGCCACACTTGCGTTCCGTCTGGGAACCCTGTTAGCACCCAGTTCTACCCTTGGCCTGCCTTACTGGCCACTGTCACAGAAATGGGATCTGTCCTCTGTTCTGCATTTTTTCCCAATTCATTTTCCCTTCTTACCGGTGCAATGGCCTGAACGGTCCCCCCACCCCTCCTCAAGGATACGTCCATATTCTTATTCTCAGAACCTATGAGTACTGCCTTATTTGGGAACAGGGTTTTTGCAGATGTAATTCAGTTCAGGATTTTGAGATGAGGAGATTCAAAAAACAGATCATGGCATCTGGTCCCATCACTTCATGGCAAATAGATACGTAAAAAGTGGAAAGAGTGGCAGATTTTTTTTTTTTTCTTGGGCTCCAAAGTCACTGTGGATAGTGAACTGCAGCCACAAAATTAAAAAGATGGGTGCTCCTTGAAAGGGAAGCTATGACAAACCTAGAAAGCATATTAAAAAACAGAGATATTACTTTGTCAATAAAGGTCTGTATAGTCAAATCTATGGTTTTTCCAGTAGTCATGTACAGATGGGAGAGTTGGACCATAAAGAAGGCTGAGCACCAAATAGTTGATGCTTTCAAATTGTGGTGCTGGAGAAGACTCTTGAGAGTCCCTTGGACAGCAAAGAGCTCAAGTCAATCCTAAAGGAAATCAACCCTGAATATTCATTGGAAGGACTGATGCTGAAGCTATAATACTTTGGCCACCTAATGGGAAGAGCTGACTCATTGGAAAAGACCCTGGTGCTGGGAAAGATTGAGGGCAGGAGGAGAAGGGGATGACAGAGGATGAGATGGTTGGAGGGCATCACTGATTCAATGGACTTGAGTTTGAGCAAACTCTGGGAGATAGCGAAGGACAGGGAAGACTGCATGGTACAGTCCATGGTGTTGAAAAGAGTTGGGCTTAGTGACTGAACAACAAAAACAATCTGCATAGGCTCTAAATGCAAAAGCAAGTGTCCTTATGAGAGGCAGAAGAGAAGAAGGCACAGATAGAAAAGGAGGAAGCAATGTGACCACAGAGGCAGAGACTGGAGTGATGTGGCCACACACCCAGGAATGCAGGCAGCCATTAGAAGTGGAAGAGGCGAGGAAGCCTTCTCCCTCAGAGCCTCTGGAGAGGGCCTGGCCCATTGGAACCCTGATTTTGGACTTCTGGCCTCCAGACTTTCTGTTGCTTTAAGCAACCCAGTTTACAGTACATTGTTAACAGCAGCTGCAGGAAACCAATACACCTGAGTCCTCAGTCTCAAGTGGTCCCAGCTTCCTCTCTCACTCAAGGCCTTGTGATCCTGAGCAGTCATTTTCTGCTTCACTGCTCTGGTGTTTTGGGTTAACCCTTCCTCTGTGTGATGCATGGATCTGTGGCACTGGCAGCACTGGGAGCTTGTTGTTGTGTAGTTGCTAAGTCATGTCTGACTCTTTGCGACCCCAGGGGCTGTAGCCTGCCAGGCTCCTCTGTCCATGGGATTTCCCAGGCAAGAATACTGGAGTGGGTTGCCATTTCCTTCTCCAGGGAGTCTTCTTGACCCAGGGATCGAAACTGTGTCTCCTGAATTGGCAGGCGTGTTCTTTACCCCTGAGCCACCTGGGGGGCAGATGATTCATACACACGTTCAAATTTGAGAAGCTCTAGTAGGATAAACTGTTTGGTGACAATCAGATCTTTTCTCTACCTGCAAGGATTCTAGTTTATTCACGTCAAATCTGTTAAATATGAAGTGGAAGTTTTGTAGATACAAACCAAACGCTTGGGATAGAATGGCACACCAATGTGTTATGCATGCAGTGACATGATGTCTGAAACTTGCTTTAAAAGATTCAAGGAAGGAAAGAAGGAAAGAGGAAATAAAGGGCCTTGGGTGGGGACAGTGACGGACAGGTGAGGTGAAATGTGGACACATTTTTGCAGCTCGGTGCTGGGTACACAGAGCTTCCTTGTGAAATGCTCTCTACTTTTTCTGCAAGTTGGAAATTGCCACAATGAAAAGTTAGGAAATGCCTTGTTTTCCCAGCCATCCTTTATGTTTAGTTTTTTTCCCCCATGAATCCCATTTTTATCCTCTTGTGGAAATGGCTGGTGTTGGAGGGACACCTTTTCTATTGCAGTCTGTGGTTTTCTTTGCTTTGCTTCTTCATGTTTGTGGGTTTTGTTGGCTTTCAGGACATTTTTGTCAGAGTGTTGTTTCCGGGGGAGCAGGATGGGAGCTGGTGAAGGTTTATGGCATCATCTGACTGGGTTTCCAACAACATCCGCTGGGCTTGTGTTGTTACCGGCAGCAGGAATTTGATTTCCTTTCTCTTTCCCTACCTCTCCCACCTCTTTCATTCAGTCTTTTTTGTCCACTGGCTACAGTGTCATGTACATGACCTTTGGGTCTCTGATTTACATGTGATTTGCATATTACACTTCTAGTTCAGGGGTTCTTAATTAGGGGGTGGTTTTACCTCCTAAGGAACATCAGGCACTAGGAGAGGGATGCTGCTGGTCTAGTGAGTAGAAGCCAGGGATGCTGCTACACCCTCTACAGTGCACAGGACAGGCCACGCCCCAAGACAAACAATGACCTAGCCTCACATATCAATAGCAGGACAATGAGAAACCCTGATCCAGTCTTAAAGATCATCCAAGCGGGGGCTTTCCTGGTGATCCAATGGTTAAGATTCTGCACTACCAATGCAGGGGGCCTGGGTTCGATCCCTGTGCAGATAACTACATGCCTCAGCAAAGATTTGGCACACCAAAAAAAAAAAAAAAAAAAAGAAATCATCCAGGTGCCTTTGGCCACAATTTTTTGCTTTGTCTCATGAAGGAGAGATGGTCTCATGATTGACTGCAGTATCAATGAGGAATATTTACTCATAGGTTGATTTTGGGATAGACTGTGATTGCTCATTTGTGCAAGTGGTGCCCTGCACACCTCCAGGGGGCACCATCCATATGATATTAATGAAAACAACCCCCTCAAAATTGTGCAGCACAGAATTGACAAAGCTGTAAGTGGTTGCTCCAGTTTTGGGGTTGCCCTGGTGGTTCTGGAACTGAGATAGACTTTTTATTCTGGCCGCCAGAGGCCCTGAGAATGCTGTCAAGTGTCCTTTCAAGAAAAGAGGAAATGTGGGACTGTGAGGACCTCACTTGCTTTATTTTAGACCTTCATTCCCTGGTGGTTCAGACGGTAAAGAATCTGCCTGCAATGCAGGTGACCTGGGTGCAGTCCTTGGGTCAGGAAGACCCCCTGGAGGAGGGAATAGAGTCTGGCAGGCTAATGTCTATGGGGTCGCAAGAGTTGTACTTGAGAGACTAACACTTTCACTTTTTCACTTTCATCTCATTATAGAGCATCTTCTTTCGCCCCCGGGCTGTATCCATTTGACTAGATCTAAAATTGTCAGATTACAGTATTGTGGCTTTCATCTGAAATGTGGTGGTGTTAGCTTCTTATTTTCAGTCAGTTCCTTGGGGGAGGAAGTACATGCTGCCATAAGACTTCCTATCCACCCACTATTTGCTTGGCGGGATTTCCTTAGTTTCAGCAGCATAACTTAATCTTGCTGGTCCTCAATCACTTTGCAATAAAAACTGAGATTGCAGAAAATGTTCATTGTCATTACCAGTGATGGAGCAGTAAGTACAGGCTTCTGGAGGAGAGAGAGGGAATTGTGTGATTTAAACTAGCGGAATGAGCTGCTCGCCCCCAGAGAATGGCTTTTCGTTTCAGCAAGGTCTGAGGGAAACTATGACAGAGTTCAGGGACACAGAGGGACAGCTGGGAGGTGTGGTCACTGAATCCACTGGGCACTCCTGCCCTGTGGACAGACCCATGGACGGAGTTGGGATTTCTTGGGACTCGGTCTTGGCTCACTGAGTGCACCCCCACATCCCCACACCATGGGGCCCAGGCTGGGTGGTAGATCCCTGAGGTTCATGCTAGTCCTACTTCTGTTGCTTCTCCCTCTGGTGACAGTCCATGACTTTCCACCTGGGACCCATTAGTCCCCCATGGGTGACATGGTTTGTGTCAGGCTTGCCATTCCCCACCCTGACCTGGGTGTGGGCACGTGATTAGCATCATTCCATTCCCCTGGCCACAGAGATTGGTTCTGAGAAGCAAACTGGTGCAAGGGGAGTCAGTCTTGGGAATATGGGTTTGAACTGTGCTCCCCAAAAAAGATATTTTGGGGTCCTAAACCCCAGAGCTTCAGAATATGACGTTATTTGGAAACGGTCATTGCAGAGGTGAGGTTATTAGAGAGGAAGGTGTGCCCCTAATCCAAGTGGCTGATGTCCTAATAAGACAGCCACGTGAAGACAGAGACATAGGAAGAACTCCATGGGCTGGACAGAGGACTGGAGGGGTGTACCTACAAGTCAAGGAATGCCAAAGATCATGGGCAAACCACGAGAAGCTTGGAGGAGACAAAGGATTCCTACAGCTTTCAGAGAGTATCGCTCTTGTTCATTGTTTGGCTGCTAAGTTGTGTCTGACTCTTTGCAACCCTATGGGCTACAGCATGCCTGTCCTTCACTATCACCCAGTTTGCTCAAATTCATGTTCATTGAGTTGGTGATGCTATATCTAACCACCTCATCCTCTACCGTCCCCCTTCTGTTTTTGCCTTCAACCTTTCCCAGCATCAGGGTCATTCCCAGTGAGTTGGCTCTTTGCATCAGGTGGCCAAAATATTAGAGCTTCAGCTCAGCATCAGTCCTTCCAATCAATATCCAGGGTTGATTTCCTTTAGGATGGACTGGTTTGATCTCCTAGCAGACCAAGGGACTCTCAAGAGTCTTCTCCAGCACCATAGTTTGAAAGCATCAATTCTTTGGCTCTCAGTCTTCTTTATGGTCCAACTCTCATATATGTACAAGACTACTGGAAAAAAACCATAGCTTTATTGTTCTACTGACTCCTTGATTTCAAACTTCTGGCTTCTAGAGCCACGAAACAATGAATTTCTGTTGTTTTAAGCCCCATGATTTGGTGGTGCTTTGTTATGACGGCCCTAGGAGATTAGTATATGTACTTTCAAATTAGCAGTCTTCCTCCTTCTCCTTCTTCAGAATCATCATCGTTATCATCACCTTTGTTTAAGCAACAGAGGGGGTCTCCTATGGATGTGGAGACTGTGATGTGGGGTAGTCCAGCCTCCATGGTCAGTCAGTGTGCCCTCTGGCATTAGGGATTAGACCGTAATTCTGGGGCTTTCTGGGGCTCCATGCTGGGGCACCATCCCCTATTACCTGTCACCTTTCCACAAAGACCGATGCTCCCCCCTGGTTGTCTGAGCCCCAACCATGACCTACTCATGATAGGCAGAATTAAGATGGCCTCAGGATTGATGCTCCGGATATACACGTTTGTAGAATTCCCTTCCCTTGCTCATGGGTGGGACCTGTGCCTGGCTTCTAACCAGTGGACATGGAAAAGTTGAAGAGATTTTGCAGAGATAACTAAGAGCCCTAACCAGTTGACTCTGAGTTAATCCAGAGGTGATTATCCTTGCTGGGCCTGACCTCAGCAGGTGCGCTTTTAGCAGAGAGTCTGGAGGAGATCCTCTCCTACTGGCCTTGAAGGAGCAAGCTGCCTGGGTTCTGCAGCTGCGGGGAAAGGAAGTCTTCTAACAATTACATAACCTTGGGAGAGGACCCAGAGCCTCAGATGAGACCACCCCAGCCGGCACCTTCACTGCAGCCTCGTGAGATTCTGAGCAGAGGACTAAAGTCAGCCATGCTCAGAGTCCTGACCATGGGGCCTGAGAGAGAATAAATGGGTGTTGTCCTAAGCTGCTAAGTTTGTGTGGCTATTATGCAGCCATAGAAAATGAATGTGCCATTCCATTTAAAGGAACAGTCAGGTGCTGTGGCCAAGACCCCTGGGTGTGTGTGTGTGTGTGTGTGTGTGTATGTGTTCAGGGAGGTGGGGGATGATGAAAGGAGCAGGGTGGAACCAGGTGGGAAGAACAAAACTACCTTGGAGGAAGTAACAGCCCTTCCGATGAGAGAGGGAAGCAGCTTGATCAACATGCAGCCCTGCCCAGTGCCCGGCCCTGCGGGGCTGGAGGGAGAACATTACCCAGGTCCTAGGAGCCTCCATCCTGCCCAGAAGTCCCACTTGCAGGCAGTGCTGGCGGCAAATACTTGGAGGAAAAACACATGCTTTGTAAGGATGCAAAGATCTTCTGACATGGAATGATGATGAAGTGGGATATTTTAAATTAATAGCCAGCTTTGTTTTTAAAATCCTCTCTCCTGGGGCTTGCCTGGTGGTCCAGTGGCTAAGGCTCCATGCTCCCAGCTCAGGGGGCCTGAGTTCAATCCCTGGTTAGGAAACTAGGTCCCACATGCCGCATCCAAGAGTTTGCATGCTGCCACAAAAGATCCTGCATGCCGCAGTGTCAAAGATCCCACATGCTGCAACTGAGACCCGACGCAGTCAAATAAATATTAAAAAAAAAAAACAAACTTCTCTCCTTTAGTCTTTCCATCATTCAAGCAGTCAGGATTTCTGTTTTCATTTCCCGAGGAAAGGATCCCATGGGGGAAAGTGGAGAAATCAGAGACTCCTTTTGGCTTTGGGGTTTACATACTAAGCCTCTTTTGGGAGCCATGGAGGAGTTGGGGTGTAGAAAAAGGCTTCAGGGGGACACACGGGAGTAAGAACAAATCTCTCCTGTTTGATTCCCTGAGAAAGGAAGCCCAGAGGCAGAAGGATCGCCAAGGAAGGGGCTCCTTGTCCTTGACTCTGGTGGAGTTCCAGCGAGAAGGAAGCGAAACCTCCCAAAAGATGTGTGGAGTTTGGGAGCAGAGTGGGCAGGAGCCTGGGACTGTGGGTCAAGCCCTGCAAAGAGGGCCAGACTCTGGAGACACGTTAGTGGGAAGCTGGCCATCTTCTGCCCTGCCCGGCTCCACAGGGATGCTCCAACAGTATTCGTTAGTTGATAGGATGAATACAGTCCTAACAAACTCTCCAGGAAGACTTTCTTCACCAGCATCAGGACAACTGATGAGGGATCCTAGGTCTGGGATGAGGGCCCAGATACCACACACCTGACAGCCCCTAGGCACAAGAAGGCCCTGCTGCTCAGACTTCTGACCTCATCAGGCAAGTCAGCTACGTCTCAGGCCTGGGCCACGGCCTTTCCCTGCTGCACGCTCCTTGCCTGGGACCGCCTGGTCCCTAATCTCCTAGCCTCTGTCTGGGAAGCTTGAAGGAGTGGTTGCTTGCCTTTTTGGGCTCCGTGAGCTCCTGTGGGAGCAGCTGCCGGTGCAGCTGAGCTGAGCAGCAGGACAGCAGCGTTGTCTCCTCACCCTTCTCTTGACTTAACTGGCCCTGAGGTGTTCGTAAGAACATCATACTTTGTGTCAGGCCTACCCCCTGGAATCTGAAGAGGTCTTTGGGTGCTGGCAACACCAATTTTTATCCATTATTTTTTTCTATTACAGATGATCCTTTTCCACGTAGGAGTCAGACAGAGGTCGGCTTGAGCCCAGCTCACTAAGACAGATGCTGGTGCTTTTGCTGGGTCCAGGGTGGCCTCTGTGTCGTTAACACAACATATTCAGGATGTCTCCCTGCTGCCTGGGAGCTCTGAGGATGTGCAACATTCAAAGGTGTTTGGGATGACTACTTAATTAGAAGGAAGAACACCAAATGGCTGTAGGCATGCTAAAAGTAGGGAGACCGTGCTAAAGTGTCTGGGACCATCCAGGGCTGAGTTCAAGTCCTGCTTTGCCTCTCAGCAGAAGGTCTGCTGTGGGACCTCAGGAAAGATTTGTATGTTCATGGGCCTCGGATATCTCACCTGTTCTGACTTTTTATCACTGCTATGAGAATTGAAGGATATGGTGACTGTGGTACTTCCTGAGCATTTTTGTAAGCCAGGTTGTGGTTCAGTCACTTAAAACAGGGGTTTCAGCTGAGGGCCAGTTTGTCCCCCGGGGGTGCTGGGCAATGTCTGAGACATTCTTGGTTGTCACAATGTGAGGAAGAGACACTCCTGGCACCTAGATGATGGAGACCAGGGATCTGCCCGACATCCCACACTGCACAGGACAGTCCCCACCACAGAGGACTGTCTGGTCCCAAACGCCAACAGTGCTGAGGCTGCAAAACCTGTTTTAAGGCAGTGACTTGTTCACCACCTCAATACATGGCAGGTTGGTTATAAATAAGAAGGATAGAAGAACATGCTTTTTTCTATAAAGTGGTGAATTTATGTATATAGGCCCTTTATAGACCTATAGTACTTTATAGGCAATACATACACATGGTCCAAGATCTAAAAGGTACACAGAATGTACAATCCAAAGTCTCCCTTCCACTCTGTCCCCTTCCTGGAGGAATCAGTGATACCAGTTCCTTGTTTATTTCTTTAGAGGTTCTCTGTGCATCTATAAGCAACTATATGCACATATACCCACACGTATGTGCACAAATACGCGTGCTACACATATTCTTTGCATCTTGCTTTTGTCACTTAATCCTTCTTGGAGATAACTTCCTACCAGACACAAAAAGCTTCCTCAGTTCTTCTTAGTTAAAAAAAAAATTAAAAGAAAAGTATTTTTGGCTGTGCTGCACAGCCTGTGGGATACTTAGTTCCCCGACCAGGGATTGAACCTGTGCCCCTTGCAGTGGAAGTACAGAGTCCCAGCCACTGGACTGCTGGGGAAACCCCTCTCAGTTTTTCTTTTAAAGGTGACAGAGTATGCCATTCTATGCATGTCCAGTATTTTATTTAGCTACTCCCCTCTGATGGATAGGTTGTTTCTATTTTCTTTCACTGTTGCAAACTAATGTAATAAATAACTTTGTATGTGTATCATTTTCCACCAAGCAAATTATAATGGTAGGATAGAGTCCTAGAAGTGGAACTGCCAAATAAGAAAGTGTGTGTGTTTGTAATGTATGAGATGCTGCTGAATTACCCTCCATTGAAGCTGTAAGGCTTCCATTTCCTGCTGGCAGTAGTGTTGGGGTGATTTTGTAATTTAAAAAAATTTGCTCTCACCTTGTGTATCATCTCATCAAAAGCCTTCTTGGGATCAGTAAAAGGTGAGCATCCCTTACAATATTTTGTGCCCCTTGTATTCTCAGCGCTCAAGGACCCAGAATCTGCCCACAGGAGATCTTTAAGTGTTATGAAGTTAATGCCGCTGGGGAGTAGAGAAAAGTGCTCTTTTGTTCCTGCTTCCTGGTGCTAATGGTTCCCAAATGACTTGTGTTTGGAAGAGTTTACATGTAGTAAAATCCGTCTCAGCAAATCTCCCTCTGAGTGGTTGCTCAGCTTTATTTTTCGAGTTTCTGATTCAAGGGTCCCTTTGAGAGTTGGGTGGAAGTCCCAGCCAAAAGGCACCAGCAGTTTGCCCATCATGTCAGAGGTTCCCAGAGCTGCGCTTGGACCCCAGCAAGTGGTTCTCTGGGTGTGTGTGTGTTGAGGTCACATTACTAGCACCCCTCCCTGCCCAGCGAGAGGGGTCTGCCGATTCCCAGTTCAGAACGAGCAGAACCAGTTCTGTGTGTCCAGGGCCACCCTGGTTCCTAGTCTGGCTTCTCCCTTCCCACTTTCTGACCAAGTGGCTGGTCAGTTTTACTCAGCCTTGTGGAGTTGTTGTTTTCTCACCTGTGGATCGGGGACAACACTTGCTTGCAGTGTTGTCCTGGAGATACCCAAGGCAAAGCCTGTGGCACAGAGCCTGACATCAGGCTCAATTTGAAACGGAAGCCACTGTGAGTCTAATTACAGGGGAGCCCTTCGCATCCGGACTGCCTCCTCCTCTGCCTCTCGTTTAGACTGGAATCTCTTTGCTTAGTGGCAACTGGCATTCTGGATCCATCACGTTCCTTCTTGTCACAGAGACCTCATACATGCTGTTCCCTCTGCCTGGAACACTTTTCCTTCCTCTGGATTCCCGAGGTCTCTTTCTTTTTATTTACTTATGTTTGGCTGTGGTGAGTCTTCATTGCTACGCAGGCTTCTCATAGTGGTGGCTTTCCTTGCTGTGGCGCACGGGCTCTAGAGCACACGGGCTTCGGTAGTTGCAGCACGTGGGCTCAGGAGTTGCGGCCCCCTGACTCTAGAGCACAGGCTCAGTAGTTGTGGTGCACGGGCTTAGTTGCTCTGCGGCCTGGGGGAATCTTCCTGGACCCGGGATTGAACCCATGTCTCCTGCATTGGCCAGCAAACTTTTTACCACTGAGCCACCAGGGAAGCACGCGGGATCTTTGATCTTCCTTGCAGCATGCGGGATCTTTAATTGCGGCATACAAACTCTTGGTCGCAGAATGTGGGATCTAGTTCCCTGACGAGGGATCGAAGCCAGGCCTTTTGCATTGGGAGCATTGAGTCTTAACCACCGGACAACCAGAAAAGTCCAACCTCTCCTTCACTGGCAGCTCAACTGCCGTCTTCCTCCAGGAGCCCTTCCCTGTCTCTCTGATTTCCAGTCCATTTGCCCTTGCTGTCTTCTCCCAGAGAGGCTGTCCTCTTCCGTCTTGGTGCCTCTCTGGCTTGCAGTGACATCTATTCATGTGTTTACTTCTCTGAAGTCTGTCTCTCCCAGTGACCTGCATGCTCCAGGTGAGCTGGAGGGGCCAGCTTGGGCAAGACCCCGAGGCAAGTGGGGGCTGGTTGGAGGCATGTGCAGGGGGCTTTTGTGATCTGGAGGGAAGCTTGTGAGAGGAAGAGAGATGAGAGAGGCTCAGAGTGAGTGGGTCAGGGGCCAGGCTGTGTGGACCTTCTGGGTCATTGAAAGACAAGATTTAACTTCTCTTCAAAGATCGTACATGTCCCTCCAGTGCACCAGCATTAAGCAGGGGAGCTACCTGATCTAACTGATTACTTTAGGCTTTAATATTTTATTATTCTCAATAAAAACCTTTTAATGATTTACTGTATACAAGATCACCGGCCATGATATGAAAGGCAGGGTGGAGGGCAGGGTGGGCCTAGGGCATCAGAGAGATGCCTTTGGAGGCTGCCGCTGTGGCCCCCATCCTGTCTGCAGGCCATGGGTTCTAGAGACAACCCTGTGCATGCCCGAGCACGCTTAAGCTAGCACTTCTTCCAGGGAAGTGATCCCAGGTCGTGTGGGCTGCCTCAGTCTCCCCAGAGGTGCCAGAGAAGAACTCTCTGTTTCAGGGAACGGAGAAGAACTCTCTGTTTCAGGGAACGGTGGACGCCAGGCTTCTGCCGGCACAGTGGCCTGGCTGCGGGGCAGAGCTTACCCGAGATGGTGGTGAAGTGGGATGGGGAGGTCATGGTCACGAAGGGTGGCGTGAGGTACTTGGCCTTGACGCCCTCCTGGGCCAGGCGGTCCATGTTGGGGGTGTCCACGTCCTGGTCGTAGTCCCAGCGGAAGCCGTCGAAGGAGATGAGCAGCAGCTTGCGGAAGCTCTTCGTCCCGGGGACGGGATGGCCACCGGCCCAGCCCAGCAGGACGGGCAGCAGCAGCAGCGCGAGGGCCCGGGGCCCTGTCATGTCTCAGCGCCTCCCACGCTCTCACCGCTGGGGTCACAGCCTGCTCCCGTTTTCTCCCTTGTTTTATCTGCAGTTGAGCAAAGTCCACGTTGATAATTCTGCCTCAGCTCTATTGTGGACCAGAACACCTGGAGCCTAATGAGATGGCACACGTCTGACATGATGGGAGAGCTCTGGAGGCGGGTGGTGGTGGTGCAACACTGATGCGCTTAATGCTGCGGCCCCGTGTACTCTAAAATGGTGAAAACATGCTCAGGATTATGTGCATCTTACTATGATATAAAAAGGCAAACCACGTGAAATGTTTTGGACTTGTACAAATTCCACTGTTGTGAACATCTGGAGAACAAATGAGGTTGGTGCTTTCCTTTACTCGATATAGCCTGTTTTTATAGGGAGAACAAATTACTGTTCGTTATGAAAACAGCCACTGTGGATTGCATGCTCATGAGGTCTGGGAACTGTACATACATCATCTGTTCTATCCCATTTAATTTTTTTTGAAATTCTAGAAAGGTTATTAAGTTGAACATTCCCCATAAGAATTAAAAAAAAATCACTGTGGTCCAATACACATAAGATAAAATTTACCATTTTAATCACTTGAAAGCGGACAGTCTCAGCGACATTTAGTACATTCGCAGGGCTGACATTTAGTACATTCACATTCACCGCTCTCTGGCTTCAGGCTGTTTTCACCCATGCACGTTCGCAGTCTCTTCTCATTCCTCCCTTCCCCTAGTCCCCAGCAATCACTAATCTGCTTTCTGTCTGTTTGGATTTTTTTTTTTTATATTCATTTATTTGGCTGCACCAGGTCTTAGTTGCAGCATGTGGGATCTAGTTCCCTGACCAGGGATCGAACCTGGGCCCCCTGCACTGGGAGCTGAGAGTCTTAACCACTGGGCCAGCACGGAAGTCCTGTCTGTTTGGATTGACTTATTCTGGGCGTTTCATATAAGTGGAGTCGTACAGCATCTGAGCTTCTGTGTCTGGCTTCTTTTGCCGAGCACCGTGTTTTCAAGGTTCTTTAGTGGTGCCGTGGCATGTGTCAGTACTTCACTCCATTTTATGGCTGAATAATATTCCACTGTATGGATGTTCCACATTTTATACATCCGTTCACCAGCTGATGGGCATTTGGCTTGCTTCCACGCTTTGGCTGTCGTGAACAGTGTTGCTGTGAACATTTGCATATGAGCTTTTGTTTGAATACTCCCCACTTTCAATTTAATTTTTACAACATATCTAAGAGGCAGTTTTTACTTTGTAGCTGAATAAGCAGCTCAGAGAGGCTGTAGAACCTCTCCAAGGCCACCCAGCAGAAGTGAGGCTGTGGCTGTCGTTTTAATACTTGGCTACATGTTTGGTGCACACAGGAATATAAAATTCCCCAAGGGAACAAATGGCTGTGAACAGGCTTAAGCATCTATCCCTCCACCCCACATTTATCGAGCACATTCTCTGTGCTATGGGCTTCTCCGGTGACTCAGTGATAGGGAATCTGCCTGCCAATGCAGGAGGTACAGAAGACGTGGGCTCAATCCCTGGGTCAGGAAGATCCCCTGGAGCAGGAAATGACAACCCACTCCAGTATTCTTGTCTGGAAAATCCCATGGACAGAGAAGCCTGGCAGGCTACAGTCCATAGGGTCGCAAAGAGTCGGACACAACTTAGTGACTGAGAACGCATGCGATATATGCTAGGTGCCAGATACACACAAGCTTAGATGCAGAGTTTGCCTGTGTGGCTCAGAGTCCAGGGAACAGGCAGACAAATAAAGGGGAATCCTGCCACAGGTGCACATTGGAGGTGATGTGGGAGCACAGGGAGAGGGTCCTCACCTGGGGAAGCCAGACAGAGAAGGGTTCCCGGGAGGAGGTGGCGCTAGACTTGGGTTTCGCAGGCTGGGAGGAATTAGCCTGTTGGTAACATCTAACTTGGGGTGCTCATCTGGATGCGACAACCGTCTCCTAACAGACCTGCCTGTGGCCGCTTTCTACAAGTACATGGATGACATTTACCTTTTCTGCTTTGAAGGATCTGTGAGTTGTATAAAGCTGTCATCAGTGGACTTTCCAGTGACAGGAGGTGACAGTCTGCCCAGGTTTTCGGGTGAAGTTTTCAGGTTTTTGTCTTGATGTGGGTGGACTGCAGGCAGAGTATCAGACCCAGATGAGGTGACCTGTTTCCCTCTTCCTGAAACTGCCTGAGAATTTTGATCCAGGTATTTGCTTAGGTTGAGTTTTTGGGGTGAGGAGGTGGAGCATCAGGAGAGCTCCACTCTGTATTTGCATAACTTGGCCTCTCTTATTAATTACCATGGTGTTTTGCTCTAGGATGGAATTTTGTAGAATTTTGTGATGAGTGTGCAGCGAAGCAGTTGAGGGTGTTTTGCAGCCTGCAGGCTGGGCTCACAGCTCTGCTCTGGGCTTACATTTTACACTTGGGGAAAATCTTATAACCTCTCTGTGCCTCTCTTCCCTTCTCCGTACAAAAGGAATAATGATATATTTCCTGAAGTCATGAGGCGCTGGTGAAATGATGTATGTTGACATGAATGTTTACTGCTCATGGAATATCCACCTGCCCCCACCCCCACCCCTGCCACTCCCCATCCCCCTTGTAATCATGGCCCTTGTGTTTTGAGTGGAAGCCACATGTATGACTTCCAGCCTGAAGCTTTCAAGGATTGGTGTATGAGTGCCTCACCCTGTCAACTGCTGCCACAGGAACTGTGGAAGCCTTGTGTTGAGACAGTAGAATTTCCATCATGCTGGGTTTCTGAGTGGTCAAATAGATCATAGTTCCCAGCTAACCCATGGTGGATGTGCAATGTGAGAGGTCAGCCTCTGTTGCCAAGCCACTGAGATTTTGGGATAATTTGTTACTGTGGTATAACTTAGTTTATCTTGTTAATGCAGCAGGTAAAGCACTTACATTGGTCCTTAGTACTGGTTAAGTGTTCAGCCAATGTTGTTTACTTTTTATACAATAATAAATTGCCATTGATAGCTTCCATATCTGATCTAATGATGCCAATGATGCTATTTTGTGCTTGGACAAATTGGACTTGGCACTCCTTCCAGCACATGGAAAGGACAGATGACTGAGGGCCAATAAAGCATCATTATCTTTAGTTTGTGTCCCTGGATATCCTTGGTGGCAAAGAACAATGTATGCTGCTCTGGGAAAGCCAGGCCTGGAGGAGAGCTGCTGTTGACGCTGGGATCAGGACTGTCCCAGGCCAGATGTTCTTTGGTTCAAAGAGAATCTTGAGTCTTTGGTGTGTAGATTCTTGGAGGGAATGTGAATATTTGTATTAAGTAGTTTGGCCCTTTGAGAATTGTTTGTTAATCATTTAGGCCTTTTTAGGAACAATCCACATACATCTTAACATTCTGGAAATACAGAAAACAGATACAAAACAGCCAGCAGTCATGCAACAACACACCATGTCTCCTGAATCTTCCCCAAAGTGCAACCTTTGGTGCAATCAGCAGAGACTGGGGGAGGTGGCTGGCTAGAGAGAATTCTAAGGGTGGCCACAGTGATGCTTATTGTCACAGCACTGATATCTTGCTTTCTCTTTGTTGAGCTCTGGTTTGGAAGGTATAAATCCACCATCTGTTTTAGCAAATATTTACTTAGCAGTTTGGATGTGGTGGAGAATGAAATATGGAGGAGAGGGCAAATCTCGTCCTGGCCACTACGTTTTCAAGCTGTTCTAGCACTCAGCTGTGGCTCATGCAGGCTTGAGGGCCCTCCAGTTCTGGAAACATCTCCCACCCATGCCATCTTGGACTAGATTCTTCTTTGCCAGCCCAGTAGAGCTATCTTTGACTCTTACTTTCTTTTGCATGACATTTATATCAGTCACTGGGAATCTGTACAGAAGTACAGTGCATTTTGTGAAACTTTGGTTGAAATCCCATTAGACTTTGTTTAAAAAAAAAATATTTATGACATAGTCACTGGAATGTAGATGAGGAAATTTCCAAACACATTTTAGGAATCATCCCAGCAGAAGGTAATGGTCAGAACTCTTGGTTGCAGATGACAAAAACCTATCTCTTACTAGGGTAGGTAAGAAAAGGGACCATGCTTTAGTCTTGTTTTCCCTCAAAGCAGATCCTGAAACAAGGATGGGAGTGCAAGTGGCTTATTTGGGCGCATCCCCAGGGAGCGCCCATGGGCGAGTGGGGAAGTGACTCAAGGCAGGGAAGAAGGTCATTGTGGGGAGTTTCAGCCTGGGGTGTGTGTAGGTCTAGAGCAGTTACTGCCAATGGGCTGCAGACATGGCATCTGCATGTGGCCTTTTTGGGTGTAATTTCCCAGGTGGTGGAAGTCACTCTGTAGAAAGGCAGGCTCACAGCTTGGCTCCAGGGACTCACACCCCAGATCTCTCTCCCCATCTCTGTGTCTGACTTTGCATATCACCTCAGTTTCCTCTTGCTTGGGACTGGCTTTCTCCAAAAGTGAGGAGTGTGGCCACAGAAGTTCCTCTTTGTCTCACTCCATAGTTCCTGTCATCACAGAGGATGACTGCATTTTCCCAGTTCCAGCTAGGAAAAACAAACCTGAGGGAAGAACTTTGATTGGCCTGTTTGGGTCAGATTGCCATCCCTGGACCAATCAACTGCATGGGGGCTGGGAAATGAGGGGGTGGGGGAGGGTGGAGTCAAGTAAGAACATGGAACATGTGTGCTAAGTTGCTTCAGTCGTGTCCAGCTCTTTGCGAACCCCACCAGAGCCATGTGACTATGGTAGGAAGAGATGCAAATCTCAACAGAAGGGAGGGTGGTAGGCTGAAAAAAAAAAAAAAAAAAGATACCTGATGAAAGGAAAGGATTAGGAGATGTATCCTGTTAAACCTGTTGATGATTGGGGCTTTGAACATTTCTTTGAATATAAAACCTCACTGTGATTCTCTCAGCTTGATTTAGCAGCAGGGAAAAACTTAGCATGGGCTGAACTGTTTACTATGGGCAGGCTGTTGCTGCAGATTCAAATACTTACCGATTGATCCAAAGATCAAGTACAGTGCTTCTCAAGGGATGTAAACTCTGATGGGGTCTGCTTATGATGGGGCTGAAGTCAAGCAAGAGGAGAGCTGGCATGCAGGACACTCTCATCTCTTTCTTCCATTGAGTACTGTCCAGTTCAGGGTCTGGCTGGCAACAGATGTACCTGGAGGGATGGTTGCACATAAAGGAGTGTGTGGGTGTGTTAGGTATTTTCCAAAGATGAGTGCAACACCCCAGAAATGCCTTTTTGCACTCTGATTGCAAATTCTTCCTTAAGAGATGAAGTTTATTTCCCTCTCCTTGAACCTGCACTGGCCTACGACTTGCTTTGATCAACAGAACACAGCTGAACTGATGGTGTCTGACGTTTGGTCCTGCGTCTTGAGAACCCTTCAAGCTTAGCTTATTTTGGCTCTCACGGCAGGCAGCACCAAGTAAGCCCTGACTCTCCTGCTCAGGGTGCCGTGTGGAGATGGGCTCTGGAGGACAAGAGGGCACATGAAGAAAAACCAAGTTCCCAGCCACTAGCAGCACCATCTGCCAATCACATCTGTGAGGCCATTATTGACCTTCCAGCCCAGCTGGACCTCCAGCTACAAGTGAACTCCGATGAAACCAGCAGAGGAAATGCCCAGCCAACTCACAGAATCACAAGAGATAATAAATGGTTGTGGTTCAAAGTTACTAAGTTTTGGGTGCTATAGAAATAGCCCATGAGGGTGTGAGCTTGTGGGGTACACAGATCCCTTTTGATGAAGATCTATGAGTTCTTAGGATCCAACTCAGAGCCAACTTATGTCCTCAATGTCCTTTTTGTTTGAAACTTTTATGAAAATTTTCTTTGAAGACAACATTTTTAGAGCAGTTTTAGACTCCCAGCAAAATCAGGAGGAAGGGACAGAGATTTCCCATAAGCTCTCTGCTCCATGAATGCACCGCCTCCCCCACGCCCAACATCCCCACCGAGCGGTGCATTTGTTATACTTGATGGACCTGCATTGGCACATCATAGTCCCCCAGAGTCTACAGTTTTACAGTTCACTCTTAGTGTTGTCCATTGTATGGGTTTGGGGTGAATTCCTGTGAAATTTTCACAGGTTTGGACTATCTTCAGGGAAATTCCAAAGCTCAGAAATTATTTTGCTTTCTGGAATCTTTCACATGTTGTTGAGCCCTGGAAATTCCAAAGAAGGATCTGAAATGAAGGAAATTTTTCAAAAAAGGTATTCCTGTGGCTTCACTTTGGCAAGATTCACGTTGGTTGTTCTTGAAGTGCCAAAGATCATGGCATCCGGTCCCATCACTTCATGGGAAATAGATGGGGAAACAGTGTCAGACTTTATTTTGGGGGGCTCCAAAATCACTGCAGATGGTGACTGCA
Organism: Bos indicus; assembly: GCF_029378745.1. NCBI lineage: Eukaryota > Metazoa > Chordata > Mammalia > Artiodactyla > Bovidae > Bos > Bos indicus. Next base: position 5,209,970 of record NC_091784.1, read on the forward strand.
GCCACGAAATTAAAAGACGCTTACTCCCTGGAAGGACAGTTATGACCAACCTAGATAGCATATTCAAAAGCAGAGACATTACTTTGCCAACAAAGGTCTGTCTAGTCAAGGCTATGGTTTTTCCAGTGGTCATGTGTGGATGTGAGAGTTGGACTGTGAAGAAGGCTGAGCGCCGAAGAATTGATGCTTTTAAACTGTGGTGTTGGAGAAGACTCTTGAGAGTCCCTTGGACTGCAAGGACATCCAACCAGTCCATTCTGAAGGAGATCAGCCCTGGGATTTCTTTGGAAGGAATGATGCTAAAGCTGAAACTCCAGTACTTTGGCCACCTCATGTGAAGAGTTGACTCATTGGAAAAGACTCTGATGCTGGGAGGGATTGGGAGCAGGAGGAGAAGGGGATGACAGAGGATGAGATGGCTGGATGGCATCACTGACTCAATGGACGTGAGTCTGAGTGAACTCCGGGAGTTGGTGATGGACAGGGAGGCCTGGCGTGCTGCGATTCATGGGGTTGCAAAGAGTTGGACACGACTGAGTGACTGAACTGAACTGAACTGAACTGAATGTTAAGCCAGATCATGTTTTCAAAGACTCCTTCAGCCTCAGGGTTGGCAGGATTCGAATGGCCTCCCGGCATCTGTGACTTACCTGCAAGGGTTGGTTCAGCTGGAAGGGACCCAGGTCTCTTTGGGTTAATATGCTCTTTCCTTAAGACAAATGCCACATTTCGTCCACTCCTTGAAATCTTCACAAATACAACCCCAAAAGCATTGAAAAAATATTAATATTCCTTTAACTGAAGATTTTGAGAGAACATAGAAAAGATTGTCATTAAAAAAAATCAGTTAATTAATTTGGCTGTGCCAGGCCTTAGTTGCAGCACATGGGATCTTTCCTGCATCATGCGGGATCTTTTATTGTACCATGTGGGCGCCATAGTTGTGCCTTGTGGACTCTAGAGCATGCAGGTTTAAGGCCTGTGAGATCTTAGTTCCTGGACCAGGGATCAAATCCTCATCTCCTGCATTGCAAGGCAGATTCTTAACCACTGAACCACCAGGGAAGTCCCAAAGAGATTATGTCTTACATTGCATGGTTAAGCCTCCACTTTTCGTAAAGTTCCTCACTCTATGGCCACCTCACTCTCCCTCCTCCCCATAATTTCTCCCTTCTGCTCTCTGTAGCCACAGCCCTTTCTCCAACCTCACTCTGCCTTTCCAAACCTCTTCAGCTTGCGTGCTTCCTTTAGCAAAATCTCTAGCTAAACCTGCATGCCTCTGTGGGACCTTAGTCCACTTGACACACCCAGTGACATCATCTTCACTGCTCCAGGCAGCCCTTTGGGTGTGGAGTCCTGCCAGCTGGAGAGCTAATCCTTATGAGCAAGGACAAGCTGAACTCTTGTCCTGTAGCTTCGAATCTGTTGTTCCTTGTTTGAAATCTTTGTTGTTGTTCTTGTTTTTCAGTCACTAAGTCACCCCAACTTTTTGCAGCTCCGTGGATTATAGCACACCAGGCTTCTCTGTCCTTCACTCTCTCCTGGAGTTTGCTCAGACTCATGTCCGTTGAGTCGGTAATGCTCTCTCATCGTCTCATCCACTGCTGCTCCTCTCCTTTTGTCCTCAGTCTTTCCCAGCATCAGGGTCTTTCCCAATGAGTCAGTTCTTTGCATCAGGTGGCCAAAGTATTGGAGCTTCAGCTTTAGCATCAGTCCTTCCAGTGAAGATTCAGGGTTGATTTCCTTTAAGATTGACTGGTCTGATCTCCTTGCAGTCCGAGGGACTCACAAGTGTCCTGTCCAGCACCACAATTCGAAAGCATCAATTCTTTGGCATTCAGCTTTCTTTATAATATCTTGGGCCATGCTAAAGACATCAAATTCCTCTTTCTTACAGTAGATGTTTGGAATACAGCCATATTCTGTCTCTTCTCTCTTGCCTCCCTCCCTCCCTCCTTCCTTCTCTCATTCCTTTTTCTTTCCAGAGCAGGGGTCGGCAAACCTTTTCTATGATGACCCAGATAGACCTTGTAGGCCTGACAGTCTCTGTCACAACTACTCAGTTCTGCCACTACAGCATGATAAGCAGCCATAGGCAATATGTAACCAAATGGATATGGCTATTAAGTTCCAATAAAATTTTATTTGTAAAAAAAAATGGTAGCTCGCAATTTTCCTGACCCCCGCACCAGCATGTTCTCTCTAGACTTAATATCTCTAACTCTTTCAACCATTGCTTCTTTGGTGTATCTTTGATTTTCTTCTCCATCATGGCAATCATATTCTGAATGCCTGTTAGTTTGTCCACCTCTCCTAAAATGTGGCCCTGAGAACAAGGTACATGCTCTACAGATGTGATGATGTAACACTCTCTCCTGCTGTGTTTTGAGCGGGAGAAAGAGAGCAGGGGCGACTGTCACCCTTGTAAGCTCCAACCTCGTGAAAATTTGGTGAGACATCTCTGAGAAGGATGTAAACCTATTCACCCATGGGCTGGTAGGAAAGAAACCAGAGGCATGGCCTGTCGAGCATGAACTTAATGTCTGATGTACAGAGATCTTTGACTTGTCTGATTGAGATTGGAAGGGGGGAGGACTTGTCCTCAGAAAACAGTTGCTATCCCCAGGTGAGGAACCAGCAGATAACTGTGTAAGCAGAACTTTCTGAGAACAAAGACGAAGGAAGGGGTGGTGCGAGAAGAGTGAAAAGGTCAATAATTAAGGAGATGACTGTGCTGGGAGAGTCTAACAAAGAAAATTAGACTGCCAGGCGTGAATAACGAGAAATCTGATGGAATTAGTGGTGCAGAACAGATGCTGAAGTCTTCTTTATTCCTCTCATACTCAAGGTTTTGCTTAGGCTGGATGGAGGAGGAGAAGGCAGGTATGTTGAGAATCCTGTTTCACTAAGTATGGAAGGGACGTTTTGGAAAAGGTCTCAGAAGAAAGAGAGATACCTGGGGGATCGCTGGAAGTCTGCAGAGGCTGAGCCGCATCTTGGCACGTTGCAGGGTTGGGAGGGAGGGCTATGGCACCGGATCACGTCTTTGCTTGTGCAACATAATCACCTCTTAGCTGTTGGCTGTTCCCACAGCCTAGTCCAGACACTCTCTCCTTCTCCCTCTGGACTTGCTCCTAGGTGGGTCCATGCACTTCCATTGCTTTATCTGCCACTCCTTGGCCGATGACTCCTAAAGGTGCATCTCCAGCTCACACTTCTCCTTCAATCACCAGCTTATGCATCCAACGTTTTTCTTGCCTTTTCCCCCCTTGTCAATAGTCGACATCTCACGCTTAACACATCCAAAGTCACCGAAGCTAGACCCTTGCTTTTCCTCCCCCCTGCCCTGTGCCCCAGCCGTGTCTCCCATTCCTTAAATAGCACATAGGCTGTTCCAGGCAGTAACCCAGGCACTGTCCTCTTTCCCCCTCTCCCCACCATCAGCAAGTCCTGTGATTCTGAACTTGACCTCAACTTTTCCATTCTCTCCATCTTTGCTGCCACTGTCTTAGCCCAGGACATCATATCTCAGCTGGGCCATGGCAGCAGCATTGGAACCGGTCTTCCTGCCCCTGCTCTCAACCCTCAGCAATCCATTTTCCACCTGGAAGCTAATGGGATCTTAGGGTTCCTGCTTTGGCTTCCCACTGTGTGGACAATAAAATCCAGACCTTGGGTTTCCTGCGGGCTCCTGCCCAGCTCCCCACTTCCTCCTGCCTCTTCCCCTTTCCCTACTCTCCTCAGTCACACTGACCTCCTTTTGGTTCTTTGGACCCAACAAACTTTTTCCCACCCCAGGACCTGTTGTTTAAGCCTGGAATGATTTTCCTCTTCTCCTGCCTAAACTAGCCTCTGATCATCCGTTAAGTGTTAGCTTAAATATCTGCTCCAGGGGCTTCTTTGGCGATCTAGTGGTTAAGACTCCATGCTTCTAATGTAGGATGCCCAGGTTTGATTCCTGGTCAGGGAACTAAATCCTGCATGTCACAACTAAAGATCCCACACGTGGCAACGAAGATCCCATGTACTGCAACTAAAATCTAGCACAGCCAAATAAGTAAATGCATGTTTAAAAAAATATCCACTCCATAGAGAGGTCTTTCCTGACCCCCTTTATAAAGCAGACTCCTTATGATTCTCCACCTCAGCCTCTTGCTACTCTTCATGGACTTTCTTATTTTTCATTTGTCTCCCCCAGTAGCCCATAAGCTTCTCAAGGGTGGGGGCACAGCTACCCTGTTCATCGTTTCATCATCAGCACCCAGCACAGTGCCTGACACATGATAGTTGCTCGATAAAGAAATCTAGAGTGAAGGGGTAAAAAAAAAAAACAAAACAAAAACAAACGGAGAGCTACTTCTCTGAACTGTAGATAATGAGATTAAACACTTTGTGTTTTCCTTAGTCAGACATTATGTGCAACTGGGGATACAATAAATGATGATGATGACAACATCTGTGTCTTGCCTGATGTTCTTCGCCAATCGCTTAATTAGTCAGTTGTGCCTCTTTTGACAGTTCTGTTTCCAATCTAATGATTTGTTGCTTTTATGGCTGTTGGCTTCTTTGGGGTTCATTAGTCTGACAAAGTAGCAGATTTTATTGGTATTTGCTCTGTTATTCACAATGTCATCAACTTAATAACTGTCTTAGTCTTTGGTAAGAAGCCCGAGTTGGGCAGTGTATTAGTCAGGATGGTTTGGCTTACGCTGTTGTAACGACAATCCCCAAATCACAGCGGCTCAGTGTACCAAGTTTTATTCTCGGTCATGTTATGTGTCTGGTGTATATCTAGGCATTTTAGGGGGTGATCTGTCCATTCGTAGACACTCAGGGTTGCAGGCTGATGGAAAGTCCATCTGTATGTGTCTCCTTGATCACTAGTGCAGGGGAATCACACAGTCTTCCACTTGGAAACAACACACGTTACGTCTGCTCTTGTTTTATTGGACAAAAAAGTCACATGGTCATGCCCAACTTCCACGTGCCTGGAAGGAGAGCCAAAATATTTGTGAACAGCCTCATTGCTCTTCAGTTACACAGAAGAACTCACTTACATATGGTTACTTATTTGTGATTCCCCTCAAGTTTTTCTCTTTAGCTTTTTATTTTATATTGGAGTATAGCTGGTTAACAATGCTGTGATAGTTCCAGCTGCACAGCAGGGCGACTCAGTCATACGTATACCTGTATCCATTCTCCCATCCAGGCTGTCGTGTTAACACTGAGCAGAGTTACAAGTTTGAAGCAAATTGTAATCCACTAGCCTTCAGAAGATACGTGTATTTCCAAGCTATGATCAGGCACCCACTTGTTTCAGAATGTCAGACTTAGGTTTGTGGGAGGACAGTTTGGTGTGATGGTTAAAGTGGCTTGGGTTCAAGTGCTATTTCTACTGCTTGTTGGTTGTGTGATCTTTGGCAAGTTCCTTTACCTTTTTATGCATCATCAATAAAGTAGAGGTAACAACAACAGTAGTAATATCATCTATTCCTAAGGGGAGAGCCCAGTGATGGAGACACATGGGCTCAAAATACTATTTATTATTATTGTTGTTGATCTGGGGGGGTTAGTTACTCAACTTTGTCAGAATGAAGAGTACGATACCTTGAAACTCTTGGTTGGGATTTCTCACTGAAGGAACAGGTTTCTGAAGAGCAAGGCTGAGGGGGAGGGGCAAAACTTAGTGGATGTCTTAAAGATTGTGGACTTTATTTGTTGGGCTTGGGGCCGAGTTCTAGCTCAAGTGCCAGACAGCATGGCGGCCTTCAGTAAATTCCTTCGCTTTCCTGGGCTTCAGACTTATCTGCAACAAACGGAGTTAACAGCATCCATTTTTCAGAGCTGAGATAAAGATGATTAAGAGGGAGTGGAAGTAACTTCCACCAGTGGTCAAAAGGGTTAGCTTACTTCTGTATTAAATTTCTATTACTGGGCAACACATTAACATAAACTTGGCAGCTTAAAATAGCACCTATTTTTTTTTTTACCTTACTGTTTCCATGGGTCAAGAGCCTGGGCAGGACCTAACTGGGTCCCACAGGCTACAGTCAGTGTGTCAGCTGAGGCAGGGTCTCAGCTGAGGCCTGGGCTATTCCTCTAAGTGTTTTCAGTTTGTGGGCCAGATTCAGTTTCTTATGGTTGTGGGTCTGAGACGCTCAGCTCCTAGAGGCTGCCCCTCTCTCCACAGGCAGCTTGCAGCATCACTCCCTGCTTCTCCTTGAAGGCCAAGGGGGTGGATCTCTCTGAAACTTCACCTGCTCTAAAGGGCTTCCCTGATTAGGTCAGGCCCACCCATTCATGGTCTCTCTTTTAGCTCCAGGTCAACTGATTAGCGTCCTTAATTGCATCAGAAAATCCCTTCCCCTTTGCCGTGTAACCTAATCACAGAGTCTGACCCTACTCAAGGAGAGATTATACAGGTCATGGACACCAGAGTGTGGGAATCTTGGGGGCCGTCTTAAAATTCTGCCTACCACAGCTTCCTTCCTCCCACATGAGCTGATGTGGGTGGGGAAGGAGGGATTAAAACAGATAAGTGCCTCCCAGAGGGAGCCTGGTGTTGGGCTAGGATGGAGGAGGCTGAGAGGCAAGTGTGAGAAACTTTGTCTGAAGTGTGAGAACTTTGTCCAGCTTTGTTGGGGCTACAGTCTCCCATCTAGCCACATCCAAGGTAAGACCTGGTTGTTTAGAATCTTTTTCTCTCTTCCTCCTGAGGCAGTGTCTGTCGCCCCCCAGCCCTGCCCCTCCCTACCTAAGACCTAGCAGCCATGAGCTGGAATCACGAGGTGCTGTGATCAGAGATGCAGCTGAGGAACAGCTGGGACCCCAGAAACAGAGCAGCACCCCTGTGCTTCTTCCCAATGGCTCCGCAGAGTGCGGGCTGAGCGAAATAAGTCTCGGATGGGATAAAACCCAGAGAGAAGACAAATTTTAAGTGGTGATTTTTTTTTTTTTTTGGAATCTACCAGATGTCAGAGGCTCTCTGAAACAACACAAATGCTCTCTCAGTTCTGCAGGAGGAGGCTCAGAGAAGCTGCTGTGAGGTGCCAAGAACCAAATTACCAACCACCTGTGCAGAAACAGTCTCTTTGTGCTCACAGGGCCGTGGGGTACACTCGATAACAAGTCATATAGAAGTCAAGGTCGGCTAGACACAAAAAGCCACTCACCCTGAGGTCTCTAGATCCTTCTCAGTGAAAGCTTGAGTGTAATGAGGTTGTTGCCAGGGAGCAAGCCAAGATGGTCACTCTGAGACCCCTTTGGGCCTGTGGCAGATGCTCACAGTTCCACTAATGGGACTGTAGGGGAGGAAACCCCTGGGGATGTCTTGATTGTCTCCAGAGCCCCCCTCCCTCCCCTCTGCAAATGCAGCTCCTTCTGCTCTTTGAAATGTACTCAGTACCTGCCAACGTCTGTCCCACAGAAGGGACAGGAATTGTTCTCTTGTACATCACTGCCAGGCAGGATGGAGGGGGACCCTCCCTCTCTCAACAAAAAAAGTGGCATGACAGAGTAAGATGGAGTGTCAGCTTGGATTATGAAGGATTCTTCAGATCGATATAATTCCAAAGGAGGAGGGAGGGCCAGCTTGGGGTGGGAATGACAGTGATAAATCCCATGTCGCTCATGGGATACAGATTAGAAGAAGCGTTTGTCCTCGCCTGATGCTAAATGGGCTGTCTGCAAAATGAACTAAAATTCAGAGCCGGGAAACAATTGCAAAAGCCCATGTTATCATCGAGCTTGTTGAAAAATGTTAATGAGACAGGATCAAGCACCGAGATGGGGCAGTATTGATCAAGAGAGGAAATAAAAAGTGCCGAGCAGCTCCTGACAATCTAGGCATCTTGTTTAAAGATTCTCTTGCCACAGCATCCATCCTTGTAAATCTGAGCTGTGATACGTGTTATTGTCAGCCCCTCTTCTTCCTCACGCTCTCCCTTCCATTCATTCTGTTTCTTATTCGTTCATTTAACAAACATCTGAGTAACTACTACACATTCACAGGATGAATACTAGAGTGAAATGCATACTAGAGTGAAAACAGTGGACAAACTCCCTCTGGGAGTTTACAGACTGTGGTAGGAGACATACTCTAAAACGCAACTTTAAGACATGGTGTGTGACTTGGGAAAAGACAAGGGCCCCTTAAAGGGGGCCTGGGGGTGAGAAGGCTTCCCAGGAGAAGTGATGGCTGGGCTGAGACTGAGATGGGGGCCAGGAGGAGGAATGCTGAAAAGCATCTCCAAGAAGGTTCAGGGGACAGAGCAGAACTTCTGAGGATTGTGGTGGGCAACTGGGATGGGCAGGGGGAAGGGTAGGCACTGAGGTGGAGGGGAGTGTGATTAGTGGTGAGCACTAACCTGAAAAGATGTGTCTGAGTCCTAACACCTGGCACTCATGAATGTGGCCTTATTTGGAAATAGGGTCTTTGCAGATACAGTCAGCCCTGAATATTCATTGGAAGAACTGATGCTGAAGCCAAAAGCTCCAATACTTTGGCCATGTGATGCGAAGAGCTGACTCATCAGAAAAGACACTGATGCTGGGAAAGATTGAAGGCAAAAGGAGAAGGGGACAACAGAGGACGAGATGGTTAGATAGCATCACTGACACAGTGGACATAGATTTGAGCAAACTCTGGGAGATAGTGAAGGACAGGGGAGCCTGGTGTGCTGCAGTCCATGGGTTGCAAAGAATCGGACACGACTTAGTGACCGAACAATCAGGTTAAGGTGAGATCCCACTGGATTGGGAGCAGGGAGTTCTAATCTAGTGACTTGTGTCCTCGAAGGCAAAGGAGAGGGAGGTTTAGGTCTGGAGACACAGAGACACAGGGAGAAGGGAATGTGCAATGGAGGCAGAGACTGGAGCCATGCAGCTACAGGCGGAGGACACCAGGGCTCGCCGGAGCCACCAGCGGCTGGAAGAGGTGAGGAAGAAATCTTTCCTAGAGTCTTCAGAGGGGGGCACAGCCCTCCTGACACCTGGATTTCAGACTCCTGCCTCCAGAAATGTGATAGAAAAAATTTCTGTTGTCTTAAGCCAGCTTGTTTGTTATAGCAGCCATGGAAAACTGACACAGATGGGTGGAATGTGTAAGGGGGTAGACCTGTTCCTCCAGTTTCCCCGAGGAGGAGAGCCATATGAACATCAGAAATGTGATATAGGGAGTTGATGACACCATCGCCCTCGGGGGTTTGGTGGAGCTGGGGGCAAACAGAGGCCCAACCTAGAGCGACGGCCACCCCTCAGCTTCATTTGACTGTGCCACGTAGTCTGGTTTTCCAGTAAAAGCTATAAATCAGATTTTTAAAAGCACATGGAAATCCTCACTTAAAAGTATTGGCAGCTAGTTAACAGAAATGTAAGAACACTGTGCAGGTGAAACTGAACTGGTGTGCAGCCCTGATTTGGACTGTGGTCTGACTATCTGAGACCTCATGACAGAAGTTTAAGTGATATCAGGACTTCCCTGGTGGTCCAGTGGTTAAGAATCCACCTTGCAATGCCAGGGGATGCGCATTCAACCCCTGGTCAGGGAACTAAGATTCCCACATGCCTAGGAGCAAGTCAGGCCACAAGCGGCAACTAAAGAGTCTGTGAGCAGCGATGAAAGATCCTGCAGGATGCAACGAAGATCCTGCGTGCTGCAACTAAGACCCGACACAGCCAAATAAATAAATAAATACAATTAAATTAAAAGGAGCTTAAAAAAAAGTAAGTGAAATCATCTATGTAAATTGCCAAACACAGCTCTGTTTGTTTGGGGAGTATATAAAAATGACCGATTTCCCGTTAATATGGAAAAAAACATATGCTGGAGAAGACCTGGGTGCGGTCTCCAGGGAGATCTAGAATGACTCTCATGGAGACAGTTAGGTCCTTACCCGCCCCGCCCCGACCCCTAAGCTTCCTGAGGCAGGGGTCACTGAACGTAGAGAGGACTCCAGGCCTTATTCTGAGGACAGTGAGGACCTCAGACTTTGATGTGTGCCTACAAGTCACGTGAGGATCTTGCTAAAATGCAGATTCTAATTCAGTGCCTCTGTGGCATGGGGGTCGGCGGGTGGGGGCTGAGGTTCTGCATTTCTGGCGAAATCCTGAGTAGGTGCTGTTGATGCTGCAAAGTTTTCAAGGTTGTGTGCACATCAGAGGGGAAATTCCTCAGCTCTGACATGCACTGAACGTAGCCTGTCTGCCCACTGTCTGGAGATGGATGGGGGGATAAGCAGGCAAGGTGGGAACTACTTTCACTCTCAGAAGCAGGGGCTAGGGAGTGTCATCGCTCAAGGTGGCAGAAAGGTTTGGAGAGGTTCCTCTTGCTGCCTTTGGCTCAGGAGATGGAGTGGGAAAAGAGTGAATTGGAAATAGCAAACAAAGGCATCTGGAGAGCCGGCTACCTTCCCCAGACCAGATTCCAAGTTCGTCCTGGTGGAATGCGGCTGTTTCTCTTTCTCACCCAGGCCTGTGGCATCTGACTGTTCTTCTCATGAAAACATTTCTCTTTGCATTCCTGGAAATATTGGATCCACCTTTAGGCAGTATAACTTGCATGGCCAGCACTTACTCAGCAGATAACCACCAGCCTCATTAACCTTGGTTCATTCTCAAGGCTTTTTTTTGGGGAGGGTAGAATTGGTGGTGGTTGTGGTGGTGGTGGAACATGAATTATTCTTTGATAATTTCTGAGTATGTCAGGAACACAGTCATTTATTTTGTTGAGTCAACACAACTGGTGTTCCAAGTCCTGTTTGTTGGTGGTGTTGATGTGTGCATGTAATCATGTGAGTTCACTCGTACATATTGTTGTTGTTCAGTCACTCAGCTGTGTCCAACTCTTTGTGACCCTGTGGACTGCAGCACATCAGACTTCCCTGTCTTTCACCATCTCCCGGAGTTTGCTCAAATTCATCTTCACTGAGTTGGTGATGCTCTCTAACCATCTCATCCTCTGCTGTCCTCTTCTCCTCCTGCCCTCAATCTTTCCCAGTATCAGAGTTGGCTTTTCACATCAGGTGGCCAAAGTATTGGAGCTTCAGCTTCAGCATCAGTCCTTCCAATGAATATTTAGGGTTGATTTCCTTTAGGATGGACTGGTCACGTGTTTGTGCTCATTTTAAAAGCTGAGTAGTGATCTCTTCTTGGAAGCATCTCTTACCCACGTAGTGTTGCCAGGAGATCTGAAAACTTTTGTTCTGTTAGCACCTTACTTCTCAAAATGGGGTCCTGTGTTCCACCTGTATTGAATCACCAGGAGAACTTCCTAAAAATACAGATTCCTGGGCCCCAGCAGGGAATGGCTGTATTAGAATCTCTGGTGCCAGAGCCCAGGAACCTGCATTTTATCAGCCCTCCCTAGTGACCCTGGTGCACAGAACCTAGAGAATCAGTGCTGTAGGTGACTCGCAGCATCCTTTCTGCATGTCTGTGGGGTTGTTGTCTTGCTTAGGCTTGTATTTTACATTACCAAGCATTCATGTTTCTCAAGGACCGCTGGGTTGACGTTTTTACATGAACACTGTGGCCCAGTGGAGTGACCTTTGCTGCTCACCTTCATGTCCTCCTGTTCCGTCATCAGCCCTGGTTACCAGCTGGGGTCTCTTGTCTCCCTTACTCCCTCGAGGCCCACAGTTTGTAGGTGGTAGGGTCAGGAATCCACCACAGGCAGCCCAGCTTTGAAGTCTGCTCTCTTGTCCACTATAGCATGTGGCTGTTACAGACACTCCTGTGAGCACAGAGCTTCTTCCTGCTCCCGTGACCACCTGCTTGCTCAGCCATTCAGGGGGTAGACCAGATGCACCAGACAGTTATCACGCCGGGAACATCCTAAAGCCAAACACAGGCAGCTTCTTTCCACAACCCAGCTTCCTTACCCTTCAGCAGACAAGGGGCCGAGACTCACTTGAGGTCGTCTGCCTCAGTTTCCCACTGTGCCTGAGTTCTTGTTGCCCACGACAGGGACCAGCTCATGACACCTCCTGTATTGGCTTCCCCACTGTCTCATATCCCCACTCCCCATTCAGTGCTTTTGAAGATCGTCTCCCCGATTAGCTACTTATGTTGTTGTTGTTTCATCGCCAAGTTGCGTCTGACTCTTCACGACCCCATGGGCTGCAGCACATCAGCTTTCTCTGTCCCTCACCATCTCCCAGAGTTTGCCCAAGTTCATGTCCAGTGAATTGGTGATGCCATCCAACTATCTCATCCTCTGCCACCCTCTTCTCCTTCTGCCCTCAATCTTTCCCATCATCAGGGTCTTTTCCAATGAGTCAGCTGTTCACCTCAGGTGGCCAAAGTATTGGACCTTCAGCTTCAGCATCAGTCCTTCCAAATAGTATTCAGGGTTTATCTCATGTAGGATTGACTGGTTTGACCTCCTTGCAGTCCAAGGGACTCTTAAGGGTCTTCTCTAGCACCACAGTTCAAAAGCATCAATTCTTTGGTGCTCTGCCAACCCCTTATCTCAAGGGGTTTGCTTCTGGGACATCATCTCATTTAATCTTCACATCAGCCCAGTAGGAATCATCATGCCCCACTTTATAGATGAAGTGGAGGCTTAGAGAATGAAAGCTACTTGAGCCAAGCCAGGACTGGGACCCAGGTCTGTTGGCTCCAATGCCCAAGCTCTCAGCCTGTACTTTGTGCAGTGGAGTTATTGGGTAAGTAGTGGTTGGTGCATGGTGTGTATTAGGTTGGGCGAGTTCTGGTCTTCTCTTGCCACTCCCCACTCCCCCCTCTCCCCCACTCCAGCTGAGAGGGTGTACACGTTTAAACTTACAATACAGGTAGAGAAGGGAAGAACCCTGACATCAGGCACCACACCCTGTGTTGAGCCAGTGTGCCAACCTGGAGCCTGGCTCACTTGTGTCCAAGCCTTTTGATAATGACTTGGGCTGAATGAAGAGCAACCTCCTGGCAAAACAGACCCTTTCTGGTGGAGCCCCGCCGCCTCCCCCCCCCCGCCCCCCCCCCCCCCCCAACTGCTCTTGACCTAAGTACTGCCTTCCTTCCTCCTCTCCTCTGCCACCCCTGTGAGCTGACCTCTGGGTACCAGCAAAATGCTTCTGTCAAAACCTACTTTTCCTGGTGGGAAGGCTTGCAGGGGTTTTGTGTTGATCGATTTTGAGTCTGTGATCTTGTTTGCGGCTGTCTGGGTGGTTCCCAAGGTCTGCCTTCATGTTATAATTTTGCACTTGAGCCCACAGGCTATTCTGCCAAGAGCAGAATTTCTATTTTTTTTAAAAAAGTAAATAATCAACCTCTCCAGAATGGTAATAAACTTTCAGAGTCTCCTGGGGTCCAGTCTCTCACTTACTCATTTGGTGAATTCAGCAAGTTCTCGGGCTCCACAGGTATGAGGCAGTGGGGCCACATACTCACCTGGCAAATATCTATGGAGTTTTAATATGCACAGGCCTTGTGTCATCACAGAGTTGAGACGTGCTGTTGTGGAAGAAAAATGGTGATTTGAGAGAGAATAACAGCGGGCCAGATTTTATCACTGTTACTGGGTTTGTCATATAGATTATTACAGAATTTATAAATTTCATAATTAAACCATTATACATCTTGTAATTATTACCTGTAATAATGATTACAGATGATTCTCCACACTTAGTCATTAAAGCACTCACACACAAATAAATGGGGTTGTACTGCATATATTATTCTTTAATTTGCTGCTTCTTTTAATTAAGAATATATCATCAACCTCTTTCTAAGACAATGTAGAAAGCCTGCCTCATTTAAAAAAAAGTCCTTATGACAGAGCCTTTCAAACATATGCAGAAGTATTTCTACTTTAGTCCCAAGTATTTCTTCTAGGGACACAGAACAGGTTGGAATGTTGTAGCTTCCTGGGGCTGCTGCCTCAAATCTCCACAGTTGAGGGGCTTAAGACAACAGAAATATATTCTCATGGTTCTGAAGTCCAGATGTATGGGATCAGGGTGTTGGCAGGGTCCTGCCCCCTCGGAAAGCTTTAGGGGAGAATTCTTTCTTGCCTCTTCTAGGTCCCGATGGCTCCTGGCATTCCCAGGCTTGTGGCTGCATCACCCCAATCCCTGCCTCCCTCTTCATATGACCTTCTTCCCTGAATACCTGTATGTCATTTTCTTATAGGGACACTGTCATTGGATTTACGCCGCCCCCCCCCAAAATCTTATCTCAATTCTTACCTTAATTATATATGCAAAGACATATTTCCATATAAGGTCATATTCTGAGGTTTGGGGTAAATTTGATTACATTGTAGGGGTGGGGGTGGGGGGGATACTCTTCAGCAGCCTACTACAGGGATTGTCCTGATATTTCCAAGTGCCCAGGCAAAAGGCTAGGACTTTTCTGAGGCTGAATGGGTGCTTCTGTGGCAGCCAGGCCACATAGCGGTTAGGACACATTCACCCCGAAGCAACCAAGAGACTAGCACGTGATGGGGAAGATCCACAGGAAGCCTGGAGGTTGGTGTTTCTAGGGATGGTTCAGAAGTTACATGATGTCTGGGCTTTGGGTTGGGGGTTCTGCAATTCTCTTGGCCTTGTCCTTATGGTTATAAGATGGCTGCTGTGGCTCAAGCAAAAAACCTTTTATAGAGTTCCATTCAAAGGTCTGGGAAGAGAGAGCAGAGAAGAAGGAGGAAGAGGAGGAGATGGAGGCGGAGGAGGAAAAGGGCTGGAGAGGGAGAAGGAAGAAGGCGAAGGAGATAAAGGAAGAGGAAGGAGAGGAGGAGGAGGAGGAAGGAGAAGATGAAATGAGATCAGTTTTCTTATGAAGGGGGAGACAGCTTTCACAGGAGACTTCCCTTTGTATCTCATTGGTCAAGACTGGGTCATGTGGCCGCCCCTGGGTCACGAGGCCGCTCCCTATAACGGAGGCTGGGAAAGCAAACATCTCTCTTGCTCAACCTCTGTCGATGAAGCTAAGAGGGAAAGAGTGGAGGAGGGGCCTCTACTCACGGACCAACAACCCCATACCACAGCTCTTCCAAGTAAATTTCCAGCTGACCCCTTCTGCTCTTCTGTTTCACTATATTCAGTTTCCCCGGAGCAGGAAAGCACTATCATCTTGTTATTTCTAAGGACCTATGGGCATCTGCTCACATCAGGGGTTGTTTCATTACAAGGCAGCCTCTGTTTGGAGGGCTCCTGTCCCAAGAGGGGATCTTTCTGGAGAAACCGTATTAAATCAGTAACTTTAGTTATTTTTTCCTCCACAATTAGGACAGTGCTGAAATGCATATCCTTGTCCATAAATATCTGTACACCAGCGATTGTATTTTGGTGGGTTGCATTTCCGGATGTGGGATTGCTGTGTTGAATACCCTGTACTGTCTTGATGGGAGCTTTCTCTAGGGCTAGATGCAGATCCCACTTGCTCATCTGACGGTAGCCCACAGATTTCAGGGAAAACCGAACAGGAATATGCATATCTCTCACTTCCCTCTCAAATCCATTATCTCGGCCCCGGCGTGCCTTCCCTGTTTTGGCAGCAAGGTTCTCTGATGACTCTGAAGCTGTTGTGTACATTATTCATCCATCTTTTTATATCACCTACTGTGGCACCAGCTGGGGACAGCAAATACTCAGACATGGCACCAATAAAAAAGAATGTGTAATTAGTCTTTAAAAATTCCTTCTTGTCTGCCAAGAGCAGCACGTGAGGGTGGAAAGTGAGCAGCTGGCTGGTCCTGCTAGTTTTGAGGCGACTTTACTCCAAAATGAATGAGACCATCATATCCAAGCCATTTGCTGGGTGTGGGGTCCAGGAGTCATCTGGCAGGGTTTGGACTCATCCAGGAAGATCTTGGCTTTTTCATTGTCAAGGCCAAGGTTGAAGTGAAGAAAGTGAAAGTGTTAGTCTCTCAGTCGTGTCTGACTCCTTGTGACCCCATGGACTATAGTCTGCCTGCTTTCTCTGTCCATGGAATTCTCCACGTAGGAATACTGGAATGGGTTGCCATTCCCTTCTCCAGAGGAATCTTCCTGACCCAGGGATCAAGCCCTTGTCTCCTGCATTGCAGGCAGATTCTTTACCATCTGAGCCACCAGGGAAGTCCAGGCCAAGGCTGACCTCAGGTTATTTCAAGGGTCTAGTTTAATTCTGTCCAAACCTTTGTCCATCCACATGGGATATGTTCATGTCATACCTAGGAAACCCCAAATTACTAGATTTATTTGCTTTAGAAGGGAAACATACATGGGTCCAGGAGATGATGGGGTGAGTGGATGAATCACTGGATGGAGGCCAAGCGGTGCCAAGCATCAGCGGTGCCTCAGTTTCCCCATTTGGCAGAGTGGTTAGTAATAACAATATCTGTCTCATAGGGTTGCCTAGAGGAATAAATGACTTAACACAAGTAATGTATTTTGAAGTGTGTCCGGCTGGTAGCAAGTGCTGAGTCAATGTTCTCCTGTCTATTTCTGAACTCCAGTCTGGACCCGGCTCATGGTCTTTGAGCTTGGGCGTGCCTGCAGCTGCCTCCGCTCAGTTGTCCAAGAGGTCAGGCTGATGCCGTGGTCCAGGCGCAAAGGTGAGGGGAGAGAAAACCCCCAGGGACTGATAACACTAGGCCAACCTTTGTTCTCTAGTCAGCTCTCCACCACCCTGATTTTGAGCATGATAAAAGTAAGGCTCAAAGAGATCTGAGGGTATGGGGGTCACATAATAATTGTAGTGTATTTTAATATTAATATTCAAATTAGAATTCGAGTGTACTTGGATAATCAAAAACTTTTGAGTCCAACTCGACTCCTCTTTCTCTGCTAGGCCTTTACAAGGCTGAATAGCTTTGAAATGACCATACATTTGCATAATAACTTCCATAAAGCTAATCATTTTAGGTCTGGAAGCATTTTTGCCTGGGACTATTACAGTCTTCCACTGGTCCTGTGTGTGTGTGTGTGCACACTCAGTCACTCACTCAGTCATGTCCCTTTGTGACCCCATGGACTTTAACCCGCCAGGCTTCTCTGTCCATGGAATTTTCCAGGCAGGAGTACTGGAGTGGGTTGCCATTTCCTACTCCAAGGCATCTTCCTTGACTCAGGGATAGAAATTTTGTCTCTTGCGTCTCCTGCATTGGCTGGCATATTCTTTACCGCTGCGCCACCTGGGAAGCCTCCTAGCTGATGTATAAAATCAGGGCAATTGAGGACTTTTTCAGGTTGAACAAGGGGTGTTGCAGAGTCTAGCTATGGCCCACATGGAGGAACAGACTCCAGGAAAAGCGTCTTTGGCCTTGTTCCTTCTGCCATTTTGGGATGTGCTGGGGGAGGGAGAAGAGCCCTGAGGAGACTGGAGAAGGTCTGTAGTGCAGGCTTATTTATTATTTGGGAGAAATATCCCAAGTCAGTCCTGAAGGGGGCCACTGAGCAACTCCCTTTGTGAGCTGGTGAATGCCATGTAGTCAGTGAAATCCGGTCAGATTTTCCTCCTAGTTTTGTCTGTTTCTCAGTCAGGAGCCCTGCCCACTGAGTAGTGATCACTCGTTTCCATGCTTCTTGAGCTTATTATACACCTAAAAACAATCCAAACCTTGAAAATCTGCATGTCATGGTAATAGAGGGAGGCTTTTAAATTTTTTTTCTTCTTTTAAAATTTATGGGATTGAAACATGTATAATATCATATAAGAAACAAATCACCAGTCCAGGTTTGATGCATGATACAGGGTGCTCAGGGCTGGTGCACTGGGATGACCCAGAGCGATGGTACAGGGAGGGAGGTGGGAGGGGGCTTCAGGATGGGGAACACGTGTACACCCACGGCAGATTCATGTTGATGTATGGCAAAACCAATACAATATTGTAAAGTAGTTAGCCTCCAATTAAAATAAATAAACTTAAATTAAAGAAAAATTTATTTCTTTGTTTGGCTGCACCAAGTCTTAGCTGTGGCCCGTGGGATCTAATTTCCTGACTAGGGATTGAACCGGGGTCCCCTGCGCAGAGAGTGTGGAGTCTTAGCCACTGGATCACCAGGGAACTCCCTAGGGAAGTTTATTTTAATGGAAATTTTATTGTTTTCCCTAGCCAAAACATTCAAGTGGTACAAAACTCAAAAAGGTGTTAATACAAAGGGCTGAATGTGTGTGTCCCATCCCGCACCACCACCTCTCAGATTCATATGTTGAAACCCTACCCTGTCATGTGATGGTATTAGGAGGTGGGGCCTTTGAGAGGTGATTAGGTCATAAGGGTGGACCTCTCATGAATGGAACTAGTGCTCTTACGAAGCAGACCCCAGAGAGCCCCCTCACCCCTTTCTGCCATGTGAGGATACGGCCAGAAGACGCCTGTCTCTGAGCCAGTAGACACCAAATCTGCTGGCACCTTGCCCATGGACTTCCTAGCCTCCAGAACTGCGAGAAAGAAATTTCTATTGTTTGTAAGGCATCCAGCCTATGGGTCCTGTTATGGCATTCTGAACGGACTTAGGGGGACACATGGAAAAGGCCCACTTCCATCCCTTTTATTCTGCCTCCAGTTCTCCCCACAGGCAATCAGTTTCTTGTCTCCTTCCAGAAAGTATATTTATAACTATATCTATACCTCTACATACCATCTCCTATAAATGAAGCTATAAACCTGTTTTGCATCTATTTTTTCCATGATGTGTTGGTTTCCTCCTGCTGCTATAACAAATCACCACAAACTTAGTACTTAAAACAGCACCAACTATTTTTTGTATACTCTGGAGGCCCCAAATCCTCATGGGTCTCCCTGGGTTAAAACCAAGTTGCTGCCTTGCCTTGTGCATCTTCTAGAGGTTCCTGTGTTCCTTGTCTCGGGGCCCCTTCAAACTCAGCAGTGTAACATCCTCAGATCCCTCTCTGGCTCTGACCCTTCTTTTTCCCTATTATAAGATCTCTTGTGATGCACTGGACTCACCTGGATAATCCAAAATAATCTCCTGATCACAAAATCCTTAACTTAATCCTACGTGTAAAATCCCTTTTACCATGTGAAGGGACATATTTTCAGGTTCCAGGAATAAAACTTAGACATTTTTTGGGGGGCGCATTATCCTGCCCATCACATTTTATCTTGGAGTTTGTCTCATGTTAGGACCTAGAAAGTTCATTACCTTTTATCTGCTGCACAGATCTATTCCATTGTTTGATGGGCTATACTGTAACTAACCCCCTCTTTTTTTTTTTGAATATTTATTTATTTGGTTGCTGCAGGTCTTAGTTGCGGTATGAGAGATCTTTTAGTTTTGGCGTTCGAATTCTTAGTTGCAGCATTCAGAACCTAGTCCCCTGACCAGGGATCGAACCTGGGCCTTCTGCATTGAGAGCATGGAGTTTTAGCCACTGGACTACCAGGGAAGTCCCTAACCAATCCTCTCCTGAAGAACACTTGTTTCCAGCATCTTGCTCTTAGAACCAGTGCTACAAGGAATGACACTTTATTTGGCATTTTTGCTAGTATATCTGGTGAATTTCAAGAGGTGGAATTGCTGTGTCAAAGGGAATGTAATTTTATTAGATATTGCCAAATTGCTCTAAAGCGGTTAAAAATTTATTCCAGAAAATTTCAAATATATAAAAAGTAGAGTAGTTTAATGCCTGCTCTGTAACCATGAAGCCATTCAACAATTCCTAGTTTGTGGCCAACCTTGTTTTATCTACATCCTCCCACTCCTGCCCCCATAGCCTCTGTAATATAGAAGTAAAACCCAGACATCATATATGTCAAAGGAGAGATTTTAAAGTTTTAAACATGGTAGCACTTTTTCTTTTTTTTGAAGATTAAAACAAATAACTCACTGTTTTAATAAAGATGGATACATACACATATTATATATAGCTATGTAGATAAGGCAGTAGGAGGGTGTGTCAGAATTGGTTACTTCTAAATAAAAACTATCGTTTTTATTTTATTTTTTTTCTCATTGTATTTTTTTTTTTTAATTTTTAAAGTTTTGCCAAATATCAAAATGAATCCGCCACAGGTATACATGTGTTCCCCATCCCGAACCCTCCTCCCTCCTCCCTCCCCATACCATCCCTCTGGGCCGTAATTTACTTTTTAATTGAAGGATAATTATAATATCGTGTTGGCTTCTGCCATACATCAATATAAATAAGCCGTAGGTGTACATATGTCCCAGAGAAAATGGCAACCCACTCCAGTACTCTTGCCTGGAAAATCCCATGGACGGAGGAGCCTGGAAGGCTGCAGTCCATGGGGTCGCTGAGAATCGGACACGACTGAGTGACTTCACTTTCACTTTTCACTTTCATGCATTGGAGAAGGAAATGGCAACCCACTCCAGTGTTCTTGCCTGGAGAATCCCAGGGACGGGGGAGCCTGGTGGGCTGCCGTCTGTGCGGTCGCACAGAGTTGGACACGACTGAAGTGACTTAGCAGCAGTAGCAGTACATATGTCCCCTCCCTCTGGAACCTCCCTCCCACCTCCCACCCCATCACACCCCTCTAGGTTTTCACATAGCCCCGGTTTGAGTTCCTTGGTTCACACAGCAAATTCCCACTGGCTCTTTCTTTTACATATGTTAATGTATGTATTTCCATGCTACTCTCTCTGTTAGTCCCATCTTCTCCTTGGTACACACCTCCCCTGCTCCCAACCCCATGACAATAAGTCTGTTCTATGTCTGCACTTCCACTGCTGCCCTGCAAATAGGTTCATCAGTATCATATTCCTAGATTCCACATATATGCATTAATTTATGGTATTTGTTTTTCTCTTCCTGACTTACCTCACTCTGTATAGTAAAACATGGGAACATCTGTTAATGAGATTCCTGTGTGGGACGCAACAGAGAGGAGAATCCTTCTTAGATGTTACATTTGGAACACCTGTGATCCTAGGACAGTTCCCCACCCTCCGCCCCGACCCGGGCAAGCCTGGGCTTCTACTGTTGTTGCTGCTTGTTGTGGAGATGGTGGCCCATCCCATCCCACCCCTAGAGGTGGTTCCTTTTCACCCAGAGGGTGATCTAAGAAGTCAGCGTTGCACTGCAGATTTGCAGAGATGATGTTCTGGAAGGTTGAGTGGCTGAAACGAGCTGACTCAGCCCGCTGCTGTAGAACTCTGACACTGAGCGGCTCCAGAACAATAAAAAAGTACTTTTGACCTGCTGTGTCCACATGTTATCAGCAAGAGAGCGCCCTCCCTGTCACACACCAGAACTTTGGTATCTCACCTTATCAAATTTTCGCACCATTTTTTCTGAGAGTAATAAGCCCATGCAGGAAAAAACCCCAGACAATAAGGAAATAATACCCCCATTAACAACATAACTTTGCAATATTTGGTTCAGACCTTTTCTGGTTTCTTAAGAAACAACATCACAGATACAGTCAAGCCATCTCACCTGATCCCATATCCCTCCTTCCCGGAGGGCAGCACCTTCTGAAGCTCCTTCCTGCACATGATTCCACGAGCACGTGCTTGCCCCACAGACTAACCTGTGTGGTGGCTTCTAGCCAGGACACTACCCCAGGAGCAAGTTTGTGTGTGGCCCCTTGGTATATGACAGGACAACTGACCTGAGAGCTAAAGAGAAAGAAATATACAATTGGTGTCATCATTTTCTTTTACACATGTGTGTACATTATTTTGGGCTTCCCAGATGGCTCAGTGGGTAAAGAATGATGCAGGAGACGCTGATCCCATTCCTGGGTTGGGAGAATCCCCTGGAGGAGGGCATGGCAACCCATTCCAGTAGAATTGCCCGGAGAATCCCATGGACAGAGGAACCTGGAGCGCTACAGTCCGTAGGGTCGCAAAGAGTTGGATGTGACCCAAGCGACTGAGCACGCATGAACGCACGTACATTATTTTAACTCTTGTCTCTTTTCTATCTCTCAGTTGCAACTTGCTGCCAAAAGTTAAAATGAGTGTTGAGATAACTCAGTGACTGACTTTTAGTTTCTGTCTGGATGCTCAGCATAGCAAAAGAGCTGCCAAGGGGATTATTTGTGTCTGTCACTGCACAAGTTTGCAAGTATGTGCATGCTTACCGTCCCCCGCCCCTGCTGTCCTGCCCACCAGCGACACAGAGTTGTTCCTTCCATGGTTGTATTGCTGCACAATTCAGCTCAGTGTTTAGTTCTCTGGAAGAAATAAGAATGTTCTTATCAATTCCCAGTTGCTGTAAAAGTAGGTAGGGTTGAAATAAAACAACCACTGCCTCCTAGAATGACATGATGAAAGTGAAAGCCAAGTAGCTGAATGAGTCCATGTGAAAAAAGACATAAATATATAGTTTTGTTGTCTTTCAGTTATAAATATTTAGTAATTTCTATTGTGATTTCTTCTTTAACTCACAGGTTATTCAGAAGGGTATTTTTAATTTTCCAAATGTATGCTTGTGTTTTAACTGTCTTTTTACTGTCAGTTTCTAATTTTGCTGCATTATAGTCAGAAAATGTCATCTGTATAATGCCAATTATGGGGGTTTGGTTGTGGTTTCTCTTATGGCTTTATATGTGCTTAATATTTTGCATATGTGCCATGCATGCTTAAAAGGAATATGGATGGTCTGTTTTATAGGATGATCTGTTTAATTTTTAAAGATGTAGTCAAGATTAGCAGTGTAATTGAAGTCTGACTTCTTTCTCTGTCGTTAGATCTCTCAGAACCTTGTATGTTAGTCAAGATAACACTAGACAGTGCTGTTGTGACAAAGAAATCCTGGAAAGTCAGAGGTTTCCCACAGTAACCATTTAATATCACCCATATAACAGTCCAGTGCAAGGCAGGGGCTCTTTTGGTAGGCCTTCTCCAACAGCATTTCAGAGATCTTGGAGGTTTCCAGCCTGTAAATCTGCCATCTCTTGTAGCCATGTGGATGGGAAACAGAGGAAGCATGGAGAACCCACAGTTCAGTTCAGTTTAGTTGCTCAGTCGTGTCCGACTCTTTGCAACCCCCATGAATTGCAGCACGCCAGGCCTCCCTGTCCATCACCAACTCCCAGAGTTCACTCAGACTCACGTGCATCGAGTCAGTGATGCCATCCAGTCATCTCATCCTCTGTCGTCCCCTTCTCCTCCTGCCCCCAATCCCTCCCAGCATCAGAGTCTTTTCCAATGAGTCAACTCTTCGCATGAGGTGGCCAAAGTACTGGAGTTTCAGCTTTAGCATCATTCCTTCCAAAGAAATCCCAGGGCTGATCTCCTTCACAATGGACTGGTTGGATGTCCTTGCAGTCCAAGGGACTCTCAAGAGTCTTCTCCAACACCACGGTTCAAAAGCATTGATTCTTCGGGGCTCAGCTTTCTTCACAGTCCAACTCTCACATCCATACCCTTGCTTTTAATTACCTTGACTCAAAAGCAGCATGTGATTTCTTACATTCCTGTTGGTGGAAATGCAGTCACGTGGTAATCACAAGGGAGGCTGGGAAATGTAGTCTTCCTGCATGTTCAGGATGTGATCATGGAATGGTAGTTCTTTGAAGGAGGCTTGAAGACCCTCCTACTCCTCCATTTCACAGACAAGAACAACTGAGTTCTAGAAGGGAAGTTATTGGTTCCACTGTTTAGTGGCAGGATTGAGATCAAAACTGCAATCATTTCACCTTTCTGCCATCATGTTCTTCCCCATCTCCACTCTACTGATTTCTTAAATTTCTCTCTGCAAGCCTCCGAGTGCTGAGTAGTAAAAGACAGTGATTAATCTGCACTTTTCAAGAAAGTCCGTTCCTAGTTGGCATCAGGAACAAGAAATCTCAGTGGATGAAAAATACCAAGTAGTAGCACTTATGTGAATGGCTCCCAAATTAGTCCCTTTACTGTTTTTTTTCCCCCCATGAAGTGCAGTTGCAAGAAACACACTTAACCTGAGATGAAGTACATATTAGAGCAAGGTTCTCTCCATAGCATTATCTATTACTCTAATGAGCATGAAAAAGGAGAGAGAGGACGCTCTCTCTTGAGCTATTATTACCTCCACTATAGAGTTGACATACACAAGCTCATTATTGCGTTATGTTTTATTCAACAAAATAACTTTAATGTTGTAGCTTAAATTGAATTCGCTAAAACATCTTCATCTCCAGCATAATGTGCCTCAAGTGTCTTCTTGGTGCCTGCATTTTCTCTAGAATTATAGTGCTGAAGCTATGGAGATGGTGAAATTGTATGCAATCTGCAAAACAATGTGGCTATAACATGGTAATTGGCCTTCCACATAATTAAAGGAACATTTCCTCATCAGAGCTGTACCATCAGAGACCCAAAGGCTATCGTTGTACAAATCATCCACTTAGGAAAACCTTTATTCCCAGTAGCCTATAAAAATCTGGTTATGCAAACAGATTTGCTTATTCACTAACATTAATGGCTCCTCACAGTTAAAAAATAATCAAGGTTATTGACCTATACTCTGCCTCCCCAGTGACCAAGCGTCATTTTTATTTTGACGTTTGGGAGCTTTTTGACTGTGAAAATTATACACAGCTTGCATCAAGACAGAGGGAAAGAATCTCAAAAAACCAACACGTGTATTCCCAGCCTGTTAATCAATGGAAAATCACTTCAACTGGATTAGGGTCTTGTACCTGGCAGAAAGGCTCTTACAGACAATGGGATTGGATTCTTACACTTGATGTGACACCCTCTTGAGTCACATCGGATTTTTGTTTGATAGATACTTGCCAGAAAATTGCTTCAGGGTCTGTGCAATAAGTTGAACTCCTGTTTTTTAGATTTAATTTAAAAAAAAAGGCAGGATTAAATGTTTTGAGTTATTTTGAATATGATATTTAAATATGGTCCTGAATAACTCATACCGAGGAAACGAACAATCAGTGGGTGTTTTGGGGAAGGTATCTGAAGGTTGGTTGGTTTTAATCACAGGTCCCTTCACCTGTCCCCTGGGTTCTATTCTTATTCCTCTGAACCTTATTGTGGGGGATCATCTACTCCCAGGGTCCTTCTGTTGCAGGAAGAGGGACCCCTTCCAGGGCTAGAGAGTGGACTCTTGTCTAACACTTGGTAATGAATTGTCTGAGGATAAACATACATTGACAAAAAAAATGACCTTATTGGGAAGGGGTGCCTGGGGGAGGGCAGCAGGGTAAGGGAAACCGGGAGAACTGCTCTGCCACGTGGCTCACAGCCTCAGGTTGTTTTGTTTGTTTGTTTGTTTTATTGTAATGGGGCTAGTTTCTGGTTTGCCTCTGGCCAGTTATCTTGCTAGTCACACCTTTGGTCTGACTCAGGGTCCTTTCTGGTGGTGAGAGCATCTCTCAGCCAAGACGGATTCCAGGGAGAAGGATTCTGGGAAGTTGGTAGAACACGTGGCCTGGTGTCTCCCCCCACTCCTGAATTCTCCACGGTAGTTTTCGCAGCAGCACAGTGTTCCCTATCAGGACCTCTCGTGAGACAGCTCACATAAGTGGTCATCATCGTGCCTGGCCAAGGTGGGTGGTTTCAGTCAACAGTTCCCTAACACTTCAGTCTTTATTTACCTTCTGGAACTTTCTGCATGACCCCACTGTGTATCAAATAGCACTTGAGTCACCTCCACTTGAATGTCCCTCTTGCACTGACCTCAGCTTACCCTTCCTTTCCTGACCTCCTTTTTATGCTTGGGTTCATCAGGGCCAACTCACCCCACCAACCATCGCGCTTCCAAAAAGCTTAGACACCATCCTGCATTCTTCCTTCAACCCCACCTCTGTCAAGTTAATCCACCTTCTCCCCTCCATCCACCTTGCTACAACCTTGGTTTGGCCAACTATCTCATCTCACTTGGATTATTGCAGCCTCCCCCCCTGATAACCTGCCTTCCTTCCCACCCTCTAGCCAGATTTCTCTTCTTAAAAACTTTTAATTATGTGTTTATTTTTATTTTTGGCTGTGCCGGGTCTTCAGTGCTGTGCACAGGCTTTTTCTAGTTGTGACGAGCAGGGCTGCTCTCTAGCTGCGGTGTATGGGCTTTTCACTGTGGTGGCTTCTCTTGTTGAAGAGCATGGGCGCTGTGGTTCATGGGCTTCAGTAGTTGCTGGGTGAGGGCTTAGTTGCCCCATAGCCTGTGGAATCTTCCCAGACCCGGGAAGACTGTCTATATTGGCAGGCAGACTCTCAACCACTGGACTACCAGGGGAGTCTTAGATTTCTCCTCTTAGATTTTTGCTTTTTTTTCTTTTGGCCGCACCCCAGCATGTGGGATCTTACTTGCCTGACCAGGGATTGAATCTGGGCCCCCTGCAGTGGAAGCACAGAGTCTTAACCACTGGACTGCCAGGGGCACCCCCAGATTCCTCTTTTTATAGTACAAAGAGGATTTTACTCCTCTGCTTAAGGGCACTTTCTGGCTCCCTTTTTCCCACACGATGAACATGGCTGATAAGAACCTTTTTGGTTTGGGTCCAGCTTACTTCTACATTCCTCACCCCTTATTCCAACAATTATATGAACTTCTTTCAGCTCCTCAAACAATTTTTCACCTCTCAGTCTTTGGATATGCTGGTTCTCCGCTTGGAAGAATCTTCCACCATTTGCCTCATCACCTAGATAACTCGTATATCACATTCTAGTCTTTAACTTAAGGGTTGTCTGATGGGGGAAGTATTTCAGAAAACCACCTGATACTCAGTTAGGGGCCCCTTTCCACTGCCTGTGCAGATCCTTACCCTAGCACTTTCCAACACCAAAGCAGATTACAAACAAGTAATCTTTGTAAGTAATTTTTCCCAACCTCTGGTTTGGCCCAGAGCTTGGGAAAAAAAATTTCAAAGCATACTGAGATTCCAAGATGCCTAATGGAATTCCCCTGAAACCTCCTGCTTTCTCACCTGAGTTCAGCATCACCTGGGGGCTGGCAGGGCAGGGCTGGTGACCATTTAGGGAGCAGCGATGCTTTGAAAAGTCAGCTGGAGAACAGACAGATGGTACCTCAGAGTGCAAATTAACTCTTGAGAGAGAAATGCACCCCCTGGAGAAAATGTGTCCAGCCTCATGGCTATAGCAGAATAAAAATATTTTCTTGTGGTTTCTTGTTGGTATGAACACCTGGAGAGTTTTCCTTTCTGAGCAGAGAGGAAGCATGCTCTTGGCAGCATATGCCAATCTGTGGCAAAAGTCCATTCCTGTTGCATTGATTCAAAGTGCTCACAGGAGAGGTTTGGGGGGAGTGGTGACAGCGTGAGTCATGGCTCCACCAGCTGCCAGTGGAGCTGGCCATCAGCGCAGCTGTGCGAGGGTGTTTTGGAAAGTGACTTGACCTACCAGGAGCGACGGATCTTGCAGCCTGATTGGGGCTGTGTTTTGTTGTTCAGCTGCTCAGTTGCACCAAGCTTCTCTGTTTTTCACTGTCTACCAGAGTTTGCTCAAACTCATGTCCATTGAGTTGTTGATGCCATCCAACCATATCATCCTCTGTCATCCCGTTCTCCTGTCTTCAGTCTTTCCCAGCATTAGGGTCTTTTCCAATGAGCCGGCTCTTCGTATCAGGTGGCAAAAGTATTAGAGCTTCAGCATCAGTCCTTCCAGTGAATATTCAGGGTTGATTTCCTTTAGGACTGACTGGTTTGGTCTCCTTGCTGTCCAAGGGACTCTCAAGAGTCTTGTCCAGCATCACAGTTCGAAAGCATCAGTTGTAGAGCTTGTTCCGATGCATAACCAAACTTACCTCCCTACACCCTCTGCTGAGCTCCACTTGCTCCTTTACCCAGGTCTCTATCTGTAAGGGCTTTTAGCAACAGTTACCCTTCTCCAGTCTCCCCTTGTGGCTACCTCTCAGCAGGGGGCAGGAGGAAATCCTTGATGAATCACAGTTACAGGACGGGTTGGAGGACTCACGCTAGACCCTGAGGTGTTTGCATTTTTTAATTGGTTACTAGTTATCTCAAATGAGTTTCTAATGAGTAGAGCTTCAGGCATTGTAGGGAAATGAAGTGAAAATATGTAAATATCTTGGGGAAGTTTTCCTTCTCTAAGCCTGCTTCATGAGTGACTTCTACTGTCTCTGGTTTCCTTTCTTTGAGTCCAGTGGTTTTCTAAAACTCTTAGTTGGGGAGTTTGTGGATGATTGGTTGAAGCAGTTATTTTAAGTCCGGTTTGTAAGTTACTGGCTTGCCTGGCGGTCAGCAGTCTGTGGGGTCTCAAAGAATCAGGTACAACTGAATGACTAACACTTTCACTTTGTAAGTTAGGACAGCCTGGTGAAGTCATGAAATACCCTGTTGGCTGTGGCGGATTGTAATATCAATGCTATCTCCCATCATAAGGATTCTTCTAGAAACCTGTTATACCCCCATGGGGAGGTGGAGTACCTTTGAATCTGTTTCCATAAATAGGACACAGCGGCAGTAGCTCTCTCTGTGACTTTGGAGCCCAAGTTCTCTGCAAATTCACGATTGGAACCCAGCCACTAAGCAGCCCACCGCAAGGCCCACGTGGAAGAGCTGAGGCCTCTGGCTCACAGCCCCATCTGGGCTCTCAGCTGACACTGGCATCAACTCTCCAGCCACAGAATGAGCCGTCTTGAGAATGGCCCCTCCACTCCCACTGAAGTCATCCCAGCTGACACTGTGAAGAGTAGAAATAAGCCTTTTTTGTGGAGCTCTGAACAAATTATGTAGTTTTTTAAGCCTGAGCCCTGAAGAATTGATGCTTTCGAATTGTGGTGCTGGAGAAGACTCTTGAGAGTCCCTTGGACTGCAAGGAGATCCAACTAGTCCATCCTAAAGGAAATCAGTCCTGAATATTCATTGGAAAGACTGATGCTGAAGCTAAAACACCAATACTTTGGCCACCTGATGCAAAGAGCCGACTCATTGGAAAAGACCCTGATGCTGGGGAAGATTGAAACCGAAAGGAGAAGAGGGTGGCAGAGGATGAGATGGTTGGATGGGATCACCAACTCGTGATGATGCCATGAGTTTGAGCAAACTCTAGGATATAGTGAAGGACAGGGAAGCCTGGTGTGCTGCAATCCGTAGGGTCACAGAGTCGGACACGACTTAATGACTGAACGACGACGACAAGGCTGTACACAATGACAGACAGGATGCTCATGGGGATGTTGGCCGCAGACTGACAAATGTCCACGCTCACATCTTTCTTGGAACGCTTTTCATCGAGGAGAGGGTGGCTGTGTTCCCTGGTCACCCTGGCTTCCCTGAGAGAAGTAGTGACTCCAGAATTCATTTGGGATGCATTTCTGCCTTTCTCCTACCTTCTCCTGATGAGTGGCACCGTCAGGGTCTGAGAACTTGTCTGACCAGGAAGTGAGCACCAGCCTTGTTGCAAGGCAGCAGTGTTCTCACATGACATCACTGCTTTGGACTCCTTCCTAATTCACTTGTGGCTTTTATAGCCTTGGCTTCCTGACATGAGTGTACAGCATTTGTCATTTTACAGGACTCAGTGCAGTGTCAGGCCTGGTCTCCCTCATTTCTTCTCTGCTCTTTACTTTCATTTCGTTGGAAATAATCCAAAGCGTTCTCTCCTTTGTGCCCAGTGCACAGACCTTGGCTCTGAACTTAAGGTGGAAAATTGTGACCCTTTGTCAATACATAGGTGGATTTGACCACGAGGTGTTCTGGGCCTCCGTGGGGTGGGTTGATGGGGAAGGGCAGGGAGATTGAGCAGAGTGGGGCTAGGGGAACTGAGTTAACTTTAACGAGTGGGCTGTGAACCCCATCATTCTCATCACTATGTAAAGAGAGGGTGGGGAATGTAGGCAGGCTTTGGTGGGGGTTGATGCGATCCAAAGTGGTCCAGCCATGGTCACAGAGCCAGCAACTGCAGTTGTGAATCAGTGCCGATCCTTGATCCAATTTTGGTGGCCTGAGAATTGGAGCAAAGGTGCTGTCCAGGGCCTGAAGGTGTGGGTGTCAGCGATAGAGTCCAGTGTCTTGGAGGAGAACTGGGAGGGTTGGGCAGAAGGGTACCCTGGCATCTTAGCTTTGGAGTCAGAAAGAATTCATTTGGAATCCTGACTGTGCCATTGACTTGGTGAAATGGACTTAATTTCTTTGAATTGTAAGACTATGAATTCTCCTCACCTGTAAAATGGAGATAAAAGTGGAATCTTTACCTCATAGGCCTATTGCAAGAAATAACTGATATGATGCCTGCTAAACTCTTACCATGGTTCCTGGTGCCTAGAAAGTGCTCAAAACATGTTAATTATTGTTAGTAGAGACTGAGAAGGCTGTCACCTGCTGGGCATGAAGGTGGATGCTCTTGGCTTATCTCAGGACCACTTCAGTTAACTCTCCATCTGCAAGGTGGCTTCCAGGAACCACTGCTGATGATCTGAGCTCATTTGTCCAAACTGCATTGACATCTTTAGTGCCCATTCTGAGGCTGCAGGCTTCCTATAAAATGGCTACAACCACTATCTCATCTCCATGGACAGTCCCCCCAAAGCCCCCCCATTTCTCTTTGATACTCCACCCCCTGGGATCCTCAGATCCCTTCCTTCTTTTTTTTTTTATAGTTTTATTTTATTTTTTTAAATTTTATTTTATTTTTAAACTTTACATAATTGTATTAGTTTTGCCAAATATCAAAATGAATCTGCCTAGACTCTTTGGAGACCCAATTTGTTTCCCTGCCTCCCACAGTTCTGCTTCTCTTTAGGTAGCCCATTGGCTAAGGGTGCCCACAAAGTGCCAAGTTCCTGTTCTTGAAAGTCTAACCCCAGGCAATCCAAGAGGAGTGGTCAGGTCCCCCTCACTGTTGGTTTATAGAAACTAGTGAAATCTTTTCCAGTTCCTGCAACTAGGAGGATGGAGGAGCAGGAACCAACGGCTTTTGCTCTTTTTAAAAAATATTTTTAATGCATTTATTTGTGCATCTTAGTTGTGGCACACGGGATCTTCGATGTTCACTGCGGTATGTGGGCTCTTTAGTTGCAGCGTGTGGGATCTGGTTTCCTGAGCAGGGATTGGACCTGGGCCCCCTGCATTGGGAGCGTGGATTCTTAGCCACTGGACCACCAGGGAAGTCCCAGCCTTTGCTCTTGGCTGCTGAGGTTCTTGGTCTTTTGGATTCTGTCACCTATGTTGGGGATTGAGGTTAAAGTATATAAACATCGATTGCAGTAAAGGCCAGAGGGGTGGGTGTCTTGTCTTTATCTCCTCATGGGGTATTTTTTCCAGGCTTAAGCATTTGACTCACTGAAGCAGAAAAGGGAACATGTTGGCTGAAATAACCAGACCATGGAGCAGCTCTCTCTTGTCCATTTTCTTTCCATCTCTCACTTCTGTGTCTTAGTTTCTTTCCTCCTACCATAGATGGAGTTTTTGTGTATGATGGGGATCTTGGCAGATGTGTCTTGGCTATTCGTTCTGATGGCTTTGTCACCAAGAAGAAAATTGGCTTCTTCTTTCCAGCTCCAGTATGAAAACTCCCAGGAAAGGGTTGTGATGGACTCTCCTGGGCTGCTTGTCCACCTGTAGACCAGGGGTTTGAGATGCTATGGTTGGCCCAACTTGAGTCCAGGGGCAGGGGTGGATGCACCTGGTACCAGAAGGCTGATGGTGGTTGTGGGGGAGCACAGGCAAGACCACCAGAGGAAATCACTTGTGAAATCAGTGTGTGACTTGACTCTACTTCAATGCGTGGTTCTGGCAAAGCTATTTCCACTGCACTGTTTGCAATTCCCCTTTGGAATAAGGTAGGGCACCCATACACTTATCAAAAAATATACATATATATATAGATGATTTAGTTATAGCAGAAAAGAGTGTGAAGTAAAAAACAAAGAAACCCAACAAAGAGTTACCAGTAACCAGGAAATGACAAATAAATCAGGTCTGCCTTATTGTTCTTGATTATTTTTAGCTTAGAAGGCGTGGGTGAGTATGAGGTGTGGGTGAGTTCTTAGGCTCTCAGCCCGGAGACAGTTTGAAAAATGGAAACCCAGTACTTCAAATCGCCATGGGAGCATCTTTACAAACCTTGACTATGCAGAGAATATGGGCTTCATGTCCATATGAGGGTGATTCCAAGGCTTGGGCAGCTCTGCAGAACACCCGAGGCAGCTTCTATGGGAAGCCTAGAGTTACGAATACAGCCTGAAAATGACATCTGAAGTCCCTGAGTAGAAATATTTTGGAAATATGTTTATTTTATTGTATGTACAATTCTACATTGCCCTAGAGGGTGGCCCATGTGGCTTTTAGCTGCATAATATACAAGGTAGGTAGTGTTTGCAGAGGGATGAGGTGACGGAACTACGGAGGCAGTGCCACATTTTTAATTAACTATTGATTTGTAGGATTTGTGTATTGAGGTTAATCAGGTACAACAAGAACAGATAACTTTACTTGGCTTCCTTTAAGTTCAAGTATATAAATCTGATGTGGAGTGACTGTATTTTAGAAATGGAACTCTTTTTTTTTTTTTTCATCTAGAAGTAATCAATGCTGCTTCGAAGCTGAGAATAACAAACACAATTCAACCCTCTCCTATTTGTGAGAATCTGTGTTTTATTTTCTTCTTGGGTTATGGAGCAAATGGGACATATTTCTTTCTTGGGTTTGGAAAAGCCTCACTCCATATGGTGAGCAACAGCCCTTCCTATGGAAGGGACAAATGCAGTATTTTCCCAACGAGGAGTCACCTTGCGTTCCCGGAGATCGCTGGAGCTGGAGCTCAAAGATCTGTCAGGAAAGAAATACTGCTGGGCTTCCTACTAACTCAGGAGTATCTTCGGGTTAACTTTGAAGTTCTAGTGATAAGGCTGAGAAAAAATACACCAAGTGAGATTTCAAACTTGCTGAAAGATTACTGTCTCTTGATGCCAGACGTATAGAACCATGATTGCATTTGTCGTGAGTGTGAGCTCCAAGAGGGAGTTTTAAAAACCACATGGTTCTTTATCTGGCAGCCTCCCAAGAGATCCTGGAGCTCACATCTTTCTTTACTGAATCAAAACCGATGAGCAAACAAGTGGCTCACCCAGCTGTCTGTCCTTTTGGACTTTGGGAACAGCTGTGGTTTTAGGGTCCTGGAGCATAACTTGATGCTTATCTTAGAGCCCTTCATGGTCTCCTGGCTTCTTCAGATCATGCTTTTTGGCCTCTGGGTATGAAAGATAGGTCAGCACCTCTACGCTGGCTGGAATTCCTCTGGTCCAAAGTAGTCATGTGACTCAAGCTCGTACAACTAGAAGGCTTGATCCTGACGGCTATTGACGGATTCAGGAATGGCATGTTATAAGAATGGGGCCCATCATGGTTTCCCACACATCCTTTCTTATAGGTTTGGGGAAAGACACTTCTTCATAAATTGGCATGTATCTGGGATGTAGGCTAGAGGCTGTGAACTGCCATCTTGTGTCCACCTGGATCAAGTTTGTCTGATAGTAAAGCAGAGCTGAGATGAGGGATAAGAAGAGAGAGATACAGAGAGCACCGATGACACTGTTTGGACCTGGATCCAGCTGAGCATGAAGCTAGGATCATTCCCTCAAGCTTCCTGCGTACATAAGTCAACAGCATTTTGGTTATTTTTTTATGGACCAGGAAGGGAACCAGCCTCAGGAGGAAGTGCAGATTGAGGTTGGTAGAGGCCAAAGGAGAAGAGGGTGGCAGAGGATGAGATGGTTAGATAGCATCACCGACTCAGAGATGCGAGCAAACTCAGGGAGATGGTGAAGGTCAGGGAAGCCTGGTGTGCTGCAGCCCACGGGGTGGCAAAGAGTCAGACACAGCTTAGTGAGTAAGCAACAGCAAACAACAGCAGAGGAGAGCAACGGAAAGAGCCGAGATCTTGCTGGAATTATCCAGATGCATAAAGCACCTGGGCCCTGCTGTCCCTCTGGCCCGCCACTTGTATGAGAAAATACATTTCTTTGCTGGGCGAACCAGCTCAAGTCCAGATTTTCTTGTTACTTAGCTCCAAAAGCAACCTAACTAACACAAGCTTCAAGGAGACTGGATGAGTCTACCTTACCAGTCACTGAGTGAACCCAAGTGGGTTAGGGGACAAGGCCTAAAACGTTTGAGGGTGACGTCATGAGGGGAAGCTACACATCCTTCAAGCTACCCCAAACCAGGCCCCATAGCTGGGTGTAAATTCCTGTCATGTGGAAAATATGCTCAGAGCAGCAGAGTGTCAACGTGGGACCCGTGAGTGTTGTCATGGAGCCACCATCTCCACCATCTGATCTATTGACTAAATTTGAAAGTAACTTATAATTGTCATGGATCTACTGATTTTAGGATGAGATGTTTTCTTGAAGAAAATCAGAACCAAAGGTTTCAACCAACTGCTTTAGGTTGAAGGCGGTGGGTAGGGTAGAGATACCTGGGGTGAGGGGTGAGCCGGTGGTTCACACAGCTGAGGTCCGTCTCCAACCCTGGTCCTACTCATCTCCCTCGGGTTTTTTCCCCACATGGATTTTCTATGTGGTTTAAGAGAATAGCATAATCACATTTTTTTTTTCTGGGTGGTAAAATAGATGTAACATAAAATTTACCATTTTAATCATTTTTAAGTGTACAGTTGAGTGGCATTAATTACATTCACATTGTTAAGCCACCACCACCATCCATCTCCAGAACTTTTTCATCTTCACAAATTCCTTATCCATTAAATACTCATTCCCACTCTCCCCTTCCTCCATCACAATTCTACTTTCTAACTCTAGGAATTCGACTGCTCTTAGAACCTCATATAAGTGTGTTCATGCAACATTCGTCCCCTTGTGTCTGGCTTATGTCCCTGCATAATGTCCTCAAGCTTCATCCATGTTGTAGCATGTGTTAATTCTATTTTATTTTTAAGACTGAATAATATTTCATATGTTCATATACTACATTTTGCTTGTTTTTTATTTTTACCTTTTTATTTTATTGACTTCTGTATTGGAGAATGGTAGTTTTTAGAAAGTGTTACCCCAAATGCTGAGGTCAGAAAGAGAGAGAAATAGCAAGACATTGAAACTAGCAGAGAAAAAAAAAGAGCCAGTTCATACCCCCAGACTCTGCTCGACAGGCTTCCCAGGTGGCGCTGTGCTGAGCTGTACTTAGTCGTTCAGTCATGTCTGACTCTTGGCGAACCCCATGGAATGTAGCCCGGCAGGCTCCTCTGTCCATGGAATTCTCCAAGCAAGAGTACTGGAGGGAGTTGCCATGCCCTCCTCCAGGGGATCTTCCCAACCCAAGGATCGAACCCAGGTCTCCCACATTGCATTCTTTACCATTTGAGCCACCGGGGAAGCCCTCTGCTAGTGGTACAGAACTCGCCTGCCAATGCAGGAGATGTACAGAGACCTGGGTTTGATCCTTGGGTTGGGAAGATCCCCTGGAGGAGGGCATAGCAACCTTGTCCAGTATTCTCACCTGGAGAATTCCATGGACAGAGGAACCAGGAGGGCTATAGTCCATGGGGTTGCAAAGAGTCAGACACGACTGAAGTGACAGCACACACACACTGCTCAATGTCAGCACTTCGGGCTGTTTCAGCTTCTTTTTATCTGTTACCAGGATGGCTCCTTGCAGCTGTGCTCTGATCTGCGCTGAGATTCTGTCACTAGGCAGAGAGGGGAAGAGTGTAGGTTGTCATCTCCCAGCTGTGGAATCTTAGGGTTCTGAGACTCAGTTACTTCATCATTTTAAAAAAAAATTTATTTGACTGTGCTAGGTCTTAGCTGCCACACGTGGGATCTTTATTCTTTACTGCATCATTCAGGATCTTTTAGTTGCAGCACTTGGAATCTTTTTTAGTTGTGACATGCAGGATCTAGGGGTGTCCCTGGTGGCTCAGTCAGTAAAGAATCTGCCTGCAAGGCAGGAGACTGGCTTAGGAAGATCCTCTGGAGAAGGAAATGGCAACCCATTCCAGTATTCTTGCCTGAGAGATCCCATGGACAGAGGAGCCTAGTGGGCTCCAGCGTAAGGCGTTGAAAGCGTTGGACACAACTTAGCAACTAAACTATCATCACCATACGGGGTCTAGTTCCCCGACCAGGGATCGAACTCGGGCTCCCTGCATTAGAAGCGAGGGCTCTTCACCACTGAACCACCAGGGAAGTCCCTCAGTTTCTTCATCTTTAAAATGTGCATAATGACTGGTGTGTGTGAGTGTGTGTGTGTGTGTGTCTGTGTGTATGCACATCTGTTTGTGCACATGTCTGTGTGTCTGTGTATGTGTGTGTACTTAGAGACACAAATGAAGTCGAGTGCTCTCCAACATTCTGCAACTTTTTTTTTTTTCCCATAAACAATATATCTTGGAGATCTTTCCATGTCAATGCATAGAACTTTGCTCCACTTTTTAGTAGCAGCATACATCCTGCTTTAGGCTAGACCATAAATTCATTTAGCCAATCTTCCGTGCATGGACATGTAGACCGTTTCTGGCTGTTTGCTTTCTCAGATGCTGCAATGAATTTCCTTGTACGCCACCTTGGCTCACTCATGTGAACGTATCTCCAAGACCAGTCCCTGGAAGTGAGATTTTTGGGGCAGAGGGTATGAGCATTTAACATTTCGAAAGATATTACCAAATTAGACAGTTTAATTTGCAAGTGTGTCTTATTAGGAGAAAATCTGTTAGATTAAGTCCACCCTGTAAATGTTATATTTGAGTAGTTCATTTATTAAATTGATTTGTGTTCTGCTTCTTCCCCAAAAGGGCTCAAGAAAGCTTATAGCAAGAGGCAAATCAAATAAAGTCTGAAAATAATAAACATACAGAGAAAAGCCTGTATGATAATAACAGCTAATACTTGTTTTGTGTGCTTGCTGTGTGCCAGACACTTCCAAGTGCTTTATACGTATGAATTCATCTAAATCTCACAGTCTTACTAGGAAGTCACAATTAATACCCTCGATTCATAGATGGGGACACAGAGGCACAGAGGGGCTAGGTTACTTGCTCAGGGTCACACGGTTAGAAAATGGTAGAGCTAGGATTTGAACCCCCGCAGGGTCACAGGACGCCCTCTTAGCTATTATGAGACTCAGCCTCTCCAGGTCAGGAGGTGGAAGAGAGAGGAAGGTGGACAAACAAAGGCTTTTATTGTTGTTGTCATTCATTCATTTATTCAAGCATCAGCTTATTCACTCACTTATTCAACTAGTAATTATCAAGGGAAGTCCTTTGCCGAGAGCGTGTGGGCTAGGTAGCAGTGAACAAAAGTATACATGGTCCCCACGTCTGCTTGATGTTTGAAGGTCAATGTGCTTTGTGAGTGTGCTTCCCTGTTCCACGTGTTCATTTGACCATGAGAATCCTCTGAGCCCTAAGTCCTCAGCCCCCACACCAAGGCCTCTGCCACCCTCTTGTACCATCAGCCAGAGCCCTGGGCCTGATCCTTGCAGCTTTTCAAGATGCCCTGGGAAGGGCGGGGGCGCAAGTCTGCCTCAGCCCTGTAAGCCTATTCAGTGGGCCTGGAACTGACCTATGACTTCCTTATTGCCGAGGTGTGGTGGCCTCAGTTGCCAGATGGAGAGAGGCAATCCCGGGTTTCTGCTTCCTGACCTCCGGTGGGAAAAGTGCTGGCCACATGGGCTCTTGCTTTGCTTGGACACCCGACTGTCCAGGCTTAGATAAATCGAGGTTTTCAGTGTTCATTTTCCATCTGTAAAATGGTAAAAAATCAGTGCCATTTCTGCTTGTTGCTTTAAAGTCTGGCTGAAGTAAACATAAAACAAACAAAATTTCTGTTCATTTCACAAATGTTTTTTCAGTACCCGGATGTTCCAGGCACTGAACTCGGCCCTGAGGCTCTAATCAGAAACAGGATGACCAAGCTCGGTGCTCTTGGACCACACAGGCAGGTGCGTGGGGTGGGTGGGTGGGGCAGACACGCATCAAACAGTTGCAACACAGTTCAGCTCAGTCACTCAGTTGTGTCCGACTCTGCGACCCCATGAACTGCAGCACGCCAGGCCTCCCTGTCCATCACCAACTCCTGGAGTCCACCCAAACCCATGTCCATTGTGTCGGTGATGCCATCCAACCATCTCATCCTCTGTCATCCCCTCCTCCTCCTGCCCTCAATCTTTCCCTGCATCAGGGTCTTTTCAAATGAGTCAGCTCTCTGCATCAGGTGGCCAAAGTACTGGAGTTTCAGCTTCAACATCAGTCCTTCCAATGAACACCTAGGACTGATCTCCCTTAGGGTGGACTGGTTGGATCTCCTTGCAGTCCAAGGCACTCTCAAGAGTCTTCTCCAACACCACAGTTCAAAAGCGTCAGTTCTTCGGCACTCAGCTTTCTTTATAGTCCAACTCTCACATCCATACATGACTACTGGAAAAACCATAGCCTTGGCTAGATGGACCTTTGTTGGCAAAGTAATGTCTCTGCTTTTTAATATGCTGTCTAGGTTGGTCATAACTTTCCTTCCAAGGAGCAACCATCTTTTAATTTCATGGCTGAAATTACCATCCGCAGTGATTTTGGAGCCCAGAAAAATAAAGTCAGCCACTGTTTCCACTGTTTCCCCATCTATTTGCCATGAAGTGATGGAACCAGATGCCATGATCTTAGTTTTCTGAATGTTGAGCTTTAAGCCAACTTTTTCATGTTCCTCTTTCACTTTCATCAAGAGGCTCTTTAGTTCTTCTTCACTTTCTGCCATAAGGGTGGTGTCATCTGCATATCTGAGGTTATTGATATTTGTCCCGGCAATCTTGATTCCAGCTTGTGCTTCTTCCAGCCCAGCATTTCTCATGATGTACTCTGCATATAAGTTAAATAAGCAGGGTGGCAATATACAGCTTTGATGTACTCCTTTTCCGATTTGGAACCAGTCTGTTGTTCCATGTCCAGTTCTAACTGTTGCTTCCTGACCTGTATACAGGTTTTTCAAGAGGCAGGTCAGGTGGTCTGGTATTCCCATCTCTTTCAGAATTTTCACAAGTAACAGCAAACATTCATGGAATGCTACCTCCTGCCAGGCACATTTCTAAAGGTAGGTGCTTTCATAACTCCCATTTTACAGGTGAGGAAAATGAGGCTCAGAGTAATAAAGTACCTTTCTCCAAGTTAACATCTAATAAGAGGAGAAGAGGCGGTTCATTCTCAGGTCCCTGGCTCCCAAACTTTCATCCTTAAACAAAGCAGTGTCTTGCTTCTGTGCTATAAAGTGACATGGAGAAAAAGAACAGGATGGTGCATGAGAGAGCAACATTTATTCCAGTGTGTTGGGGTAAGGCTCCTATGATGAGGTGGCCTTGGGAAAGAGAGCTTAAGGAACATGAAGAAGGAGCCAGGCTTGCAGAGTGTGGGAACTTCAGACAGCACATGCAAAGGTCCTGAGGAGCACAAGACTTTGGGTGCATTTGCAGAATAGAAAGAAAGCCATTATCCCTGGGATCCTGGAACCGGAGGTGCCTTTGAGACTTGATGCAGCTCCTGGCACATTGGCAGCACTCAGTGGAGGTTAGCTTTTCTGTGTCCTTTCTGAGAGAGGACGGAAGAACCAGGAAAACAGGAGCTTTCAGGGAAGCCTCGCTTCCTCAAGCCTCTGGCTGAGCACAACTGGTGTCAAGGTGTTAGCATCAGGAGCAGATAAACCCCAGCTGGTCTTCTCTGGCTTCCTTTTCCAGGTATGAATCCTGCAGGGGACCCCTTGCCTAGGAATCCTGGGAGGGTCTTGGGTCCTCACCTTTTGAGGACTCCTCCTTTGTTAAATTTAATGTGCATGCTTCCTTTTCTTCCATCAGCCCAGGAATGGGAAGAAGAAAGCTCCAACCTGCTTTTAAAGCTGAGCAAATAAAGCTTTTTTTTTTTTTTTTTACAATTGGTTCCATTGTAGAGAGAGCATTAGACTGATTTATTCAAATCAATTCTGGGTAAAAGCCATAAAAGAGAGCTTAAGAATGAGTTCTGTTTCCCCAGGAAACCCGGCTGATAGATTAGCACCTGAAGTGGGGTGGGTGTGTGGCTGGCTT
Organism: Bos indicus; assembly: GCF_029378745.1. Classification (NCBI taxonomy): domain Eukaryota; kingdom Metazoa; phylum Chordata; class Mammalia; order Artiodactyla; family Bovidae; genus Bos; species Bos indicus. Next base: position 5,249,817 of record NC_091784.1, read on the forward strand.
TGGAGGGGACTGGGGGGCGGTTGGCACTTCAGACAGGCTCAGCAAGCATTTTCCTGGGGTACTCGTCAGATGTGGTCCCCGTTGGTGTCTGGGGATGCCCTGATCCTTAGTCTCCTGGGCAGGGAAAGAGGGACCAGTGCTGCTGTTGGATTTTTAAATTTTTTTTTTTCTTTTGAAAGGAAGGAGGCCTTGTCCTGGGGCACCTTTTGGGAACGTGAGCTCAGCAGCTAGAAGGATAGCCTGGTTGGAGCCCCTCCTTTTTGGCAGCTAGAGGGTGGGTGGAGTGGACACTAAGACCCAGAGGCCCCAGCAAGTTACCAGCAGAGCCAGATTCAAATTCAAGTCTCCCAGTTCCCTTGCCCGCTGCTGTTTGCATCACTGTGTTAATGTCCTGGCTTAAAAAAATACACCCTGACAGTAAGGTCTATTGTTTCTCCAACTACAAACAGCCATGCTTTGATTTGTCACTTTCCTTTTCTCTGGTTTTCCAAACACATGGAGAGCTCATCAGCATTGTCTTTATAAAAATTCTTTCTTGAGATTGGAAGACAGGGGAAAAGATAATCTCCAAGCTCGCCAAACCCAAATTAATTGAATTTCTCTATGTGGGACTAGTTTCTTCCCTTTACAGCAAATTTCTCTTGCCTTTTTGACGCTCATGCTTCCATCTGTCTGTCACTTAACTAGCTGTATGACTCTGACCAAGTTACTCAACCTCTCTGAGCCTTTGCGTTCTCATCTGTATAACGGGAATAGTGCCTACCTCACAGAGTTGTCCTCATTGGATGGCATGATGCATATAAAGCAGTTAGCAGTGCCTAGCTATGTCAATTGCTCAAAAATGTCAGCTCTTTTAGGATTATTTTCACAGGGTAATGAACCTCTCCCCAGGTGGTTAACATCTGCTGTTTTCTCTGCTCTCAGATCTGGCCTACCTCCCATCCTATTTGCTAGAGTTGTTCACGGACACCTCCCTCTCTCCCTGATCCTTTCTGCCTCCTGCACAGCACACATGTACACCGAGCCTGTTACACACACACCTGAGCTTGCACAACACACACTCTCCTTTCTTAGTTGCAAGTAGGAGAGGGTAGTGAGGAAGAACCCGAGTGTCCACTTCTTTTTACAGTTTTACTTATTCATTTTGGCCACACTGTGAGGCATGTGGGATCTTCATCCCCAAACCAGAGATTGAACCTGCGTCCCCTGTATTAAAAGCACGGAGTCTTAACCACTGGACCTCTAGGGAACTCCCCTGAGTGCTCACTTCTTAGCCCGTTTATTCTTCACGTTTTCCCTGCTCTGGGATGGAAATGTCGTGTTTGGAGTGAGTGTGTCCCGAGGCTGGTGAGAGCGGTGCGGTCCTCAATGTTTGCCCCTTCTACAGGGACTTGGTGCCCAAATCAGTCAGATGACAGAGTCAAGATGTGGTGTATCCCCAGGTGGTGCTTGTGTCTGGGACCCGCACAAGCTGTGTTTTCTTGGCCAGCCGGTCTGTGTCCCTGTATCTGTCATAGCAACTTGTCTCCTTGGGCAAAACTTTGACATCACCGCAGGTGTGCGCAAACAGCATTAGGTACAGGGGAAGAGAAGGAGAGGGTAGGAGAGAGGAAGTGAAGGGGAGGGAGGGAGTAGAGAGAGGGAGAGCAGGAGGGAGTGAGAGGGACTGATGGGGCCAGAGGTCAAATCAGAGGTCCCTCATCCACGCCCTGAGGGGAAGGGGAGCTTCGCTCTGGCCATGGTGCTGAAGTTGAGGTCCAGCTTCGAGGGAAAGCCGGGAGACACCAGCGAGAAAAGGCGTATGTGGCTCAGGTTATTAGAGTTTATGTATTGATAAAAATAGGAGGAAGCCTAGCAGGAAGTGAGGTAAGAGTTAGGAGAGAGACAAGGGGAGAGGGATGGTGGGGGGGGGTGGTGCAGAGGGAGACAGAGGGAGAGAGACAGAGGGAGAGGGGGAGAGAGGGAGAGGGAGAGAGAGAGATGGATTGTACCTAGGTGTAGATGAGGGGTCAGATGCCACAGCTCCATGACAGGGAGATAATATGTACCTTTTTTTGCAAGCATTCACTCCCTCAAGATTCTTAAATTTTGTCTCTCTGTGTGTGTGTGAGTGTGTGTGTGCTTCTGTGTAAGAACAGTGGCACTTATTACTGGTATGAATTCTACTCAGCATTGGAAGCACTGCTTGGAAATTGATTTCACTCATGCTCATAGACTAGGTCTAGCGGCATGGCTGGATGCAGACACAGGTGGTCTTACCCACTGGACCTCTTGCTGAATGTTGGCAGCAGTGTGGGAGGGGAGATGAAAGCTACTTCCCTTCTGTCTTAGGAGACGCACTCCAAGAGATGGGGGATTTCCTCCTCTGTCTGGTTAATCGAGGGTGTCTTCTAACCCACGTGGCTGCTCTTTGGTTTTCTCTGGTATAATGTTCTGGAGGTGACCAGGGGCTTGCTGTGTGCCTCCTGTGCCTCACTTGGACATCCCAGGGACCTCGCTGACTTCTCTTAAGCCAGAGCTTTTCATTACAGGAGGGTGAGATGTTGGGCAGGTGGCTAAGAGCACAGGCTCACAAGACAGGCATACCTGGGTGAAAACCTAATTTCCATCACTCACTGTGGTCTTGGGTGAGCTTTCTTTTCCTCTTGTCTTGTTACTAACATGAATGTGTATGCTTCTGGGTGGGGAGTGGTGTTTGAACACAGAACTAAGGACCATGCTTTTGCTAATGTTAAACCTGGAATGATCACAGAACACGCTGTGGTCTTTGCTGGTTCTAAACAGTCAAGTCAGCTTGATTTTACAGTTACAGTGATCACCGGGAGGTTCTGGGAGGTGGTGTCACTGAATGGTTAAGAGCATGGGCTCAAGGCAGATAACTGAGATGCAAGTTCCAGCTCTATCCTTCAGCTTCCTCATCTGTAAAATGGTGATAGTAATAATAAAAATAATAAGCATTTTAGTGGGCTGATGATTTATTTAGTTAACATACACAAAGTGTTTAGAACAGTTTAGAATATAAGCTCTCAGGAACGTCAGCTATTAATATTATCTGACTAATATTATTACCATAAACTTTTACCATTGGATGGCATGTGGAGGTAACTTTTACTCTCTGTCTCCAGTCGCTGAGCAGTTCACATCAGTGCCCCAAACAATGACATTTCTCCTTTCCCTGTCACAGTCAAGATCAAGGTATATTAAATATTGAAATGAAGGCACACTTTGGTGGTTCTTGCCTTGTCTTGGGAAGGGGGGCGGTGATCCTGAAACCCTTTGTCAAGTTGAATTCAGAGTATTCCTCAGAGAAACAGAAACACATGCATATAATCTCAGTTGGTTCAATACTTCCTGAGCCATTATGGGTTTTTAACCCGTGGCCCATAGAAACTCACTTTGATCTCCCCTCTGCACAACGAACTTGGAGTAGGAAATGGCAACCCATTCCGGTGTTCTTGCCTGGAGAATTCCACAGGCAGAAGAGCCTGGAGGGCTACAATCCGTGGGGTCGCAAAGAGACAGATACAACTGAGCACACGCACGGCCACACAATGAATTACACAAAGTTTTCTGGAAAAAAAAGCAAGTGACACACGAAAATGAGCCCTTCAGCATTGAGATGACGATGTGAGGTTGTCGAGAGTCCCAGGGGCCCAGAGGGTTTGAGGGTGTGTCTGTGCAGAAGCTCTGAGGTCAGGGCCTCTGCCAGCCCCAGGACTCATTGTGCTCACTCCTGTTTCTGCCCTGTGGCCCTGTCTGAGGGTTCAAGATGACGGTGCTGGGGAGGGGGCTGCCCCCCTCCTCTCAGGGCTGTCTCTCTCCCTCCCTCCCTCTCTTTCTCTCTCTCACACACACACAGGCTGTGTGGGCGCTGCCTCTGAAGCTCTCTTCTCTAAACTCTGCAATTTATGGCGCAGTTGTGCCAGAGAGAAGGCAGGGATTCGTCTTTGTTCTGAGTGTTGTGTGTGTATTAAAAGGCTCTTGCAGCAATCAGCACCTCATGGCAGCAAACAATGGGACACAGCACGTACCCGTTTAGTAAGAACAAGAGGAGAGGCGATTTGGATCATTAAGACAAATACGCATGTGCCTGTAGGAAGGGCTGGCAGGAATGGTTTAGATAAATGCTGACGTCCGTCTGGTCCAGTGTTTGCATTCTCTCCTGGCAGGTTCCTGCTCACCAATTTGGTTCAGAGCTGAGGAGGGAAGAATTTGGGTGCTGGGGGCTTAGGAGAGGCCCTCTGAAATCTTGTGTGTGAACTGTTTAAGCAGCTGAAGGGTTGGGTTGTGATGTTCCTTGGGAGGAGAAGAAAAACACATCCAGTCATGTCCCAGAATTAAAGGTGAGCTGTGACAGAGGTGAAGAGTGACGTTCTTGAACCTGGAACCTGGTGACTTGTTGGACTGTCATTTGCATCTTGGTGATATTTAACAAAAACGTTAAAGTTAAGAATAAACCACCAGCACGATTATGTCCTTACAGTTGGGCTGGTGGAAAGCTCATTGATGGCCCTGGTAGGACCTATGAGTACCTGTGTAATTATAGGTGCAGGACGCATGGATACATGTGCATTTGAAATGAAGTAGAAGCCGAGGGTCTGTGAGCAAAAACGCATGGTGACTTGGGGTACAGTAAGGAGGAGACAGACACCTGTCCCCAGTGACCGCTGATGGGGACTAAGATGGGATTCTCAGCAGTGGTGCAGAACAGCACAAATCCTGACTTTTCGGTTCAGTACCTTGGGTGTCCTGGTTGATGTTGGTGGTCATGGCTAGCATTGGGTGGGCCTTGGGGGTTCATACAGCCGATGAAGATACTGTGGATGGTGTGTAGGTGGCACCAGGAGATATATGGATCAGTTGCCTGAAGAAGTTCTGGGTTCGGAGGGGTCAGTACCCCCAACTGAGATTTCTCGTTGGAGAGGAGGCGGCAGTGCCTTGGATAGGGGGTCCGTCCTTATGGCAGGATCAGTGCCCCGGAAGCTTGGGTGGATGGGAGCTTGAGGAGAGTGTCTCACCTTGATGGAGCCCTGGCCCTCAGCTAACAACCCAAGGCTGGTGCCAGTGGGGAAAGGGTGGTCTCAACCGCTGGATTCCTCCTTCCACCTCTCAGATGGCTAGGTGCTGACAACGGGGATCTGAGCAGGGAAGCTGTGGGGGGAATGTTTCCCACGTGCTGATTTATCACCAGCTGAAGCAGTCAGACTTGCACTTTTTCGTGGCTGACCTGGCTGCAGTGCGGGATGTCGCAAAACCCCGGCCCTTGCCTCTGGCTTCCTGACGTTGGCTGTCACGCTCATCATTATTCAGCCTCCCTCCTTCTCTCCACCTTTGCATCTGGAGGCCTCAGGGCCTGTCAGCTTCAGGGCCAGCCTTGCCTTCCCTGTAAGAAAAGCACATGAGTTGATGACATTAATAAACGTGCTTAATTTTTCTCCTTTCTTTCTTTCCCTTTCCTTTGTTCTTTCTTTCTTCCTTCCTCCCTTCCTTTCTTTTCCCTTCCTTTTCCTTCTTTTTTTTGGGCTGTGCCATGCAGCTTGTAGGACCTTAATTCCTCCATCAAGGATTGAACTCAGGCCTGGGCAGTGAAAGTATTGAATCTTAACCCACTGAACCACCAGGGAAGTCCCAATAAACACACTTTCTACTTGAGCCCTTATTATATGTTAGGCTAAGAGCTTTATGTGCACAATTTGTTCAGTTATCACAATAACCCATAAAGTACTATTACACCCATTTTGCAGGTGAGAAAACTGAAGCTCCCAGAGGTCCGTTTTCCTGCCTAAGGTTGTGTGATTAAGAGTGAAGCCAGAACCCCAGTCAAGCTCTGCCCCCAGAGTCCCAGCTTAGCTAATCTGCTCCCTAAGCCCCATGGTGGAAGAGTGGGAATCCGGGCCTCGCTGGAACCTGCCAAAGGAGAGAGGCGGGCTTTGCAGGGTCGTTGCTGGAGCCCTTGCCCACATGCCTTGCCCTCAGCACTGCTGCACCTGCTGACTTGCCTTTGCCTGAGGCGCTCTGTGGCCATCACCGCCAGAAGTACATGGGAGTCAGGAACCTCCAGGGGGTAGCTGTCAGTCAAGCCTGAGTGAGCCCCCAGCTCCCGCACCCCTCTTTGGGATAACTCTGAGGTGCACTATCTATACTTTCTCCCAGTTGGATTAGCGCTAGGTCCACAGTGGCAACCTGTCTGCCTTATAAACTGCCTTCCCTGCTCCATCCCACATCCTCAACCAGTTTCCTGGTCTAAGTACTTGCATTTGAATCTTTGTGTTGGAATCTGCCTTTCCAGGCTCTCTTTGGAGTCAGATGCACCTTTTCTGTGGGTGTGTAGCTTAGGATGGCCTTCCAAAGACCCCGGCAATGCAGAAGGTGTATCTTCCTTCAAATGGTCCATAACTTCTTATAGTTTCCATCACCATTGTTGTTCAGTTGCTCAGTTGGGTCCAGCTCTTTGTGACCCCATGGACTGCAGCACTCCAGGTTTCCCTGTCCTTCACCATCTTCTGGAGCTTGCCTAAGCTCATGTCCATTGAGTCGGTGGTGCCATCCAACCATCTCATCCTCAGATGTCCCCTTCTCCCCCTGTCTTCAATCTTTCCCAGCATCAAGGTCTTTTCTAATGAGTTGGTTCTTCACATCCAGTGGCCAAAGTATTGGAGCTTCAGCTTCAGCATCACTCCTTCCAGTGAATATTCAGGATTGATTTCCTTTAGGATTGACTGGTTTTACCTTTTTGCAGTCCAAGTCACTGTAGCTTGTTTTATTGCTGGTTTAGTCTATATCTGAAAGGCCTCCCAAAGAATTTACAGACCTTTTCTCAGGTGAGATGGTGAAAGGGCTTGCTTACTTTTGTTCTGGGCTTTCTCCCACTTTGATCATCAGATCTAGTCAAACTGCCAGGGAGGTGAGTAGTGGTCCCTCGGGGATCCAGCCCTGCTGGCTTAGTAAACTCATGCCCTTTCTTTTGATGTCAGGTCCTGTGACCTTTTGATTATCCCCAATTTTCCTGCCTAGTTTCGAATACTGCATAAAATAGGGTTGACACGATGACCTTGGGCTGGGCGTGGGGCCTGGGACTGAAATCCTGAATTATAGTCAATACTTTCTTCCTAGAGATGTCACACTGTTTTGTGGTTAAGAGCACAGCCTCTAAGCTGGACACCCTGGGTTTGAGTCCCAGCTCTGCCACTGTATTAGTAACCACAGGATGGGTTTGGCGACCCCCTGTGAGCACCGTGAGATGGTGGAGCTAAAATTGTGCTGATCATCTGACCTACATAAGCCTTGCTCTTACTTGTGAACTCCAATCCAATGATGTGGTCTCCTGGAATTGGCGTCAGATCAGTGATCCTGGAAATGTCTGTTTTTGTTTCCCCACGTAGTCACTCTGATAAAAGGCATAGGTCCTTTTGGGGAAGGCTGGGAGAAGGGTTAAGAGTATATATTTTTGGCAGTATATCCAGGTCCTTTCTCAAGGGGACCCAGCCTCCTGGAGTCTGTAAACTGGCTCAAGTCTGGGAATTGATTGAGGGGTCATGGCCATCTGTTTTTATGATTCAAGTTAGGCTTTCGTTCCCTTGACCTAGAGCTCCTCTGCTTGTACAGATCAACTAAGAATTCAGTAGACCGCGATCTGTATCACATGTGGGATCACCGTGCTCGACTGGCCACTGCTGCAGGTCCGTGTGAGTCGGACTGTTCTGACTTATGCTTTGACTCAGCCCACGACCATTTGCCGTGACGACTGAGGGCTGCCACTTGGTCTTTGCCGTTCTGGGATGCAGGGACCCCTTCACTGCATCTAGGCTTCCCAATTCAGTGGCAGCCGTTCCCACTATAGGGTGCCTTCTTCATGCCACAGTCTCCTCCTTTGTACTGGGGATAACAACAGGGCTTTACTTGTGCTAGGGCAGAGGGAAGAGGTGGAAGAGAGGGGAAGGAGCTGAAGCAAGAGGGGGAACACGCAGGATGCAGGGAACACTGGATGGGAGCAGATCCATTTACTTATCTTACGAATGTTTCTTGAGTACCTACTGTGTGCTACCCACTGTGAGGGCTTTTTAAGGATAAAACTGTGAACAAGGCAGAGGCAGCAACTGCCTGCAGGAGCTTAGTGGCAGAAAAAAATTAACAAGCAAGTGCAACATGGTCTCAGCTCTTGGTTGGGGAAGCTCAGGACACGTCGGAGCCTGGCGCTCATTCAGCCTGTCCTGGACTCTGGGTATGACACTTAAATGTCTGGAACGTACCTCCTGGCTCAACTCGTCACGCAGCTGAGGAGGGAGCCCCACACTGGTGCTAAGGGAACATTGGGGGCCCACGCAGATTTACCAGCCCATCACTCCAAAATGTCTCTTAATGTCTCCTCCCTTTGTCCGTCTGCACTGCTGCTGTGCTGAGCCCCCAGTGGTCCCCGGAAACCTCTCCACCCCCACTCCGTGCTCCCCTCACCCACCCTGCTGCGGCCCCACAGGCTTCTTGCTGCCTCCCTCCCAGCCTCTGGGCTTTCACATGTGCTGTTCCCTCTGCCTGAACACCCTTCACCTGGCTGAGTACTACTCATCTTGGTCACCTCCATTCAGGGTTCACTTCCTCTGCCCCTTACCCAGCCCTAGACCTTCTGAGGTGCTGCTGTTTTAGGCTCCTCTCTCCCCAGCATCCTGCGATGCAGGAGACGTGGGTTTGATCCCTGGGTCGGGAAGATCCCCTGGAGAAGGGAATGGCTACCCACTCTGATATTCTCGCCTGGAGAATCCCATGAACAGAGGAACCTGGGGGGCGGGCTACAGTCCATGGGGTTGCAAAGAGTTGGAGACGACTGAGCGACTAACATCCTCCTCAGCACGTTTCCTTTGCAGTCCTTTGGCAATGTCAGTCAGTCACCACCTCCCCCCACCCGCCTTGCACTGGGCTCCACCAGGGCAGAGACAGTAATGGTCACTGTTGTAAACCATCCCTCACCCCACCCCCTCCACCCCTCCATCGCCATGCCTGGTTCATAGTGATGCTCAATAATCACCCTTGATAGTTAAGCACAGCTTTGAAATATGGTCATCATTCTCCAGGCTGAATTCTCCTGGCATTTTGAGCAGCCTCAGTTTTCCAGTCACCTCCAAACCGTTCAAGATGCAGAACAGTACCAAGGACCAGGGTGTCCATTGTCGCAGGGCACTGGACAAGTAGACGTCTGTCTGTCCCTTCTCCCTTCCCTTCCTTGGGCAGGGAGACCGTCCGTGTGGGCGAACTGGCGGGTGGGGGGCGGCCAGGATTTTCTGAGCGGGCCTGGCTGGCCCCAGGGCAGGTGAGACCCGCGCAGGCCTCGTCCACGAGTGCCCGCTGTGCCCGCGAGCAGCCAGCAGGGGGCGGCAGAGAGACAGGAGTGGTCCGCGGAGGAGCCCAGCTCCGAGCCCAGCCGCGCGAACCCACCGAGCTCGCGCTCAGAAGCCCGGTCTCCCACCGACAGGCCGCTCGGCTCGGAAGGCTGCTGGGTCCTTCCTCTCCCTCAAGTGCAGGCAGAGCCCCCTGAGCCATGGCCAGCCCTTCCAGCAGCCCCGAGGACACGGGCAAGCTCCGAGGCAGGGATGGCCGGCAGAGGTGGGAGGCGGAGGACGCCCCTCCGGAGGAGAAGAGGCTGAGGCTGGGGCTGGAAGGAGGAAGCGCGGCGAGGGAGGAAGGGGAAGACGCGCCGCATCTGGGCAGGGAAGAGACCGGTACCCAGACAGGTGTCGAGGACGGAGGCGTAAGTGAGCGGGGGCGCAGGAGGGACGGGGTGGGGGTTGGGAGGGCAGGGCTGCACCCCGTCGGCGGTCAGCTCCAAGTTGGTAATTGGGCAGCAACTCCTGCGTGCGGGCGCGGTGTGGTAGCTTGTGGGGACCTCCCGAGAAACTAGATGCCCTGTTGTTGGTGGCAACTCCCTTCTTGTTTATGTAGGATCGACTTGCTGATTCTGCCACGTCGTCGTTGTTGCTGGCTGGGAGACCCGTGGACTCTGGGGTTGTTCGAAAAGGGAGAGGGCGCTCTGTGTCCTGGGGGCACCCAGAAGGGAAAGGAGAGGGGGGTAGAGGGTGGGGGTTTTACTCTGAGGAGCCCTCACCCTGCAGAGCCTCATCCTGGGCAGAGCGGTTTGAGGCGTCTCTCTGGGACTTTTTGCTGGTCACCTTGCACCTGGTAAGGGGCTTGGGTGGGAAGTATGGGGCACAGGCTCTGAAAACCGTGCCCGGTCCGCGCGTGCACTGGTGGCAGCTCACCAAGCCCCCCTGCCTCTCCGCGCCGCTCCCCCCCGTCCCCCCCCCCCCCCCCCCCCCCCCCCGCTCCTCCCCTACCCCCGCCCCATCTTCCTCTCACCGCTCTCCAGGCTGGCAGGGCAGGGAGAGTTGAGAGAGGAGGCAGGTGAGGGCTTCCCAGTCTGGAGTCACTCTTCTCTGCCCATCTCTCCAGAGAAGGACAGTGAAGCAAAGTTCTGTGCATTCCCTTGGGGTGCTCTGGCTCTGGTACCCGCTGGCCGAGGGTACATTTGGGGTGGTTTGCTGCATACCTACGGGGGTATGTGACTCACTAGGTGTGTGTGGGGCAGAGCTTCTTGGCCAGCTTGACCCCCTCCCTGGCCTCTGCTTTTTGCTTCCTCTTCTGAATCTTCCAGTCGTGACCCTGCGGACCTCACATTTGGGGGTCACAGATGTCTGAGGACAAATGAGGGCTGGCTGGACGGCTGTCCTTTTGGCGAGGGCTGCCACCTTGAGAGTTTAAATTGATAATGGGTTTGACCTTTTTGTTTCTTCCAACCGTTTGCTCAGCTGAGCTCACCTTAAAAATTTGATTGGTGACTAGTGAGCCCCACAAGGAAGAGGTCCCCTTGTTTCTCCCAAATCCTCGCCGGTGTCAGCTGCCTGCTTCCCCTTCACTGGGCCGCATCAAAGGCCGGCTGACTCGGGGAGGGGGCTGCTCTCAGGTGCTGCTCCCAAACCCTCGCCTCCTGTGGCTGTGGTTGAGTTCAGATCGTGGGCCACCTAGACACCAGAACCAGGTGAATTTCTCTCTGCGATGCCAGAAGGATGATATTTGGGGAAGGTTTTCCGGGACACGTCATGGAAAGGGATGCGTTGCAGTGTGATGAGAGGAGAGGTCCCGGGTCTGAGACGTGATGATGGGGCCGTGCAGTGCCATGAAACTTCCGCTGTCAGAAGCCCTTCCCTGCCCCTGTCACCTCCCTCTTTCACATGGAACTTTGCCCAAAACCAGGACACCAGAATGGAATGGAGTGACCAGGTGCAGTGGGCTGCTTAGGAATGTGGGTTTGGATCCATACTACTCGGGTTTGGATCCTGGTTATGGGTCTCCTTAGCTGAGTGACGGGGGGCAAGTTGCCTAACCTCTCTGAGCCTTAATGGCCTCTGTGGTGCAAAGCATATGTCACCAGGCCCTGTTCCATGGGATACCCAGATCTTCTGGGGACAGTGGCCCCTCATGAAGATGGTGTCTTGGTTTTTAAGTCCAAAGGTTGGCCAAAGTCCAGGCTGCCCAGAATGCCCACCAGACAGATTTCTCCTTTTCCATGTCTATAAGAATATTCTCTTTAAAGAACCTGGAAGCAGTTTCAGGCTGGTGCCAGGAGCAGCAGCTATTTCTTTAAGGAAGAGAACCATTTCTTCACTCACAGACCATGTCCAAATGGATCAAGAAAAACAGAATGCTTTTTCATGAGATTTTGTCTGTGTAGACCATTAGCTTGGCCAAAATGTCAAAAACATCCTTTTTCTTTGATAGCAGATTATTTTTGGATGCAGATCATTTTGGGCTTTTCTCTGCAGAAGCTGCACGGTCAACACCTCCCTGTCCGTGTTGCATGTAGATGTTTTTAAGGATAAAATACCCCTTCCCATCACTGTATCTGATGTCCTGGATGGCTGAGGTTTATGTGTGACTGGCTGTTGCTCAGAGTGGCTCCTGGACTCAGCCCCTGTCTTTAAGGAGGGGGTTTCATCCTCTGCTGGTTTGCTAGGGGATGCTTTAAGGAGCTAAACTGGAGCCCCAGGAGGCCTCTCAGCACCCAGGTCCTGCTGGACGTGTGGTGGAAGGAAGGTATATGACTCGTGAGGGCTGACCCCCCCACCAGGATCAGAAGTTTTACAGACTCCTTTTTCCCCCTCCAGGACCAGTGATGCTGAGGAGATATTGAAGAACTGGTCCCCCTAGAGCATTTATTGATTCCTTCTCTCTCTCTCTCTTTTTATTACTTATAGAATTTTATAGAAAGAACATATCCAAGTATCATTCTATTGGTGATGACAATTGAACTATTGATTCCTTTAGAGTGACCCCAGGGTGAGTCTGACCTATAGCTCTTCCTGGAAGGAGAGAAAAGTCTTTCCAATGTAATTGGTTATCAACCCCAGGTGTTTGTTCAGATTTTCCCATGATCAGGCAGCTTGGCATAGATTTCTGGGTTGTTGCTGGGCAGAGTTGAGCTTTCAAGAGTAATAACTCATCGGATTGCCTGAAGTTCCCTGATGGACTCTTTGCTCCAGAGTCCCTGGGGTTGGGACTTCCCTGCTGGTGCAGTGGTTGGGAGTTCATTTTTCTAGTGCAGAGGGTTTGAGTTTGATCCCTGGTAGGGGAGCTGGGATCCCACATGCTGCATGTCATGACTAAAAAAAGTGTCTCTGGGGTTGAGACTGGAGCAGAAGGTTGTTGTCAGCGTGAGGCTCCCTGTAGGGGTGAATCCAGACTGTAGATCTTTCCCCTTCTTTCTGGTGAGGATCTGCACCTGGGTATCTCAACTTTGGCACTGTGCTGTTGACATTTGGAGTCAGATTATTCTGTTATGGGGGGCAGCGCTGTGCATTATTGGGCTGCTTGGCAGCATCCCTGGCCTCTACCCACAGAGGCCAGTAGCACTGATACCCTATCCCCAAATGTGACAATCCAGGAAGAGGTGGGCAAAATCACCTTGGCTTAGAGGCACAAGTCTACACTTGCAAAAAATATTTCAGAGTGTGGTAGTTGGGTTTGGGTCCCTGCTGTACCACTTATGAGCTCTGTGGCCTTGATAAATTTATACAATCTCCAGGGGCCTCAGTTTTCTTATCTATAAAATGGGGATAACCTCAGTGGTGGGTTGTATATGCTTTTGATGAAACAACAAGTTAGTAAATAGAAAATGCTTGGCATAGCATATAGACATGGAAAAAGCACGAAACAAATGGTCATCGCCATTCTAAATTATTTGAGTGAATCAGACTCCATCCCCATCCCCTTAGCCACTGGTGATGTATAAAGCAGGATGTGTGTGTCTGCATTAAGTTGCTTCAGTCATGTCTGACTCTTTTGTGACCCCATGGACTGTAGCCCACCAGGTTCCTCTGTCCATGGGATTCTCCAGGCAAAAATACTGGAGTGGGTTGCCATGCCCTTCTCCAAGGGATCTTCTTGACTCAGGGATTGAACCCATGTCTCTTATGTCTCCGTCATTGGCAGATGGGTGCTTTACTACTAGCACCACTTGGAAAGCCCTGTAATTGTGGGGGTGGGGTATACCATTCACCTGAACCTTATATTGGGTTCAGGTAGCATCTCACTGGGTTGCCCCGATTTCCTTCTTGGTTCTTGGGGTCCAGGATCCCAGGGAGGCAGGGCTGTGGGCAGGCAGGGCAGGTGGCACTAAGGGTTCGTGCCCACAGTGGAGAGTTCCAAAGCCAGCTGCCGAGGCAGGGCATTTGGACCAACATCTGGGTTTCAGGATTCCCGTTTGAGCACAGCTGGACTCTGCAGGGTGGAAGCTCTCTCTGCCGAGATATAGATATTTCCTTGGCAACGATCTCTCAAGCTGACATGAAGACATGGCCGCCCACTGGAGCGCGGTGTGTCTGCCTCGGCTCTTCTGTAATCTGTGAGGCACTCATCTGCGGAATGCTGTGCTGGAGTGGGAAATGGCAGGAGGTCTCCTCATCCTCCAGGGACCAAGAGTGGGGTGCAAGATGGTGGAGGGTCCTGGGGGAGGCAGAAGCTTGGAGGACTTTCCTTTCAGCCGGAGCAGAGAGGCACATACTAGATGGTTCCGACGGCTCACAGCCTGGGGAGGCAGATGACTCTGTGCCTAGAGTAGTTTGAGGGTGAGCTGTGTTGCCCTTGGTCTTAATCATTTCAGAAAGATTTAACCCCAGTGCTCACAAACTGGAACTCGATTTGGGATTCTCAGGGGAAATTCAGACTGCAGGCCAGGGTCCTCCTAATTTAAAAAATTTAATCAAGATGGCCATCGTTCCGTTGTGTCCTCTGGAACATGACTTGGAGCTCAGGGAATAGGAGGGAGACCAGTTTGGGCACTGGGACAGGAGTCTCTGCTTTACTGGTGGCCTGGACAATGGTGGAGTTGTGTGCCTGAATTGAGGACCTTGAGTTGCATACCTTAGGAGATATGTTTCAGAGGACTTAAGGATCTTTTGGGTAATGGGAGTGAGCAAGATGCAGTGTCAAGTCAACTTCCAGAAAAGCAGGGAAGACCATGGATCTGACTCTAGGCTCTGGCTGATGTTCTGAGATCCACCCAGGTGGCAGCATCTAATGGACAGAGGGGTCAGGGATGGAGATTCAGACTTGAAGGTCATCAGGGTCGATGGTAGTTGAGGCGAAGAGGACATACGAGATTGCCTGGGAAGAGAGAGGAGTGGCAAGAGAAGAGGCTTTGGCGGAAGCTCGGGGAATCCGAACGACGAGAGGAGAAGGGTCAGAGGACCAGCAGGCAGAGCACAGGTGGCTCCACAGACAGACGAGGGAGAAGAACAAGGGTCATTTGTGTTGAAAAGCGCCCACTGGACTTAATATGCTTGTTGGCTTTTGCTGGAATTTTAATGGAGGCCAACTAGGGTGGGGGTACAAAGACTCACCCTGAGTCTAGACACTTCGGCACCCAGTCAGGGCATGTGCAGTGAAACACAGGACATGCCACGGCCTTGACACTCTTGGAAAACATTAGTTTGTGTGTGTGTGTGTATGACTCCAAAGCCTTGGTGCTCTTAGAACACTGAGCTGTCACTTTTCGATGCTCCGTTGGAAAAGGACCCAGCCTTGGTGGAGAGGCTTGCCCTGGTGTGTTCCCCGGCACAAGAGGGTACCATTGGGAGCCCTCACTTTTCTGCATTGAGGGCCACTTGCTTTCTCATCCCTTCTTCAAGTATTTGAGCAGCTTCTATGTACCAGGTGCCAGGCTGGGTGCTGGTCTACAGGACGGATCAGTCTTTGTTCTTCTGGAGACCTTACTCTAGCGGAGGAGACAGACCCTGGTCCATGGGCCTAAGCTGCCCTCCCCACCTGTATTTGTCAATAAAGGTTTATTGACACACAGCCACAACCATTCACAAGTATATTTATTGTCTGTGGCTCCTTTCTTGCTAGAATGGGAGAGTTGAATAGTTGGGGCGGAGACTGTATGGCCCACAAAGCTGAAAATATTTACACTGAGAATCTTAGGTGAAGGGTTTTGCACCCCGATGGTGTCCTATGGAGGCCATGAGTACAGCTGCTCTTGAAATACATGCAGTTCTGGGCTGGGTTTGTGATGAGGGTTCACCTTGTGGGAATCCAGAGGGAGAGGGACTCAGCTCCCCTACTCTCACCTTTCCGGGTCTCTGGTGTCAGGGTAAAGACTGAGGCTTTGAGTGGGCTTTCCTCATCCCTGTGGCCAGATACCCACCTATTGCTGTCTGACTTTTGGATGGGGGTGAGAAAGGAGGGAGGGAATGGAGACTTGGCAGCAACCCTCTAAGATGGGTCCCCAGCGAGTGTTTGGGGTCCCACTTTGCACAGCTGCCAAAGTCCACTGAGATAGTCTTATTGGTGCTGTGGGATACAGAGCCTCTAAATCACTGAGAGAAAAGAAAGGTTTTTTTTTTTTGCAAGCATAAGAATTTGGGTTATTGAAATTAACATTTACCCCCAAGTTTTTTAATGTCTGGGCATGCATATTTAAGCATCTGCCTCAAAATCTCTCGCTAATAAGCAGATGGTACATTTAATTCCACTTTTTTTTTCTTTGAGAACACATGGCTTCCTGCACTGCTTTCCTTGCAGGCAACTGCATGTGGAGGCGACAGTACTTCTGACCAGCAGCACAGATCCCCCGAGAGGCCAACGAGAGCACTGCCCAGAGGAGGAGCTGGCCTTTTCCCTTATCAGCTCCAGCGGGAAAGTTGTCAGGTTGCTCACAAGTCCACAAGGCTCCTGTCTTTCCTTCTCCGCAGAGTGTCTGCCACAGCTGACCCCTAGACCTCACTGCCTTGGAGCCAGTGTCCCAGTCAGGGTGTGCTCAGAGGGGGAGGGTGTGTACATGCGTGCTAAGTCTCTTTAGTCGTGTCTGACTCTTTGTGACCCCATGGATTGTAGGGGCTCCTCTGTCCATGCATTCTCCAGGCAAGAATACTGGAGTGGATTGCCATGCCCGCCTCCAGGGGATCTTCTTGACTCAGGGATCGAACCTGTGTCTCTTGGGTTTTTTGCATTGCTGGGCGGGTTCTTTACCACTAGTGCCAGCAGAGGGGGAGGGGGCCCGGGCAGACCTGCGGGGGAGGAACTCCAAACAGAGGGTAGAGGCAGACAGACAGAGAGGAGAGCTCACGTGCACAACAAGGGCCTTGAAGTCATGAGGGAGAAAGTGTGGATTTCCGAAAGCAGAGAGAAGAGCAGACACCATCAGTGTGCTCCACGTGTGTCTGGATTTTGTGAATCTTGCATGTTTCCTTCTCCCTGCCTCCTCTCTCTGTGTTCCAGGATGTCATAGAAACAGGCTTTCAGGGGTTCCATGCAGCTCTGGGTTCTGAAGACCTTTGTGGGGTGAAGGGGCTGCCCACTGGGTTTCCTTGGCTCTGTGGGCCCCTCCTGCCGGGTCCCTCCACCCCTGACCACATGTGGACATGCCTTGCCTTGCCTGTCAGACCTCCTTCCAGGAGAAACTCAGGCAGGGCTTGTGTCTGCTCCGGGGCTTGTGTCCTGTGTCTCTTGATAAGGAAAACTCTGTGACTTGGTAATGTGTTGGCTTAAATTGGAAGGTGTGTGATGCCTGGGAGGGAAAATCTATTGCCCTTTTCATTTTTCTTTTTGATTCCGTGTTCTGTGTTGCTCTGGTGGAGTTGTAAGCCCTGGCCTCTAGGAATTGGGCTGGATGAAAGCACCTACACGGTATGAGTATAATTCCTTGGTCTTTGTTCTGCTTATTAGCAATACACATTATTGTTTGCTCATTGTAAAGAATTTTGGCTACACAAGTATATATAAAACAAGGAGCAAGCAACTCTTTTGTCTGCCTCTCTTCAGGCTTGCCTCTCAGAGGTGACACCAGGAGTAGGGGTTGACATGTACCCTTCCACGCCTTTCTCTGTGTATTCAGGCATGGATAGTTGCACATGTATAGTTTAATTTTAATCTTTTAAAAATACAAATAGGATCATTTCAGTTCAGTCTCTCAGTTGTGTCTGACTCTTTGCGACCCCATGAACTGCAGCACGCCAGGCCTCCCTGTCCATCATCAATTCCCAGAGTCCACCCAAACCCATGTCCATTGAGTCTGTGATGCCATCCAACCATCTCATCCTCTTTCTTCCCCTTCTCCTCCTGCCTTCAACCTTTCCCAGCATCAGGGTCTTTTCCAATGAGTCAGCTCTTCGCATCAGGTGGCCAAAGTATTGGAGTTTCAGCTTTAGCATCAGTCCTTCCAATGAACACCCAGGACTGATCTCCGTTAGGATGGACCAGTTGGATCTCCTTGCAGTCCAAGGCACTCTCAAGAGTCTTCTCCAACACCACAGTTCAAAAGCATCAATTCTTCGGCGCTCAGCTTTCTTTATAGTCCAACTCTTGCATCCATACGTGACCACAGGAAAAACCATAGCCTTAACTAGATGCACCTTTGTTGACAAAGTGATGTCTCTGCTTTTTAATATACTATCTAGGTTGGTCATAACTTTCCTTCCAAGGAGTAAGCATCTTTTAATTTTATGGCTGCAAGCACCATCTGCAGTGATGTGATTTTGGAGCCCAGAAAAATAAAGTCTGACACTGTTTCCACTGTTTCCCCATCTATTTGCCATGATAACGCTTCATTTAATGTCTAGAAAAGCTTCCTTTTCACTCAGTGATGTGTCTTTGGCATCATCTCATGGGGGAACCTGGGCTCCACCTTACTCATACGGCAGTTATTCTGCTGTGTGGATGCTCCTGGCTGACCCTAGACTGATGGGTCTTTGACTGTTCCTTCTTCCTCCCTGTTGCTCATGGCACTGTGATGAGTATCCTGGTGCACACTGCTTGGTGTTCTGTGCCTGTGCTTCTCCAAGATGTTCCCAGGGACAGGATAACCAGGGCAGAGGGGCATCGGTGCTACTGTGCATCCCGGGTCTTTGCATCCTGTGTAAATATCTTCTTGCCCTCTCGGCACCCTAAGGCTCACAGGTGCCATCCTCAGTGGGGGTCATCCTCTGAAGCCTGAGGGGGCACTGGTGAGATGGCATTGCCCGCCTCACTTCTGTTAGGGTCGGTCTACACCCTGCCACCCCTGGGGGCCCAGCTGTCCCTCCAGCTCCCGCCGGCAGGACCCTGGCTTCTGATTGGCAGGTGGGAAGGTTCACTTTCCTGAACATTCTTGGTTATGTTACTGCAAGTTCCAAGGTTGGCTTTCGCCTCCTCCAGGTCTTGCTGCTTCCCCCCATGTGTCCTCGAGCAAGCTGTTTCAGCTCTCTTGGTCTCAGGTCCCTCAAAGGTAAAATGGGGATCATAGAACAATGGCAGCTGCCTCCTTGGCTGCTGGGAGGATTCAAGGGAATGACCACCACTTCTGAATGCTTGGCTTGCTGTGCATGTTCAGCCAGTGCCAGGCAGGTCATCGCTGAGTTTTCAGCATGCTGGGCTGTGAATTCACAGTGGGTAGGTATGTCTTTGGTGTCGAGTCCAATGCCAGGCCCTTAGTAGCTGCTCAGTAAAGTCTCAGTGCCTGGTTGGTGGGGGAAGAGATTGGGGTGCAGGCAGCAGGTACAGACAAAAAATGGGCTCATCAGTGGATCCCCAGCTTGTAGGCTCCATGATGAACCTACAGTCTCAGCCCCTTGCTGTGCTTGCCGAGGCCCACAGGGCTCTGCAGTGTCTTCTACACTGGAGTCCAGGCGGGGGCAGGTCAGTGAGTGTCCTGCTGCCTCAGGGCATCTCCCGCAGTAGCTTGGTCCTGGGTTCCAGGTGACCCTGAGGTGGCTGGGACTCTGGTGCCTCTGAGCCCAGACACAGAAGACAGGGAAGTGTAGGGGGTAAGTACCCACAATTTGGCCTTTGAATTCCCTTTTGCCTTGGACCCTGTGAGGCACATGGGCTTGTATGTGTGCATGTACATGTGTGTGCCTGTATGTTGGTGTTCCTGTGTGTGTGTGACCTTCTCTGTGAGTACCCAAGTCTTGGGTTGTTTATTCAGGACTACGGTTGCCAGATTAAATGCAGGAGGTCTAGTTAAGCTTGACTTTCAAATTAACAAGTTTTTTTTTTTTTTTTTTTTTAAAGAATAAGTATGTCCCAAAGCAATATTTGAGACATACTTACGCTAAAATATGATTTGTTGTTATCTGAAATTCAGGTGTGAGTGGTGTCCTGTCCTTCCACTTGCTCTGTCTGGCAGTGCTCTGGGGGGTGTGGGTATGTGTGGGTATGTGTCCACAGGAGGGCCTGTGTGCAGGCACGAGGTTGGGGAGGAATTGGGAAGATTCTCCAGGGCTGCTTAGTGGCCCAGAGTCTGTGGGGTTGGATGCTCTGGTCCCCGGGCCTGGGCGGTGCTCCCCAGCACCTGTCCCCCCTACTCCCCACCTCTGTTGGTTCCCTTCCATTCCTCTCCAAACACAGGGCAAGAACTACCCCATCCACCCTTGTTTGGAGCACAGCCGCCCAGCCAGACGAGATGCAAACAGTGTGCCAGATGGCTGCAAAGCCTTCCCCAGCTCCCTCTGCAAGGGGCCTGCAGATGAAACGGAAGCCTCGTCTGCCCCGCTCCCGCCTTCCAGAAAACCTGCGCCGACAGACACTCCTCCTGGAGATTAAACCACCCCGTGTTTTGCCAAACAAATAAAGCCCTTCATTGCCACCATAAACTTGTTCACAGGCACGGGCTGATTGATCCACTAGTGTGCCTGATTCATCAGCTCTCTCACCAGGAGGGGTGCGAGGCTCTCCTCTCAGGTCCCAGCAATGAGCTGCCTAATTTCCATCTGAAAGACTGTAGAAACCGACCACAGCTTTGGAAGAAAGCTGCCTCTTCCCCCTAGGCAGGTTCCGCCGTGGTTCCTGATATTTGATTGTGATCAGAGGGTGAATTTGCATCCAACTGGCTGGGGGGCTGTCAAGGAGGACCTTCGTTAGAGGGGCCTCTGAGTCTGCTGCATCTCTTCATGAGAAAATCCGGGAAGGAACCTTGTTCTGTGTTACTGCTTAATCTTTTTACTGAACTTGTTATGGACAAGGCCTCTGTCTCCTTGCAGCTCCTCTGTGGGGCAGGTGCTGTGATCATCTGCATGCCCACTTGCTCTCTCTAGTCTCTTTAAAGCTCCTGTACCCCTGCTGTGCCCTTTTCTGCCACAGGGCCTTTGCATATCCTGGGAATATGCTGCCTCTGCCTGGGAAAGCTCTTTCAGCCTCCCGCTTCAGCAGGTAAACAGGTAAACGTCTCATTTGTTGGCTGAGTCACCATTGCCTCAGGGAAGCCTGGCCCCCTGTTACCTCTCATAGCACCAGCTGTCTCTCTATTTAGGCCTGGGCCCAACTAGATATACGTCTTTCTTTTGGCATGATTCTGTGATGCATATCTGCCCTCTTCTACACTAAGATCACCATGAGGGCAGGGGCCATGCTGTCTTGATTCCCACTGTATCTCTGGTATTTAGCATATGCTCACCTGATTGGGGGCACACTATTCACCCCCTAACTATGACAGCTCTCCAACAGCAGAAATGGGAGAGAATGTGTAGGACTTGTGTTAGCAGGACCCCTGGAAGATGATGTTGGAACATATTTGCCAATGGACCTCCTTATTGTGTGGCATAGAATGCCCCATCTTTCTGACTTATCCTTAGCAAAGGCCTTCATTATATTTGAAGCATAGTTGTTGCTGTGGGAGGATGGAATCTACATCATATTTAGATCTTGTGGTCTGCCATAGCCCCCTGATCATCTTTAGCTTCAGTTACACAAAATCCACGCTCTCTCCCTTGGTAGATGTTCAGTTTGTTTTTCCCTCTTCAAGTTTGCTTAGAACTTGATCCTGTAAGTGAGGCCTGCTCCCTTATTCCCATCCCTTACCCAGGATGACTTGGTTTTGTCAACAACTACTCCAGCTTTTGGTGAAGGCCAGAT